>NW_024962280.1:2878367-3590035 GCF_019238085.1 Lagopus leucura | reverse complement strand
ATAAAAAACCCCGCACATATTTTTTACATAAAAAAATATTTTAAAAAATAATATTCCACAAATTTTAACCCATTTTGTTTTTTTTTTTTTTTTTTTTTTTTTTTTTAATGTTTTGATTATAAGTGAGTAAATGAGCATATGTGCAATTATATTTTGGGTGCAATAGCTTTAGCCGGCACATTTTGGCATTTTATTTTATTAGCTAAAAGCTCACATATGGTTTCCATGTTTCCAATCTGGCTTTAAGGATGCAATGGCTGAATTAAGCAATGGTTCTCCTCACTCCAATTCCCTTAGATACACTTAAAAAATCCATTCAGATTATAAAAAAAGTAAATTAAGGTTTATAATATTCAGAAGGTGGCCCATGGTAGTGACTAATACAGCGCTATCTTGTAAGTGCCCTTGCACCCTGCAGAAACTGTTAAAAGACGTTTCACAGCTTAAAATATTAAATCACTTCTATGATTCTGTGGGGGAGAGTCATGCCTGGATGCCAATTTTTTTCCTCTGAGAACAATGATGCTGTTGTATCAGCATAGGTACCACCAGATACCTGGCTACCTCACGTGGCCACTGGGACTCGCAGGTCCTGCAGCACCCGATGTTGGACTTGGGAGGATTTGGGAAGGACTTGGAGAATAACAGGATTGAGCTATCAAGCTTAGGAAGTCCAAAGAGAATTAAAAAGATGCTTCTTTTTTTTTTCTACATGGGAGACGTGGTAGCTGTCTCCCAACACAAAAAACCTGGTTATGAAAAGAGCAATGATCAACTCCGCATCTCGTGAGGAAAGAAATCACTTGCATTTTCAGCAGAGGTGCTGTGGTTTGGATGTTAGGCAAAGCTTCCTAACTGCAAAGGTCGTGAAGCACTTAATGAAAAGAGTGGAGTTAGTGAGTCCCTTGAGAAGAGGTTTTCAATAACAGTGAAGGCAAACACATGTCAGGGATGGTCTTGGCATCAACGCAGCAGCTTGACTATGTGACCTCCCAAAGTCCCAGCCAACTTCACATTTCTGTGAGCTCATGAAAATCCATCAAGCATGTCTGGAAGCACAAGAGTGCAAGACTCCTCTACTGCACTGATACAAAAGAAAATCAGACACAGGATATTCTTCATGTATATTCTTCTTCATGGTACAAACATCCAAATTCCCGGCCCCTTTTCTGGGCTTCCTAATTCACTTTGCCCAGCACGCTTCTGCTGAAGAAGAACAACTTCAACATGAGGAGACAAGAACATCCTCCCACTGAGCACCTGTGCTTGCTGTTGAATGTAGGAGTGACTTTTGGGGACTTTTCAGAGCCATCTTCTGAATACAACCACTCTGTTTTATGTGAGATGTTCAGAGATTGAATTACTGTGATCAAATCTGCATTGCATCTCACAGACAAGAAAAAATGAGTACGTGGATAGTGGGCTCTAAATTCTACGTTTTATCATTGCAGGGTGGAGAAAAGTAGTCTCCTCTTTCAGTATTCACCTGGCTGTCTATTGGCTGCTAAGTATTCTGCATAATTAAAGACCAAAACTTTGGAAATAGAGGTTTGCTTCTACAGAATCTTCAAGTTTCCAACTAAATCCATCCTAATTTAGCAAAACAAGCAAGTTTCAACGTAAATCATGTACTTACGCACACTTAAGTATAGGATTCGACAGTTTGCTGAGTAGGGTTCCTACATTACTAAGTCACTGGCTGCTAGTCTTGGCTCTATTCTCAGCTAAATCAAAATGGGAAAAGGTTTCCATACTGGGATTAAGCCAAAATCTTCAAGTTTTTTTCTCTCCCTTCCTCTCTTCCTCCTCCCTCCCTGTCTGTCTACCCCCACTCTCCAGCTGAACAAGATAGATGCTTGACAACTGTTTCTATCTTGCTAATAGCCTGGAATTTAGGTCTTTGGGTGTGGAAAATTCAAGACCAAATCTCTGCTCTGATGCACTCAGTGTAGGTTTATAATCCCAGTTCTTGCTCATTTGAGATATGCTGACCACGGCGCTACTTAAAGCTGCAGCATGCTTGTGATTTGGGTACATCGTGGACTGAAGAAACTCTAAAGGTTCAGATGATATTTTAGGGAGTAGCCAACATTTTTTTCCAGCTCTTCAGAGATATCAAACTCCCGTAAGTCTGCTTGGAGTCGTGGAGAAGAAGATGACCTCATCTTTTCTGAAAATCAGCTTTACTTTTCATGTTTGAGAACAGAATCACTGTCTGCAATCTCTTAAAAAAATGCAGACCTTGGAAGCCTTTCCTTCTTAGTACCCGTGAAATGAAATAATAAAAACATTGAGAGCTTGGAGAACAAGTGAATATTGTGTTGAAAATTCCATGTAGTGCCTGGAATGGTCCACATGGACATGCGATCTGCAAGATCAAGAGATGCTTCAGCCCTTCTGCTGACACTTGAAAAAACCATTACAAGTCTTATGGAGGAAAACAAAGTAATGGAAACATCCGCTTAAAAGGAACTTTTCCAATCACTGGTACTCCATTCATTATATGCCTGAGCGGTTCCAGAGACAACAGAAAACTATGCATTGTTGCAATGCCAAGAACAAGAGAGGCAATACGGATGTTGTGTTGCTTCTCACTCATGGCAATCTGAACGTTTTTTCATACCTTCTCCATTTTGCCCAGCTGAAGTCATCAGGCAGGAGGTTGGTGCCACTGTCTCACTTATGCCCAAGCGTGGGGCTGAGCCAGGGCAGAGGAAACATTTTGGGGACCTGTCCAGCCAGATGCACGTTGGGCTACAGGGCTAGCACCACAGCTGTGGCTGCCTACAGCAGCTACACAAGGCATTGGCTCAAAAGCATGCACACTGGGCAGGATTTCTGCCTGATGTTTTGTCAAGCTAAAAAGCTTTTACAAGAGTTAGAGCATTTTATGGGAGGTAAAAACACAGCAGTCATTTAATTAACAGTACCTCAAAGTCTTTCCTGTAGAGAACTGCATGGCGAAAGTTTTCCCAGACCCACTGTGATAACCTTATTAAACTTTGGACAATATTACTTAATCTTTGCTCTGTAAGCCAGACTTCAGCTATTTCCCCAGTGTCACTGCAGTGTGGCAGTTGCCTACATTACAGTCCAGACTCTCCAGCATGGCGGATATTTGAAAATGTCACCATCTGTTACAGGTATCTCAAGTGCACTTTCAAAAACCTAATCCCAGGACCCAGTAAGACAGACACAATAATGTAGTGCTCTGGCCTTTTTCAGAGAGAGAAGCAACAGCTGTTAATGAGAATTGCTTCCAATCTGTATCTAATGGAGGAGAAGGCATGCTCTTTCCAAATAGAAGCCGAGGGGATTCTGCTCAAAATACTCTTTGTGGCACCAAGTAAGGAAGTAACAAGTCTGCATCATCTGCGTTACCTACACTGAGACCAATGGGCCAAAGGTCCATGGTGAGGAGTAGCTGCCACAACCCAATATGAAGTCTACCTCTACCCGCTGGAGTCATCAACTTCTGTTGAGTTTTGACTACTCCAGAAAGGGTTAAGTAATGGGTACATGTGATGAAATTGTGTAATTTGTACTTTTTTGGCTCTGTGTGCAGTCTAAACTAATGATCTTGGCTGATACAGGCTTTTTTTGATCTTTCCTTTTTGGCCTCTTAAAAGTTAAACTTACCCAGAACTTTATGACAAGGATACACATCCACTTAGTGCCAGTCGGTGCAGATTAGCATTTGCAAAGACTATTTTTGTCGTGCTATTCTGCATCTTGGTGCAGTTCTCTACATCTCTTAAATGTAAAAATAAACAAACACCCCTACATCTGGGAGCAGATTTTCAAGTGGAGCTCAGAACCAGATATTTTTCCTCCCCCAAGTGCTCAGCACCCATAGCAGGGCCAGATTTTAAAGCCAGTTCAGCTAAACCAGGGCCAGGTTTCCACAGAAACACGGAGAACCAGAGGCTGCCATTGAGACAAATACGCACGGATTCGTCGTTTCACTCATCCTCCCACCCAGGAATGAGAATATGACACAGTGCTAGAGCAATAACAATATCAGCTATTGATAACAACAGCAGTGACCCTATGACAGGCGCCTAAACAGCTGGGAGGAATGTTGGCTGTGGAGGGCAATTGCTCAAGTCCCCAGTGAAGACCTGAGTGTTTGCTTATGCTCTCACTTGGCAAGACACAGCGCTATCAAGATGCTATTTAGTGTTTGAGTAAGATTATCATTTCTGACATGCCACTGATTCCTTGAAACATAAGAAAGCCATTGGGAAGGGAGATATGCTTTTGCTAACTGCTCTTCCTTGCCGATTTACTGGGCCTAAGCCTGATTTATGAAGTGTAGCACTGGACAGGATGTTGCCAGTTGAGGTTGTATATAGTATGTCAGTTGCAGAATTTACAGACGACCTAAGTCCTGTAGGGAAATGGCTCTGCACTGGATAGAGGATGATCTGAGCAGGTGTTTTCCATCTCCAGCTTCTATGGCAAATTGAGTCTTTCAGTCTGATGACTGCCAAGTGCACATTTAATTGGATAGGAGAGCTAGTTGGGTGAACAAAGCTGGGAAGTCCTGCCTCTAGCCATACAAACAGCCTGATTAATTTCTTTCTGCTATAATCCCTCCTGTTTTGCATTTTCTTTCCACAAACATCCAAGTGACCCACATTCAAGGAAAAGCAATTCCACAGTCTCATGCACAAAACGTTACTGGAAATTGTTTTTGCACATAAAAAGTCTTGTACTGGTAATCATGGGACGAAAGCACCAGGTGATAAAGTGACACAGTTGGGTACCTGAGCAACATCCGAATATCAAACCCAGGAGCAGCGAAAGGTCACACCAAAAATACCACTTGAGAAACCAGTAAGAAAAAAGAATATTATGGAATAATGATTGCAGATCATCTGCCTTGTAAGGAATGACATGGCATGTCAGGAACAGCATTCATCATGGTAACTGTTATGTGCAACATACTTTTTTAAAGCTTTCTTTTTTTTTTCTCTCCAGTATCATAAAGCAAAAACACCATTTATTTGCTCACTGCATGTAACCATCTGCAACTTTAAAAATCCTTCCTTCCTGGTGCAACCGTTCCTCCTCAGAGAGGCTGCAGCAGAGCTGCACTAAGATGCTTAAGAGGAAGTCAAGAAAAAGCCATTTACCAGGGAAATCTCTCTCACTCTTCAATACAGTTTTGTGACTACCTATGCACACAGTAATTCTCTCAGAGACGAGGTGAATAAACATGTGTCTTTCAAGCAAACATTTATAATGTATTTGATCATGGGGGAAGGACAGTTTCAATTTAGAAATGATGCCAACACTATGTTGACATTTTTTTTTTTCCCAAGCTGCAGTTAAAATGAAAATGTCCAGACAGACATTCAGCATAAGGCCTGGGAGAGTGTTTCTTTTGGCCAGTTCTACCACAGAATTTCACCTAAAACTGAAATACAAAAGAATGGGGTTGGGGAGAAAATACCAAAGAAAAAATTGTTTGTAGATGAATTATTCTGTGCGAACCCATCCAAAAACATCAATGCAATTGTTCGTTAATAATAGACTTGGAAGATAGTTAGAAAAGTTTCACTTACTTTGAACTTTTTGAAAGCAAACAGGGTCCTTTAGCCAGCCATGTATTTGTGTATGTCCCTTGCGTGGAGCAAATGAACATACACAGCTACCTGCCTCCTTCACCACTCCAAGTTTAGATCGTATGGCAGCGGTTCGTTTTCTGGCACTTTGGGCTCACCCTTGGTGGCAGGTTGGCCCTGGGCAAGGAGCTCGCTCCCTCTTTTTCACCTTTTTGCATTCACATTTGCAGTTCCCCAGGCCAGAGAGCAGCAGAGGTTAATAGGACAGAGGCGGGAGCTGGGCACTACCTCAGCAGAGTTACTCACCCCCATTTAAGAGGACTCCTCACATCCTAGAAGTTAAGCAGTGCTTAAAGGCTTTCCTGGCCGGGGACGGAGCGGGGCAATTATCCCCTGTAAGGATCCCTGTCCATCGAGCTGTGAGAAACTTCAAATCCCACTGACTTCACTGGCACTTCAGGGCTCTCAGCACCTTCCAAGATTAATTCCTCAAGCAGGGAGAGGTCTAGAAACATATATATTAGAGCACGTTACATCTTCAGCTGCAGTAGGGCTCTTTCTGGTGAGCTTGACAAAGGACAGATTATATGTTACGCCGTCCCATAAACTTCAGCAATCTAAGAATTCAGAAAATACCCTGTTCTATTACTCTCCTCACTTTGACATGAAATATTAAACACCGCTTACCAAAGTAACCTTATTGAACACAGATGTCTGCTATCACATTCAAATTGTTCAAGTCAATCTGGGTTTATATATTTTCCTTACTTAAGTGTTCGTATAAACCAAAGTGTGCCGTGACAGTAATGATTTCACAATATAATATATTCAATTAAGGAGACAAATATGCATTTACATTTTTACTGAACTCATTTCACATATTCATCAGCTTCAGCTCCGATTTCTTTTTGACTTTTGGTGGAAAATAAAGGAATAGAAAGGGTGCCACCTACTGAGATACACAGACATTTTTAAAGGCTGAAAAGTTGTGCAAAGAGCCAGTTTGCTCATTTCAGATAAAAACAAACAAACATGAAAGCTAAATTCATAAGCTGGTGGGAGGAGAGCCATGGATAACTGTTTCCTTTCATCAGCTCACTTGATGACAAGAGCACTTACCCAAGGTGTAGGAAAAGCCAAATCTATCTCCCTCTTGTATCTCAGCAGGTTTGAATTCACCTATTCCCCCGGAAAACCCAAGCAAAATGAATCAGTCTGTCAGAGTCTGTGAATTTTTTTTTTTGTAAGAAATGTATGTGAAACTCAGCAAATGAGAATCTAGGAGAGATGCATCATCAGTGCAAACTGTTCTGTGGGACCCGTGTCATTTAGCATCCAGTCACTAATTGGAAATGTAAGCTGCTAAACAGCAGCACATAAACTGAATGCAACAGATGAGATTTAAGCATCTACTTACATCTAAATACCCACTGAGGATGTGCATCAAGCCCGAGGATGGTATTTTTAATACAGCTAAAGACTCAAGAATGAAGGCAGGTTTTTAGTACTGGTTTTAGAAGCCAACAGCTTTGATTTTCATGAGCAGAAATCTAACATGCGTGTAAAGATCTCTGTAAATGCATGTTGAAGGAAGAAGCTCATTCTCTGATAAACCATTGATTTGCAAGTGGCATGAACTGATGGTTTTCTGGAGTTAGGAATCAGAACTCTTTGTTCTTTCTGCATATAGAGTAGAGGAGAGATGGTACACAATGTCAGGGGAATGGTGTAAAAAGCAGAAGTCGGCCATTTTTCATCTGTAGTGAAGTGGCCCACTTTGGAACTGAAAAAGGATAGTTCCAAAGTGAGAATTCAATGGATGGGCAAACAAACTAGTCTGTGATAGATAATGCTATGGTAAGGAGGACCTGGAGTAGATCATTTTTCACTTATGGACAAACATCTCTTCCCCAGCACAAGTTCCCAGAGGATCTCAAATGTGTGCCCAACACGCTTCATTAATCCCTCCCTGCTGGATACAAGCTTAGCTCTTCCGAGCCCTCACCAGACTTGAAGGTACAGCTTTATCTTGGTCTTTGCAGATGCAGACAGACCAGAGGTTTCCAGAAGTATTGTGTGCATTTAATGTTTGCCAAATTTTCTGGTGTTGGGAACTAGCGTAGCAATAACATACTTGGGAAAATAATTGTGAAATGTTAACAAGTCCTTATTGTTAACAGGTGTTTCTGGCAGAGATTCCTTCAGGGCAACTTGGACAACACACCATAGTTCAGTTGGTAATGGCATTTTTCCCAGAGGGACCTTCAAAGTCTCCTGTGTGGTGCTTTGTATTCTTGGCAGCACAGTCAGGAAGAAACCCAGTTTTCAACGTCGTCCTTTATGCCTACTCAAAATGAAACATGCCTTTATCAGCTGCTATGTATTTCTCATCTCACATGACTTGGCACGCACTTATCACGTGATTGCCTTAGCTCAGGGCTCTAAAGCACCATTTATGTATTCAAGATAACGTGCACTGTGGATGGGCCCCTTTTTCAGTGCCTGGAGTGTTCAGTGACTGTTCTCTGCCTGCACAAGCACTCACCAAGATATACACTAAATGAATTTTTCCTGCTGCTATGGTTTGGTGAAATCATTCTTTCCCAAACGTTTATAGACCTGCTGCGTTCTCTCAGGGAACCAGCCCTGCATCTCTGGAGAACCTCCCTTGTTAGCAAGAAGCTTTAGGATTTATACTGAAGAGTGACTTAAAAAAATCAGGGTTTTTTTTTGGGGGGGTAGCTAGGAATCAGAGCTAATAGAAAATTGACGACAAATTCATCATTACAGCATACTTTGTTTTGTTTTGTTTTAAGTGAAAAACTGAATTCAGAGTGCTGGAAGCACTGCCTAATGAACACACTGGAGGTGTTCAAGGTCAGATTGGATGGGGCCCTGGGCAGCCTGGTCTAGTATTAAATATGGAGGTTGGTGGCCCTGCCTGTGGCAGTGGGTTGGAGATTCATGATCCTTGAGGTCCCTTCCAACCCAAGTCAGTCTATGATTCTGTAATGGCTCGCCCACAAATCATGTGTCTCCATTATCCCTTGTAGATGGAACTTTATGAACTAAAGGCGCAAGACTATCAAACTAATGTGCAAAAGGAAGAAGTTAATGTCCAGCAAAGAAAAAAGCCAGGTGCCACTCCACTGAAGAAAACCTTTGCAACAAGAAACCAAACCAAAACAACCCTGCCAACACCCTTTTCAATGACATAACGATTTTCCAGGCTCTTGACTTCCACCTTGACTTTTGGAATAATATATGGTGGAGAAAAGAGTCCCGCCGGATCAGAGGGGAACCTTTGCTACAACAATAGCTGTGCTGGCAAAATGTCTCCTTTCAACACATTCTTGAGTTTGCATTTTAAGTGGTTTTGCCACATTGGCAGCCAAAAATAACTATTTTCTGATCAAATTCACTAGTTCTTGTAAAAATTTAACATGTTAAATGTGTCTGTGAACAGTTCTAATAGTTCTTGATGGTGTCTGGTCAAACTTCTTGCTTTCAGAGATGGAAAGAGTGTTGGATAGGGCACAGCAAAAGGTTCAAGTAGAACAGCACCCTGAGCACAGCCTTCGTTATCCTGCAGCCATCCAACCCTTCGTTACCCAAGAGTACATCCCATATATAATGTGATGCTTTTATGCTTGCTGTTCTGTACTTCATACATACCCTTAAGGTTAAAGCAATAATTAAGAGCAGATTTCTCATGTGCCTAGTAGAGCAAGGCCAAGATCCACACTGGCTACCACAACATAAATGTCAAATAGAAAAGTAAAAAACAAAAAAGCAAACCGACAGGCAGGAATGGCCCCTGCAGCCTCTGCTCATACTGATCTTACTCTTTGTTGATGACGTACAGAAAGGAATCGCACTGCACATCTTACAAGACATATAAATCATTCAAAACTGGATTCCTGGCTGAAAAAAAAAACGCCAGCTGCAAAAACTGGAGCATTTTCATTAAGTCACTTTGTAAGTAATTTATAGCACTCTAAGACTGACAAAATAACAAAGAAATGACAGGGCAGCTTCTTATTAATTGGAACAACGGGACAGAATTGGTGCGAACAGTGCAGTATTTCAACCCCAAATGGGGCTCCACTAGAGCAGGAAACGTGCACTCACTTAACCCTGGTGCCCCCACATCTTCTGAGCAGCACAGGAATGAGACAAACCTTGAAGTTTCACAGCGGGTTTCCTTCATTCTTCTGGAAGAACTCTGAAGGAGTTGTAGGCAGATGTAGAAAACATCAACGCAGAAACTTCCGCAAATTGGAAACCTGCAAATTCTGTATTACCGCTGCTAAGAGGTCTGTGCAAGCACTGGGGCCATATGAACAGATGGACTTCTGCTGCTTAGGACAAGCAGAGTGCCCTCAGGCAGGACCATCAGTGCTCCATTTGGGCAGCCTTTGCTCAGTTGGACCATGCTCTGCTACCAATGCTGGTAGGTTGTAGCTTACAACAGTCATCAATTAATCAAAATTTGACCTCTGGGCAGCAGAAGCACTAGCTTGGATCTCTTACATCAAGCAATCACAGCCCTGAAAGTAACTAATTAAAATCTCATCAGGTCTTTGGAGTCACTAGAGGGAGACATGAGAATATGCCTTACGCCAAGATGTTACATCTGGACTGGAGAAAACATCCTGTAGATGGTGGCGTGAAGCATTTTAAAAATTAACTATAATATCTACACCACATGCAGCTTCTCAAGATGTTTTGCTGTCATCAGCTTACTAAAAGATAAAGATTTATTGGGCTATTACTGAGAAGGAAGCTAGATACTGCCAAATGGCATGGACAGTTAAATGACTAGTTGCTGACATCTTTATTCCTATATAAAACAACAGAGTTGAGCAGTGTGTTTGTTTTTTTTTTTTTAACTACCATGCTTGAAGAAATCAACAAAGCAGTATCTTATCATACGGAATTTATAAGTCATTTTTAAATCATTCCTGGGTTTTGGACAGTTTGGTTTTTATTGTTATTTTTCCTTCTTTCCGTACATACAGAATACTGCACTATCACTCTGTGAACTTTCAGAGTGGGCTGAAATAAGAGATAAACAGTACTGGCTACAGATGGGCTTAACATTTTCTTAAGATGGTGGAAGGGACTGTGACAGGGAGCAGTGCTTCCAGCATCACAGTCACATTACTCTCATTCCCACTGACATACATCTACTAAGAGGATACGTGAACTTTTCAAGCAACATCTTTTTTAAAAGCTTATGATGCAGACCAACGCTAGCTTTGCACAGGTTGGGTGCATTAACTCACCATGTCTACTTTTGATCAGCTCTTAACAGCAGCCACTGGGACTGAAGGTTACTGCAATAACTTCAACAGCTTCTCTAAATGGTTTAAATGTTGCTTCTAATAAAAAAAAAAAAAAAAATATGGAACACGTTACAAGAATTACTGGACTATCTTTACAACACATGTCAAAAAGATGACAAACCAAATGAAGTTAATTATTCTACTCCTTACTAAAAACTGTATGAAAAATGAAGTAAATCACATACATCAAAATCCTCCAGTACTGCAGAGCTCAGTTTAAGAAGTGTTTGCTCTGAAATTTAAATATAAGCCCAAGACTGTAAAGCTGTTCTCCCAGGGTCTAACTCTCCACATCTGTCCACTTCTTCTCCAACAGCTTGATATACTGTCACCCCTTTGTTACACATTTTGAATTCAATTTAGCATGCTACTTCCAATTAAACAGCACACACTTACTGCATTATTTGGCATTAAACAGGCCCATGTGTTCCTTTAGCTCCTGCCAATGTGAGAAGACAATACCCTTAAGGTGAACAAGGCTATATGTTCAGAGAGTATTAGGCTCTGGGAAGTGTCCAAGAAGTCTGATGGAAGCCTGCAGGTGTGCGGTTTCAAATGCCTTCAAAGTGCTTAATGCCCAAGTCTTCCAGAAATGTTACACTTCATAACCAGCTTCTTCCAACAAGATTTATGCTCTGTTTTGAATATTTCTTATACTCTGGAGTCCGAGTGCCAGAAACCTCTATTTATCAGGCTCGGTCACAGGACAAGTTGCTCTGGTCGGGGATCTTTATATAAACCCACTTATACATAAGGTCATTACTTATTCCATACAAACCACTAAAAGCAGATGTGATTTCCAAGTGCTTGCCCTGAATGTAAATTAGTTTAATACATTTTCATCTATAACACAATTCTATTGCACTAAGACTGTCAATAAGGAGAAAATGAGCAAATTTAATGACATCTTACCATGAAAAGCAGCATCCTTTCACTACGATACGGGTACAGTACAGATTTGGGATATACCCCACATATTCTTTGTAAAAGGCTACAAACCCATAGACATAATACTGTTATGCATGTGCTTATTAATAGCAATAGAATGAGCAATACATACTCTAAAAGCAGAGAATCCTCGCTTGCTACTGAAAATTGCTTTATAGCGTTTGAATCTAAAGCTTTGGCCCTGCAAAATAATTGCTGGGCACCACTGTGGCAGTCAGTCGTAGGTCAACACACAGGAAAAGTCCTTCAGGAACTCGGGTTTGAGAAGGTTTCCAGCTTAACTACAAAAAAGAAGAGGGATGGGATGATGGAGGTTTCTGGTTCCACCAGTTCTTTTTAACTCTTCGGAATTCTGCTCCGATAAAAAAGAAATCTCTAACAGAGTCGTTGTTTTTTGTCATTGTTAGATCAACAGCATGAAGTCACGATGGCTCCAAACTCTGTCTTTTGCTCTTCTGGAAAGGACATAAAGGTATAATTTCCATGTTTGTCCTGTTGGCAACTTCTGATACTATGATGGTTATTACTTACACAAACAGAAATCTGCAGCCAATCAAAATAATATGGTTGGCAAGAAATCTGGGCAAACTTTAATAGCTATGGTTCTTCAACATAAAAAGGATAAAAGTAGAATAATAATTTTTGGCAGGAGAAGCGGGGAATTTTTAAAATTCTGATTGTTTTCCTATGAGGATAGTGTTATAAATACTGAAGTCTAACTTAAAACATGTTGTTCTGGTTTCATGAATTCTCATTGAATAAAATTCTGCCGGACCCACTGAGTTACACTCAACTCATTGCCACTCTTCTCAAACTGGAGTTATCTGGAATGAACAACAAGGTAAGAGAGTGGCATCTGGCACAGAAACAGCATGTTCAAAATAATTGAAATGTCTTTCTGAAAGGAGTTATCTGTGTGTGCAAGTGTGCTACAGTGGAATACACAGACCGCTCATTTCAAGAAAGCATAATTAACTTAGGTCCTCTGGGACACAGAGCCAAGAAAGTTATTTACCAAGTGGAAGACGGACATAAATTTAAACACAAAAAGCATTTTCACTGAAATTTTTTGCTTTCATTTTCAACAAGTGCCAGTGCTATGTTCAGGATGCTATCATCCCGACAGTCTTCCACTGATGAACAAAGTAAGGGGAGTTATATTGTTTTAGTAGTAGTTAAGCTCACCTTCCATAACATGAATCTACTAGGATAATAATTTAGTGGATTTTCCATTACAAAAAGTACACGCAGTCTGAGAGAAACAAGTTAGCATGCACAGAATAAGGTAAATTTGTTAATATGAAGAAAGGAATAGCATCAAAACATAATATTCATATCACAAGCAAGTAAAATTACTTAATAGCTAATTATGAGTATCTTTAGCTTTTCTCTGACATCCTGTAAGCATTTTTCCCTGCCTTGTGAGAAGTGAAAACCTTCACATACAGCAAACCAAGAAAAGACAACGAAAAGTACTCGATCAAAAGTCTGCTAAAATATTTGAAATACATAATTTTGATTCGTAGTTTTATACAGTTGTACTTTATTCTATGTTTTGGAACCAAAACTCATATCGAGACCCAAATCAGGATAGCCTGTTCTATGGAACTGAAGTAAACTTCTTTCACCAGGGCAATAACGTTAAGTAATTAAGAAGTATTTTGAAGAAGGAGTTAATAAAAAAGACTGCTGCATATGAATAGTTTTGTATGAATTGGCATTTTCCAATCAAAAAAAAAGTTTGCTGAAGTATTTCCCAAGCAGATCTTCTTGGCCCTCTGATTCATTGGCACAGACTCAGTGTCAACCACTTAAAATACGTGTTTCATCATGTACCTAAAATGGTGACATTCTTTAATAATACTTCATACAAAATCTTTTATTTCCTTTATAGTACATATTTACAATTCTAATATCAAGTTACTGTGGAAAATGTAAACAAGGTACACAGGTGTAAAGAATATGGCTTGAGAAAAGTTTCCCCTTTGATTAGCTGCTCCAATCACATATAAATATACTTAGATATGTAGATAAGAAAAGGCAGTATTTTTTATAAGCTGCTGTCAAACAGTAAAATGTAAGCTCTCAGGTTTTATGCATTAGCTGCTGAGTAACCACATCAGACACTGAGTATCTTTCCAAAAACTTCTACGTCCAAGAAACTGTAACAAGGCCAGTGGAAGGTCCGTAAGGTGAGAAGAAACTGGGGCACACATCGTGCAAGGTGAGCTGAAGGAGCCGGGTATCTTCAGTCTTCGGAAGAGAAGACCATGGGAAGGTCTGCTGCTGTCTTCAACCACCCCATGGGGGCTGCAGACAAGACAAAGCCAAGCTCTTCTCAGAGGTGCACTTGAAAGGACAAGAAGCAGTGGATGGAAGTCAAAATGTGGGAAATTCTGGTTAGAAACTAGGAGAAATAAATCATGGTTATGAAATATACATTAGGGCATGGTCCCAAAGAGGCTGTGGGCTCTCCATCCATGGAGATATTGGAAACAACTGGATGAATCTCTGAGCAATTTCATTTAACCTTGGAGGTGGCCGAAGAGAAACCTGGACCTCCAGATCTCATCCAATCTCATTCTTTAATATGAAAAATCTTGAATATGAGGCAGTGCTTACACTACTATTATAGTTTGGCTCTGCGGTAAATCCGTAGTTGAAATCAAGAGATGCCTGTTGCTGGACCTGGATGCTTTTTTTCTCCATCAGTTACTATGATGATATCTAATCGTCTTGCACAAGATTTACCTAAACACTTCCAATTCAGTGAAACTGCCCCAGTTTCACAGTTAGAGATCAGACCTAGGCCAGCACATCTCCAAAAGAACATTTTAACTACCATAGCTTACAGAAAAAATCCTGCCGAGAACAACTCACGTCAGACTAGTTTGGGAATAATAGATTTATCACATTTGCATCAGGAAAAGTTTTTTTTGCAATTTACAGAACTGTCATAAAGAAAGGACAAGAGTTCAGAACCAGCTCCTGACATTTTCTGGCTGAAAGCACAGTTGGTTGGTTCATCTGGTTGCGGTCACAAATATCTCTACTGAGTTTAGAACGGCTTCCAACACCCATGAAGTTTTGAATAACAACAATAAGACTTCCATGAGGCTTGAAAAAACACCTAGTAAACCTTTATTGCTTCCAAAAGATCACAGCTTGAATTGCAGTTCCAGGTGAGCAAGCATTACTTGCTTCGAACCAGACATACTGGTTTAGGACTTGAGGAGAACCAAGAGGTAACTGTTGCTTCACATACTCATTATCCAATTGCAAACATAAACATTATTCAAAATCACAAGTGAGCTTCAATTATTGCCACTTTCTCTCTTCTATGACAAAAATCCCTTGCGGAGTTGCGATTCGTTGTGGTGTGTGAATGGTAATGCTAGCATGAACACAAAACCTGGAAGAGCTTGTGCTACCTGGCCAGAGCCCGTGGTCCTGGTGCCTTTAACCAAGGGCACCCCTGATTTAGTAAGACTCAAGAGGTTACTGAGCACGTTTTGTAACTCTTAATCTAAAGAGAAGTACTAAGAGTTACTCTGAAATCTTTTAGCCTTGTTAACTCAGAATACTAAAATAAAGAATATTATTTCTTAATAATGACTTGGTCCTATATTAAAAAACAGCCTGTCTAAAGAGACAAAAATAGCACCAAAATGCCATTGTTGTAGGTGACCAACAGCAGCTGTTGAGTGGTATCAGGACTTGTTAAAGCTGATAATTAGATTACTGTGTGGTAAAGATCACATTATAATCCTTTACATAAAGAGAACTCAGATTATTGTTACATATCTATCCTCACTATCGACTTTCTCCATCCAAGATACAGCTTCCTCCATTGTAAGAAAGTTTTACAAGAACTGCTGTACAGTTTGACTTCACAAACTGCTGAAAAACTCCATTGATGAGATGGGAGAACACAGAAAACCAGAGGAGCCTGACAGTTAACATTGTGCTCTTTAGAAAGGAGCCTCAGATGCAAACAAGATATGGATGGAGACCTTCCAGCCAGCCAATTCACACTTGAAATGTGATATGTATTCTCAAATGAATGCATAACTTATCAAAGATGGTGGCAGATTCTTCATCAGCTGTAACTTTAAGACTGGATGCTTTTCTAGAACATACAATGTTTTTCACAGACTTGGTGAATCCCACTGGTTTCTGAGCAACGTGATTTTGCAGTGAACTTGCATTAGCTTCATAATCTGTTAAATGCTCATTTAGCATGCCATGGCTCACTTTAAATTGGTGTGTTACTGATCCTCTTTGGAGCTGGTTTTACAAAAAGCAAAAAGAAAACAAAAAATCCACATGTCCAAGCTTTCAAGCAACGAATTATACTACTTATCAGAAAGAATGTCCCAAGTAGACTAATGGAGAGGCAACAGGCTAGGAATAAATACATGAAACAGATTCAACTTTTTAAAAGGAACCAGCTACTAAAAGGCCTCTGTAGTCTTCCATAAGAAGTGTGAATACTTCAGTACAATTCAGGCTGAATTGAATACCTGTTTTCATATCCAAATTCAAATACCTTCTGTGCATATAAAAGAGTTCATTTATTAGTCCAAACGTTACTGTTGTAGAGCTCTCGGAAAAATATTCCCTCCTTCTTGAGTTTGTTCTTCATAAAAAGGAAGCTTTGGAGGGCCACCTAGAGAATTAAGCAGAAACGCAGCCTTAGGTCTATATAACATAATACTGCAATATAAATCATAGAATTTACATTTATATAATTTAATGAATGATAACCTTCAGAGGAAGGTAGAGGACTGAGTTATGTTGGCCACCTCACACAGGCAGGCAGAGCAAGCAAGACATTAAAAAAGTCCCTCAGATGGAAGGTTCCACAGTATTTCTTAAACTAAGGGAGGGACTGCATGGCATTACCAGCAAGCTGACCATGTTTAGATTATAAGTGGGAGAAAAGTTCTGCATGGTCTTATGCATCATTAAAATGAGCAATCATCTAAATGAAGAACCAAAAAACGAACCAAATGAAAACCTTTTGTTGAGCATTTTGTCATCCACACAGATCAATCCTCTGATGTTTTATCTTCTTACCCAGCCACTATTTCACCATGCTCTTCAACACACAACCAAAGCACAATGTCTGTAACACAGCCAATGTCCAGTGTTACCTTCCTTGCAGGTTGGCCCCATCCACGTGGCTGGACAGACACATTTCCCATTGTATGGGTTGCACTGGGACTTTCTGGCACACTGGCATCGCAGAGAGCAGTTGGGGCCATACTGGTCCGACCGGCAGCCTGGAAAGACAGAAGTGTTTGTTAGAGGATAAATGCTTTTCCCTGCTCGATGGCTGCACTACGCTGAGGAGCATCCTTGAAAGTGCATGCAATAGAAATTCAGACCAAGGTCAGCATCCAGGGCAAAATGCAAGCACAGGAGGGAAATTAAGGATGTTTACCTAGGAAAAAAAATATATATATTTAAATCCCTGGATTTTCACTGGGAGAAAACGTAGAGCTCACACAGGTTTCAGTGAGAACTCAGACCTCCATCAAGCTCTGCAAACTAGGGGAAGCTTTGTGAGGCTCAACAGATGAACTGAAAATAACATTGTTTCTTAAAAAACGCCTTCATATAATTTCACATGAGGTTAATTATTCTGACCCAGACTCTCACTTTGCCTAAAGTTATATGCTTATCAGTATGAAACTAAAAAAAGCCTCAGTAAGTTATTAGTATACTGTATAGGAAATTGTCCTAAATTATGACATGCTTTTGCTGTATTTCTCTCAGGAGGTACAGATTTGGGATTGGGAATCTGCTTTGACACCTACATCTGCTAATACTGAGCCATGACGCTTTGGAACACCTTGCAATCCTCAAGCATTGTCTGCTGCAGAGCCCACCCAAACTGTGACCCACCTGACCAGAAGAAGTTCCTGAAATGGGAACCATCCCTGGCATACACCCAGGGGCTGGCAGCACAAAAGGAGAGGTTTTGGGGCTGCTTGGCTATCAGTGTGGAGCAGAAAAGAGCTTTCACTCAAGCAATTTCCAAATGGAAATTAATTCATTTTAGGTATATTTGTACATCATGCCCACATTGCACAATTCAGTTACCCCCTGGCAATGTAAACTCACAAAGGTCTCACTCCCAGCTCTGCAAAGGATGGGCAAATATATTTTATGGGCAAATCCTCATTGTAATTTTTTTTATATGTGGCGGAGCACAGGTAAGAAGGAAAAGCCCCCAGCATGTCCCATGGCAGGGTGCTGAGAGCCCTGCACACAACAGCCTTCTTTCCCTCACCTCACCAACAGTGCTGTAAGTAACCCAAGCTGCCTTTCTCACATAGCACTGCAGGGTTAACCCAAGCCCCCAGCCCCACATCAGCTGCAGCCTCAGCACGTGGGACAACCCTCCCCAAGTGCTCAGAGCTCGGCCTTTTCAATTAGGAAATGTTATGAGAAAAGGTCTCCACAAACACCTCTGGACCTGATTTTAATTTATGTAATACCACATTTTCATGTTAATAACAATGTGTATTTAAGACATCTGTTTGAAAGTCTGCAATGTTAATTTACTACAGAAAAGGAACGCCCATAAAAGTCTGTTATATTCTCTCTCTCTCTCTTTTTCTTTTTTTTTTTTAATTAACATTTTGCCTGTTTAATGGGTGCTTTACCAGAGTTCAAATTAAAATCAGGCCTTTTATCTTTATGGCTGCTGCACAGACACAGCTGCTCACAGTTATATCACAGATGAACTGTGCCTAATTGAAAATAAAAATGCAAATAAAACCTACCCCATAACAGCTTTTCATGGACAGGGGCGACCCTAGCTGATTTAAGAAAAATAAAAATGACTCCTAGAGTTTGCAAGAAGCAAAACCTTGGTTCATATCGTCGGTGCTGAGCTTCCCCCTTGTGTTCCACTGCTGCTAGAATCGCACTGGAAAGGCCTCTGATGCACAGTGCTGAGTGCTGGGTGGCTGAAGTCCAGCGGCACCAGTGCAGGAGGATGGGCTGCTCAGTTTCTAGCAAGATGATGGTGCAGGTTGGCAAGCAAGTCAATCTCCATTTTAGTTTTTGGGATTGCAGTAGCCTTCAGGCTCCCAGAATTCACTTGACTTCTTGCTTACATTAATAACAGGATTTTCAGAGCTGTTTCTTGCCCTATCCCAGAACAAAAGGATGAGGAGAATATTCTCCCTCTGTGATACTGGGGATTGGGAGGAATGTGGTTCCTTGCGTGATCCTTCAATGTTAGCACATGGATGCTCACCACCCTGTACATTGCTTGTTGGGATCACACATCCCTTTTCACACTTGCTAAAAGAAAAGTGCAGTTCTCTTAACTGACTGCCCTAAATTTCCACCAGCACAACTGAGATCAGAATCTGGCTCAAGAATCCCTGTCCTTACTGCCCTCTCAGCCCTCAATGCTTTTGACAGTTTGCTCGGTTTCCTTCACAGGAGAATTCTCTCGCCTATTTTTACAACCCTGTTGCAAAACAATTCTGCTTCTCTGGGCCAACCATTTACCAAGCACACAGCTCCTGTGTTGCAAGTGAGGCAACACTATTTGGAGTCAGTGTTCCCAAACTACTGCTGGTTCTCAGAGCCAGGAGCACTGCAGCAGCTCCACCACCCTCACCTCAAATTAGACACTCTTTGAGATCTTTGAAGAACCCTGTAAGTGCCCCTGTGACAAAATCCCCATGGAACCCAGTCCCTTCTTGCTTGTCGCAGAACCCTAGAGCCCTTCCTGTTGTGCTGTGTTGCCACTCATGACATGACATTTTACTGCTGGCCCATACATGGTTTTCCTATTGATGCATCAATTTAAACACTGATTAAATCAGAGTAAGCCTGATAAACCTGGCAACCTGCAGGAGAATACTCTGCTGCAAGCAGTGTGTCCTTGAATACTTTGTACTGGCACGCGTCCTTTTGCTGTTGTGCTCAGACCAAACAATGGGTTTCACTGCACGCCAGCACACAGGAAATACTCCCTTACCAATGTCACATTTGTCCCCAGTCTTTCCAGGTGGGCAGAGGCACTTCCCAGTGGTTGGGTTGCAAGGAGCTCCTCCGCAGTCACACCGGTGCTGGCACTGCTCACCAAAGCGCCCGCTGGCACAGCCTGGAGGGAAGAGCCCCATAAATGCCCCTGTTAGGAGAACTGCACACCAACATCACAACAAATACATCAGCCAGAGCAGGGCTTGAAGGATGGCTCGGAGGAAAGTTCGTAAACTCTGAGCTGAACTCAGTGCTAATGCCAAGTTTAATGAAGGATCGAATGCAGCGGATAGGCATAATATTTATGTGCACTCTCTTTAAGTTGGTTTCATCTAATCCAACTTATCAAAAGTATTTGTAAATCTGTCCCAAAACGTTACTGGCACTTATTTTCATTTTTAATTAGGGCTCTTTAGAAGACCATTTCATAACACTCAACTGGTCTGACATGCATCAATTTAATAATCTTACTTGGAATTTTAGAAGCAAACTTAAAATCAGTAAAAGAAACTTATTCTTAATAAACAACATGTGCAACTCATTGCTGCAAGACACTGTGGAGACCGGGACTTTCACTGTGCTAATCAGAACCAGAGTGGTTAACGCACAAGGAACTGAGAACACCCAGCTACAGAACAGGTAAGCAATCACAAATTCGGTGTTTCAAGAAACGTGAAAAATATGGAAGAAGTGGTTCTGAACAAACAAACATTTAGATAAGGATGTGGTTTATTTGCTTTTTAAACCAGGTGGGTGTAAGTACCTTTCTCGCAGTGGATACCGTGGTACCCCGAGGGACAAACGCACTGCCCCATCACGGCGTCGCAGCTCGCTCCGTTTTTACAGGCACATGCATGAAGGCAGCTCAGCCCATAAAACCCGGGGGGGCACCCTGAGAAAGGAAAAGTGTTAAGTGAGGAAACAGGAGGAAGAAAAACATGGATGCGTTTGAGCTCCTCTATATTTGCAGCTACCTTCTTTGGGAGCCAGCAAAATTGATATTTGCCACTGCCAGTAGTAATCCCATTTGCTCTACAGGAACCTCTCTGAGTCCCCATTTGTCCCTGCAGGAGGACAGGTGGTGGGGCTGTGTGGGGTGTGTGTACTCACCATGCTCACAAGAGCGGCCATAGAACCCTGCTGGGCAGTGGCAGCAGCCCGTGAACCTGTCGCAGGTGCCGTTGTGCTGGCATGAGCAGTCCAAGCTGCAGCTGGGGCCATACTTGCCAGGAAGACATTCTGCTGGCCACGTGTGGACAGAGAAAAAGGACAAGAAAAACACCCATCTCACACCAAAATCTGATGGCTTTTACAGCTGAGGCATGACGCTCAAATAGTAACTTGCAAAGCTCAGGTGAACGCTTGTGAATTTCTTTCTCTCCATGCAGTCGTGCTCACTGAAGACATAGCATTTCTGCACCATTATTATGTATTTACATACTCTGATGAGGATTTATACTTTATAGATGTTTGAAGAGTTCAATTTTCTTTCACTATATTGTTTATATTGAGCCTTTCCAGTCCCACAAGTGTTGTAAAGGCACATAATAAATGATATCTTCTTTTTCCACCCTCTACATCTACAGCAATGCTTTCTTCTAGACACATACAAAGTGTGAAAGAAAACATACAGCTTTTCCTGCTCCATGTTATCATTGGAATTCACAGTATTTGAACTCCTCATAAAAAAGGGAAGGTCTCTTTTTCACACATAGACTTTCCATGTATAACTAGATATCTACTTGTACTGAACTAAGTGCATCTCAAACTGTCGAAAACCATGTCATGCAAAAGTGACTGGTCAATATAACTAATATGGGCATAATTTCTGCGGAAGTGATAACTGGATGCAGTGCAGACCGACTTAACAGAGCATGGCCATGTACATATCAGATTCATAACTGCAAATGGCATATAAGGTCTTTGGAGAACATCATATCTAATCACCAGAAAGATACCTGATTAGAGGTCTTTGATTTCTAGTCAAAACAGACTCAAAACCACACTGCTGTGGAAAGAAAGATTCAGTTTTCCCTTAGCTCAGTATGTATGTCAAAAGACAACCATGAAGATCTTCCTAGCAATACAGCACTCCATCCTTTATGCAACGTTGCACATCTCTCCCCAGTGTTGGATACCAAAGTCATTTTGTTTAAGCGTATCTAGAGGATGCACACAAGACACTGTTCCACATCCGCACAACCCCATCACAGTTTGCAGCCCAAACACAGCCCAGGTACGGTTATACAAATTTCAAGGAGCAGGCAGAGATGCTCACAGTCCATGCAACACTGTGTTTGCCAGTTATTGGTAAACAGCACTAATTTGGAGATGAAGGGAAGAGGTATTTTAGTGCTCATCCACAGTGGTATTGACATCATCACTCCAGTTGGCAGCTATTCTATATACATAAAGCAGAGCTCTGAATCTCATGCCTTTCAGGAGATGGAAAGAAATAAAAGACACGCAAAAAGACTCTGTGCTCATTCTGCTCGGTGTGCTTTGAGAGCTGACACAGAGAAGTGAGGACAAGATAGCATGATAATTTCAATTGTTTTGGACAGATGTTGCCGGAACATCAAGGAAGTCAATATGTGAGAAGTTTAACTGCAGTCCAGTGCCAAAGGGAAGAGAAAATGGAGAGAGAAGGTAACAAGATGGGATTGAGATGCTGGCTTCTACTGACCTCGGGGGAGCAATTCAAAGAAGATACAAAAAAAATGTTCCCATGAACAAAAGAACAAAAAGTTGGATAGGAGAAGAAATAAGAGTCCATTCAAAGGAATTTACAAGGATTACAGAGTGAGACTCAAGAGGAAACTGTTTCTAAAAAGAGATCTAAAGCTCTAACTTTGGGCAAGGCAGCATGAGAGAAGCTACAACGATGAAAGCAGCTGGTGGTGAGATTAATTAAGCAAAACCTGTTCCTTTTTTGAAGGCCCACAGCCACCTGCAAACCCCTGCTCGAATGCATGTGTTCACTACTACCAAAGGAGGACATTACCTTTCTCGCATGATTTTCCTGTCCAGCCGAGTCCACAAGTGCAGCTGCCATCCACGTGGTCACAGATAGCACCGTTCTGACAGCTGCACGTCAGGCGGCAGCTGGGGCCGAACCATCCCTGGGGACACACTACAGAGAATTAACAAAGTTTGGAAAAAAAAAAAATAATAAATTTAGCATCCCCCCAAAAGATGAAAGTGACAGGGAATAAATGCAAACACATGCTTCCCGCTGAGTATCCCATGTAGCATCCATTCACAGCGCCCTCCCTGTTTCGTAAGAACACTTTCCCCATCTTTAGGTTCATGCTGCTTGAGCTGCAGTATTTGAAAGAAGTGACTTTATCTTTGCACAGAAAGCAGTGCAGTGGTGCTGGTGGAAGGGCAGTGAGACATGGGCAGAGATGGGTAGGAAAAGGGCAGGGCAGCGGAACAGGGGGACAAGGTTGAGATCCTGCTAAATGCAGCAAGCATTATCAAGCCAATATTGGCTTCAAACACAGTGGGAAACACAATGCTTGGCACTGAGTTTAATTTGCAACTATGAGCCCAGCTGACGAGCTGAGCTCTGGTCCCACTTTGTTACCTTGTTGACAGCCAGGTCCCATTTGGCCAGGAGGACAGGTACAGCTGCCAGTCCGTGGGTCACACTGACCTTTACCACATGCACAGAACAGGGCGCAGTCTTTCCCGTATCGATTTTCTGGGCAAGCTGAAGGAAACACAGACTTCTGTTAAACACCTTGGGTATGCCAGTTTTCATTTCCAAAGAAGGCAGGATCTATAGATGGGAGTTGGCTTCCTCTTTGTTCCATCTAACACACTTCAAAACGACTATGAAAACAAATCCCTTCCAAAGACATGACTACCTCTTCCTCTGAAACCTTTCTTTTAAAGTTGTAAATATAGCCTACACTTTCACATGAAATACTTAGTAGGTTTTCCCCCAGTAAGGCAAGTGTGCATATCAGCTGCTCATGCTTCAAGCTAAAGACTTCTTTCCTTCCTTAATACTGATGCTCTCCTATGCTGAAGAGCAAAGCTACCAACTACTTAGCATTAAAGCATTGTCTTTCTGTGAATAAGCTGAAAGAAGCTTCAGAAAGGGACTGAAGATGATAAAACATCAGTTAAGCTCTGATTAGCACTGAAACCTCTGTAGTTGGTACAGGTATAGCAAGCGGAAATCCCAAAGGCTCTATATTTATCCATATTAGGAGATCTTAACTTTGGAAATACCACAGAAATTCAGCCACATGATCTAGCCCTGAAATAGAGAAGTGTTGCCATGGAGCCTTTACCAGTTTTGCCATGACAAAACTTGTTCTTTTTCCCATTTATTGAAAATAATGGCACCGTAGCATGAAACAAAATATTGAGACAATTTCTCAACCTAGAAATTTTGGACAGGAAGAAGGAACTTGAGCAATTCATGTTGAGTTGGCTCTCGAAACAAATTTGGGCAAGTAGGTTGTAATCCTGGGATGAGTGTCCTTGCTTCTACTCACACAGAAAAGAAGGAAAATATTTTGCAAGAGAATTTTTACAAAGCTGGAATCCCGATTTACAGTTCAAGGAGGAGGTAACTGCAATCTGTCTGTTTTTATACTGACAAATTCTTACGCAGATTATTCTCTCTGCTGTTTTTTTGAAAGAAACAGAACATGAATGTTGGCTTACTTTTACTACAGTCGGCTCCAATGAAACCAGGCGCGCAATCACAAGTTCCCGACACTGGGTCGCAATGGCCTCCATTCATGCACTTACAGGATTTTTGGCAGTTTGAACCGTAAGTACCTTTTGGACACCCTGCTTTAAGGAAAACAAAAAGGCAATTAGGCTACGCTGCTGCTGGGACTTTCACATTTCATGTCATAAGCCCTTTGTTGCCTTCGTGCAAAATTCGATTTTCATTTTCTAACTCTATTTGCTTTCAGACGATCAGCAGAAAGCACTGACAAGCAGATGGCTGCCTTGGGCAGAGGACCTCTTTTTGACTCCAAGCCAAAGCCCCAGAGAGCCTGACTGGCTCCTCCTTCTATTTCTCATCCTTGAAGGTAGCAAGAAAAGCAAGCCCAGAGATTCTTCTCCTAGAGAAGTCTTCAGAGATTCTCCTCCTAGATTTCTACACCAAATCAACTTTCTCTCTTTTCCTTTCCGTGGCAGAGGAAGGAGATGGGGCTCTGGTCTCTCTTCCATTGGGCAACAGCAGCCTGCTTTATCACGAGGAGCCATGAGCAGCATTGCCTCATTGTGCTCTTGTTTTAGCTGAGCTGTTCTAGAAAGTGGGCAAGTTTCATCTTGTGAAAATGTTCAAGCAGCAAAAGTTGGATTCCTCTATAATCTACTCTTTACCACCAAACTGGAATTTGCAGTGCTCTGGCAAACCTAGTGAGCTGTAGATGGAAGACTTCAAAGATGTGTGTGACAGTAATGCGGAATTTCAGGTGATGCCTTCTCAGAAAGTAGATACAGGAGTGAGATGCTTTAAATGCAAAGCCAGAAAATTCTCTGAGAAAGATAAGGCTTTGTTTTGGAATCACTCAAACAAACACAAGACCTGGATGGACTACTAAGCCAGTGTTATATGGCTTTGAGTTTCTCCCAGTTTTCAGTATACCAGAGGAGTGAAAAGCCTGTGCTTCTAGAGCAATCATTGTTCAACAGTTGCATTCATCTCCCTGCCTCCGAATGACATTTCTTTGCTCCTTTCTTCCTTCTCTTAATCTCCACCAAAGGAAAGCTTATGGCTACTTTGGCAATCTGGCTGAATGTATATTTGCACGTCTCCAGGCAACAGATTTCTTGCAATCTCTGTATGAGGAACTTTATATTTTTTTTTCTGTTTTCTGAAAGCATCAAAGCATGGTCTGAGTGCCTGGAGAAATCCCTGGGTTTTTCAAACCATTCCATAGAGAAGGAGAGCTTACGGTAACGCTTTAAAGGGATGCCTTTTAAAATAAAGCTGAAAATTGGCTTCTGCTCAAATCAGGATAGCAGATCATCAGGGCTAAACAGATACACACTTTTCCAACACGCAGATACTCTCCTCAGCCCTTCTCATCTCCATGAATACTTTGTCAGTGCTTCCATCTGTTGGTGCAGAAAATCTGTTTCATGTGCAAACCCTGGCACTGAGGTGTGAGCCCTGCAACATCTATTTCATGGAAATGAAGCTAAGGGCACACCCTGATTCAATGATTTAATTGGACTCTGAGTGAGTTTCTCTCTTCATCCTCCCTTTCCTTTCAGTCATCATTTGGCTTTTCTCTTTTTTAATTCAGTTTCCCACACTCCCACACACTTGGCTTCTCCCTGGCAAAGCTTTCAGGGCTGTTCCTCAAGACTAGAAAGAGCTGTTCCATTAACAAAAGGGGATGCAGCAATTCCCCCTGTACCAATTTATTTACCCTTGCAACATTTCACTTAGTTTTGTTCAAGACGGAGCAGCACAAGCAGGGCAAAACTGTTGGCTACGTGACTGCTACCAATGCCATCTCATCTGCTGCTGCTTTGGGGGAGAACGATGCAGACAGCTACAGCAATTGACACGCAGTCCTGCCATTTATAGAGGGTTAGCCTCTAACCACCAGTTATCTAATAAAGACATTTTCTAATTTAACAGTTTCCTGTGCATTTGACATGTTATTCTGAGAATAGCAGGAGAAGCAGACAGATTTCTAGCTCATTTCCTGAGTTTTCCCTTCTGGTTTGGGTGGTTTTGCCATGACCAATAGTTCCTAAATCTTTTCATACCAACCACATACACTAAGTCTTTCCTTACCGCTATTATTAACGCACCGTCAGAAATACATTTTGGAAGCATCCTGTTACCCGCAGCTTGAAGGTGAGGTTGGTGATGTCTTTCTGGCTCAGGGTTCACCCAACTCGAGATGTAGCATGGTCTTTCTGCCCATGACAACACCCCTCACAGGGTTTTGCTCCTAACACCACTCCAGTAGATCTGCCCATCCTCTGAGTTACAGACAGATGATGGGAACCTTATTGCTAGTTTGTCTGCTTCCTCAGGATCCTGCCTGAAACAGGAGACTGTTTCAGCTCTTCACTCCAAAATTTGAGAACATGAAAGCCTCATTGCTCTTGGCTCCTGGAAATTTGACTTCCCAGCCAACTACACCTTTTATAGATATTTTCTTGAACCTTTTTTCACAGTGCTATAAATACACCAGTAGTTGCCAGAAACTGATTCCAGCAGCATCCAACCACATGTTGACTGGCCTGAAGCCCATTTCACGTCTCAGGAGCAGCTCCCTATGCTGTTTTTAATATTATGTCAAAAGCTTCTTCATCCTGGAGCAGCCCCAGCTCTCTCTGCAGTGAGGACGGCAGGAACAAAGAGCGTTTCCACCAAAGTCACGCGAGCTATCCACAGTTGTCAGATAAGCTGCTTCAGAGTGAGGTCCGTGACCTCTCACTCCATTGACATAAAGCTAAAAAAGCCTCAAGCACGAACCGCTTTCCTTCCATTTTTGTGTCTCTCTATGGCTTGGCCTGAACAACATAAGAGAGAATAACAAAAAGAAATGATAGATGCCAGACAAGTTTTCTCCCTCAGTGAATCTCTGCCATTCCACTGCCTCTCCTGTCAAAGTTTAACAAAACTCATAATGACTGAGAACTTGCTGAGCATTTATGTAGGACAGCAAAATGCATTGAAGGATCACATCTCACATGATGTAGATTGATCCCAGTGGCACCAAAGTCCATGACAAAACACCCTCCAAATGCAATGAAACACAGATTTGATTTTGTAAGTAATTTCTTCTGTAACAGAACTGGAGTATAATTAATGTTTTAAATTTTAAATTCTCCAGCGAAATCTTAGGGACCTAAGCAAACATAAGGACATTTATTACAATCTATGGAGAATTAGTACCATATGCACGAGTAATCACTACTGAAAGATTACTACGTTAAAGGTAATAGGCTAACCATGATTAAGTCTTTTAAAATGATGCTGTTAAATAGTTGATCTCCACTACTGCTCTGCTATAATATTTATTATAATCTAATGTATAATGGATCCAGATGGCTTTAGTCTAGATTTTGAAGGCTGAATTTCAATCACTCACAGTGAGAACTGATGTACAAAGGAGGATAGAATCAATCCTTACATTTACATTTATATTTTAAAGAATAACTTTTGATGACAGGGTGGTAATACAAACGTCTGTCTCCAAAGTGAGCCTCTTAGCCATTTCTGCTCAAAGAATAACGCACAAGTTTAACCCTTACCAGAGCTGCCTATATTGCAGCTGCCCTTTGTGCTCTGTGAAAACCAAGCAACCCAAACACAGCCATACTAAATTCCTAAGAAAGGAAAATCAGCATTTTCCTGAGAGAAAAAGACTGAGCTTGAAAGGACAGACTATTACAAGCACAGAATAAAAACAAAATTAAAGTTGTAAATAAAAAGGCAATTAACTGTCTCCTTTCTCTGGATATTTTGGGATATGTTTCTTATCAGTTGTCACATTCCACCAGAAACAACTTCACAGATGTCCTAAAATACCAGCATGAGGCATGTGGATCTGGGAATATTTTTTATGATGGAGCATTCAGCCAATTGGCATTTCGTCCTCTACGCTGCTCACCGTTTTTCAATCCAGACTAACAATTTGTTTAATTTGATTGTTCCTCAGAAGGCCTTGCAACTTAACTGCCTTTATGAATCGCTTAGATTTACTGCCAATCGCAGCTTGTCGTTTTATCATAACCATTTGTACCGACTTCAGCACTCAGAGATTTCGGGAAACGTTTTGGCCAAGGTGTGTTGAAATGAAAGAGCTATCAATATCCAGGTGTAGCTGAAGATGAGAAGTGTGCACACAGAGAATTACACTGACGTTCTTCAGCACAGCGTGAAATCAGAAAGAATTTAGGTAGCAAACCACGCTCGCCCCCAGGAAAAAGTAAATCCCCTGCAACAAGGCAGGCACAGCTATTACTGTAAATTAGCACTCTGCTTACTGTGTCTCAGTCAGTGCTGAAGGACAAGATGAATTGAGCGCTCCTGCATGTCGGGACCCCCCAAAAGATGAGCATCCCATCTGTGATACTCACGGCGGTCGCACAGGGCCCCGTGGTACCCCGGGTGGCACACACATTGCCCAGTGATGGGGTGGCAGTCCTCCTCAGCACGGCAGCGACAGGTTTGGCTGCAGCTCTGGCCATATGTGTTTGGTGGACAAGCTTGGGAAAGAGGAAACGTAAACCAATAAATTCAATTTGCCTTGGTAAATATAGCACTCAAACAAAGAGCAAGCTGAAATTGATTGAATAAAACCCCTGCCCACAGAACGACACCGTCCTCCGGGACTTTGGGTTTATTGCATTTACTTGGGGGTTACTTCACCGCTTGATTTTGTTTCGTTCAGTCAATTTGTGCCCAACTGTCAAGGGCCAGATACAATTCTCTTGTCACTAGAGAAAATCATAGGGAAATGTCAGGTAAAATTGACTGAAATAACAGTATAACTCACCGGGGACCAGACATATGGATAAAGACATTCTACCTTTTGCAGAGAGTTTAAACTTGCACAGCTGCTTTGGCACAAACATTTCTGTGGGCTTCACTTTGCCTGGTGACAAGGACATCATTTCCATTTTTCAGACTTCTCATGTCTAGTTCTTAGTGGTGGCTCTGAATAGAGGCACAGCTGACCTTCGTGTTCCCCTAGGCTCTGTCCAGGCTACCTTGCCCAGAGGACATTAAGGGATAGGAGGGGCAGCAGGAGCACTGCTGCATCTGTAGGTAATCCAAGCAAACACACGAGTGGCAGCTTTTACTGGGAGGGGAAGTCATATTTATCCAGTTCAGTCTCTGTTGGCTGTCAGAAGGCTGCGGACCTCCAGAGGACAAACCTCACCTGCCCAAACCATACCAGGCACAACGTTCAGAACCAGCCAAACCATTTGGGTGAGTGACATATGCATATGGAGCGCAGCTGTGCACCGCACTCCTATCCTTGTCCAGCTTCACTGCTGCAAAGGTTGCTCCTTCTGCCTTAGACACTGAAGAAACTAATTGTTACCCCCACAGTTTTTAGTTATTTGCATCCTTGTGACTTACTTCTCTCGCAGCCATGGCCAGTGAATCCTGGAGGACAGCCGCACTCACCGGTCAGGTGGTGGCAGGGGATGCCTGCAGGGCAGTGGCACCGCCGAGCACAACCCACACCGTAGTGGCCAGGCAAGCAGGCTGCAGGAGGACACCAAATCCCATTAGCACCAGGGCAGGATGGCACCAAGCTGCTCCCCCCACTCCTCTTTGACAGGCCATCAAAACCAACTCGGAGTGCAAGGATCCCAAGATGGCTATGGGATGCGTCCCCCACAGACACTCACGTTTGTCACAGTGCCTGCCTCGCCACCCCCTGGCACAGCGACAAGCCCCTGTTTGGGGGTGGCAGGACACGCTGTGAATGCAGTCACACTGCTCCTCACACCTCTCTCCAAAATATCCTGGGGGACACGCTGTGGGGAGAAGCAGCAGAGAGCATGAGTTGGTGCTGCAGCAGGGACAGTGTGTTACTTGTTCACTGCATGGTGATGGGAGCTCAGAAGGCTGCATGCCCACAAAATGTAATTGAAATAGATATTAAAAATATAAAACCATTCAGCATTGGTTATTAATGAAAAATCATAATGATGTCTACAGTACATATACAGATGATCTCTATAGATATGAAAGCACCATTTATTTTTACAGCTAGGTGCACAGAGGGGGAGCTGACACTCATGGGTCCCTACAGAGTGATCTAGGAGAAAGTGAGGCCTGAAGTGGTGTGAGGTTGGCATTACGAGGTGTTACATGGTGTTAAAGGTGACCCTTGTGTCCCTCAGCAGTTTACAGTGCAGCAGAACAGTGTTCATGGCTTACAAAAATCACACTGTGCCAAAGGAGAAACTGAATGTACACTGCACTCATCTGATACCTAGTGCTTGTGAGATTGCTGTTAAGGGATCTACATAGATGTAAACGCACAAACTACATTAAATCTGGGCAGTCTGAGTGATTTAAACCATTATGGCTGCAGCAGTTCTGCCTGCAGCCCACTCCGTACCTCACATCCTCACACTCAGCAGTGAGACAGCACAGTGACAGCTCAGTGACATGAGGCACAAGAGTACCAAAGGACTGAGAAAACACCCACCAAGCTCACAGGACGTCCCTGTCCGGCCCTTGGGACACTGGCATTCTCCAGTCACGGGGTCACACGCAGTCTGGCCAGGGCAGATGCAGCGCTGCAGGCAGCCGGCACCGTGCCAGCCCTGAGGACAGGCTGGGGAGAGGAGAGAGCAGCAAAGTCATGGGTTAGGAGGGCAGGAGGACATGGGTAGGACACAAACTTTCACTTTCCATTGCCCCAGTGGCTTTGTTGGTGCTGCAGGAGGTACAAATGGGGACCATAACTCGCAAGTAATTACATCGGTGTAACAACGTAACACTGCTCCAGGAATGAAACAGGAGAAAGCAGGCCTGATGAAGTGAGCTAACTACAAGCCACCAAACGCCCTTAAGACTTTCTGCTCACACCTATGGAAAACAAGCCTTGGTTCCACCAGCTTCCTCGAAACCAAGGACTAGAGCTACCGATTTCACAGCTTCCAGCATCTCTCTGTACAGTGCTCTTATATCACAATTACTTTTCCAATGGGCAACTGATCTTGCTATCCACAGCTGCCAGATAGCAGTTTATAGTTCACCTAATTTTAAGTTAAACAGGTTTACTAATGCCTATCACAGCCAGAACTGATGGGCAGAGCCTATTTCTCTGGCATGTGCCAGACGGACAGATTTTTTAGGATGTTCACAGGAGCAAATTCTCCCTCTGTCAAAGCAGTGACTGGGGGATGGCTTTCCCATCCTCAGACACTTTTTCTACCTCCTTCCTTCCAAAGGAAAAAGAAAAAACACAGAAATCTCCAAACATATCATTAAAGAAAAAGGGTATGCTTGACAATGTCCTCATCATTGACCAAACCAGGACATTTAGTTTGCCAGCCTTCTTCCTTAAGCCACACTGGAGTTGGGCTCAAGGCTGCAGCTCCCAGTGCCTTTCACTTGTTCTGGATTTAGACTGAGTCTGGAAGAAGACACCGTAATGATATGAATCAGTCAAAGGCATGGGACAATACAGTAGAGCATAGAAAGTGTGTGCCCTGGTGTCATAAATGGAGGTTTATGGACTTTTCTCCCTGGCCATACCTTCTTGGCAGGTGGCTCCTCCCCAGCCTGGGGTGCAGGCACATGTCCCCGTTACATGATCACAGATTGCTCCGTTGTGACAGTTGCAGGTGTGAGCACAGCCCTGCCCAAACCTGTCCCCCTGGCATGCTGCAATGAGAGGAGTCCCCAATCAGTGAGCATCCAAGGAGGTATCGCACAACAAACCCAGTGCCAGTTGCAAATTGCCTTCTGTCAACATGCTTTTCACAACTTAATGGTGCATAAGTCTGTGCATTAACCACCCCTGACACTAAATAATGTGCCTTAAAAATATGTATCATAGCACATTCTGAGGAGACTTCCACAAAAGGGTAGGATTGCTGGGGTGATGGATCAGCTGTCATCCCCCTGCCCTGCAGAATTCCTTTGTGTTGAACTAATGGTCCAGCAGCACCACTGGCCTGACAGCCTGGGTATTTATTTGCATCCTGGTAAGAGACCTGACAACTTCATTGTTTTCATTGTTCATTTTTCACAGTTGGATGCACCAGCTCACCCAGAGCCTCATTCTTTGGTCAGAGAGGAGTGATATTTCCAACACGTTCAGTTAAGCAGCTGGCTCCCAGGTGAAAGTTTAATAAAACCATCTCGCTGCAGTGCTGCCACCCATGAAGAATGGCAGTGTTAAAATTTCTCTGGTCTCCATTGCTCTGAAGGTTTGGATATATGGTGGAAAACAGGCAATCCTGCTGTTCTGGTTTCTTGGAACATCCCCCACAGCGTGCAGAGAGAGTTGGTGAATTTGGAGAGCCTCACTGCACGGCTGTGTCTGCATCAAGCAGCTCCCACTCACATGCATGGAGCCGTCAGAGCCTCTCCTCCCTGCAGTCCTGCTGGCACGTGCTGTAGGAACAAGAACAGCTCAGATCCCCAAGCCAGAAAAGTGTCCTGCACTCCCTGAATAGCACATCTCCCAGGATCACACCCAAACTATCTCTTTCCACCAGAACCTCTGTGTTTCTGAGGATGCCAGCTGGCGAATCATGATGGAGTGCTGCAGGAGGAAATGTCCCTGGGGACAGGATGGAGGAGTGAAATCATCTTGACTGTGAGAGCACGTTTGGTTGACAGTATCTGACCCATTCACAGCCCTTCTCTTCCCATTTGAAGACTTCCAGCTTCCAGACATGGCTCTCACAGACACCATTTCTCCCAAGGCTTCCCAACAATTCATTTTTTTTCACATACCTGGAACCCATCCACATTAAAACCACAAGGAAGTGTAGGAGCGCAGTCCCATCACAGTCAAAGATTGTTCTGCAAACACTGCCTGATTGCCAAGTTCTAGTTGATGGGTTCAGCCCATCTTACAGAGCTTTGGCTCAGTTTTGGGAGCAGAACTAAACATTTCCACAATACAGACCAGAACTATATCACAACCAAGCCAAAGGAAAAACCAGCTCATAACCATGTCCCCTGACTGGTTACTAGCGGTTTGAGTGAGGTTTTTGGAGCATGTGTGCTAAGCTCTTGTTATACTTACCATGAAGACAAAAGAGCTTTCTAGTGAAAACTGTAGTAAGAAAGCAGAAATTTCTGGAGGAGAAAACTTTAAGTATTCTACTGGGTGCAAACAAACTTCTTTCAGCTTCTCTCTAGGACAATCTTAGTTATCAAACCACTTTTCTGAAGAATAAGATAAGTGATATGTTGCAGTTACTTTCACACAGTTCCTCAACTGAGTGTACGAACATCCCTGGGGCTTTTCCTCCTCTCTTTATGATGAGTGCAAAGGAAAGCATCAGCAAGGCTTAAATTATTACATTTCTTCCTGCTTCAACATTTTCCTCTCAGTGCCTTTCCTCCGTGAAAGGAGAAATTATTCATTCAAAGTCTTTAAAATCTGCTTTCACATGCAGAGAGAGGAACAAACGAAACTGGAAGCCAAAACATTCAGTCTGGAAGTCAGCATCTATCAAAAGCGTAGGGGAGCGTGGGGAAAAAGATGTGCGCTAAGGCTCAATGGGGTGCCCAGAAGACTGGATTTCATACAGCTTCCATGGATTATGCTCCCCAAAATGTTGTTAAAAGATCAGGAAATTTGCAAAGTCAAGTGTTCACATACTGTGAAATGTCACAGCTCTGGTTATCAGTGCCTCTGAGCAGAGGCTCTTGGAAGAACCAATCTTTCTGTACTCTATCTGTAAAACCAACGTGGTCTCTGTTTACTATAAGGGAAACTGCTTGTGAAGGTCCTGGGGAGCCATGGCTGCTTCAGCAAGAGGCGTTTTTGTACAAAAAGAAGGGCAGAATACCTTTGCTGAGCGTCCATACATAATGTGACACCATTTTGTTATTATTTCTCCTCTTTTTTGGAAGTCACAAAATTTGGATGAGTTTGTATGCAGAAGGGAAGATTACATCTCTGGCACAAAAAGATGCCAAGTGTCAAGTCATCACTGCTATATCTTTGTGGCATCATGATACTCAAAGTGAAGCTGAAATGTTCTCAAACATTGGTAATGTATCTAGAACACTTTCTTGGATTCCTAAAATATCTCAGGTGGACATTCATGAAAAAATACAATTGCCAAACACATCTGTAAGAGGAGGGAGAAATCCTAAATTATTATAAATCATTTATAAGCAACTGCAAAACATGGTCTTGTAATGGAAAGTGTCGGGCAGCTTTAACAAAAGGCATTACTGTCCATATCTCCTGTAATTAGATACAGTGTATAAAACTCACTGCATGGCCACCTTAAGATCAATTCAAATCCCATATGTCAAAATTATTCCTCAGTATCCTCCAGCACATTGCCTGCAATCTGATTACTTGAAAACAAATGCTGATCTCCCAGCTGCCAGAGCTGGCAAGCCCCAGGACAGAGTAGGGTGAATATTAACACCAGGCAGGGACAGGGAGGGGTGCACGACCAGGTGATCTGAAAAGGGGCACTGCCATCTATTTTAGTAATAACTGCTGTAGTGCAAGGTGCTACCAGACAGCATTAAAGTCAGAATGGAGATGCACCATCCAGCCAAGGAAAGAGTAGGATGCCATACCACACTGCTGGCTGACCTTGCTCTTTTACTTATAGGCAGAAGAGACCTTGTAGGATTTGCAATCTTAAACCAAAGGAGAAACAAATTAGCTGGCACAGGGCTTTAACAACTGCAGTGCAAGTGGATGGATAGCTTCTAGGGGCCACAAGGCCGCTGACAAAGAGATGTATTTCCTAAGTGAATTTAATGAACTATGAGAGGAGAAAGCTTCCCATCTCTAGGACAGCCCAAAGAGCAGGGAAGGGCCAAAGGGACAGACTGCTGGATCAAAAGGGCCAGGGATCTTATGGGAGAAATCCTTTCGGGGGACATGTTGGGTGGTGGAGGGCAAATGAGGGAAAGATGCCAGGAGCAAATGCAGCCCTCAATTAGGGCTGGATATATTGCAGTGGAAAATCAGACTGCTTCAATGCAAGTATCATTTCTCCCTGTTTTCTAAGTTAAACATATTTTCTATTGCAGAAATCTGCAGCCTGTGGATTAAAGAAATCTTGGAAATAAGCATTTACTATCAGCAAAATTTGGGTCTGTGTATACTGCTGCTTCAGACAGCAGTTCTACAGCACAGTGCTCAGAAAGCAGTTGTGTTTTCAAAAGGAAGTACAGACCATGGCATCACCCTGACGTGAGACTAGGAAATTAATTGAGTAGTTAACACCTGAAAACACTTGTAATGCCATGTAGCTAAAGAAAATACTATCATTTCCTATGAAATTTGGTGACTAATTTCTCAGAAGAGCCAATTTTATACGGTATACACACAGACATACAGAAGTCTTATCAATCCCAATACTGTGGGATGATCTGCATGTATGAAAACCCAAGAAACTGACATTTAAAAAAAATAATAATAATAACTTTTCTAGGAATTACTTCTATAATTACTTTCTCCTGGCTATATAATGTAACAGTCCCAGCTCTCATTTTTCCACACTGTACATCTGCAATGTGCCACATTATAATTGAAAGCTACCTGAGCAACACAGACACAACACTTCGTCTCCTTATACTTCTCAAAATGTAAAGCTGAGATCCAGTCAGATAACAGCACTGCTATTCAATAAACGATGCCTAAAATACTTGAAAAAGTCCCAACATCAGCTAAAAACAAGGAAAAAAAAAGTGGATTGTTTGCACCGCTGCTAATTGTTTCATTTTTTTGCTACTGTTGGGCAGGAAGATGACCCATCTAATGTGTGTACCACCCTGTAGCCCCCAGCCCCACACCCAGCAGAGCCCAGCTGTCACTGTACTTACGTTGCTCGCAGGTCTCGCCCCTCCAGCCCGGGAGGCAGCGGCAGGTCCCCAGGACATGGTCACAGCCTGCAGCATTCTTGCAGTTGCACACCTGGTGGCAGTCAAGCCCAAAAAATCCTTCTGGGCAAGCTGAAATTGCAAAACAACCTTTTTTTTTTTTTTTTTTTTTTTTTTTAGCATTTCAGCAAATGCTGAAATATTTTTCTCCCCTCTCTATCTCTGAGATCTGAAAACATTATCATAGAATCATAGAATGGCTTGGGTTGGAAGGGATCTCAGGGGTCAAACTCCAACCTCCCAGTCACCAACAGGGCCACCAACCTCCACATTTAATACTAGACCAGGCTGCCCAGAACCCCATCCAACCTGGCTTTGAACACCTCCAGGGATGGACAGGGCATCCACTACCTCTCTGGGCAGATGTTCCAGCACCTCACCACTCTCTTGGTAAAGAACTTCCCCCTGATCATCCAACCTAAATCTTCCCTCCTTCAATTTAAAACCATTACCCCTTGTCCTGCTATTATCTTTCAAAGAGTTGATTTACCTCCTGTTCATGGGCTTCCTTTAGCTACTGGAAACATTGCCGTCTCCAAGACTTCAAAGTTAGGAGGCTGCAAAATTGTCACATTCAATGTGATGGTGGAAAAGCCTTCCCAGCCCTGGGATGAAGCACCAGCAGTATGCTGGGAGCACGAGGCAATTTGGCAGCTCCAGTCTGCATCTCTGCATCCTCACACAGGCTTGGCCCATGTGGGTGGATTGTCAAGAGCACAGCAAAAAGCACATCCCTGCCAAAAGGAAGCCAAGCCACTAAAAACAGAAGTGCTACAGCTCCTGGGAGAAGTGCCGGAAAGCTGTAGCAAGGGTAAGCCACCCACACGTTTTGCTCTGCCTTCACTTTTTTGGAGCCAACCTAACTGTTCTAGCTGTAATTTTCTATGTGAAAAGGTAAAACAGATCAGTGCAGAGCAAACACTCAGCCTGCCTGAAAGAAAACGTGGGAAACGGGGTCTGGCGGCAACTCAAGGTCATGAGCAACAGGCACAAAATTCTACTTTCACCTCTACAGTCTTCCAACAATTTAAAAAGCTATGTCCAATCTGATTTGGAAACTGGAATTTGGTTGTTTTTTATTTTCTCTCCCAATTGTATCACCCAGGTTTCCCCCTGTTCCTCACGCCTACTTTGCAGAAGGATATTTAGCCAGTTTGTCCTCCTTTTGATTCCTGCCGAAATGAACAGAACACCACACAGACAACAGCATTGCTTTTTCAGTATGGTCACGGTCCAGCAGAAACCAGTGCTTTTGATGTATCCACAACTAATATTTCTCAAGTAGTATGACTTAATTTCTAACTAAACAGACCCAAACCAGGTGATTTGGCTTGTCAGCTCCTGATGTCATACCTATGACAACATAACAAAGGAGTCACAGGATGTGCACTGTCTTTCTTGGGAATGACAGCCCTGTATTCATGCACTACACGGAATTTCTGTGTTCTAGAGCAAAAAAACAACAGAACAAAAGAAAAATTTATGAAAATAGGGTTAAAATAAAAAGCGTGACTTTTAAAAGGGTCACAATGTAGGTACCATGAATTATGAGACGCGCTCGGTAACAGAGCCTTGGAAAGAATATTCGTTTCATAGAATAACCCCTAGTAAGAATAGGAGGGAAACACTAAGCCCCATGTTGCCATGTGAGCAGGGAGGCTGTGCAGCACTTTCCCATCAGAGGGCAGTAGGGTCCTGCGAGTGCTGCCATTTCCCTCTAATGCTACCATCATAAACTAGCTAATAAGGTTTTTGGAATAAAATAACTGTGGGTTTGATGTAATGATCATCACTTATAAAACTTTCAATCATTAAGAAACAATTTTTTGAATGTCTGACTATGTGCTATTCCTGCTGCACCCAAAGCTGTATATTTTTATGATCTGCACAAGGACACAATACAGCAGCAGCCTTCCTTAGATGATGCCACGAACTGGCTCAACAACGTCCCTAAGAAATCCATCCAGTCCTTTCCAACTCTAGCAAACTGTCATAGGAGATGACCTGTCAGATTTGTTAAGCTGAAAGGTTGGTTGTTCTTAAAGAGTTCCCTTGGAAGATCCACCCACAGATGCATGGTATTCAATGCACAAAAGGATGGGGAGCAGTGCAGGCACATCACCTTTCTCACAGAAGGTCCCAGTCCATCCAGCACTGCACGTGCAGGCTCCGCTCACATGGTCACACGCAGCCCCATTCTGGCACTGGCAGCTGTGCTTGCAGCTGGGACCAAAGCTTCCTTCAGGACATCCTGCAGCGAGGAATCCAAACCAGATACGGGGTGAATGGTGGAGCAGAGAGAAATTTTTAGACAAATGAATTCTTACTGCTTGCAAAAGAGGATTCGAGGTGTTAAGGTAATGCCTTACATCTGATATCATTAAGTGCTCTCCTTGGGCTTGTTTATTAAAACTCCACTGTTTAGGAAAATGTCAGGGTGTTAGAAGACTGAATTCTGCTCAGGAAAAAATATATTGATTGTGAGAGCAGCAAAGCCTGCAACTCCACTCTTTCTGCTTGATGGTCTAGCACTGCTAACATGCCCAAGTCCTCCGGGACACCCACTGCCAGGAGGGGAAGGCTCCCATCCCCACTGCCTCCTTGTGAGCCATATCCTCTGTTTTCCTGCAAATCCTCATTCCCTAGAAAGCTGGAGAAAATGTGGAACGTGATGGACTCCTGCAGACAGCTGCATAATTCACTCTCGGGCTCTGCTTTAAAACACATCACATTCATGGGACAGCCTAACACGTTACATCTGTGGGACAGATTAATGGTTACATCTCCACAGCAGTTCATGTTAAGAGTTTGAAAAGATTTGCATGCTGCTCTCTATCTGAAGGAAAAGGCAGCACTTGAGAACGAAAATAACTTCTTCCAGGGTTATAGGAAAATAAGTCAAGAACAGGGCCAGTTGCCTAATTGACATTAGATATTTTGGACAAGCTGAAATGTAGAGATGCCTAGGCATCAAATACATATAATTAAAGTGGAACAAAACACAGACTGAAGAAAACAGCAAATCTAAAGAGGGAATATCGGGGGTAGCCAAAAGCTTTGTCAGAAGCAATGGCTTCCTGCTTGCATTGCCTCTGTCAGAGAAGATGAAGACCAGCTCTTTGTCTGCTTCCTATCTGCAGAGATGGCATTTTTAGAGAGGTCAAGAGAGAAGGACAAGTGGAGTTGGCAGCTACGGCCTTCCCATAGCTGTCCTTTCACTCCCTGTGGGCCAACAGCAATAAGAGCCCTAAGATAGTCTTTTGAGGGTTTTTGCCTTTGGGTCACCACTCCAGATTAATTGTTCTGACATTTCTGTGTGACACCAGCAGATAATTCTGCCTGCACTACTGAGATTCTGGCAGCTGGTTCTGTGCTACTGTAAGACTGTTTAACAGATAAAATCTTCATTTTCTTCAATAGCAACAATAACAACAATAACAAAATAGCTTAACTATGCAACTTACTGCCATGAGACGAGTGGATACCAAATGTTTGCATGGAATCAAAAAAGGGAATAGGCACATTAGTTGGAAGAAAATACCAAACTGTATTAAATATAGACACATTGCTTCTGTTTTAAGAAACTTCCAAATGACAAATTGCTGAAGCCTGGGAAAACGTATCAGAAATCCTCTATATGACTGTTTTTATCCTCTCCGGGCATCTGCTATTGACCCCTGCTGGAGATGGATTGGTGGAGATCCTGGGTCGCTGGTAAGGCCATGGGACATTCTTGTTGTTAATTATTGGAGGATCCTAAATCTTCTTGATCCTGCATCTGTTATGTCCACACAAAACATTTCTCAATGCCTGGTCTTAAAGAGCATTTATGAAGATATGCATACCTACAACTAAATAAATATAACCAATATGGAAAACCTTACACTACATACCAAACATACATCAAATCTTATTACTCACATTAAATCCTAAGATTCAAAACAGCCATTTAGGCCTGAAAACAACCTGTCTGGGATCCAAATTAGTGACAGCATCAGACCCTGCTGAAACCCAGCAGGCGGCTGCGAGGAGGACAAATTCCTGCTCCTTGCTTTTCCAAATTCCCTTTGCTGACAAAAGGGAGACTCACTCTGCTCGCAGTGCTCCCCGGTGAATCCTGGCTCACAGAAGCAGGACCCGGTGACAGGATCGCAGCTCCCATCGCTGTTATTGCAGGCACAGGAGTTTTCGCAGCGCTGTCCCCAGTGGCCGCTATTGCAGGCTGCAATGCAAAGCAGTGTTTATGTTGAGAACGAGCTCTGAGCTCGGCCGAGGGATGATTTCACTTATAAATAAGAGAACAGAAAGGATGCAAAATAAACACAGAGACGTTCGTAGGGATAAAATATCAGCTGTTAACTGATACAGCAAAAATAGGCATAACTGGGATTAGCTGGTTGTACAACATGTAACTTGTTAGCAGCCAGCCGCCTGCAGAAGTTCTGAATGAGAAGGTAGCTTCTCCCCCTCCTGAAAGCTGGGTGTCTTTCTGCCTTTGTCAAGGACATGGAAATGGGCTCGGCAGAAGTGTGACTGGATGAGATTGGCTGTCGTGTGTTAGGCAGGGATTCAGACTTCAAATAATCTAATAGCTGGCTTTCTGGCCTTGAAATGACAGAAGAAAATGGGAGCCTCAGAAGTGGGCTGCCTCTGAAAATTAAGCTTTTTTCAGGTATGTACGAAAGGCTCGAGTGCCTGGTGTTGGAACACTCGCCTTTGACTTTTGGCAAGACAGATAAGGATTCCTCATTTCTGTGCAGAGGGATATTTTTATTTTAGTACAAACCGTTTATTGAATGGGAGGGAAGCAGGGACAAGCAAAGTCCTAAGAGAAAAATATATGCCTCTTTTCCCCTCTACTGAGAAACGTGTGTTTTATCTCTCTATCTCTATACGAGCGCCTGAACTCTTCTAAAACTCAACAAAAACAAAAAATAAACAAGAAGGATCTCCATACTTGAGAATTTACAGGGAAAGGGGGAAAAGGAAGCTCAGCTTCATGGGATCGCCTTCATTGTCTGGAGAGTTTCTACAGAAAATCATAGCAGATTTTCAAACGGTTGCAAATCACCCTGAAGCAGTTTTTCTCTCCCAGCTGTGTGTTGACAGTGGCTGCTGGAAAAGAAAAACACCCCTTGTTTTAAGACAAGCACAGCTAAAACTGGAAGCATGACTAAGATTTCTTTTCAAAATACGGGGAGATGAAATGTGGACACAGAAACCTCAGCGTCTTTGTTCAGGCATCGCGCCGCTTTCGTTCTGAAAATCATATAACACGATTATGACAGCGTGCCACAGCCAAAGCGCAGCATCTCCTTCCTTTCATGTAAGAGTAAGGATGAATATGTCAATTAGGACCAGAAAAAACGGTTTTGGAGCTGAATATCTGTTTCATGCCCAGGCTGCAATAGCTGAAGAGCTGCCTGACTGAGAGGTTTCTGCAAAACAACTTTTGTCATAGCTCTTCCCAAACATAAATAAAAGCTTTTCTTCGCCATGGTCACGTAATTCTTTAGACAGTCTGAGGATTTCTGGGAAGTTATCTAAATGGCTCCATGTATTTCTTACTGGTTGAACTTAAAATTCACAAATTGGAGGAGGCTTCAAATTCTCCCAGAATTTTCTTCAGCATCAGGCCTGAGAAGCCAGATCCAAAACTTACTTCCGTCAACACCTGCAATTAATTGGTATTAATTTCAAGTTTAGAGAGAGCTTTGTGCTCTCTTGGATTTTTGCAAGAGGGATTGTAACAGATCAAGCAGAAAAGATGTAAACAGAACAAAAGGAGAGAATCAACCAGAATGGGTTGGCATTCCAATAGTGCTGTCTAAAAAGGGCAAATCTGGGCTCTTACATTGCCACCAATGCAGAGAGCTACGCTAAAGTCAATGGAAGGATGTGTTGCTCTTCCAGAGAACAGAGCTTCTCCCAGCATTTGTATGCACAAGTTCGGGGGCGACCTTAAGACACAAGACTGTACATGTCACTCACTTGTTGGATAAATCTCCCCTAAACAGTGTGAAAATGGAGGAACTAATCTTTAAACTAATATGTGCAGGAAATGAAAAACAGAACTGTCAGTCAAAGTGCCGACAGTGGGCGAAGGGATCCACAGTGTTGAAACAAGAGCTTATATCAATACTTGGTGCTTCATCGGCCATCTATTTCAACACTTTGAACCTAGATAATTAAGGATTATATCCATCCAGGCTGTGCAAACCCACAAATACACCATTTCAGGAGCAATAAGATTAGCAAAAGTCTATGAAAAAAAAAAACGTAATAGGCTAAGAACAAACAGAGCTGGCTCTTACAGTAGCAGATGAGTCTCTGTGAGATACCACATGTGATAGATAGCAAGTCTGTGTTTGACTTACGGTGCTTGCAGTCGTGACCAGTCCAGCCAGGGGGACACATGCACTCCCCAGTGATGTGGTGACAAAAAGCATCACTGCTGCAGCTGCATGGCAGCAGGCAGTTTTGTCCATAGTATCCAACAGGGCAGGCTGAAAGCAGAGGAGCAAACTGCAAGTTCGCCTAGATAATAATTCAGGCACAGATCTTTTCAAACAAGACAGCAACAGCTTGTCCCCTAAAACATGCACTAGCTGGATCCAGGAAGCAAAAATGGTGAAATGAAGGAAGCATCTGCAATTTGTGTACTGAGTGGCTAGGGCTGAATCCTGTAAGCGGAACAGTTTTGCCTTTTGGATACTTCTGCCCATGAGTATCAGCCAGAGGAAAAATCATCTCCAAAGCACTGGGTGATTTTGTGATGAACAAGGAGAAAACACATGCCAGCATGGAAGCCTTGCATGAAGCACTCTGTCCTGAATGTCTGTCTGTCCTGGCAGCCTCAACATACTCAGCTGAGGAAGGAGCTGTGCTCCAGCAGCATAGACTGGGGGCTTGAGGGTATTCTCATGGTCTGTGATGGGTCTACACAGACAGTGCTGATATCACTCTTTATCCTCACACTTTAATACAGAATTAGTGCAATAAATTTGCATTGCTGCCTATATAACCCATGGGGCCAGTTGCTCAGCACCTCTCACCAAGCAATCAGAACTACAATGCAATTATTATGGCTATTTAATACTGCCTTTCTAACTAAATATGGCTTTAATTATAACATCAATTTGGGATGCAGTTTAGCCTTTCTTTGGTGTTTATCTGTTACCTGCCTCTGTCTGCAAAACATAGTCAAACTCGACCTGGGAAACATTTCAGGCTGCAGAGTGCTTTATTTTGGGTCAGTGTCCCTAATGCCACAAAAATCTCACAGAACAGAAAGAAGGCAAAATCCACATCAGAAGCTGAATTTTCACCCAGGCATTATGTTATCTCTGTGGACTGTAAGTGCTTTCAAGGGAAACCCTCTGAAAGAGCCAACAGAACCCTACAGTGCAGCATGCAGGAATACATCTAAAGGCAGACACAAAGGCTCTCTTCCAGCTTGCCTTGCATGTCTGTTTTGTGGTTTGGTTTCTGATCCAGTAACACTGTGAGCATATGGGTATATATGAAAAATGAATTTCCACACTCAGCCAAGAAAAATCTAGACTGAAGCTCAGGAGAAGAGGGTTGCATTTGTATTTCTGCTGGGCTGGATGCAGGAGGTGCTTTGAAGAGCTGCATTTCTAGCTGGTATAATTGGCATCCTGTTTTTCATACCCAGATTCACCTCCCATGCCAAGAGCAGAGGGGAAGCCCCTGACCCCTTGGCAATGCAATGTCCTGGAGAATTTATTCACTCCTTTATCAGTTTTCCAGAGTAATGCATTCCTTTTTGTTTCCTTCATTGATTCCGAGTCCTATTCTGATTGGACCGAGTGACCTCCAGATGTATCTTCTAGCCTGAACCATTCACCAACTCTCTGCAAGAGCTCCAAGGGCACACTTTGTGCACCCAGGCCAGCATACAAATCACTGTTATTAATGGAGTTGGGAGGACACGATAGGATAACTGCACAATGCTCCCTTTCTATGAGCAATCCCACTGAGTGGATGTCATAAGTTCTCCATCAAGACTCACCCTTTACCTGTACTTCAAGCAAAGCACATTGGGTTGCAGCAGTTTTGGTAGACAATGCCATAATCCAGCTCTTCAACCTCTCTGCCAAAGCAAAGCACTCCCTACCCTAACCCCGCATGGAACGTACCTGTCTCACACATGGCACCAGTTTTCCCAGCTGGGCAAATACAACGCCCAGTCTCTGGGTCACAGGGTGCTCCCCCGCAGCTGCAGCTCTGCCTGCAGTCCACCCCAAACCTCCCGGGCTGGCAAGCTGTCAGAGGAAACCCAAACAGCTGATTAGTACAGCAAAGCATTTGAAAGATAACAGCATTCACCCTCCATAGCAATTTTAAACAGAGCTGTGCTGGCACAGAGTGATCTACGTCAGCGTCACTGTCTTATTCTAACAACAACTGTACTTTTTTATCTGCAGCTTCTGCATCTGAACATAAGGTACATAGTAAGCTTTCCCACCTAGTGTGTACCTCCCAGGGAAACTTGCAGTGAGTACCTACAGGAATGGCATTTTTCTCCATGGAAACCAGGCGGGCATGGACGCTTGCAGGCTCCCGTCTCGTGGTCACACAAAACGTTGGTGGAACAGTTGCACCTCAGTTTGCAACCAGCCCCATAAAAGCCTGGTGTGCATGCTGGAAAATGCAAGTAAAGGCACGGCGTGTGTGAGGAAATGGAAGAGATAAAGAAACTTAACAGAAGTCAGAACAATAATCAGCAGAACATGACAGAAAAATCTACTGTAACACGTATTTCAGAGGTGTTGATAATGAAGTGGAAGCAACAATTAAACACGTGCACACTCACTGCTAAGAAGTCGTTGCTTAAATGCAACCCAGAAACAGAATGAGAGTACTTGAGGCTATATTAGACTACGAGGATATGAAATATCATCACTCCCATTCTTCACCAAACTCCCAGATGCAGTGCCATGAATCCGATGTGCTACTGTGTGCCCAGGGAGGAACTGTGAGGGAGAATATTGCTTTACTCCAGCTCTGCCTACAGAGACATACAAACAGGAATGCAGAACACAATTCTCTCTGAACTATGCCCAAAACTACACAGAATAACCTGAATTCAAAGACCTGGAAAGCTAAAGGAAAACCAGCATTACAAACCATTTACAAATGAGCCTCCTTGTGTAAAACACAGTTTTTGCCACTTATTTGCTGTCTGCATGAAAAAAAAAAAAAGAGCAAAAGTGAAAACTCCCACAATCTTCATTATTTAGAGTTGTAATAGAGTTTGGTTTCTAGATTGCTGAAAAACAGCACTGTTGCACTGCATTCCCAGTGGTGCCCCTGCAGGCTCTGTGATATCGGGCACTCACAGAGGCCGCAATATGAAAAATCAGAGACAAAATAATTAGTGGAATATGAATTTACCATTAGCAGCAGCACAGTAAAGCTCATGGGAGGAGGAAGGAGGCATGCAGAGAGGACAAAGGAATAAACAGACAGGGGGAACGTCCCTTCCTGCTGTACCTTTCTGGCATTTCTTGCCATGATATCCAGGCTTGCAGCTGCAGGTCCCGTTCTGTGCACTGCATCCCAGCGTGTGCTCCTTCACACACTGACACTCCTGTGAGCAGCCCACACCGAAAGCCCACCTGGGACAGGCTGCAGGCAGGTTAAAGGGAATCATTAGGTCTGTAATTAGGCATGAGTTATCTGAAATCACACCCTTGTGCAGGATGCAATGACTGCGAAAAGTGCCTACTTTCCTATGGCAGTGCCTATTAGTGTGTGGGTGTGTAAAATGCAGTTCATAGGATTCCTATATAAAGTAATTAACTCCATTCCAAGCAATATGTGGCAAATGCAAGAATCAGAAATGTTTTGACACAAACTTAGTTAAGTTTTGGAATGAAAAATATTTGGATATAGCCCAGAACAAAAGTTTCATGACAAAAGAAAAAAATCAAGCAACTATTTTCTATCTTGCATGGATTTTCCAAACAAAAACTGTAAGTGAAAAGCAACTGGACTGCCTGTTTTATGACGCTTTTGTGTTTTGATCCATTTTATTCCCATTTAACATTTGGTTGCATTCACGGCTGTGCTTTTGTGCTATGAGCATTCCCACTTCAGGACAAATCCTGGATGTCTCAGCTGGGAAATCCACGCAGGGAAGGAGACACAAATTTAGGGAAAGCTAAAGTTTGTGCTTATGACTTTTGATTGACCATAGGGTGAGCAATGAAATTATCAGACTTGAACCTTATCCACAACCCTAACTTTAACATGCCCAACCCAAATCACCCTATAGCCCTCACTTTTACACATTAACAAACCTCAGCTCCTACAGCAAGGATTAATTGCTGCAGAAGGCGGCAAATGGAGTTTCTGGGGCCTCACAGAGTATCTGAGAAGTCTTCCATCTTCTGTTCCTCTCTAATTGCAGAGCTCATGGACTATGAACATCCCCAGTGTGAGCTCTCCTGCTAACACCACCCAGCAAGCCCTATCCCAAAGTCTTGCTCATTTTGGACACATGTGGAATCTTTGTAAGTCTGCTATGCTGTGCACACATTACACAAACTGATCAGGAAGGCTGCTGGGACTTACTGAGGTGGCAGAAGCGTCCGTACAGCCCAGGGTCACACAAACAGGCTCCATACAGCCGGTGGCAGTGGCCGCTGTTGGCACAGTTGCATGGTTTGTTGCAGTTCTTCCCAAAAAATCCCTTGGGACAACCTTTGGAGTGAATAAATGCAGGCAATGCATCAGTTGTTAAGGATTTAAATGAACACCAGGTCAGCTCTCTTTTGAAGGGTGCTACAGAAAATACCGTGTTGATGGCCTCAGGCTGAGCCTCTGCACAGGCCACTGGAGCAAAGCCCTTGCTTTCCCTCATCCATTTTCTTGCCTTTATTTAAACAAACATCACTCGAGGCACTCCACGGGGCTGCATTATGTCCCACAAAATGGAAACTATTGTCATGTGGCCAAGATGTACCACACGCCATATGACAGACAGGGAGAAATGATGGGAGATGGCAAAGCCTCAGGCTCACGCTACACCTGGCGGGATGAGGGAGCTCATACCGTCTTCACAAAATGGCCCCTGGACTCCTGGTGGGCAGCGACACAGCCCTGTGATGGGGTCGCAGGAGCCTCCGTTCTGGCACTTGCAGGTACTGGCACAACCGTCACCGTACGTGCCCTGGGAGCAGGCTGCAGGGAGAGCAGAAAGAGTGAATGGGCCCCCTGACATCCTGCCCCTGTGCTCCACATGGAGCAAAATGAGAAGGCAGGCATCAGAACTGGGAAGAAAATAATCCCTGTAGTCAAGCAGTCTCTGAGCAATGTCATAGTCTTTCTATATAGGGCAAAAACATTCCCCTAATGTTTACTAGATGATTCTAAAGCGATGTCTGAAACAACCAAATTAACTCAAGTGAAGAGTACCCATTGTGTGGTACCCATACTCTCCCCTGTGTATGCTTCACACAATTCATGGGCTCAGAACAACTGCCTAGGAAGTACCAAGCTTGAAAATACAGCACAGTTTTATACAGTTGGAAATGCATGTTTTGAACACCTCCCATCCACCAATAACCATTACGAAAATGCTGTGTTTTTAATTATACGTTCTCCAAAATTCCACAGCTGCCCATATACAGAATTGGGTCCACAACAGCATGGCATTCCTTCTTATTGCTCTGATTACTCCGGTGCAAAAAATAAAAAAAAATAAAAAAAATTAGTGGTGAAATAGAGCACTGTTCCTGTTTGCACCTTCAGCCAGTTGAGTAACTGCAGTTGCTGGAGCCATTTGACTTAACTGACATTTTATCAATGTACATTAAGAAACTTGACATTTCACATCCATTTTCATTTGGTTTCTATGGTGTATTATTATAGAAATACAGTTCCAGATTTCTCAGCTCCTTAGCTTACCCTAAGCCCATGAACTACGCCATTCTTTTTTTTTCATTTGAGAAAGAAAGAAAAAAGAATGAAAGCCATCACATTTGGTTACTTCATACAGATTAGATGTCGTATTTATTCTTGTCAGTGCTTGCTTCGTTGAACTGCAGGTATGGCTTAACACAGTTCCATTAGTCTGCATTCTCTAAATGCCAAAGTTAAATTCCAAAACATTACACGCATGGATATCTAGTGTAAATATAGAGCAAAAATGTTATTATTATTTATGAAGTGAACTGAAGAATTTCCTGTCCTGAAATTTTTGTAATCTCTCTAGAACCTCTACAGCACCATGAATGTCAGTAAAATCATCTTAACATAGCAGCCTGAGTAGTCGTAGGTAGAAATCATCATTTCAATTCTCTTCACTCCTATTCCTTCAGCTCCCCTTGGTGTTTACAAACCAAATCTCGATCCACACAATTTACACCTAACGTGTCATACTGTAATAAAATGTTGATCTGGAAGTGAAAAAGCTGCGCTCCTTGAAGAGCTTCTTGGATTAAAAGTACAGCAGTTTATTCCCGTTTCCTCCCTATCTTCAGTGTCACAGCTCCAGGACAAAGTCGCTGCCTTTCAAACGAGTTCAATGCACTGTACTCACTTTCGTTGCAGGTAATGCCGGTCCACCCAGGTGAGCAAACACAGCCACTGCTCTCACTGTTACATCTGCCTCCATTCATACAATCCTCACAGCTCAAGCTGCAGTCATTGCCAAAAGTATTATCAAGGCAAACTGAAAGGAAAAAAATGCAGAAGGCTCAGTGAGCGTCAGACAAAACACTTCTGGAGGCTCTTAGCTGTCCTTCCAGATGCACAAGTACAAAAGGGAACGTGCGTGACATTGACAATCAGAAAAAAAGCCTATTCAAGTCATTAGCGTTCATGCTGGAAGCACTGCAAATATCACCAAGCCGTGCCAAAATGTACTCCCAAGTGGACATTCCCAAATTTTCCGCTTCAAATTTTAATCTGAATAAAAGGAAAACTGGGTCTGCAGCTGGAATTCATGCTCTTAAATACTGTGATTCCCCATCAAAGAGCATTTAAAAGTACTTTTTAAGAGCAAATAGCCTTCAGAAAAATTGAAATTGTGCTAATGCTAAAAATAATTGTGTACAACAAAAAATATTTACTGGGAGAGAACCTTTTCTCCTTGTGAGGCTCACCTTGTTGTTCTGTGATTTTAGTAGGTGCATTCTGTGCTGTAAAGCACAGACAAGCAATATTTTTAACAGCATAGTTTGAGTTATTCTAGGAAGACAAAGGATAATACACATTTATCACTTCTTTGTTTCCTCTTGGTTCTAGCAAGGGTAATTCCAGGCAGAAAAACTAAGAAATACAAAAATGCATTTGTGCCTCCCCATCCTGCCCTCCTTCTCTGCCCAGTTATGAACACACACAGGCACACACTCTTCTTTGTGGGCTCTGTTAACAAAGGAAGAGAAAAATAAGGGTTCCTCTTAGCTAAAATGCATTGGTGACAAGAAGATCTTATCCATGTGGTCAGACTATTGCTTTGCAGGCTTTACAAATGTGGCTGGAGCCTTTTTAGAAGGGGATTTTAGAAAACATCTGAGAGCAAGCTGGCAGATTACTTCAGCTTGCAGCAAGTCAGCAGACTGGTTGCTTTTCACCAGCAATTTTCTGTGTGGGGCCAGATTTCCTTAAAGTCTCAGCACCCGACTGTTCCTCCTTCTAAAGCTGAGCAAACGCCCAGGTTTGCAGAGGCATTGAGAATCTCAGTGCTCCCACTCGGAACAAGCTGAAAATGCATACTTCAGAAGAAGAATACAAATTACCACTATAAACTTCACGCTTCTACATTAGAAAGTCATTTAGTTTATAGAAAATCATTAATTATTTGCTCCATTTAATCATTTAAAGCATATATATTTTTTTAATAATATAGATTCCAGCACAAAAATACAGGGATATTTGAGAAGTAAAACAACTTACTGAGCCATGAGTTTCTTTCCTTCCTCACCTTTTCCTACAAACCATCACATGCTGTAAATCCTCAGCTTTAGAAAAAGAGCAGGTGCTCACTATGACTAAAAATCCCCATGCTTGTCTGGCTAAACATAGATAAAACATACAAAAACTTGTTAATAAATATTTGGTTGAGGTTTGCCCATGGTTATCTCATTTACCAGTTTCCTAATTGATTATCAGCATTGTCGAGTATACCTGGATGCTATGTGATCTCGGAGGCCTAAATGGTTGTGTTGATCATAGCTGAGACCAGCTCCTGATTCATTGCCTGTAGGGCACAGCCCTCAGATGAGTAATTAGAGCTAATACCAAAATCATAGGGCATATGTAACAAGCATGAGTGAGCCATCAGCACTCATCAAAAGGTTTAGCGTTGGGTTTGAGCCCTTCTATGGTGCGGTTTCCATTTCCTAGGGAGAAACTGATGCTGTGTAGAGTGCAGAGGGTGCAAAGTTTGAAGCAGCACAGGACATGGTGTTCTGCACCCAATCCTATGGCTATGTGCATTCGTGGGCTCTGCTGCCTCATCTCTATGTAGTTACCACCCTGAGAACGTGCCCCAGCCACCACCAAAGCATCTGAACCTCCAGAGGGAAGTCATGTGAGTCTTTTTAATTCACAAATAAGAACATGCACTCACCAGCTCTGTGCACCAGCGTCAGCTCCCCTCGCTGATCCTCATCCTCACGCAGGGCCCCGAGCACATAGTGCAGGAGCTGGGGGGCACCTCTGAACTGCAGCCCCGGAGCCCCTGCAAAGCCCGACACTGCTGAGTCCCCTCCTAACACTGACACACAATGCATACAAGGTTAGGATGGCATCCCCAGACTTTCTCCTCAGCACCCATCTTGCATTTGTGCTTTGGTGCTCGGTGACTTCCCAGCTATGCTTTGGTACATCGTGTTGCAGCCGATTTGTTTTCTGGTTTATGGATATGAACTGTTTTTGATGCCCAAGGTAAGAGACAAGGAGAAACAAAAATACTTCTCTATTTTCTGTAATTGAACCCTGGGCCTCAGATGAGACCATCCCTGTTACTGTGCCATATTTTAAATGGGAGTTTAATTTTCTCCACCTGAAGTTCACAGTGAGTGAAGGTCATTACTCTCACTCATCTGGGGGATGACAAAGACAGAGCAAGTCTGGCTGCCCATTTCCAAAAACTACAACTGAAGTCTTACCGTGATAGGAAATCAGCTGGCTTTCTTTCAGTTGGTTAAATCAAACCTTGCTTAAAATTTAGCGGCTGCTAACATAGGTTATAAAATTAGGTTGCTGATCTGGCTGCTTTGGCAGAAATCCAGAATCATGCCACTGACTCCATCACAGCAGAACCTGGACACCTCAGGTTGGGCTCCCAAAATCCCAGGACCTGTGAAGATCCCAGTTCTGAGTTCCCAGTTGAGAAATACTGACCAACCCTTCAGGATGCAACAGGAACTCACCGATGCAGGAGCGCCGGTCAGCGCCCAGCCGGAACCCTTCCTTGCAGGCACATTCATACGACCCCAGGGAATTAATGCAGACGTGATCGCAGTTGCCATTCTCAAGACGACATTCATCCACATCTAATAAACAGGCATAAAGGCTGGTTAGTGCCTCTGTTGGGAAAGTGCTCTCTGTACAGGGCCAGAGCTATTCTGAACATAAGGAAACCAAATTTTTTTAGTACTTTGGGGCTATTGAGGGTATTAAAACATTTCAGCTCAGCATGGAAGAGATCATTCCACCTATGTTTTTGCCTCAAGTGAAAACAGCTGCTTTAAGCTGTTAAGCTCTGTTGATCCTTTGGCTATTCTGAGGGCTCTCTTTTTGCAGAAGTAGTCTTTAAAACACATCCACATACAGCATGCACAGAGAGGGGGAAAGGTCCCTGATTCATCTCCCATGGCCCATCTGTCCTTTCTGGATGTCGGCTTACTGTATTCCAACATTACAAAGTGGAAATTTCATTTTTAAACCATGCTGAGCTGGGCGGGATCAGTGCAGGGCACTCACCATCGCAGCCACAGCCGTCAGCACTGGGCTGGAAGCCTGCTCTACAGCTGCACTCGTAGCTGCCCACGTAGTTGATGCAGAACTGGGAGCAGCACGACTCGCCGGTCTCGCATTCATCCAGGTCTGCAAGGATGGGGCAGCTCAGTCAGCGCTGGACTGAACTCTCACCCCAGCATCAGAATGCAATGCACACACATAGCAAGCAGCTATTGCAAGGCAGTTTGCTTTTAACAGAGCTCTAGCCTAACAGCGCAGCTGCTGGGGGGCCAGCCTGCAAAGTGCAAATGTAGCCTCTTGAGAACTGACAGCTTTCTGCTATACATAGATGTGGTACATATCTATAACAGGTACCCTGGGCACAGATGCACCTGTGGTTAGATCTTAGAATGATAGAATCACAGCATGGTTAGGTTGGGAGGGACCTTAAAGCCCACTCAGCTCCACCCCTGCCATGGGCTGGCTGCCACCACCAGCTCAGGCTGCCCAGGCTTTGGGCACCTCCAGGGATGGGGCATCCACAGCTCTGGGCAGCAGTGCCAGGGCCTCACTGCCCCCTGCATTAAGAATCTCCTCCTAAATATCTAAACTAAATCTCCCTCTTTCAGTTTAAAACCATTCCCCCCTGTCCTGTCACTATCAGACTACTTAAAATGCTGATCTCCTTCCCATTTATTAGCTCCCTTTAAGTACTAGAAGGCAGTTAAGAGGTATCCCTGGAGCCTTCCCTTCTCCAGGCTGAATAAGCCCAGCTCCCTCAATCTTTCTTCTGAAGAGAGAAGCTCCACCCCTCTAAGCATCTCTGTGGCCCTTCTGTGGACCTGCTCCAAAACCTCTTTGTCATTGTCATCAAGGTCATTCTCACACTGGCATCCCCAGGCCTGAATGCACTACTGCTGCTGGCATCTCACGAGGGCAGAACCCTCTCCCTGCTGCCAAACCTCTGCTGATGCAGCCCAGGGCACATTGGCCTTAAGGGCTGCAAGTGCATACCACCAGCTCAAAGATTCAAGAATCGAGCTGCTATCTTCTGACTGCAGGCTCCTGGCAGATCTCCCCCTCCCAGCCTGCTGCCCTGCTCAGTGGCCATTGAAGGCCATTTTGTCAATGCTGAGTTTGCAAAACATTTCTGAACGTTACCCAGGCGAAGAGCCGCAGATGGGAAAGGTCTGTGTCTCAATTAACCTTGGAGAGAGCACCAACGTTATTAGGAAGCATGGGCAGGAGAAAGAGGAGAAGGAAAATGTAATTAATCAGTCAAGGTGAAGAGGTCAGCACAAAAATTATTAATGTAGGTTATTTGGACATGGAGTGTTTTCCAGAAATGTCACAAGCTGAGCTTCTCTGCACTTTGTCAGATGACACCTTGCTCTGGGGTCTATTAGCAGCCCATTGTCTGTGCAGGAATGCAAAATGTGCCTCCAAAAGAAGGAAATTTTTGCTGTTAAGAGCAGCTTTGCACTACCTTGGCCTTGCCAAGCCCTTGACCTCTGCTCTCCCTCCCTGGCTGTGGCCAGCAGGGTAGTTCTCACATTGACATCTCCATTAGCAAGTCACTGCCTCCTCCTCAGCACAGGAATGTGGCTGAAGGAACCTTCTCAGCCCAACTCATTGGCTCAGGATCCATGTCTGCCTTCCTCTCTCCTTCCTTTATATTCTCATTTTTTGTGCCCCAGCATCAGCCACCCTTACAGAGCTGTGCTTTCCTCCTGCCCTGCCCATCCATCCTCCTTGCTCTTTTCTCCTTTGAGGACCTTTGTCCATGCTGTCCCCAGAGCTCCCACTCCTTGCCTCTCTCTTTCCATCTAACTGTTCTTTTCCACAATGCCTGCTCCTTTTTTTCCCTCTCTCTTCTTGTCTATTCCTTGAAATTTTAATGGCATAGTGATAATAGAACGAGATAGCGTAGCAAAAGCTGTAAAGAAAAACAATCCTGTCATAAAAACATATAAAACATGAAGGAATTTTTAAGCTCTTTTTGAAGCAAAAACAACTGTAATTCTATGGCTTCCACTTCCTAAGTGACACTTCACACAGCTCACCACTAAGCACGGAAACAGAATAACTTCCACAGCACAAAGCAGAGTCTGCACGTGCAGCACTGCTGAAAAACAGCTAACTTAATGCAGCTGTAACCCAATGCAGTCGTAATGCTCCCATCCCAAAATGGCTAGAGAGGGAAGGAAAACAAAACAAAGCCTCAGCAATGTGTTGCTTGGGCTGCATGCAGACATGGTCTTGACAGCATGAATTGTACCCTGGGTTACCTGTGCATGCCTTGCCATCTGAGCTGAGCACATAGCCACCGTGGCAGGAGCAGCGTGGCCCTGTTGCCGTGTGCTCGCAGCCGTGGGAGCACCCACCGTTGTCCTTCTGGCAGCTGTCCACTATCTCCATTTCAATGCCTTGTGGAGAAACAAATAAAAGGGATGGTAAAAATGAGCACAAGTGGAGAGGCACTGGAGAACAAGCAAAATGCTGGCAAGGAAGAGAAAGCCAGCTCACACCTGCATGCAGAAACATCACAGCCCTGAGCCACTGAACTATGCAGATAGGCAGCACGCTCTGCCCTTGTCCCAGAGGAATGGAAGCATTCGAATAGACCAAGTGAGTCAGCTCTACCAAGCGTGTCTGTGCTTTCCAAAAAGCTGCTTTCAGTTGATTTCCAAGCACAAATTCAGTATGTTTTCATCACAGAGTTCCACTGCTGAGGCCGATATCTAGCCAACAACCTACAGGCTTTGACCCTTCAATGGGGAGACAACACGATGCTGACATCAGTCCCCTTCACCCTGACAGATCTCCCCACTCTCCCACACTTGCCTGGGCACAGACATTTTGGTCAGGTTCAGTGGAAACCTTCATATAGGAAGAGGAACATCTATCCATCTCTTTCCTATCCAGCTACTTCATGAAATGATTTCTTTAGGAAGAAGCTCGATTATAAAGCCTAATTCTCTTCAATTAACCCTATTGCTGCCTTAGAAGGCAATCTACAGAGGAATTTTCCATGCTGTGCAGGGGGGCTGAGAAACAACGCCCCTAAAGGAGCCATTGTACAGCCAGAAACGTTGCTCAGAGCAGCATGTGGTAGAGCTGGCACAGATGGATGGCATTTCCCCTCTTTTGCACCTCATAGATACATCTCCATTGGTGGCACTGATCCTACTCCATTTTTCCTTTCAGCTTACCTGGAAGAGGACATCAATTTGAGGAAGATATATGGAAGGCTACATCTAATCCACTGTGTGATTGTTTGCATCAGGGAAAAGAAATCTAGGCTGCTGTCCAGTATGCTAAGTTGGGATTTACAAACCCAGCCTTTATGCATTATCTTTGCCATTTACTTTGTCTTAGTTGTTCATTAGTAAAACACGGATTTCCCTATGCTGCTGGGGAAATGATAGAATAAACAAAGACTGTGAATTGCTCAAACACTGTGATAATCCTGATCACAAAAATATGCAGAATGTTTGTGTTGATATTGCTTGCTCCATAGCTTTGTGCATAAGGCACAGAGAATCCCCATTCACAGAGACCTGCTGAACACTGAGGTAAAAATATGATATATTGTACATTATTATATTGCTTTCCATGTACATTGATAGTTTCGAAGCAATTTTCATCCTTATTAAATATTTCTTACACACAGATTCTTGAAGTACACATTCACTCTCTGGCACACCATGCATTTTCCTAAAGAAATCCTGCTGAAAGTTCCTGCACTGTAATATTGGACTGAATGATCACTGCCCAGCTCTGCTAAAACAGGTCATGCTTTTGTCTGCATTTCAGTGAGCTTATGTTATGTCCATAATAACACCAACTCTCCCACACCATCTCTTTTATTAACCTAATCTTACCCTTAAGGACAGTGCAGGGATCGCCTCCCAACACGCCAATCCCCCGCTCAAGGACGGCATTGCAGCTTAGGAAACCCTGCTGTGCGCACAGGGAAGAAAACAGGGCTCACTTACTTTAGCTTGGGAAATTTTAGCTGTTCCAATGTATTTTTTTTTCATTCTAAATCTTGTTTTATTTCCCCTTTTTAAGCATCTACTTAACAGTGTCAGTAATCTCTGCAGAAACATGAGTAAACCTATGCAGATGAAGACAAGAGCAGAATGTCATGTTGGTTTTCTTCCGCATCAGACTAGGCATGTAAGAAAATGGGGAGAGGTAGGGCAGAAATGAATACATTTCATAGAACAGCAATATTTTGGTGGTGCTGGAATAGAATTCACCAGGCTCTGAAGATAAACCAACAGGGAGATTTGCTCTTTGAAATGCAGTAATTAAGGTCAGTGAACAGAGGCTTAAGAAGGTATCAACCTGCAAAAACGGCAATAGCAGAAGATGAAGAAAATAATATTAAGCTTGAGTTTTTGCATATACTTATTTTGCTGGGAGTGTTAATCCAACTGAATTAAAAATGAAGCATAGCAGTTGGCAGATAAGGCAACCTGAAAGGCAGAGCTGTAAAGCTGTCACTTACGGTAGCACTGCTTCCCATCAGCCCCCAGCTCGAAGCCGGGATTACAGGCACAGGTGAAGGATCCCAGCGTGTTCACACAGCGATGAGCACACCTGGCTTTCCCTTCTGCACACTCGTCAATGTCTAGGAAGCAGAGAGAAAGGCAAAGACACTAACAAAAATATTGCCTTATGATCACGTGGCTGCGTTTCCAAACGTCCAGTGGAAAGAGCATCTTGATGTGAGTCCACAAATGACAGCATCTGACGGATCCAGGAACACTGAACTCACAGCATTATTCTCCAAAATAATAGTTTTTTTCTACTCAGTGCTGACCTTGAGCCCCTCACCACGAATTTTTACATCAGACATCATATTTACTGTATCAGCCAATGTGTGAGGGTTGCCCTGAAAGTAATGCCTCCTATTTTATTATGTTGGCTCATGATGTCAGAAGCAGATGGTGATGGTATGTTCCACTCAGAGTATGGCACTCATTGACATTCATCGATGTTTGTTGAACATTTATGGAGACCAAATGGTGAATGTGAGCAAACTGAGGCAGTGGACGTTGTGTTTCAGCAGTGACAACATGATCCAGATGGCCGTGCACAGCTGTCACACTGTGCAATGAGAAGCACCTCAATCAGCTCATCACAGTGCTGACTATGTCAAAAAACAGTGCGTTGTAGCTGAGAATTTGCTCTATTAAACAGTGTAATTGTGCTCTTTGTATCTGCTGTAGTTTCCATGGTAACAAATAGAAGGCATTACTTTTGGAGCAACCAACATAACTTCTCTGTATTTCCTCTAACAAGAGCAATGGTAACAGAAGCCATGTGAAGAACGCAGACAAAAGTCCTAACTCCTTCTACCCTAAAATTAGCAGTAGGTCCTCACAGCCATTACATTCAAAGTAGTGGAACAAGAAATATTTATTTCCTGAGTGTTAAATGATTTGGATTAAATGGCAGCAAGTACAATGGAGACAGATCCTCTCTGTCACATCCACAAATCCTGAAGTTCCTTCTGCAGAGAGGAATCCCCTCTCCACAGAGGAGAAAATAGAAAAGGCAAGGAGCTGTATGCAGGGAGTTACATGCCACTAAAGGCATATATCTTCCTAAAGTCTCAGTGGAAGGGAAGGGAACTTTATTTGTACTAGATAGTGCTGCCATGTAGCACAGCTGCACACCCCCAGCCTGCACGCAGACACAGCACACGCCTACCCACCTCCTGCTCCTGCTTTGGTTCTGACACTGCACTTGCATAATGCAGATTATACCCTGCAACGATCCAGGGACAGAGCACCTCATGTCCAGGAGCTGCTGCCAGGCATGCAGCTCCTTGCTCTTTACTCCAGAAAACAGCTTTCTAACAGCTCCACTCCATATGTGCTGTAATCAGACCTATGCTCACAGACTCCTGCACTTGAACACAAGAAGCTTTACGAATGCAATCAGCCTACTTGCAGAAAGAGACCCCAGGCAACGCAAACACCATACACTGACCCATGGAGATTGCAGGATGAATGACAGCTGCTCTGAAGTGGCCATGTGTGTAGCTGCTGTTTAGAATAAAATGGATTATTTCTCCTTATTTTGTCATAAAATGTCAATTTGCAAGTAGAAAAATGTTGGCAGTTGCTGGAAAAGTTCTTTTCTCTTATTATACTTTTCAAAAAAGAAAGCAAAAACTGGAGAGCCATCCCACAGCCACCATGGCGTACTCATTTCTTCATATCTGGTAAACACAGCTAATAGCTAAAGCATGACACCTCCCTGCCCTGATTTCCTTCTAGCTCATTTTACAGAGTCAGATACCAGCTTGAATTTGGCAAAAAACATGGAATAGTTTCTAAGAGAAACATATATATATGTATATTCATGTTAGGAAATGATGCCTAATAACTCATGACTGTTGCCATGAGGTCAGAAAGAAAATTTGTTCCAGTATGTAACATTGCTAGTTATCTAGTGCTTCATTTTATACATAAATTAACAGAACTGTCAACGTTTATTCAAGATAAAATGAGGAATATGTTGACCCCATTATCAAACTCACTGCTGTTTCACTAATTAATCGTCACCATAGAGGCTACACTACTTGAAACTACTTTTTGGTGTTGAAAATGCTTTTTCAGTAACCTTACACATGAGTCATCCCAACAGGACTGGGATCATCAAGGTGCGCTGTGCTCCCTAAGGAAGGGTTTACAGGCAGCTGAGTAAAATACTTTGTATGCAATCAGCATCCTGTACAGAGACCCACAGAGATAACACGAGTCCAGTATTGGTACAATCTTGGCCAAGTGTTCAAAAAGAGGAGTTTAAAATTAATGTGACTGAATGCGTGCCCTGATCCTGACAAGGCTGTTAGAAACCTGCACATCATGAAGTCCACGGGTGCTCTGTGCTTCATTAAACTGACAAATTCTTGCTTCCAAGCACCATATTGAAGAGAAAAGCAGCAATTCTGGTTACTAATTTCCACACATTTCAGGTCATAAATGCTTCAGATCCCTTTGAAAATCCCAGCCTAAATGCAGGACTTCGGAATTCAACTTTTTAAGCTCTTCTCTTTGGAAAAAGTAGACTTCGTGATTTCTTTCTTCACAGTACTTTCTTTATGAATATGGAAACAGTTCTCCAGCTAAAAAGCGCTTTGAATTCTAAATAGGTTTTCGGTGACCTGGTTCAAAGTGTTACCTGAACCAATTTCTCAGGCGCTGTATCTGGGGCATTATTTTAAAGGGACACTACAGGAATAACACTACAGCACTGTGAAATCCCACTGCTAGAAACAGTGATTGAAGAGATCATGGAATAATTGCCATCATGAAGGTGCCCCTCCATGACTACTGGCTGATGCACGTATCACAAAGAGAAATGCTGCTTCAATAAAACATGTACATATTTTTCCAACATATTTCTTTTACACAGAATCACAGAATGTCCAGGGCCGGAAGGGACCTCAAGGATCACGAATCTCCAACCCTCCTGCTGCATGCAGGGCCACCAACCTCCCCATCTGATACCAGACCAGGCTGCCCAGGGCTCCATCCAACCTAGCTTTGAACACCTCTAGGATGGGGCATCCGCAGCCTCTCTGGGCAGCAGCTGTTCCAGCACCTCACCACTCACTTTCTAAAGAACTTAATTAAATAGAACTTTTTAATTCAAAGCCCAATAAGCCAGAACACCGAACAATACTTTCCTTCTAATAGAGTCCACAGTTTCTTACCTAAGCAGGACTTCTTGTCTGTAGAAAGATAATGCCCTGGGTGACACTCGCATTTGGCAGATCCTCTCTCATTTTGACAGATGTGTGAGCATCCTCCATTCCCACTTGTGCAGGGGTCTATCACTGAAACCAATTAGAGCACACTGTCAGCTTAAAGGTCACGCCTGTGCCTGAGAACAGTCTTACCTGCCATCGCTGCAACCACTGCTGAGATTACGATACTGTGAAAGATTGGACTGAGAAAACATCTGACACAAGTTGAGGTATGGTTAAATCCGTTGTTTTTCTGTCTGCTATTTTCTCTGATCCTGGACAGCGTTTTCCATAGATCAGCAGCACTATAAAATGAGGGAAATTGTGGTTGTATTCCTCTTTGTAAGCAGGACGGGGAGAGTAGCTTTTATCCTTATTTCACCATAACTGAGTAAATTTCAAGAGTTGTTCTAAACAATAGCAATTAGTACACCAGTGTTTGAACCCATAAGCACACTTAACATGAAGTTTGCCAAAGAATAATGTATATGTAGAAGTCTCCAAAGAAAATACTTGCTGAAGAGCACCAGAAGACCTCCTTCAATTTAACAACACGTGGCATTAATGTTATTCACCAAGGTTTTTCACTCTTATTCAGCAATAACATGCAGTTTCAAGGATAAGCAGTTCTAAGTGATGAGTACTTAAAAATACATTTATAAAGTGCCTGCAGAAGTCTCTACCTCAAAAACTTCACTGTGGTTAATGTGTTTATTTCTGAAGTGCATGGTTGCTGGAAGCAAACTGATGTGTTTGCACAAAGACTTTGTCCATACACAAACTGGCCTACTGGGACTGCTTGGACAGCATGATTTGGGTTAAGAGCCAGAGTCTTCATACTAAAATCTGATATTTTGCACAGAGCTGGTGTTCCAGTTGGAGTTCAGTTACATTGACACGCTGGTGAATAACAGCATGCAGGCAAATTTGTGAGATGTTTTTGAAAAATGAGTCCTTCAGCATTCTAAACCATTTAAAACTCAAGGCTATTTCCTTACAATTCATGCTGTAACATAGTTTTAGCTTCTTACTAATTACTGACTGATTCGAAACACTGGACCAATGCTCCACACTTGCCTCCAGCCTGACTTCTCCTTCACTTCTCCTTCATATCAAGTTCTATTCAGAGTAACTTCTAGAGGGGAACTAGGAAAGAAAGCCAGCATCAGTTGAAGGTGTTTTCTTCCAGACTTTGCTCCATTGGCTACCCACACACATATATGTTTAGCTATGAAGAAGGTGCTGGGAGAACAAGACCTTTATTTTGCAGTGGTGGTGCATTAAATATGGCGGTGCATTTTTTTTTCCCCACATCCTCCAAGTTTTGCTTTTTTAACCTACGTAGCCAGTGCTATTTTATGTCACTGTTGGCAACAGAGGACACTGCCCCAGAACACCTTCAAATTTCCTCATTTCACCTCCTGACATCCCAAGAACACAGCCACTCGAGTGTGCAGGCTGAGAATTTGACAAGATAGCATAAAATAATATCACAGTTAAGGATTTAGAACTGAATTTTTCTGTTGGACTTTCAGCACGATAGGTTGCAAATAGGTTTTCAAGGGACAGCAGCACTTCATCTTATGTGACACTTTCAAGGCTGACAGCTTGGCTCTGCAGTTAAACAGCTGCCTGTCTACAAAGGATTTAGCTGCAAGCAAGAACTCTTTCTCTGACTGATACGAAATATTATTTGTTGATTCTTTGTTATTATTATTATTTGGATAAATTAAGTGAAATCACTATCACACAGCATCTGTTAAACCTACATATTATAAAGGTTTTCAGAGCATCTAAAGCTTTAATTTGAGAATGATTACAGCAGAGAACAAGACTTGTAATAATCTGTGACATGACTACAAGCAAACAACAAATTATAGGGTACGTGGTAGTAAAATGTAGTAATTTGAATAAAAAATAGCAGCCTTGGAAGTCCCTAGACAAGATAAAAATTCGTAAAGGAAAGAGATTTTCAGAACATAAAGCAACTACAGATTGACTTGCTTTACTTGCTTTTGTTTCATTCTGACATATCTGTTTCTTGCTGTCATGGGCAGGTTTCAGGAAAAGCTAGAAACATCTCATTAATGTTCTTTCTTCTAAGCATTTGTCTCATATTGTCTGACTTGTTAACATTATTGGGTAACAGACTACATCCTATGAAACTCTATTCCAAGCTGTTAAATGCCGTGTTCAAAAAACAAAGACCAAGAAAACCCCAAACAATCCCAGAACTGATCTGTTCCCAGGCTGTCCTGAGACACAGAATCGTACCATAGAATCATAAAATGGCCTGGGTTGAAAAGGACCACAATGCTCATCCAGTTCCAACCCCCTGCTGTGTGCAGGTCACCAACCAGCAGACCAGGCTGCCCAGAGCCACATCCAGCCTGGCCTTGAATGCCTGCAGAGATGGGGCATCCACAACCTCCTTGGGCAACCTGAAAAAGCCACACCAAGGCACTGATTTGAGGCAGCAACAATGCTCTTGGGAAAGCATGTGTTGTATTGTGCTGGGAACCCTTCCAGACCTTCACTGCAGGCTGCAAAGGACAAGGTCTAGTTCTACAATCCTACTGGTTGTGCACTCTACAACAGCAAAAGAAAGAGAATTGGGTCTTGTCACAGTTTGCTTGCTCGTGGCAACTGTGACCTTACACAGGAGAAAATTCTCATCACTCCTGGATAGCCCAGTGTAGAACTCACTCTAGCAGAGATCTCATACAGCCCTGTGCCTTCACAGAAGTACCAGTGTTACCACAGATCCCATCCACACACACGTGGTGCTTCAACCTCATCACTCTGATTCTTCACAACTCCATCCCATTGCCCTGCCTCTGTGGGGAAGGCTTCACCCTGCTGCCTCTCAGGATCCTGGCTGCAGCGTCAGCCCTGGGATGACAGCCCTAAATGCCAACCCAATGCACTCACAGCCACTTTATTCTCATTTGTTCTGCAAAAACCTTGTCCATCAGCTTAACTAGCACTTTTCTCCCCTAAGTTTTTACTCTTTAAGGCATTTATGGGAGAAAAGCATCCCACTCAGCCTTCATTTTGCCAGCTAAGCTCCTCTTGCAAGACAAATCTTCCTTCCTATGCCCACAGCCGCTCTCCTGGAAAGGCTATGCTTCTCCATTTCAATTTCCATCACCTTGCATGCAGTTTAACAACAGGCTCCAGCTCAGATCTGACCCACAGACACAGCCATTGCTCAGGAATTCCGGTGGTGAAGCTCACGCAGGCCAGACCCTGAGGCCAAGAGCTCTGCATGCCATGGGAGCTGACGGCAGGATTTACTCACACTTTGTACACAGCGTAGAAAAGCCCTGAGGAGAAGCAGAGCCATATGGAAACAGTTTTGTGATGGGAATTTTAGCACAATAAATCCACGAGTTTGGACCCATATTTCACTGGCACATCCAAGGGTGCCATGTGTGTGAGATTGTCGTGGTGCAGGGGGAGGTTTGATTTAAAAAACGATGGATTTGCTGAAAAAAAAAAAAGGCAACAATCAAACTCAAAGGTAGCATTACTATTCTGCTTGCAAGTGCTCTGTAGCCTGAAGGGGAGGAATGAATCAGGCTGTGATTAGGAGCGAGATAAGCCAAAATCAGATAAAGAAAAGACATCATGTAGTAGAAAATTGAGAAGCCAACTCTATACACAACTTGATGAGTAATGAATGTTGGGATTAAAACGTGACCGTGTTCCTCACTTATGCCATTGCTGCCAGAGTGCAACGAGTGGCCAGGAGTCCATGAGGGCAAAAGCTCTGTGACTGTGAAAGAAGGCAAACTTCACACCTCAACTACATTAATCTTTTTACCATCGATTATACGAAATGGGATGAATGCACACGGTCCTGTGCTTCCTACATCCTCACCAAGCTTTCACTGCAGCACCTATCCCAGCCCCTGCGTCACTCCATTGGCACACACAGGGCTGCCTGGCATCGCAATGTTGGCCAAAGGCAGTGAATAGAGGAAGAAATGATTGAAGTGCAGCCACTCTTTGATCTGATGGCAGCAAAGGGCCCAAGGGTCTGTCAGGGGAAGGAGGGGGAAACAGAACAGCCCCCCTGGCATCGCCCATTTCAGGCTCTGAAGGACCGTAGCACAGACACATGGAATAAACAACAGGGACTGAGGTGGACTTGAGCATCTCTGAAGATACCTCTCCTTTCACCCAGGCAAATTAATATTCTTTCTGTTCAGCATAGACCCCCCAGCCTCTGGAGAAACATTTCTCTTCCTGCCAAAACACTTTAGCACACACCCACACCTATCCGCACACTGCATATAAAAATAAGATCGGTCCTCTGAACCCGTTACTGTGCTGCACACACGTACGTGTGAGCGTGTGCAGGGCTGCATCTATCCATACTAACAGCAGGGATGTATTATGCTCTCCATCAGTGGCTGGAAAGGCTATTTTGTCCTCCACGGAAGGCATCAAACTCTGGACCCACTGATGCCAGCAAAGAGCTCTGACATTTCCGTTACTAATATTAGTATAAATTCAGTTATCTCTCGTAGATATTCAGAAAATGTTAGCTACAAAAGCAGCTGTAGGAGGCATTTCACCCTATGCTATCCATTAGCAGACAATTAGTTTCTGCATGGCAGAAAAGCCAAGCTTTGACCTATAATATACATTTCTCAACATGCTATTGCCTAAAATAATGCTAAAAAATATATGAAACCCTGAGCATGGAACCCTTGCTGGAAGATTGATAGTAACGATGGAGTCAGAGCACGCAGCCTCCTTCTGCCTATGTTTTTCACCAACTCAGATTACGACAAGAACGTAACCAGACATACTGTACTTCTACTTGTGTGGTAAAACAAAGGTTATAGATTTGTAGAGATACCTTCTTCGTTACTTCCCCTATTAAGAGTCACAGTGTGTGAAAGCCTCCACAAAACTGCATCCCAACAGCTTTCCTACACAAGGCAGACATCAAAGATAACAGCTGGCACCAGAGATGAATTGGGCTCCAAAGCCTGTGTTCTGCTTTTTCTTCTTGGAGTTCAAACAAGAATAAATTCCAGTGAAAACAATGAATTTACATCAATCCAAAAGCACAGCCCAGTGCTGCAATAAATATGTTTTCTGTTTGAATCTCTGCTTCCCAGACACCAGCTGGTTAAACTTTAATGAAGTTAAATTCGTGACATTAGCATAGTCAAGGCACTGACAACCAAACAGAAGAAATGGACTCTGTTACCTTTGGTTATTTTAATTGCCTAATTGGTAGTGAATGCTCAGCCTGGCACATATAACCAAAAATGAATTCAGTACTGAGCAAAATTTTGTGGGACAAAATGCTAATGGAGAAAAGGAGCGTTGTAAAAGATGTGGCATACTGTGGCATAACACAAAGTATCGGAGATCATCAAAATATTCAACAAGAAAGAATTTTGCTCTTGGATGCTGTTTACTTCTGAGGATAGTAACCCACTTCAGAAGTTACCTGCCTTGGAGAATAAGCATAAGTTTCTCATGAGAAAAGGAGAAATGACAAACGGATTTCTTCAGATCTCTTTGAGGGTCATGCTGGTGGTGCCCCAGGGACAGATGGGTCCCAAACACACCACGATGATGCAGTAGGAGGACTGGACTTGCTGCAAAGAACTTGAGTAGTCTCCCATGCAACCTCACAATAAAGCAGCCTTTACCAGGTTTCCAAGTCCTCAAATGTGGGCTGAATATCTTAGAAGAAGAGAGATCCCCTTTCCTACGTATGGGAGAATTCCAAGACATTGAGGTACCAAAATCTGCTTCCCTCAAGTCATTTTGGCACACTGCTCCCTGAAACGTAGGATTTCCAAAAATGGAAAGAATGAGCAAAATAGAAATGTAAGCTGGGTGCATCTGAAATCCTGTCTAAAGGGATCCTTGTTTCTAATTTCTGTAGCGGAGATAATAACCTCCAATAAACAGCTCGTTTCCAGAACGCAGACCCTTTTTATTCTTTGTGTGATTGAGAGGCTGTTACATCCTCTAATGTATTCTTCGAACAGATACTCTTGCTATTATGAGCCCTGCTGCAAATGTTAGACGTTCTGCTCAGCTGCACTAGGTTGAAGGAGACGTGCACTGCTCCATTTACCTCTTGATCAGATGAGTGCTCAAAATGTAGAATCTGGAGCAGCAGGCCATGCCAGCCCCATCCCCACCTGCACCTGGGCAGCATGAGCTGTTCATGCCCAAATCCCTGGGCTATAAAATGGTTTTATATGAAATGCTTCTCCCTGTCCTCGTCAGCTAGCATCTGTCTTGTGCTCCAGCACATGAGAGTTTATTATATCCGTTTATTTTCGTTTCCTGTCTAAATAGCTGAAATGGAACTCAATATTCCCTGCTCGGTATTGTGTACATCCATTACCATGATAGCAACTTCCTTCTGTCTTTCCTCTCAGGATTTATTTCTGTTGCTCTTTGATAATTTCTGAGATATTGAGTTGAACGTTGTGTTAAGTATTTTTAATAACTGCTTTTCAATGCTTACATTCCCAAAATGAAAACTCACTTTCTGTTAATGTTCATAGCTAGGAAAACATAAAACTAAGCTTTACGATCAGTGCCAAGAGCAAACAGCTACAGATTGCCCACAGAAGGCTATGGGTGTTATAAAGGTAAACTCATTTAATCCTCTCAATCTCTACTTTTTGTATTTATCGTTCACTTCTCTATCACTTCTCCCCCTAAGCCACATTAGTCATTTTTAGTATGAAATTCCCTCTCTACCAGTGCTGAAAATTAGACAATTCAGAGAGAGCAAAGCAATTCAAACATCCCGTCTTTCACTTTTGTGTCAGACCTGCTCATATCCGATCGGAGAGAGATGAATTTCTCTCTTCTCTTGTAATTCATACACTTCTGCTTCTATGTAAATATGAGACATCTTGCTTTTGCCTTAAATTAATTTATTTCTCACACCCTTGTGCCTCCTCACGCACTCTCTACCCAACTGAGAGAGCGAAGAAAAGATTCCGACTTGGCCACATTTTTAATTCTAGTTCATTACCAAAATGCTGAAAGTCTTTGTATGCAGTAAACCCAACAAATCTGAAATGCTAAGTTCCTTAAATTAAGAAAAAAAATGTTATTACTGCAGCCTGAATACGAGTTCATTTTGTGTTCTGGCTGCATCAGTAAATTTATTGCTGTGATAATACAAGAAATAATGAATGACATATTTGGTTGAATTTAAGCACAACCAAGGGAATTCACTGCAGTACAGAAACAATGACAAAACTGTGAGTGAATTGATTCTGCAGATGTGGTCTGACTACACTTGACTGTTCTTCTCAAATTACCTGAAATCAGGCTTCAAAATTCAAACAAATTACGTTCACTTCTGCTGAAGTGACAGAATATTTTCATTATTTTTGCAGAACTTGACAACCTGACTTTTATACTATTTTAAATGCAATACAATGAGAGTATGTATATACATACGAGGATTTTCTAAGCAAGATGCAGAATTAACTCTGCCTCTCTCACTTCAGGGCCCGGAGTCCAATGTAAGAAGCAAAACATTTATTGCTAATGGCAGAACTGCTTATCTTCTCAGCAAACACAGAAATGACCACTGTTCTACATCACTAGGACCATATAATCCCTCTTCCTACTGCTTTCTACTCCTTGATGCTTGGAATGGGATTCTTCCGATCAAGAGGAGAGATCTTCAGTATGATATAAAGTGAACAAATTGGTTTGTTTTGCAACTTCTTCGGTTGTTGACTTTCATTTCTTGTCTTTTGTGCCATAGAGAAGTACAGCATGGGTTTTGCTCACTGAGCAAAGGAAGAGGAATTCAGTATGACTTGTAACAGAGCTACTAAAACATGACTGCAGCAGATTAAGACATATTTCTGACAAACAGGAGTGATGTAAACCTTTAAGACAGATTTAAATTCAGGAATGGATGAAAGGAGACAGAACTACTGATGGAACAAGGAGCTATCACAAATCCATAGCACCCACATTATCAACCTGCAGCAAGAGCAGAACATCCAAACTCTCATCTTCATTCATATTCATGAGAACCTCCTGTGTGAGCTAAAAAGATTAGCACAAGAAAACATTCCTGTGACATGCCTTGGAAAAGAGTTTTCAGCCCACCCCATGCATACTTCTCATTTTGCCTAACGATTAAAATTAAAAGCAGACAAATTTGTGTTACTGCCTTACCTAAAAAATATTAAAAAATTAAATGTACAGCAGAGACTGAAGAGAAGTGGCAATCAGAAAGGTTTCTTTTTAAGCAGTTCCTGAAAACAGAAAAGACCTCCGTGTGCAAACTTGACACTACTTCAGTATTTTGTTAGCTTTTTATCACTCCCTTTCCAGCTACCAGCCCATAGCACCACATTCCTAAAAGTATCTTCATTATTCACAAGTTCAGCCTCTGCTCTGGGTCCTCCACTCACTGGAAAATACTGTCAGAGATTCTCCTTTATTGTCATAGTTCTCAGCAGAGCTGATGGTTCCCCTCTGCTCATGGAACCACCTGGGAAACCCACAGGACCCACAGCCCGTTCAGTCTAATGGAGATCTCACTTACTGTGGGCCAAGTTAAAGCCAACTTTAGGGTGGCAACCCCAACGCTTTATTTTGACTTTGTCACCAAATACACAAGATCTATTCTGGGACTGATTGATCAGAACAAGAGCAATGCAAGAGAGCTTTGCTATTTGCTGTTTGTGTTTCTTGAGGAAAAACAGGAAAAAAAGACCAAGAAAGAGTGGAAGTATTTGCAGCAGAAAAGCCCAAATCTACAAAACCTTGCACTTTTACAAGAACATAGGAGATAAACATATATCCTGCCTTGCAGCATGTACTCACTCAAGCACGTGCGCCCATCGGAGTGCAACCTGTATCCTGTCTGACAGTGGCAGTGGAAGGAGCCGTGGGTGTTGATGCAGCCCTGCTGGCAGCCTCCATTCACCTCTGCACACTCATCCACATCTGTAGGAGAAAGAGAGATGGCAGAGACATAGTTCAGTTCTCCTGGAGAAGCATACAGCTTGGACATAATGCAACCACGATGCTCCAACTGTGATGCTGTTTTCTTTTTTTTTTTTTTTTAATGGTTTATTTTGCAGCCACACTGTAAACAGAGCAAAGAAAATTGAAATTTTGATGGTGTTTTTCAAAGTGCCCACAGGCACCATCTCTGTGGTCTCTTCTTTTGAAGCGCTGGCTAATTAGAATGATCTGTGACACCAATGTTTCCTCAGGGGCAAGAGAAGAGTTCAGGGAGATAAGACAGAATTTAAACACGTCTGGGTATGAAGGTATCCCTGGTCAAACATTTGGCTACCGCAAAATTATGCTGAAAATAGATTTCTTCATGCATCAGGTCCTTAATCCTATAGAAGGCCTTCTTGAGGATACAAGCACATACAACTGGCATGGCAAAGAGACGTGCAAGATCAGAGCTCGTGCTCCCAATCAATGAGAGCATAGGCATTACACAGAAGTGCTTTTTGTGCCACATTTGCTGTGACTCCTGTCCCTTGGGCTTTGCCCAAGGAGGTCAGCTATGCTGGCTGTGCCATCTCCCATCTCCTTATGATTCCCAGCCCCTCACTGTCAGGGCAGCACAAGAAGCTGAAATGTCCTTGGATCTGTGCTCAGCAACAAGTAAAATATTGCTGTGTTCCCAACAGTACTGCCTTCTGCAGCACTGCATCAGCTACTAGAAAGATAATTAACCCAACTGAAACCAGGACAATCAACTTGAGAAAGCTGCTGTAACACTTGATCTGAGAAGGAAGACAATGGTGGACAAAAAAGAGCAACAAAAGTTGAAGTAAACACTTGAATGTTCAGCAATAATTCACAAGACTGAACTTACAAAAGTATCACATAAGCAGTTTCTGTATATTTTCTGCAACACCACACTACAGTAAACAGCATTTGATGGGCATGTTGATACCATTACCTTAAAAACTGACACAGAAATCACTGGAAATAAGGGCCAGTTACCCATTCCCTGACCTGGCAGATCCTTATCTTGGGTCTGTCCTTTCCTCACAGCCCCCTGGGACAGCAGCTTCACATCCCTCCATCTCACCCAGGGGCAATGCTGGAGCCAAGTCATGCTGACCGCTGAAGATTCCCTCTTGTTGCTAAACCCAAACTTCCCTAAATTCCCCTCTGCACTCTGTATCTGTATCCCCTACTGTGACTTTTTTTCTTTTAAAGATTCACACTGATTTAACATCCCTTTAGATCAACATTCTGAAACCACCTGAAAGGCTTCACTCGTCCAAACAGCTGTGAATGAGGAGAGTGGAACGGAAAGAAAGACAAGAGTGGCTACAAGGAGAGGCCATCTGCTAATTGCTGCTGCCAGGGCAGGGGATGGTAGCAGAGCCAGGAATGTGGAATAGAGTGGAGCATGGAAAGGAGAGCACAAGGAGGGGATCTTCCCCCCTGGTATTGCACTCAAGGAGTATAGAGGTCTGGCTTTCATATTTTTGCTGTCAATGTATCTGCTTTACATTTGGCTTCGATGGTTTACATTTGTTACGCTTTTATGTTTATTCCATTCTAGAAAATCTAATCAAAATTAAATGAAAAAGGAAGTTTTAAAGATGATTTGGAAATGCACGACATCCTGGTCCTAAGGAAACATATTTATCAAGTTAAATTTTAATATTTCACATGTGAATTTCACTCACCTAAAATGAAGTCCTGGTGCTGAGTAGCACTGAAATTCAGACCATTTGCTAATGTGTGCCACTTTTTAATCCTCCTGCTATATTTGTTCTTTTATTGGACTGTATACTATGTACATTTCCTACTGCCTGAAGACATCTGGAATACTTAAAAAAAACCAACAAACCAAAACAGAAGTTTCGTTTTTTTTTAATGTAAACTGTAAACAGAAAATGTTATTCATCTTGTTGGATGTTATGCAGTTAAGAAACGCTCTGCTGAAAAATCCCAGGATGAAATCAAAACCAAGAAACCATTTGTCTTGAGTATCGAAGAAATAAAGTACACAAAAAAGGCTCAGAGAAATACAAGAAGGAAGAGGATGAGCTATATAGTTCCTCTTATCCCAGTATTTATACCTCCATTAACTCAGTTACTACAAGCTTCAATGTATTACCTTTATAGGCTGCAGTCAGCTGCGGAGTTTCTCCACGCACCAAACACAGCTTTACGTTAGGACATCAGTGCTTACAAAGGAGAAAAAATAGCCAAGATAACCAAAACTAGCAATTACACTTAGGCCCACCTGTTAGACTCTCTTGGAGCATTTTGGTGCCTGGATTTCCAGCACAGCACCTGGACCTCTGCACTGGCCACAGCCCTTCTGCAAACCTCATCCCCAAATGTCCCAAAATGTCAGCATGCCCCCTGCATGGCTAGAACCTTTGCCCACCTCCTTCTTTTCCAACCACTCAAAAAGCCCCTCTGGGGCTTTCTGTGGGAGATCAGCATGGTGAATTAAACACTGAAAGATCTTTCCACGTGCTGAGGATATAATGAAGAAATATGCAACAAGCAGCAGCCTTTGGTGCCACCTACGTCTCAGGAAACAACTCTGCCCCCCAGTTACAGAAGAAAAACATCTTCATTATGTTTCCTAGGGAAGCAGGCTGAAAAGCAGACCTAATGTAAATGCTAGAGCTGAATTAAGAGTTTTACAGGTGTAAGCTATTGGCACTTTTATATTAAAATAGCGACACGTGTAAAGGACATACACACCAGGGAAGCAACAGCTTACATTGCCAGAAGCATATGAGTGGTGTATGACAAGCAGCCATTTCTTTTTCTGCACAGAAATAACTGTAGAAATCTAAAATTATGAAGTCAGTCCACACAGGATTACAGGAGATTGCATCTGTTCAACTCTATTATATAATTAAATTTGGATTCATTTCTACCACAGATCAAACTAAAATACCTATGTGCTACACTGCCTATGGTTACAATTGAGGCTGCTTCTCCAAATAACCTGAATTTCAAGCCACTTTTTCTCTCTTATTTCTAGTTGCCCTGCGATGAAAGCAACTACACTTCCCCTGTTTACAAGGGTGGATAGTGATAGGACAAGGGGGAATGGTTTTAAGATAAGGCAGGGGAGGTTTAGGTTAGATAGATATGAGGAGGATGTTTTTCACCCAGAGGGTGGTGAGGCACTGGAACAGGTTGCCCAAGGAGGCTGTGGATGCCCCATCCCTGCAGGCATTCAAGGCCAGGCTGGATGTGGCTCTGGGCAGCCTGGGCTGCTGGTTGGCGACCTGCACACAGCAGGGGGTTGGAACTGGATGAGCATTGTGGTCATTTTCAACCCAGGCCATTCTATGAAGACAGAGGCAGAGCCATCCATTGAGATGAGTGGAGCAATAGATTGAGAATGAGAAGCAAAATGAGAAATCTGTGCCATCCCAGCACTACCTTGAACATGGAATTATACTGATGGGTGAAAAAAGCAGAGTCAGTGTGTGAATACCCTACAGTTCAGCTGTAAGAGTTTTGGCAGAGATGCATATTAGTGAAATCTCCCATTGAGAATCTCTGCTGGCAGCCCACAGCCTACTGGGGATGCACAGAGATGATGCCCTGACTTACCCACTTATCAATGGGAATGGTCTTATGGTCAAACCAAAAGTCAATGCTACCTGATGCCAGGATGAGAACTGGCAGACCTCTGAGGTCCACACAGCATGGCTGCATGCTACCCATTCCCACACCCAAGAGGATGGGGATGCACAACACCAGTTCCAAATGTGGGAGCAGATGCTGGGCACACAAACCCATAAAATGACACATCACCTTGCCCTTTCCAAGGCAGGTTTTACTGACAACATTAAAGATTTTAAGCCTCCACATTTCTAAATGGGGGCTCTGCTAATTTTCAGGGAAGTCTGCCCCCAGCTGCTTTGGCAACAGACTGATTTCCCTGCCAAATACCCATTTAAACACACTTTCAAATTGCATTACAAACAATTTAAAGCTGTGTGATTGCCTGTTTGGAATTCAAGGTCATCACATCAGTGGCTTTTGTACACAGCCTGCAGGATTGTTTTTGTATTACTACTTACAATCTTTAGGAACAGCAATGATCAATCAGTTCCTTAAAAATAAACAGAGAGCAGTGCCAGACACAGATAATTAGTGGACCTCCAATTTTGTTTTTATAAAGAAGAAAAAAAACAACAACAAGGTGTTTCCAGATCAATTTCCTGCTAACAAACAGCTTCGCTTTTTACACTAGGAAACATAACACACACAACTAAAGAAAGCCCAAAGAAAGAGAAGAAAATGAGTTCTGACAGCAGAAGGACCAAGCACTGCAGGATTCTCTCCATTCCCCTGACCCTCCTGCTCCTATCAGCTGCACATTACAGTGGGTTTCCATTTGCAGCACCCTAGGCTGCACATGGGTTGGGGTCAGGCAGCACTTTTTGCCATCCCAGGTCCTCTTTGCTTTTAAATCCTTTTTTTCCCAAGGGAGCTGTTTGGAAATGTCTACAGCCACTACTCCCACAGCCAGTACATCCCCACTCTCACAGTGGTACATTCACATCCCTCTTTCTCTGCTATAGTTACACACATAGAGTTGAGCTGTGGTGCAGGGATAGAATGGCCACTATGTCAGATCTCAAAGTGCTTGCAGAAATACTGAAAATTCCTCCCACTGAGGGAAACCACCATACCTCAAAGGCTTCCACAACTGCACCCTTGTTCCCAGATGCCCAAGAGACACTGCATGCAGTTGGAATGAATGACACGTGCACATCACCATTTTCCATTCACCACAACCCACCAGAAGGGATGTAACCAAGGGAAACACAAAATCCTGCTTCCATCTACTTGGAGAACGTCTTATGTCAGTAGTTTTAAATTTATAAAGTCAGACTCTAATTAGAAACAATTACAGTAATTGTTTATAGATTTGATCTTTGCAGCATCATCTTAGAGTCTAATGAAGTAGGAGCTCTGTGGGTGCAGATATGGTACAGAGAGGATTCAGTGCAGTAGGGATATAGGGAGGCAGGGAGAAGTAGGTGAAGAAGCACAATGAGAAACACAAAGGGGCTGCATTTAACATTACCAGAAGTGCACAAACTGTTTAACCTGGGAATTTTCTGGATTGAAGTTAACAAAAATCCTGCTGCACTGGTTTGGTTAGTAGAATCCAAGGGATGTCTAAACCTCACACAAGTGATGAAGTGAAAACATCAAACCGTCTTTCCCACCAGTTCACAAAGTGAATTTTATACATTATTTTCACGTTTCTAAGTTAAATAATTTATATAATTAAGAGAAGGGGAGGAAACAGGCTTAATATCCAGTGGTGCATAAGCTGATATTCAGAAATTAATTCTGTGAGAATGAAACATAAAGTGAGAACCACTGTCAGTAGATAATTTTATGACACATTCAGCTCCCTTTAAGTCACGCAGTCTCCCCTCACGTCTTGTGTTTGGAAATGCCTGCAATTTGACAGCCAGTGTGAATCCATTCACAAATGTACTTACTATGAAGCGTGACATGATTTGCTCCTTAAGCAGAAGTTTTTAAAATGATCTCCCCTGCTTTACGGCCATTAAAGGGGTTTTGAGGTTTGAAAGTTTGATTCAAGGAGTTTGGGACCTCCTAGTGCTAGAAAAATATTTGTTCAATTTTTCCACTTTGAAGGTTGTTTGACATTAGCACCGACTGTAAGGAATAAAATACAACAGGTTTTAAGTCTAAAGTTCAACAAGAAAAAGCAGAATTCCTGCTAATTTGAATTAAAAACCTATTTCTGTTTCACTGAATCAAACTGAGCTGCAAAGAGAGCAATTTTTGATAGATTTTACGTTGCAAAATCTTCCATGAACTTTCTTTTCTACTTCACCAAAAATGCCATAAATACCTGACAAGCTCTCTTGAGTGGTCCACTGGAAACTGATGTTAAAACACCTCAGTGAAACAGCTTTCAGCAGAGATAAATGTGCTCCCGTAGAGTTAGCTGGGTCATTTCAAACTGCTGCCGCTCCCAGGCTTTTATTTTCGCTCCTCAGGCATTTGTCTCTGCCCTTTTCTGGCCCCTCCAATGGATTATATGAGCATCCATTGTCTGCTTCACTTCAAAGTCAGCCAGGTTAGCTCAAATCACTGCTGAAGCTTACTTAAATTTCAGTAAGTCACAGGTGTCCGAGGGAAGCAACAAAATTAATTAACGGAATAGCTTGAGCAAGTCATACTGAAAGGAGCATGTCAAATCTGATAAGGGATTGGTTAAAAGGGATGGTTAAGAGATTCTTTACCCAATTTAGTCGCTGAGAACCAATTGCACACTGAATGAGGACCCTTGTTAGTGCAGTGAGTTTTGCACAGTATTTCTTCTTTGCCTGGGATTAAGCACAAAGCAGCTTTAGCCAGCACCTATTTCGGCAGGGCTACCCAATTAGTCATGCATGGAAACAAGCTTTCCGTGTTATCTAATTACTCACCTTCCTCTGAAAATGAATGGTATTAGAGAAAGACAGAAGGAGAGACAGAAAGACAGCTTTCCGGAGAAGGTTCACTGACTCTCAGTCTGTCACCTTTCTTCAGACCTCCCTGCTGAATCGGTCACCTCAAAGAGGGGAATTTTCTACCCTGTGGTTGATATCTTGCCTTATATTTCAGATGTTTTTCCTCATAGATTCAATGACTTCAAGCTGTGATTAGGTTGGCTTTCCCCTCCCATACCCCTCGTTTATCTGTCTTTATACTGAGAACACCAGAGGAAAATACTAAATGAAAGTCATATATGGGACACTACTCATGTTGGGTAATACATATTTATGCTCAGGTTTGAAGGGAGATGCATTTCTTGATTTCTTGACAGTTTTCAAAGAGGGAAGAGGAAAGAGTCATCTCTAAGGTACAGATTGCTCAGGGAGGAACGTGGGGCAGCCAGAGCAGTCACCCTCAATCTGGAGAGACAACGCCTGGAGCACTGATGGATGGAATAATTCACCCAATCAAGTCCTGATTTCAATTTCCTGATCTGTTACCGGCCTTACTGGACAATAATTGCACAAATAAATTGCTGTGAGATGGCATGCAACCTTATTAGTGGACCCATGGCTAATTTGAGAGAATGCCATTTGATTTGATGAAAACTCTGGTAATTTGAATTCATTTTGGGGCCTGCTGGTTTTGTTGGTGGTTGCTGTTCATTTGTTTGTTTTAAATATTGTCTTTCGTGTGAAGACTGACATAATGCAACCGCATTGTGGTGGGCAGAGACTTGTTCTTCCTCACCTATCCTGGTCCCACCATCTCAGTTCACTCCTCAGTGAGGAGCAGATCTCATGGGCAGAGGGATGTGAAGACAAAATGGCCAATAGCTGCACTGCTGATTTCTGCTTAATTTCAGTGCCTGACACACCAGTCTCTCCTGAGATATTTAGTGGTGGTTTAACTCAATAAACAGTCAAGAGCCCTTCATCCACAGCCCTATATACAAACCATATGTTGCAGCTGAAAACTCTGAAGATTGTAATTAGAACTGTCCATTCAATTTAAACAAGGTCAGGAATGAAAACTATTTCAAATTCAATAAACAGGCCATTTGAAAGCATAGATGCTGTGGAGGACAAGCTTAATAAGTTAACTGACAGGTAAAGTTTCATTCCTAATCCTCATTTTGATACCATCTATAGCCTCAGGAGTCAAAACACATCATTGCTCAGTCCTCAAAATATGCAGAGAAAATGAAAATGTCAGCTGAATGAAAAAAAAGGAGAAGCATCTGTTTGATAGCTGTGTGAGCCTGTGATATGTAAACTGCTTTGGAGTCAAGCAGCCCTAATTAGAGTTTCAAGGCATTCCTCATTAAATATACGCACGCAGACATCTATATGTGAGCTTTAAGGAACGATTGGGGTCAGATGATTTGAAAGAAAGTCAGGGTATAGAATTAAAGAACACTTGAATTCTCATGGGCAGCCTTCAGACTACACTGAACGCTTGCATTTAGCAGCGAATAAATACTTTCCATCTTCTTTTTACAATGCAAATCTGCACATTTCTCTCGCCCTTTTTTTTTTTTTTAATGAAAAAAGAATGATCCATTTCTGAATCTCAGATCAAAGTACACGTCACAGAGAATTACAGCCAAGAAGGAAGACTGATAGGGTTACCGGCCTCCGTGCTGGGTTACACTAATAGATATTTTGGCAGCCAGACCCACTGGATGACTCCAATTCACATCAATATGAAACCCACGTAGATGGACGTAGGCTTGCAGTGACAAACTGCTGCCAGGATAAGTGGCTGTAAACAGTGAATTTGGAAGAGGACATTTTGCCCGTGCACTGCCACAGAGCGGGCTGAACACTTGTGTAACTTCTGCTTAAGAAAGAGGCTTTGAGATCACTTGCATCAGAAGGTACAGGGCAGTGCTACTGGAATAGCTTGTGACGTGAGGCACAACAGCAGCAGGACACCTTGTTGTGGGACTGCATCATGCCATCAATTTTTAAAGACAATTCCTCTGCACAATTCAGTTAGGCCATGCTGGGAGGTGAGAGGGTGGCAAAGGAGGAAAGGATATACATGAGGAGATGCATTAATAAGCAACAGCACAATGCAGCCAAATTTCTTGTGCGGGTTTGAATTGGAGAGGTACTAAGGAGGTTTGTGTTGGAACATCAGCATCTTCTCTTAGCATGATACGTCACTGAAAAAAAACAACAGTCATGGAATAAAAAGGGAGAAAGGACTGTTATGATGAGAACACCTCTTTTTTGTTGTTGTTTGTAGCAGCATTAATGCACACTTGCTGTGCCCAGTGAGCATCTTCACTGCAGTAGGACACAGAGAGATGTCTTTTCCACAGTGAGTAAAATATGCAAGAAAAAGGATAATGCTACAAATACCTTCATAATCTGATGTTTCCTGCTTACTGTGCATGCACTCTGCTCATCTGAAACATAAATGCTTATTTGAGACAAACATCCTGCATGGGTTGGGATGCAGCTTTCTGCCATCACCTGGATAGTCTCATCTTGCTAACTGAGTGGAACAGAAGTCAGTCCTGGTGATAATTGGTTAGGGTGGAGAAGTTGCCAGTCAGATCTGTTTTGTTCAACACGTGAAATGCTTGCAGTGCTGTCAGTATTTGAAGATAGGGAAAGAAATAACACAATATCGAGCTGAGCATATCTCATCCCCCAGGTGAGACCACAGTACTTCCCACACTATTACTGAAAATCCAGCTCACTGAAATTGCTCTACAGCCATTCATTCATTTGATGCCTCCTCAAAATGCTCCCACTAGAGCTATCGTAACACCAGACTGAACTTCTAAAACATAAATTGTCAGCAAGGAAAAGACAGTATATTACAGAGATTTTCTTCCTGACACTATATGACGTATGTTAGCCGTGACTGCAGAGATTCCTCCATAAGAACAGGTGAAGAGGCATCAAACATCCCAAAACACTCCTCCACTGACACTGCATCCCTTTTGGGATAGGAACAGTTAACAAGGTGTTCAGGTGGGTCTTTCAAAGATCTGGTATGCACCACCAGCAGGTATATTTCAAGCCAGTCTTCTAATAAATCCCAGATAAAACCCTCAGGTACTCATGTAATTGAAGTTTAAGTAATCCAATGCGATGCTGATCACACTACTGATCTTTTAATAAGGAACTGCAGCCTTCCCAGCAGTTGCTATCTTGCTGACAGTCACGTCTGGATCGCTTCCTCCAGGCCAGTGCTTTGAACAGAGAGGCTGACAGGTTTCCGCTTTAGATTCTATCACAAATTGTTTTAAAGTTCCGTGTTGTTTTTTTTTTTCCCTGGGACATATCAGATAGCTCATAAAATCCAGGCGCATTTCAATAAAAAGTGGGATTTCTGTTATTGTCCCCATTAAAGATGACATTAAATGCTTGTAAAGAGGAATATAAACAGCGCTGGGGAGCCGTACTTCTGCATATCTCTGTATCTGCTGCTCATCGCTGTTTACAAAGCCTGTAGGCAAAGCTATAGAGAATGCAATAGTTACCCCGCACAATGCTCTCCACTGAAAGGCAAATGTGCACATTTTTCCTTTTATAATTTCCATTTAAAACACGAATTGAAGGTTTCCAAGCCTTGCCTCTCTCCGCAAGAGTAATTCAGGAGCAATTTACATTTTCGATGTGCTCAAAACCAACACCAAGATGACTCATGTGCTGTTTATAAGATGCTTATATTTGCTGGTAAATACCTTGCTACAAACAAGCTATAATTTAAGTATTCAAAACTCTTAGTTCAGCATAAAATTACTAACTGTAATTTCAGAGACCATGAACAGGGCTTCAATTTCAGGCTTGCAAAACTCTTCCTACACAATGGTTCTTGAAAGTATGAGTGTATTTTCTTCTCTGACAGCAGCAATCATTGTATCTCCGTAATTGCAGAACAGATTACCTCGCTTTTAATTCACATTAGTCAGCTGCAACAATACCGTGTTTCTTTCCTTTCCTTTAAAATAAACTAATTATTGTCAATCAGCCCAGAGGAACGTTAACATGCTCCGTAACCTGCCTTTCAGAGGTAGTCACAAATACCAAAAACTAGCTAATATAAACTAATCAGAGCCCTAGAAAAGCCTCAAAATATATTTGTACTGCAGTCTATCATTTTTGTCATATTATTTCTAACTACTTTATTTTGTCTGGACAATAATAGGGCTGTCATGTACTGTGCTTTTCGTCTAACTATTCAAAGCTCTTTGCATCCACTAATTAAAACAGATGAAATCCCTGACTCGTGTAGTAAATACTACAGTGTTTCCCAACCTCCAATCTTTTCACTGCCTAAAGAGGACCAGTAAAGCTTTGTACATCAGTTGGCACAAAGAGAAGTTATCACAGCAGCATGTTTGACCACCCCCAGCATTCTGCACAAATGAACGACGGTACAGATCAGCACTGCATGCAGAAAAACCACGAAGGCAACGACTGCTATCCTCCCAGCACTTTACACAACCACTTCTTTCCAAAGATAGTAGCAAGTTATGGTTCCAGACAGTACTTCCACCCTGCTGATAGAGCCCACAGCCAGCTATGAGACACTGTGAGCTTTCATGTGCCATACGGACCTGAGCAGCAGAGCTGGGACTCTGAGCTTGCTGTTACCTGGGAGGCCTGTGCCATTGAGAAACAATTTTTCTCTTTCAGTCCGTGTCAGAACAGTGATCAATAATTCATCTGATAGCTGACACGCAGAACAAGGTGCCAGTTTTCTGTGCTTTATGAATAATACCACGCTGTTTAAAAATCATGCTGTTTAGGAACACAGCAGAAGATGTGCTGTAGGAAACATATTACATATCAATATATAATGCATATATGCATATGTATATATGTAGAACTACACAAGACTCAGAGCCATCCTTACATAATTTTAAAATTAAACTGCTTGTTGCATTTACTTCATGCAAATGGCTTATTGAAATGCTGCAATTGAATTAAACAGAAACAGTCAGGAAAGAAAAAAAGAAAAAAAGTCTTCCATGGAAAAGAAGAGAATAGGACCTGGGATCCAGCCTGCCCAGGGAGCTGTGTAGGATTCCTGTACTGAAGTTGTTGCTTTGGATCCCCTTGGTAAGGCGTTGCTCTTGACTCTACCTGCTTGCACCCAACTGGTTAGTGTGAAACTCCTGTTTAAAAAGTGACCAAAACCTTCCAGTGTGTGTCCTTGGCTCCACTAAGCACACACACCTGGGGTAAACAAGTGCACTCTTCAATGGATGTATTTATAGCTGCTAGCTCATCTACCTCGAGGGATCCATGATTTCACTCAGCCTTCTCTGTCCCACAAATTAGAAAGGGGAGATTTTTGCAATGGCCAAACATGAATCAGGAAAAGTGTAATGCAATGCAATTGAAATTCTAAAACGAATCGATTATCAGAGTATCAGGTTCTCTTCCTGGCTAAAAGTGCCACACTGTTACTCAAGATATAGGCTGGAAGTCTCTGGTCCTGTCTGCCCTGCTCAATTCGAGCGCTGTGTTCATCCCCCACCCTCCCCAGCAGAAGAGAAGCAGGTCAGAGCTGAAATGAGGGTGATTTTGCTAAGTTTAGTATATGATACATTTTAATAAGATGGAAAAGGCATGTGTGAGTAATTGAGCGGATTAGGTTTGGAGGGGCACACAGAATGAGAGGGCAGTGACCAAACCAACCTGCAGCACTCACTGTGTGCTGTCAGCCTTCAATTAGCAACCCAAAATTCAGCTCAGGTTTCTGCCTGCCTTGGGCTCGCCATTAATCAGGATTCAGGTAATTCACTTTAAAAGTCCAATAACCTACAATTAATGCTACCTTTACTACGAATCCATTGTAATTTTTCCTACTTATTTCTGAGTATATTTTTGGCTGTAATACTGTCACAGAGAGACAAATGCAGAAAGATGACACTATTTGCCTAGGAGAGTGCAACAGCTCTCAGCATCTATCGATCCTGGCTGGCTCCTAATGCAGCACGGGAGTGCACAGGAAAGGACAGTTGAATGACCTCCAGCATTCATTCCTCCGAAAGAACCAGAGGTAAAACAAAAAGAGAAGTGTCAATTTCCTAAAGAATTACTTTTGAATTGGACATTAAGTGGGCATAGTCTTTAAGTCACAGATAATTAGATAACCGTGGGGCAATTGCTACGACTTAGCTTTATTCCCATGTCTCAGGACAGAATCTTGAAGTAGAGATAGATAAAGAGGGATGGGTGGCTTCTGCACATCAAGGAGTGCCTTCACTGGGTTACCCTAAGATTTGGGTTCAAGCTGAGTGGTACTTGTTGCATGTGTAATCAAGTCTGATCTATATTTCTTCGTGTAAATTATCATTTCTTTTCCACGTTCTCCTTTGTGCCATTGCACATCACGGCAGTATGAAACCACAAACTTTCTGAAATAAGACACTGGATCCCTCCCACAGACTGCATCCTCCTCCTCAGTTAAAATAAGTAAATAATTAAGAATAAAAAGGAAAAACAACTACTTCAGCATTGCTCTGCAGGTGCACAGTGTTATGTCCTTCAGTTTCTTCACAGGACACAGCAGAAGCGTGATGCATTGATTTGATGGCAGGGAAACCAGTCCAAATACAGAATTAGTGTGCTCATTCTCTTTGGCAAAAACACAGTATTTGACAAGAATAAGTTATGACCAAAATCTCAGGCTTTACAGATTAAATAAATTCTGAGGTCGCCCTAATAAACACTTTCTTTAACAAATCCTTCACCATTCCTTTTAGTCAAACTATTAACTTCCCTGTGGAAGCAGTGTTTAGAGAGCTCCCATCAGACAAGAAATCAAGATAAATGATTGACACCAACAACTATTACATTACTTGGATAAACAGCAGTGGCACTGCAAAGTCACACACGTCCTCTGAAGGTGGCCATTCCTTGAGCCTCTCCTGCAAAGGTCAGAGATCTGCCCAGGCTCTGGAGCTGGGCTCAGCCCCCAGGGATGCCCAGGGACTGGGCTGCACTGATTGCAATACTGTTCTGATCAGTAAAATAAAAGCTTCTTTTCATCAACAGCTAATCATAGGACTTCGTTCATCTGCCTTGACAGATGAGAACACAATAATATAAATAAGAAATGACATTTTACCAAAGAAGGTTAACATAAGGTCACAACATTTTTCATTTGACTTCTGTAGCTTACTCATGTGTGAAAAGATGCATTTGTAGCTCCAGCCTCAGCACGCTTTACAGATCTGAGCTTGTGCTGATAGATGAGCTTAAAAATGGTATTAACGTTTAGAAAATAACATTTTTGCTTTTTTTTTTTTGTGATGCTTGAGTAAAATTGTTTCAGGTTGATATACAATACAGATAGAGAATACTATATGTATCACAGAATACCATGTAGGAATCAAGGTTACTTCTGCCCAAGAAATGAGGAGCTATTGCACAAAGATGGAGCCAATTTCTGTATACAAATATGTGTTTTTCCTCCCTCACTCAGACCAAGCTACAACTTTCTGAGCAAATTCCCTCACTGGCATCAGCCAGGCTGCCCCCAGAAATATTGAATGCTGCTACAGATGCATTGGACACAGAATAAGGTCTTCAGCCATGTACTAATAAATGTCAAATATTAATTTATTGTAAGATGCAGAGATTTAAATCCAAATCCTCTTTCATCATTAATTTCAACAGGCTGTGTGAAGAGTGAGAGGCAAGCATGAGCTTTATGTCAAAATCCGTAATGCCTATGTGACTATCTGCCAAAAAATATTTCTCTGTCAAATAAGAAAACTTAAGTTCTGCCCATAAAGACTGGAGATTAAAGGTGCATTACAACATGTAGTTAATTAGTCTTGAAAGGCTAATCAGCTCACCACTTTGGTTGGCATTTCCATATAGATGCACATGCCTTCATCTTACTGTAACTGCCTATTAATGCCAGTAGCCCTCACTGAAATAAGATGTTACATACCGTATATGAATCACATATCATTCCATAAGAGACCAGTGAGAAACATTCCTTACAAGTTTTGGAAGGGGCACAGCATGGGGTACCCTGGGTTGTGTGGCCCTTTCCCATACAGCTTTTATAGAAAGAACCACCCCAAGGCTAGGTTTGCTGAATTCTAACTGCAGCAACCTTTTTTTTTTTTTTTTTATTTAAGGATGATGCTTGTTTGTACCGCTGTCTTGTTGATATTCATGTAGCCTTGTGTCCTGTGGACACCTTTGATGGCAAAGAAGGTAGAGATGCTGAGCATCTCAACTCCTATTAACTACCCACTGTCAGATTCGGCTCTTGAGTTTCCTAACACAGCTCACAAAAAGCAGCTATTATTGACTAATCAGTAATACAATTCATTATGTTGCCAGATTAGTGAATTTTTATTCACCATTCTCCTCCTCAATGTTAAACAGCTACAAATAGCTAACAACATTTCTTTTTTTTCTCTTTTTCTTTTTTTTTTTTTTTTTTCTGGTAGTAATTTCCTGACATCTTTTCTTTCTGTCAGATGGATGCTCTATTTTGTTTCTGAAAAACAAGATCAATCTTTGCACTAATAATGACCTACTGAATAAAACCTACACTTCTTCCATGAGCTTTTGTAACAATATGCCTTGTTTGTACTCTGGCTGACAAAAAACCCACACTCTACAGCAATTGATCATTTCAGTTACCAGTGAAATAAAACCAACCACGAGACAGATAATGGGGGCAGAACAATAGAGCGCAGCCATTTAATGCTACAGTTTAGACTAAGAGCTGACATAAAGCACAGCAAAGCTATAAAGAAAGAATGTAACTATCCAGAAAGACTATCAGCCTTCTTCCCCCCCAAAACGCTGGCTAACCTGAGAAACTGCTTTGCCCTCATCTGCAAAAAGAGCCCTTTGAGCACTGCAGAACCATTGCATCAATAAAGAACCAAGTCCTGAGAGATCAGCACCTTCCAGCAACACACACAGTATTTTTGGGAGCTCGTGTTTCCCTCAACCTCGAGTCACTTACATTGCTAAATCTGATGGCTACGAGTTTGCCGAAAGTGCCTTGCTGCAAGTATAGCCATATGCTCCTTGTTGTTACCTGCACCACAAAAGTTCAGGTGCAATTATCATCACTGCTGCATTCCCCTTGATCTATGACTTGAGAGGCTTCAGCTCATTGCACGTTTCCATTTTTGTTAGAAGGTTTCAAACAGAGGCTTCAAAATGGCTAACAGTACTTTCTTCTCCCATTCCTATGTAACACATGAATCAAGTATTTCTAGCTCTAAATTTTTATAGAATGCCAAAATAACAGAATTTGAAGACTATCTTAAGAATAGCAGATTCGTACAGAGGAACACTAATCTAACTGATACAAACCCACGTTAACCGAAGCAGTACTCTCACACGCTGAACAACTAGGATTACAATGAATAGGACCCTTGCTTTTGAAAATTACAAGCTTTGGTAAACTTCTAAGCAGATCTGCAGTCAGTATTCATCAACAAACAGAGCCATACACTGGCTCACAGGAGCACAGGAGCATCACCAATTGGCCACCAAGAGGGCAAGGGAAGACTGAGCTGAAGTAGCAGGGATCTGGGAATCATGCATACTGTTTCTAGCTTCAGCCCTCAAAAGACCAAAAAGAAAGCACCAAGGACCATAGTGAAAAGCTATGATAATAAAATAATCTATAAATAATAAATACAAATAAATAAAATACATTGTCAAGCTCAATATTGAATGATAGCTTACCTTGCAAAATATTTCTACGAAACTTCTTGAGGAAAGAAAAGGAGTGGAGATGGATAATCATAAAATTAAAATAAGGAGTGTGATCACAGGTAAGAAATACATTGCTTTGCAACAAGTCCTAAGGAACATGTTAAAGGGCAATAGTAAAACGAAATCGTGGAGGAAAGGAATTTGTGAGATATGCAACAGAGGCTTCTTGTAAAGAGATAACACGGCTCACAAAAATGTACCTAACATCTCTCCTCTTGAGAAAAATCAGAAAATTATTATTACATACATATATAATGATTGTAGATAAATATAAAATGACTGTAGATTGACTGCAAATTAACAGATCCAATGGGCTTTTTTTACATCCACTCCATGTTTACCAATGTGACTTTGATGAATCCTTAAGCATTCTAACATAAGCTTACGTGATGTTTCAGTTTTACAGAAAGTCAAACCTTTGCATAAGAACAAATTTTACCCCATAATGCAGAAACTGGGTTCCTATTTCCCTTAGGAAGAAGACAAATGGGTTTACGTAGCATGTGATTTTAAATCCTTTTTTATTCTGTTAATCTCTAGCTGTGGAATTGTGATTGAAATGCAAAAATGTATATGTATTTTCTGATAAGACCCATTTTGTTTTAGAGACACAAAATGCTATAAAACATACACACTTTCTTCAGGTTTTTAAAACTGATGATGGAAATTCCATAATCAGAACATGGCACAACCAATCCAGGTTAAGCAATAACCATTTTTCAAAAGAAAAAAACACAACCCTTTGAAGTGTTCTTAGAGTTATATCCTTATAATCCAGACATGAGACGATCGGTATTCTTAACAGCTCTGAATGCACACTCTTGAGCTGGCTCCAGATAAAAGCTAGCACTTCTATTTCTTTTCCAATACCTTCTGTGATTCCTCACTAGCAGTAAGGCACAGGACAGCACATTACCTCCACACGATTTCCCATCTTCCCCCAGTTTCTGGCCAGCTGGACATTTGCAGTGGTAGCTGCCAATGGTGTTACAGCACTGGTCCTGACAGCCTCCGTTCTCAGTGCTGCACTCGTTTACATCTGTCAGTAAAAAGATTAGGTGGTCAGTAAAAGGGGCTGTGACCAGATTCTATATGCTTATTTAAGAACAACTGCATATGATTTTGGTTCTACAGAATGAGAAAGCCACTGAGAAATAAATAAGGACTCTTCTGGTCACCTCTACTCCCATCTGTGTTACTGTGCCTCACAATTCAACCCGCAATGGGAGAAACTTTCCTCCTTTGCTTGAGTGCAAGTTGCAAAGTCAACCAGCATTCAGGTTAGAGAGCAAAAGAACTGGGAGGAGGATGATTAAGCAACAGAAGGTAAGCAATATTTTGACTGTACAAATGGAAGCAATTACTTCATTGAGAGACACTGCAACACCAATAGGGAAATATGGATTTTTTTTCCTCTCTTTTTTTCTTTGTTTTAATTTTTAAATCTAACTAGATTTTGTCCAAAAGAAATACAAAGTTATGTTAAAAAAAATAAGAAAGAATGAATTTCCTATATATACCCTAGAGAAATGAGAACCTTTCAACAGCAGTCCTTAGGTTTAGACTAAGGTTTACCAAGGTTTGTTCTTTGATGAACTTGAGATCAATTTTACTAATTGGCTTAAGATTTTGGTTAAAAATCAAAGAGTGAAAAGAAATTTTAAGGAAGGCTTCAGATTATTCAAAACCAAACCAACAAACATACAAAGAAACATCAACATTTGACAATGTGGATTGGGACCAGCATAAGCTCAAAGACCTCATTACTCTACAGCTCTAAATTCAGTGCAATGCAGTAAAACTTTCTTCACCCCCAGTGACACTGGCAGGCTACAGTAAAAAATATTCAGTTATGTCAGAGCTACACAACAACCCAAAGCTTATCCCACACAAAGCCAGCAAAGATGCTCTCGATTTGGTGATTTAGAGAGAAAATTTTCTGAAGAAAAACACTCGCACACCCCGAAATGCAAAAACAAACCGTACCAAAATAAGACATTCGTCTGTTTGCTTCTCAGCAAGAAGCTGGGAGAACATATGACAAGTGACAGATCTCAGTCCTGTTCCTCAAAGCACAGGAAGAAGGCACGGCAGCGCCGAGCATCGCGCAGAGGGCTGGCAAAGCGGACGTGTTCTAAGTGATTTTCTCCTTCTGAATAACACACATCTCAATATGCCTCGTGGTAATAAACAGTGATAAGCTGCACAGTAACCCCACTCCACATCTTAAGCACTAATAGTGCTGAAAACTAGTAAAATCTCTTATTCTCTCTTTTGCAAACAAAATTATGTAAGGAACTCATGTTTTCTAGTTCAGCATCCACAGTACCACATGATCTCCTAGCATAAAATATTGACATAAACATTACATCGTGTGGTCTACCAAGCACAACCCAACTGATTAGCACCAATATACAACTGGGAAAATACCAGTATTTTCATCCAAAGCACTGAAAGTAAACCTTTCCAGATGAGTAATCATTATCCCCTTGATTTCACAATAATAACTTACACGGAAGTGTATGGTGCTGTTGCATATTAATGTACAAAATGTTTTTCCTCCTGATTGCGACACATTTTTATTTTCAATTAGGAATCTTCTTATTAAGCATTAAAACCTGTGACCCATCTGGACATTTTGCCCCAGTAGCAGCACTTGCTGTCCTAACTAACAAAGTCCTTCCATCTCTTTCTCATCTTGTGTCCCTTATTTCCTTCTCTCTGCCCCAATATTTGTTTTCTTCACTGCTTTATACACCAAATATCTACTGCTTTTTATATTATATGATTACAGATTTGTCAGTTAAAAAAAAAAAAGGGAAAGAAAAAAGGAAAAGATGACAACAATTCTGTCAAATGATAAATTTCTGTCTGCTTTCCATGTTCAATGTCATTCAAGGTTGCAAATATGTTTGCCTTTTGGATAGCAAGAAAAACGACAGGAAATTTCTGACATGTAACAAGTCTGCCAGGCTGGGGCTGACGAAAGTTCAATGTTATCAGAACTATCAATCCATCTGTAATGACATGCTGTAGGCACCTCAGAAAAATAAATGTGATGCTTTCTACCGCTATTTTTCACATTTATTTATAGATCCAATGTTGCAACACAAAAACGTTATCCATGGGATGTGCTCCATGTGAGCTTTCAATCCTGCAGTGGGAAGTCTTAAAGAAAAAAGAAATTAAAAAGAGCAAACATCTGGATGATCTTAATATTAACTTGCATGTGACATCTGCCACACGTGGAGAAAAAAATGACGCTGCATTTTAAATCAGCAGCAGTCATGGATGGAGATTGTAGGCATATCCCTATGTCCCATACTCCCAATGTGAGGCATTACAGAACCGCGCTACGTACAAATGGATTTATTTGTTCAAAAATCTCAAATATTTGATATCTTCACAGTGGAGGAGCATGTCTGTTTGTCTTGAAATGGATCACTTTTGCTCAAATAAATATATGTAAGAGCCATGTGCTGAACAGAGAAGGGCTGATCCCAATAGCCATCTGCATTCCTGCTGGATGCCACTGTCCCACAATACCCCAAAGCAGAGCAAACCTGAAACATGCCCAGCTCCAGAGCAAATGAACTTTCACCAAGGTTTTAGGTAAGTTGAGATGATTCAGGATTTCCCACAAATAAATACAAATTTTATATAAATGCAAGCACTGGACAAGAAGTTTTTCACTAGTAATTCCAAATTTAGACCTAACAGAGGTGACCTGCAGTATTACTAACTCTGTGCCCTGCACACCTCTACTGTGAATGGGCTGCTGAGCTGCACAGCACAGAGTTCAGCGTCTTCCACAGCAATGAGGTACAAAGCCTGCCCTGCCTGCAGGGATGGAGGCTTGCTCAAGTTCTGCACCAGGCAGGGAAAGCCCTGCCAGCACTGCAGCACAAAATCAATGTACTGAATGAGAGCGTAAGTATATCTAGTGCAACTTAAACGCACCTATATGAGTATCTTAGGATAGACAAGTGCCTGGTACATGAACAAAGAAGTACATTGGCATGCATGCTACTGTTTGTTTTACAAGGAGGCGTAACAGGCGAGTGCCTCCAAATTATAATGCACACTTGACAACTTTTCATTTACAGATCTAAATAATTCGATTCGAAAGAGCTAAGAGATGCAGAGAATGCGTAACTCCACAAGGCTTTAGACACTGCTTTTAAAACTGCAGCCCAGATGGTCTGCAACCAAAACCATATGTCTGAATAAATCCTGAAGCCTGGGAAAGTTGATTTGAACTTTATAGGCCACTCTGTGCTGTGACATCGCACAGTTCATGTGAACACAGACGCAACGCAGCATCGTTACACACAGAGTGCACAATGCTCACGCCCAGCTCCTGCATCTCTCTTTTTCTTCATTTCATGCAAGATCTATATAACAGTCAGCTTTGGACAGTAATTGTCTTGAAAACATAAATTACATCCATCACTTCCAGCGCAAACTATAGATTATCATCTGAATAGAAAACAATGCTGCTCATTCTGATAGCCAGGCGCGGTTCTACACGTGTATTGATTAAGCACTCTTATGCTTTATTAGGTTTCCTTTCTCCACAAAGTCAATAACTGGAGGAATAGTTCTTCTTGTGCTGTTATGAAGCATTGTAAATCTGAGCTGTTATTAACAAGCTCCCAATAAGTAGAGCAAACCTCTCTGAGTTTGGCACAGACTTATAGATAAGGCTCCAGCCAGCTCTCAGAGAGCTTCCCTCATTGCCACCTTATCCCCCAGCTGTCGAACCTGTGCTTCCACCAGTTAGCACCTCCTTTTATACAGACATCTTTTTTTCCCTTTCTCAGAGAAAAATTACTGCTGCATGCATACATCTCCAGCCCTTTGTCACATTCTTATACACAGAGAGCATCAACCATCCAATTTATCTGCTGTGCTCGTGGCCCACCCTTCCCCAGGGAGGTGGATCCTTGAAGAGCTTGCTTGCCTTTGTTACTGCATCATTAAAAAAAACCCTGATCTCAGGAAATCTTGATGTGAAACCAAACAAAAAAATAAATAAAACTCCTTGTTAGACATACATCAACAGTATTAATTTTTTCTTATTAAAATCATACGCTGATGATTGAAAAGAGCCAAAAGATGCATCAGTGCTTTGCCCTTGCACGCATCAAGAATAAGTCCTTTAAAATCAGAATAAAAACTGGTAAAAGGAAAAAAGAAACCACCAAGCTTAGAGTTTAAATAGCAAGTTAAAAAACAGCTTTAAAAAAGCAAGGCACTGGCCAGGGCTGCTCGGCTGAGCTCAACCTGCCGTTAATCTGGTGCAAGATCAGGAAATGTTCAGTGTGTGCTCTGAGATGGAGATGGCCCACTCCAACACCTGCTCTCAGGACTAAATCCTGTAACCTGGCATTTAATAGTCCTTCCAAATCTTACTGCTTATCCTCCAAAACCACACACACGGCTGGTCTCTTTCACTCTCTTTTTTCCTTCTCACATTCCTAAGCTTCAATGCTATTTTGCAACAATAACTTCCAAACCAAACTATTGGGTGAAAAAAAAAAAAACACTGCTTGGATTTTTTTTTATCCCACTTCATGAAATCACCTTTAGCATGAGCAGCGACTTCCTCAAAGTTAACTGAAGGACCTACATGAAGTTTTCTACACCACCAGGAATGACTACAATGAAAGGAAAAAAGCCCGTCAGTACAATGGAATCCCGTAATAGTACTCATTTTTAACTTCAATTTTGCACACGAGGTACGAATAATGAAACTGAACATCTCAGAACACCTGAATTAAGCAACAACAGACTAACGACTGCTAATTGGATGTGATTGGAGATGATTGTGGAGCACAACTAGAGCTATGATTACAAACAGAGCACCCAGCCCAAACCGCGAGTAGCACTGCTGCAATTAAAGATATTTTATCAAATTAGACAAGAGTTTGCCTTCCTGTGCTATGACAGTTATGAGCAAAACATAAAAGAAAGCCTAATTTGCTGTAATGTATCTTTTCTTACAGCAGAGCTCTTCTCAGATGGATTTCTTTCTGCTCAGACTTTACACGCCACAAAATGGAGCCTTTTTAGAAAGAATACAGGGCTCTGCAGTGACATCCTTAAAAGCCTTTGCTTTTGTCTGAAAACACAGTTGTGTTACAAACGCCTTCTCTTTGTGCTATATCTGACTTCCATTACCAACAAGCGGTGGCTATACGCATGCAAACAGGAGAAAAGACTCTGAACTTTGGAGGTTTGATTTCACGACATAAGCCCTTATCTAACTTGCAGGCAGGTAAACATTCTGTGAAGATCATTTCCAAAGCAGTTATTATTATTGAGACTTCGGGAGCCTCACTGACTCAATTTCTGGCAGGAATTGAAGGCACCAGTTAGGTGTTGGGTTCCAGCCAAGCGCTGGAGCCTATTGGGGAGCTCACAAAGAGCAACTCGACCCTGGGACAATCTGGCAGCCTTCCACCCCCTGTTTCATGGGTAAGAAAATCAGGTTTTGATCAAAAATGAAGGCTGAGATGTTCACAGTATTTTTATTTTTTTTTCCATTGAGCTGTCCAGCTTCCATCTTCTGTATCTCAAGAAAATTTATATGCAGAACTATTGCCTTATGCCCTCCTTCCCATTATCACCCATAAAATGGGTCATCAGACTGCACTTGTATAGAAAAAGCAGATAAGCTAGGTCATTGCTAAAAGCTTAGCATTTACATTTATTAATCTCAAGTGGTAAGAAATAGTTTGACACAAAAAAAAAAAACAAAACCAAGATAATCAAGGCTATGTAAAACCATTGGGGTTCTCAGGCCACAATAGCAGGAGTGTGACAACTGACATATACGTGGAAATAACCCAAAGGTAGCTACAGGTTAGCTAACACCAACATCTTCAGGAACAAACACAATCTCAGAGGTGAACAGCACTGACATCAAAGAAGCACGACAGGAATGTGAAGGCACCTTCTGCTCAACCTCTATTTTCAAGAGATTTAAGATGTCACCTCCTGCGTAGAGCACTGCAAGTTGAGCACGGAAGTAACAAAAGCAGAGATAAAGAGAACACTGTGCAGCAGTTTCAGAAAGAAATAAGTACTCTGGATTCCAGGTAAAGCCTGTAACAATGGGTCAGAGCCAACCAGACCAGCAGTGGCACACACTGGGTGTTTAGATGCCTGCAATGCTGTTACTTCAGCATCCACACATGGCAGCAAGCAGAGGTGGTGACAACAGAGCAGGGCGAGCTGAAGGCAACAGGATACGGGAGCAGCAAGTGGGGCCCTCTGAGAGCAGCCTCCTTGGAAAAGGAATTCCAAGTAATATAACGGAACTTTAAATCATGGTTATTTTTTTCTCATTCCAGGAAAGGCAACAAGGAAAAATACCGTTATAAATGTAAAGCAAAGTATTTATTCCAGCTTTGTCTCTCTTATTTTCCTGTGCTCAGGAAAAGAATGGATTGGCAGAAGCAAATGCACAACTCCTTCTTTTCAGTCCTACAAAATAATTGCAAATTTGGAACTTCAGTTCACCTCGTATGCATGTAGGAAAGCGGACACAGTACTGGAAAAGGTGGCACACAGAGACCTTTCCAGAAAACGCTTGGGACCATTTGTTTCCTCCACCAAACAAAAAAGCTCCTGCCAGCCAGAATAGCGTATGAAGATACAGATAACTGAAGCGTGGAACAGGTGTATGCCAGGCTTCTGGTTTAGAATTAGAATGATGATTGAGTTTTAACTGGAAAGTTCTATTTTCTTTTCTTCTCTTTTCTTAATAGTTGTCCTTGCCATTCAATGTCTATCACTGGTAGGACAGGCTCTGCTCATCACTAGGGATTAGATCAGGCAGCAATGAATGACAACGCCTCTGCTTCTGCATTAAACATTTCTTTCTTCTTATTTCCTCCTGAATATTTCCTCTTGTCTTTTGTCTTTCATTATTACAAGACTCCCAAAATCTCTCCATGTAGAATTACTCGCTACCTTGTCAAATAACCTCTGCAAGCTACGGTTGTAAAGCCATCTCACTTTTTCCTACTATGGAAAATAACTTTTCTGTAATTATTCTCCTGGGTGGCTGCAACACGACCATACAACCAGGTCACCCCTTTAATAACGAGCATAAATGAGAACTCTCCATTTGGCCTGCACAGACGTACGTCGTTGCCACTTAGCTGTGCTCACTCACAGTGCCTTCTTGTAACGGATCTGGCACGTCAAGGGCAAAAGAATCCACAGAAATAAAAACAAATGATTAAATCTTCATCAGTTTAATTTGTAAAGAAACCCCAGGGAAGTCATTATTCCCAGAGACCTCATTGCCTAATTTGTCTTCCAAATTCCTCTTGCTTATTTGGCACAAGTGGGTGCTCATTAGCTGTTACTCAGTGTTCCTGCAGGGCAGGTTTCCTAAGAGCAGCATTGTGCAGCACCTTGATGGAAAGCCACAGCTGCCTCAAATGTTTCTAAATGGGGGCTAAATATTCCAGAAATATCCAGAACCAGCAGTGAGGTGAGCACCCTTGTACTGAACAGGAATCCCTGCTGATGCATTCAAGCAGGACACCTGAGCCTGGGGATGGAGTTAAGCAAGACTGAAAACAAGCCATGTCCAAACCACTACCCTGTTTTTTCCAGGGGTATAACCAAAGAAATTCACATTTGTGCTGTCAGCAAAGCATTGGTGAGATGGTGCAAAACACTCCTGCCTTCACAAATCCAATTGGTCTTCTCACATGTGATCCTTTTACACTTTTAAACATCCATTCCTTCACCCTTCTCCCTGCAAATATTAGGTCTGTTTTCACATTCCTGACTATTAAAAAGGGTTTACTGCTGTAAAATCTCAAATAACAGCACACAACTATCAAGTTACTGGTTTTAAGATAACCAGTTGTATTTTGTCAGCAGCAGTAAGGTCACAGTATTCAAGTTAATACTCTTAAGTAGAATATTTATTAGAAATATATTTAATATTCTTAAGATTTATTATAGATGTTCAACAAATTAAAAACAGACATCAAAGGGCAACAACTGCTCGGGGTGGAAAAATCAAAGCATGGCCATGCAGGCTGTGCAGAAATAAAGCCATCCACACAGCATCTGTGTGCAGAGCATGCAACCTGGGCAAACAGAGACATATTCCAGAGCCATGTATTATTTGGAGGCCTAGTCCTGCTCTCAGAAGGTGATGAAATAAATCTATAATATGTTTACCTTCATCTTTCACTTATTCTTACGGGCCACTCAGAGCTTCTGATTTATCCAACTCTCTTCAAGCCAAATGCTGATAGCTCTCCAGCACGTGGAATAACAGTAGTATGATGCACATCAGAAGAAACCAATGCACAACAGCCTGCCCTGAGCCTCCCTCACACTGCACTGTGGGCTCTTGAGACCCAAGACCTGTCTTGCTGCATGCATCCATTCCTCCTAAGTGTGAGCATCAGTGAATTTGATATTTCACATCCCACATTTGCAACTTCACCCTTCAGCTCCAATCAAAAAATAAATTCCTCACATTTAAACCAGCCTAATTACTGTTTTTGCATGGAAAAGACAGCCAAAAATCGTTCTGACTCACAGAAGGAAAGTGTGATATATAAGAGGAGCACATTTAGTGTAGCGTTTTGGATGGTTCTGAAGATCTAGCTGGAAACAAGTTGCTCCTAACATCATAGCAGTTGCCAACAGTCACCATCTAATGTTGCCTGAGAGACTGCAGTGACTGTTTAAAGGCAAAGGCTCTGGTATCTGAGGTATCACACTCCGTTACTGATGGTAATGCTGAATTTTTAGCAGCTGGAGAACATTCCTGGGATGGCAGCAACCACATGTTTATCACAAGGGATGGATCTACTACACAAGAGTCCCAAAAAAGCAACACATCGCCCCCAAATCCTGACAGCTGGCCATGGGGACTTCTGAGGTCAGAACTGATGCAGTATCCATCAAGTTGACTTACAATTAGTGGGCAATTCAACTTTCTCTGTACACTGTACCACCTTCTTGGCCCACTAGAAGCTTCATTATTGCCCCTTCCAAAGGGCGGAGATGTGGAACTCTCTCTCCTCTAGTGTAAGAGACCAGCAAGTCCCTCCTGTGCAAATCAGCTGGTATGGGGGAATGACTGACAGCTCTTCCTTTTCCCCTTTCTCTCAGCCATCCACTTCTGGTTACAAGTTACAAACTGGCCATCCAAAGTTTAGTGGGGTTTTCCTCTCAAATGCTAATGTATAACAATAAGAAGGGGGGAAAAAGAATTATAAATTCTACCAAGGTCATTAATGTACAAAATGCAAATTGTCTCCCATTTGTCAAAGACCCTGGAGAAGTCTAGAGATAATTGAAATGATATATGAACAGAGGAGACTAACTGCTAATGGTCTGTATATCAATGAATCAATGTCATATTTATGAAGGGCTTTGGGAAATTATTTTAAATACTTCATCTATAGCTGAAGTTTAGCCTACTTTTTCTTTTTAATGCTGAAAAATTAATGATTAAGTTCAGTTTACAGTTACACAACTGTAAACCTACAGTAATTTAGGCTCAGTAGCAAGATATTGAAAACCTACTGAAGTTTGTGCCAGAAGTAACCAATCTCTTCTATTACCATGGATTATGGTGTAACTAAGAGCAATATACATTTCAGAAAGAATCAAATATAGGACCAGCCCTCACTCTCGTAGCATTCAAACTCATTTATTTTCCTGTGCATCTCCATTTCTCCAGAATATGAATAAATTGGAAAAACAGGGAACATTCCAATTATTCTCCTGCTTCTCTTTCTTTCTCTCGAATTTTTAATTACAGAGTAAAATGCAGGGACTATTTGCTGGTGCATTTATGGGATACTGACCAAAAGGGCAGAGGGGAACAGGAGAAAGAAATATTTCCTTTGCAACCAAAAGTGAAGTAAATCTTGGAGGCAAAGAAAGCCAGATTCCCTCATCAAATTCCCTCGTCAGATTCCCCTGCTCAGCCTTCTCCTAGTTTTGGGGAGAAGTTTGTTCCCCCTGTACTTTTCTGCTTTCTTTCCCATACAACAAACAGAAAGATTTCAAAGGAAACCAGCTCAACTCCAGGCTTTCCACCAAAAAGCATTTTTCTAGCAGAAAACCCTGTAATATCCAATTTAACTGGCAAACATCAGTATGCTGAGTCAGGTAGGCTCAGTGCAGGATTACCTGAATGAGAGTCCCCTTCATCCCCTTTCTCACTGAATGAAATCACGAGGGAAAACAGGGAGATAAGGGAAGTTTCCATGAACAGCATAGGATTGGGAGAGATTTGTTTCATCTGAAAATGGTGCCACAATAGCTCAGCTCATTGAAATATGCTACTAAGCTGGAAATTACATCTGGATTTCTTCAGAATTTGAGTAATATACATAGAATTGATACCCTCATGATATGAGAGGCAATGGCACACAAGCAAATGAATGCGGTTGTCAGCAAAATACTGCTGTCAAGCAGTCTAAGAAAAGATAACACGCATTGCAGGTACAGAGCTCACACTCAGTTTTTTAGTCATCACAGCAAAAACGTACAAAAAGAATTGGGAAGTCCCATTGAGAGTTCCCAGGGGTTGGAACTGGTCTTCATGATTACACAGTAGCATGGGGAGGTGCTGAGGATCCCAGCCCTTGGGGTAACAACAAATCCTGAAGGAAAACCGATCAGTACACAAGACTAATGCAAAAAGGACCCTGAAAATCCATCTGTTGAGAACCAGCACTGGGTATGCTCTTCTCATATAGACTTCTGAACAAACACTCCAAAGTATTATTGGGCAGAATGAAATTCTCAGTACCTAGCAGCTAAGAGCACAAATGAAACAAGGTATCTCAAAAATCAAGAGACTTTCATGTGAAGAAAGTGTGGTTTGGTTGGAACATCTGAAAGCACATAAAAATATCTGCCAAAAATACCTGCCTTTTCTCCCTTGTCACCACTCTTTAAATCTTCATTTCTCTATCAGTCTTCCTTTGCATGAGCTCAAATTAACCACTCTAAAAACAGTAATATAGCATCTTGCCTCAGTTAAATGAAGACATATTTTTCTCCTTTCACCTATCTTTAAGCATTCACTGATGAGCAAGCAAGAAGAAAAATTCCTGCACAGAATAAAAGCTCCAACAAAGAATTAAAGCTGAATTTTTAGAGAAATCTCCAGCTTCTCAACAAGATGGACACCACATTTTCCCTCTAAGCACCTCAACACCACTGCTTTCCAAGCCCAGCTTCAAGGAGACACCAAGGGAGGGACAAACCATCTTTTATGGATTTTCAGGGAACAGGAACATCAGCTCTCCATCTCTGTGGGCTCTGGTGCTGTGTAATCACAGAAGTCACTCACTACACAGGTGTACAGCAAGGCTCCATTAATTGTTCTCTTGCCTTGTCCCTCTTGGTGTTGTGGAGGCTTACTAAGCAGCCGATTAATAGAACGTTCTATCCCTCCATTTCTTGAAGGATTTTTGTTCCTCCAGATATTCATATTTCAGTCATTCAGAAAATGAAAAAGATAATTCACAAGAGTTAATGATACATCACATGTTAACCGATCGGTTGGCTCTGCACGAGATCACTATTAGATCACTATATGAGAGCAGTGAGGTGCTGGAACAGCTGCCCAGAGAGGCTGTGGATGCCCTGTCCGTCCCTGGAGGTGTTCAAGGCCAGGTTGGATGGGGCCCTGGGCAGCCTGGGCTGGTATTAAATGGGGAGGTTGGTGACCCTGCATGTGGAAGGGGGTTGGAGCTTGAAGACCCTTGAGGTCCCTTCCAACTCAAGCCTCTGATTCTATTTGCTGAGAACACAGTTTGAAAGTGGCTTTTCAGGGACATAATTACTTGCAGTGTCTCAGCACGCTTCTGTTTGTGTTTTTGCTGTTTTATCCATGTGTCTCTCATGAAATCTTAAGTGAAAGCTGGTTACCTGCTACTGACTGCCCTGTGCATTCACAGAAGGAAGGAGGAGTGCATGTCTCTCGTGGTAAGCCCTCATTACAGGCCGAAATTCCCCTCTTAACTCATACTTCTGCTAAGGAAGTCTAGCTGAAATCTTGTGATAAATTTTCCCCTATGTAAAGTTTCACTCCAATCAGACCTTCCATTGTCTTTCTTATTTCATTACAATTTTGAGTTATATATACAAACTGTTCATTATAAACATTCATTCTGGAAATACTGCAAATGCAGAAGATGTCACAGCCATTTCTTCTTCAGCTTTTCTTTTTGTAGGTGACATTCATATTGCAGAATAATTTAGACAGTAATTTAATCACAGGGTTTAGAGGTCCAGCAAATGTTACATTTACATAATGTCAGTCTTTCAGCAGATAATTTGGTCCTTTGCATGTGTTAAAAGACGACACGGCTTGTTAAGATCTTGTTAGTATGTTTAACCCAACAGATGAATGGCTGGTTTGTTAATCTGCCATATATTTCTAATTTTCCTAAGAATGATTAGAAAATTGTATTTTGAGCTCTTTCATTCCATCAGAGTGACAAATCAAAAAGATTATTAAATCTTGGCATCTAGGAATCTCCATAAAACAGTCACAATTCTGCTACACAGCACACAGCAAAACGTCTCTTACATAAATATTACAATAGCTATTATTTTACTTATGCTTACATTAAGCGCATTTGACCTAAAGCACTAAAGTGTGCTACAAACCTTATTTTATTTTTATATATATATATAAATATATATAAAATATATATTTATATAATATATATAATATATATATATTTATAAATATATATATAAATATATTTTCATAAGGAAATAGGATTATTCAATTGTTTGAAAATCTATTTTTTTGTTGTTTTTCCATGTTGAATGCTGCTAAGGAAATAGAGGGAAAATTATTTAGTTTTAGCATGGTAATGCTGCTGCCCTGCATACACAACAGATGAAATAAAAGCTGGCAATTTGTTATTACTCAAAGAGAAATAGCATGCCTGTACAAGAGATTTTCAAAAAGTTCTACTGTGTGTTCAAACAGAAGAGCAACAATCTGGTCAGTTGAACTGTATCTCAGGAGCCTTAACAGCAAATATCTGTAGCTAGAACTCCTTAGCTTTTTCTGTCGGTTTATTCTTGCTTGTTTTCAAGTTGTCCATTGTATCCTTGCTATTTAAAAGACCAGAATTTGCAGTAGAAAAATTGCTGTGTTACTCAGTCAGCCCATGCCAGTGGAGGATGTTTTCCACTGCCTCCCTTGTCTGGCTTTATATGTGCTGTATCTGATCGCAGCCAAAATCAATAAGCCAAAAATTACACCAGCAGCTGATAGCACGTTTGGTCATTTACTTGTATCTTGGAGCAATTTCACCACTCTTTAAAACAGAAATGTGTTTACCTAGAGGACAAATTCATACAGTTTGCTATCAGTGAAGTACATACACTCATCCAGAGCAAGGGATTGAAAGGAACTGCAGAACTGAGTAGAACTATGCAAGAAGGGAATTCCTCCTTGTTCCCCTTAATCCACTCCATTGGCCATTTTCTATTCCTACCTTTACTCTGCAGAGAAACATTTGCTTTCTCCCCTGGCATAAGATTTTGAAATGACCATATTGCATTTCTTAAACAACTTTCCATCATACACTGATGGAAGTACCATACAAATACGCAGGAGGTGGCAGTCTCACCTCCGTACAGCATTTTAGAGATACAGCTCTAGCCCTTACTGAATGATGGATAACACACCTAATCTGAGCTGTGATGCAATGGAATGGAAAGGGAAGGCAGAGAGGGTACATCTGTTTTCCAATACAAATTACGAGACTAGTGCTCAAAATTCCACAAGTCACTATTTTGCAATCTGTTTCACTTAAGAATTATTTTCATTTAATGCAGCAACTGAATGGAATTTTCAATTCATTGTTTTTAAAAGTAAATCTGAACACCATTTCAATTATGGTGAATTTGGGCTCAAAACTTCAAGGAAAGTAAGGAAACCCTGTCCCTTCACGGCCTAACAAAATTCTGTATAATCTTAAACAAAATTGGAATTGACTTTATTTCCAGGAATAGGGTGAAGACAAAGATTTAAAACCAGAGTTAACTAACAGATTTAATTACCAGTGTGGTTAAAAAAAAAAAAAAAAAAAAAAAAAGGATTATTTTTCATTAACACCTAAATTTGAAACTGCATGTTTCAAATTTAGAATCAAAGCATAGCATCAGTGGGCAATAAAAAAAACCGCACTGATAAACTGGTCATCAGAGTGATGTAATTCTAGGCTCATGACATGTCCTTTCCTCATTCCTTAACCTAGTTTGAATTACAGCACTAAGCTTGGATGACCCAATGCCACGTATTTCCTTACTTAGTTCCTAAATCCTTAGACAGTTTAAGGAAATAGGCTAACAAGGGAAGATTTTCTTCAGTCAGACGGTCAATCAAGTTGACCCCTTTGTCAAATAGACTGGCAAAGAAATTCTGACTTGTGGGTGTGTGCAAGGAACAAGTTGAAGATGTATATAATGTTAAAGCTGTCCAAAAGCGAAGGTGTATCACAATCAAATCTTCTCCACTTAATGGAGTCATAAGAAAAAACTCGTTTATAAGTCCAAAACCAAACCACATCCTTGTACAAGGAAAGCAGAGGAAAGCCATAGAACTTACTCCAAAATGACCTCACCAATGACATTTCTTTACTCATGAACAAGAATCAGAAAAGAGAACTAGCTCTGTGAGGAATGCATGCCCCTTCTATTTAATATTAAAGGTATTATAAGCACATCAGTGGCTTCTTTAATTCTTGTATTTCATACCTATATCACCATAAAAATCTATTCCTAAAATCCATATTCTCATCCAATCACTGTTGAATACATTCCTTCCCCAAAGAAAGATTAAAGTTGTGATTTTACTGCAAATGAAATAAGAACCAATTCAGAAACCCTTAATGTTTCTGAACCAGTGCGTGTTGGGGAATTGCTCAAGCTTCAAATACCTTTTTAAGATGGGCAGCAGCAAGTACATCCTTCACAGACAGCCATCAATGAGCTTAACTCAAAATAAGAGTCTGAATCAGGATGAAAGAATACAGGGAGTATCTGTGGGAGTACTTACAAACTGGAGAAGAAAAAAGTCTCAAAGGGTCAGACTTCCTTCACAGTGAATATATAGTGAATTGGGACACACAGAATGCTCCAACTTATATCTTAACCCTTACAAAGCCACAAAAGATGAAGATGTGAATTTCATGCTATGTATATATATTCCTTACACCTCACAATGTAGCACCTTAGGAAGTATTTTATCAAATTTATTTTTTCAAACAAACTTCATCCAGCATTGGGAATGATGAACCCCTTTGGTTTCTATTACTAGTGTTAGGCCTGGGATGAGTGACAGCAATCCCCCAGTACCAGGAGAATGCACATGTCACTTGACTGCTTTTCCTGGGAGACCCTCAATTACAAATAACCATCAACTGGCACCAAAGCAAACCTTGGATAATCTTTGATACATTGCTCACCTTCCTCTTGCTGTAAGAGTAAGTTCAAAATGAAGCAAAGCCTTTAAGATATGGATGCTCTTCATGCATACAGGTTACACATTTAATTTCCTGCTTACCGGAGTCTCCAAACTCAGCAGTAAAGGGAGAACGCAAGATCACCAAAATAATTGGAGAGAACTAAAGCTAGGCAGTAGAGTAGTGACAGAAACCTCAGGAGAGGTCGCACAGATGTTTCCTGATCCTAAGCATAAACTACCTGCAGTAACAACTAGTAAGCAATTAATTGATTGGTCAAATTACCTCTTCGTGCAAAAGGGAAACACTTAAGTGACTCAGTGTGCAAACATCTCACCTGCTTCCACAGCCACACACAAGGCACATGAGACCCTGGGATGGTGAAGTCCCGAAAATGTCAACCTCACATGGGCAAGGAGATAAAAAAAAGACCTGAGATTTAATTAGGCCACGACTTTATTAATCTATTTTTTAGGGGAAGCACTGGTGATAACTTGCATGTTGTGAACCATGATTCATTTTTTAATCATTTCTGTCTGGTAAAGAGCTGTGTCAATATTTCCTTCCCTCCTATTCCACACAGCCAAATTCCTCTGAGTGATACCAAAGGGATATGGGTGAGGGGATATCTTTACTGCTATTAATCTCACATTGTACTCCACTTTTTTTATTTTTTTTAAGGACAACCTCAACTCCATGGGGAAAAGTCCTCGCCCAGGCAACACGCAGTTATGACATTTTAGTTCACCTACTTCTCCTGGATCACAGATGAGCATGGAGATAATTAGCACTTCCTCTGAAGAATGTCCCCATTGGGAAGGTTGACACTAATACCTTTAACTTCACATCAAATACAATCTATTCAGAGGGCAATTATCCATTTGCATCACCCTTGTTGCCTTCTGGGCTCGTCACCACCTGAAGGTTCATGTTCCAGTAAATCCCAAGAAATCCACCGCATGCATCCTCTCATCAAATCCCAGGAGAACTTAGCTTACATGGTGAATAAATGTTTTGTTGAGCTCTTTTTGGCAGGTATTAACCCATCCAGCCTTGTGCTGGCCATTCAAGAATTGTTTTTCCTTTGAGAAACAGCTGCTCATTTCCAGGGAAATTGCCTGTCCATTTGAAGACCCAGCACACAGTAGATCCAAACATTTGCTCTCACTATAATTTTTTTTTTAAATGCAATTCTACAGCCCAAGACATATTCAGATAAAGATATGACAAACAACTGTTATGGTATTTACAACCTTTGGGCCAAATATTCTGCAGGCATTACTCCACAGACTTCAGAGTTACACCACAAGAGAATACGTTAATTGTCTGGCTAAGAGCACTAAAGAAAAGTTCCTGTTATTGTTGTTGGAAACCAACTGACAAGCAATTCATTACTGCACTGTAATGCAATGTAATTTATTGGTTGATTTGCTGTGAGGGATTTTAGCTACATACTAATACACATACTATAAAAAGAATGCAAATTCAGTAACGCAAGACCAAATGAATGAGAAGTAACATTTTCTCACAGTTGGCAAGAAATTAACCTTTAACGTTTTTCCTGTGCTTTGGGAACAGCACTTGGCCAAAAGCTCTTACAGTAATAAAGCAGTGACCCACAGCAAAGAATAAATGTCAAACTGAAATGATAACAGCAAGCCTACTTACCAGAAAGTGGTAATTTATAAGATTTTAATTTGAGATTATCGTGGGGGGTCAGCCTTATCAACTAATTCAGAATGTAGGTCACAATTATAGCCCTTGAAGTGTAGTTCTGCTCTGAAATGTGACTGTAGAAATGGCATGTTTATTATTTCTAAATGATTTCTTTATCAGATATATCGAGTTTACAAGTAAAATGGTAATGGAACTTGTTTGCTTTTCACTTCCTCCAAATTTTACAGTTCTGTAGCTCACTAATTTCAGCAGTTATTTCTGATACATTACCCTAAAAGGGAAAGCAGACCCCCTACTTCTCGCTTTCCTATTTCAAGTTCTGCAGAGCCAAATTACATCCTAGTTACTCTCCGCATCACCAAAAGCTTTCAACAAATTTGCACATATCTAAGCCAGTTGGAATTTAAAGCACGACTTCTCCTGATAATGGGGATAAAAAAGGCAACCCACCTTTCACTGGAGGCAAATTCCTTGGGCAGTACCAATCAGCACCTCCCCACCAATGTACCAACATCACACCATCTCTCCCTGAAGTTTTCTATAGGCCTTATAGGTTCTCCAAGCTTAATGATTGGAGGAGAAAGGGCATTTAACAAGTTTCACCCTGCCCAAGTGCTAACAAGGTACTAATACCTGTCTAGAGCAGATCACTACAATAGCTGGAATCCAACATTTATTTAATGTTAATACTAAACCATACTTATATAAAATGGCCAAGGAAGAATAAAAGACCTACCAAGCAGGTTTCTTGCCTTATGTCATAACATTATACTCCTGTGAGCTCCCACTTCCAGGTGAATGGACGTTACACAGTGTAATTGCTCATTACTCCCAGCTGCTCAGCCTATTTTTAGGGATGCATTTGGGCCAGCTCTCAGCTGATTTACAGAGAGACAAAATTAATTCCAATGGGGCAGCAAAATGAAATCAAAGGCATTTGCTCCACCTGTACCCACGTAGGGGTACAGAGACAGGGATGTTGTTTATGAGCAGGAGGGACCTCACCTGTCAGTAAGATACAGCAAGATCATTCAATGCTGCTGATGCCATGATGTCCCATCCAGACTGTTACATCTTGAGATCTTGTACCTACTGTTTTTCCTTTTTTTTCTCTAAACTTCAAGGAAAGAGGCTAAAAAAGCCCTTATCCCTCTTTTTGGTGGAACAAGCTGTGAAGAGGGAATAAATTAATTCAGAACAACAGGTTTATTTCCCTTTCCACCACACAACCTAGAGTCAGAGTGTGAGTAGATTAGACCTGGACACAATGCAACTGAGAAGATGACATATCTGACTTCAAAACAAGGTTATGTTCTGATGTTTTCACATCCCCAATTTTATTTAATAATTTTATCCTATAACTATACATGTTTCCTCAGTAATTCCATCTTCTGGCACATTCCTCCTGCGCCACAACTTTCTCTAAGCTGATATATGAACTTACAAAACTTCATTTTGACATGCAAATAGACACTCAAAGCAGACTTTAATCTGTTTTTGTCTGTCCTAAAAATTGCCACAGACTAAGAAAAACAGTAATGCACAGATGTGCGTTTCATGAACTTTACTATACCAAAAAGTACAAAACTGACAATACTTCAAAATACTTCATAATTGATCTCATCTTATCTGAGAAATATTACCAAGAGAGGGAATAACTGGGCAATTATATAGACTGAAGGGTTGATGGCATTGTCTGGTGGTGACAACCGAACAAAAGACAGCATAATGTTAAATATAATACCTTTCATTACAAAAAGGGAGGGGGTGAATGTCAAGAAATTATTCGTTGCAGACAATTTGTTGCTCAATGGCCTGAAGCAATACCAAGGGCTGTTAGAGCTGATATGACAGTCCTTAACTGCATAACAATCTACACGTTGGGATTAATGCTATCATCAAATTCAAGCAACGGCTTATAACTCCAAATATTGGCAGAAATAACCAATTTTCTGTCTCTTGGAAGGCAGAATATCTTACCTTAAGTAAACCGTAATTCAATAGCAAGGGAAAAAAAAAATCCTGCCCTCCAAATGAATAGGTTTCACGTACTGTAGTATGTGTGTTTGAAAATATATAATTACATGTCAGGAAACAGACCGAGAAGTAATGCACTGAAAACACCTTTCTGCTCTTTTCTCCCAGGTTGAGTCAGAGTTCAGACAACCTTTTAAGGCTGATGCAGCTGGCTCAGCAGACACAGAAGACTAAGCCTGCCTTTGGGAGGCTTGGCAGGACGTGCTTGATGACAAATTCACATGAAATGACTGGAGGTCTTCCAGAGTGAACAGATATTTTGTCTAATAACCTACCAATGTAAACAGTGTGAAATACCCAGCCTCTTTAGTGGTGTCTATCTCATCAAAGCTTCAACGGACAGCAGTCCAAATCCCTTGAAAAACTAACTAGGAAAATCAGAATGTGGACAGAGTATCAAAATGAGCCTAAATTCAGTCTTAATAGATACTGCTTATTATTCAAAGCTTTTAAGAAATTCCAGCGGGGTGCCAATTCCCACAATAGCAAGCTATCTCATTAAATTTTGAACATCCAACTTCTGGTCCAGACTGGAAAAAACTCAAACTAGTTTCTCTCTCCAAGTCATCTACCACGTTGGAGTTTCCAGATGGCTCTAGAAAGGCTACAAGTTCAGGAGTAGCAAGAGCTGGATTCCTCTTAGAACGGATTACTTTTTCTTACAAAAGATCTGAAAGGTTTAATTAATATTAGAACGTTCTTGTAAGTTCTCCCACACAATAAGAACATTGAAATGAAAGCACAATATGTTTCTATTAGGACACTGGAGTATTTTATATCCTTGCTTTCACTAGAGAGCATAAAGGAAGTCAGCATCTGTTGCACCATTTGGGGTTATCCCTACTCCCTCCTTGGTCAGGGTTTGCACCAATCTTCTGTTTGTGACTGGGGCACCTACACAGTGCTGAGATATGAGAAAAGCAAAACAAAACGAAACAAAAATGTGCTCTTATTTTTCCTTTTGCTACTGTAATTTGAAAAAGAAGAAACGAACACAAAAAAACAGATATTTTAAGCAGAAAACTTTCAGAAAATATAGAGGCCTTTTGACATCTCAATGATTTGTGTATCATCATCTCGCCGCCTTCTTCTTATTAAGAGGCTACATCACTCTTGCAAACCAGCAATGAGTGTGGAAGTATTTATTATCATCTATACTTTCAGTACAGATCATCAAAATTTGGTGAGAATTGTCTGTGTGCGAGAGAGGGCGAAAGCAAAATGTAATTACTACTTTTGGATCTATTTATTTCAGAAGCTGGACACAAGTCATTGCCATGACATTTTCATTTTCCTGGATACACAACCGTATTGTAATCTCATTTACACTGGTGTAACTGCATGAGGATCAGTGAGCTTTCTCCCAATTTACACTGCAGTAAGTAACAGCAGGAATCAGGCCTGTGACTCTTAATCGCTAATTCTCGTTCACCTCTTGCATGCAACAGTAGCTGTCAAAAAGCTTTTGGAAAACTGTCAATCTCTGGTAAGAGATAAAATCTTGATTAATAAAAATAATTTAAAGCTGAGTTTGTTCTATTGGAAAGAGAGGTCATTGGCACTATGGTGTCAAGAAGCCAATATGTTTCAAACACATGGTATTCTTAGGGGAAATCAAAGCACAGTCTGCACAAAGCCTCCTGCCAAGTGAGCTAACAACTCCATTTAACAAAACACAATCATCTCAATGCTTGGAAGAGCTCCTTCCTTAACAAACAAAAAAACAAAGCAAAATGAAGACCAAAGGAAAATTATTTATGTGATCAAAATCAGAAGCAAAGACGGAAATGGTGCGCTTTGAACAGGGGCAGATGGGGGCAAAGGAAGAGGAGTCTAAGAAGAAAAATGGAAATGATCAGCAACAAAAATTCAGTTCTCCAATCTTCTGTTCAGTCAGTCCATGATTTCCATACAGGCTGGTTAACAGACCTGAGTCTACAGACCTGTTCAACCTGAGAGACTCAAAAGAGACTCTGTAGAAGTTCAAATGACTGTACTCAGCCTGCTTGTCCTTTTATTTGCATCCATCCTGTGTATGGGGGCTCTCTGAGACCAGCTGTTTGAGTAACACCATTATTCCTTTGAGAGCACCCAATGACTCAGTGCAAGAGTCACAATCATGAGGTTACTGCATCTGTACATGCACAACTGCCAGACACCGCTGGGCTTGGCAACTTTCTCATTTTGAAAACCTTTCTCCTCCAAAAAACCCAAACCCAACCGCTGTCAGAGGGCATTCCCATATAGAATAAACATGGATGCTAAATATCCTTTCCACCTCTGATTAGGGCTTCAGTGGATGCAATGTGATTCAAGTCACTGGGTCACCTTCAGCTACCTTCTGAGAAGCTGGGAGAGCATATCTCTTAATTCTGAGGTTGAAAGCTGAAATGCCTTTGCATCAAATTTCCCTTATTCAAGTTACTACATGATACACCTAAGAAGAAAAAGAAGCCAGGACACGCTTCCATTAATATGAGTATGTGTATATGTAGCAGCTAAACTAACTAGCTACATCACAATATGCACTGGAGATGAAACCAAAGCAAATGCCAGCATGATATATTGTGTCAGTAACATCAAAGGAGAAGGGGAGGGGAAGCGAGTGTGGAAATCAAATACAGTGCTTGGGAAAGAAAGCTAATTTTGAGTTTGATGTGCACGAGTGACACTCATTAAAAATTGACGAGTGCATGTTGGAGGATGCCACCTGGGATTATGCAACTGCTAATTAACATTTAACACCATTTTCTAACCTTATAAAATATTCTTATCCTGCTGAAGGCTTCTTCATAACAAGCACACTAGAAAAAAAACAACACCCAGCACCTAGCAACAACAAATCGAATGGGAAAACTTTACAAACTTTATATAGCAACATAGGATTCGTGAGGGGCTTGCTTAAAGGGGCACTGCCAAGCCAACTACAGCCTATTAACAGCTGAAAATGTGTGTCTCTGACTCTGTTCTTCCCCACCTGGGGCACACAGGAGCAAAGGGATGCGTGGTGCTTGCAGCTACCTTTGAGTGAGCTGCCAGCAGCCATGCCTCCCAGCTGCAATCTCCCTTGAGATTTGGCACGAGCAGCATGACAGCTGGTGTTCTTACCCCAAAATCTGCCCCATGGATTTACATCACTACCTGGTTGCTGGTCCTGGTGGGGATGTGGATTCCAAGGCACCAACATTTGTTCTTGCTTTAAGTTCATGTGGCTTAGGGGTCCCAACCAGTAAATTTTAGAACTGGGGTAGAATACAGTGGAAAAGAGAGTAACTGAGAAGAGCAGAGGACAGCAGGAGTAAGAGTAGACAGAAAATAGCTAAAATGACCACAAAACCTGGGCCTGGTGGGATGGATCATAGTAGCAGGATGAAAGGGAAGCATCTGCTGATTCAGCACCAGGCGTAAGGAGTCTGGGAATTTGCACTCCAGAGAATTTTAAACAATGAAGCCCAATGCAAAAAAAAAAAAAAGTTTATAGATGACATTTGGTTTGGGCTATTTATACTGGGTGTTTACATTGCAAGTTTCATAGTTTCAACAAAGAAAGGAGACCAGATGGACAACCCAAACAGACTTGCTTTTACGCTGCACAACGTGCGGGTGTCTCAGGGTCTCCCTGCAGGAAGGACAATTTGATTCTCTGCAGCTTGAGACTTTTGTATAAACCCAGGAGCCTCCGGGCTTTAATGTGCCTCCAAAGGAAAGTGGCTCTGTAAAAGATAAACATCATTTGCTGTATGTGTACACAGTAACTTTATGAAAAAAGATGGCCCCATGATAGATGTGGATCCAACTGCAGAGTAATGACATATGTAAAGAGATTTTAATTAATGCATCGGCATTCGCACTGCATGCCCCAGAGGATTCTTGGGCCTTTCGTCACGTGCCTCCAGATGAACGTGCTAATTGCATGGTTAAATGCTTTCCACTTAGGCAGCACAAAATTTCTCCCTCTTTTCACTGGGAAAAGATGATGGGGTTAGCCCTTACCAGCAATTCTTCACCAAAACAAAAATCTTTTAAAATGGAGTCGTACTTCCAGCACTTTCAGATGTGTTGTAGTTACCCATGGTCCATAAGTATCACAGATAACAACAGCTGTTAACATAATGTAATTTTAATATCTCCATACCCAACATTTATGATGTATTATCTCACAGTCAACAGTAATCAACATCTCCTCCGGCATTTCCATCATAGAGCAGTATGCAGAGCAGGACATTACTACACATCCAAACCCAAAGGGCTTCTGTGTGCACACATTGAAGAGCAGATCTGCTCTCTTAATAGCAGTTGAAAGAGGCATCAGCATACCAAAGAAAAACGAAGAATGTCAAACTTGTGTTCTCCTGGTAAATAGAAACACAATCCTTTTACTGGGCCCAATTCAAAGAGCCACCTACTGTATAATCAGAAATGGTTTCCCAAGATAAATCAGAGCACGTGTTCAGAGCCAGTGCTGTGTGCAGGACCAGCATCTATGCTCACATCTGAGTGCCACTGCTCTCAGCTTTGGGTTTATAAAACGCATATACTGCACTGCCTTCATCCCAGTGAACAGCAAAATCCACACTGAGATAACACGGAAGGTAGAGAATGAACTTTGTTTTTTCTGTGTTTTGAAAGAATCGTCTCTTACCATTATCATTGTTTTAAAAAGTTAAAAAAGCATTTCTGAAATGGCCCCCGTTTGAAATGTAAAAATATACTTTCACATAAAGAGATACTTATTTTGCAGAAAGCCCAGAGAGATAAAGCGCTCTGATTGCCGTGAACTGTCAACTTCATAGGAGAAAAAAGATCAAACACAGACTTTAAAATCTGCCCAAAGCCTCTAACCCTTAAGCTAAGAAAAGAAAAACAGTAAATCAGCTTTAAAAATATAGTACGGAAAACCGTACATTCCTAGAAGAGCATGTATCTGAAAATTATTACACCACAATATGAAGAAAAAAAAATAAAGACTCTGTCTTATATGCCAGAAGGAAATTGAGCAATTAAAAAAAGAAACAGGCTTGAAAAGCCTATTCCAATAATGGGGGAGCAGGTTATTTTCATTGCCAGTATGCAAATCAGGAAGGATAAAGATAAATGGCATACATAAATGAGAATTTTTCTTTTTTTAAAGGAAAAAAAAAACCCCAAATCTCTTCACCAGAGCCTTCCAATGCATGAATTCTCTGTTTATATCAAAGTACCATTTTGGAGTTTTTCTTATTTCTAAGCATTTCAGATTAAAAAGATGCTGATGGTGACTTCTGGGGCATACTCAGAGCAGGTGGCTCGTTTTAAGATTATTGTTAACAACTGGTCATATAAAAGAGGCTTATGTTTGTCTGCACGTCCTTTATCCATATGCTTCTGTGTACCTGGAGGCAAACCAAAATCAAAGCACAAGACTTCAAATGCTCTTTATGTAGCAAAGTGCTGATTACTCAGTCCAGCCCATTGGCCAGGTGTTTTGAAGAACACCAAATCTGAGATGTATTAGAGTAACTGAAAGCAGAACCTACGCAGACAAACACAATCAGATTCACTACCAGGAGAAACAGTACCATGGATTTGCTGTATTTCTCCTCAATGGCACTGGACAAGCTACTCTGGCTCTGGTTGTTTCCTGCCGGCTTTACCCTGATTCACCTGCAATTCATAAGGGCAGCATTCTTTGGAAATTTCCATTCTAATAGGACAAATGGAAATCTGGGTACGTTCCCAGCTGTGGTGAATGAAAACTCAATAGGTTTGTCCAGCATGCTTAAGCAATGAAGAGGTTTATGTAGGGAAGATAAAAAGAACTTAGAGTCATTGCCGTATTTCTTGTTCTATTTGAAGGGATGCGTATAAAGCCAGAATTCAAAAAAGGAAACCTAATTGGAATCTTCTACTCTTTGACAAAAAAGTAGGGACAGCCCCAAAAATGTGATTCCCTTCTTCCTCCAAAACTAGAGTAATAGTAAAACTTAAAAAAAAGGATGAATTCATAAGTAATGGGCTAGTCACAGTTGTGAAACAACTTTCCTTTTTACTTCACAAAGATGCTAAAGTCAATGAAGTCGAGGTGCTTCATATTTACCTTGTGCAGCAGGGATATATTGTCATTTTGGTTTTAGTTGCCATGCTACAAAACCTCTCTGTGATTTATGACCAGTGCAATCACCAGGGAGGTGAGAGCTTCACCCTTCACCAACAAAAAGCGAGCCTGATGTTTGCGAACGCAGAGATGGCCAACGCTGACGACAGCCACACAGCCCCTGAAACCAAGTATGGGTCGCCTGCCAGTTGTCCTACGAGGTCTTACCCACCCTTGATTTCTGGAGCCATGGGGCAGCTCTGGTGGAGTGCTGCTCCCTGCAGCACCCAAAACATGAGGATGGCGATGAGCGCGACGCCTGTCTGCACCAGCTCCTTACAGACTGATGATAAAACAAAAGGGTTTTGGCCAAGAAACACATATGCCTGATCTAATGACTTATATTTCCTGCACAACGTTTCTCTTACATCATTCGTACCGTCTCCACTGCACTTTATTGGGACTAATAAACATTCCACACTTACTCTGCAATGTATTTTCTCCCTGCAAGACAGCCTATTTTCTATTAGCATCTAAACTGCACACTTGCCAGTCAGGCTAACCTCATCAATCTTGTCCAAGGCAGAGGTGCTCGTACCCTCTCACAATATTTCTAGGATTGCACTTTGAAGATATTCACCCATTTATTAAACAGGAATGTTGAAGACTTCATCTCTAGGCTTTAAAAATAGCATATATTAGTGGAAAGAAAAAGGATCACTTGAGTTATTTTTAAGCTCACGCTTGAATTTTTTTTTTTTTTTTAACCCAGAGGAATCCATTTTTATGCTTCCCAAAAGAATATATTACCATTTCAGCCACGCTTTGAATTAAGAAAGCAGAATGAAGGAATTAAGATTTAAAATAATAATAATAATAATAACTATTGGAACCATGCCTTGGATTTCTGTGTTTATATTCTCTCTTAATAATGACTTGCAACTCGACCCCCGAGGAGCAGAATAAATTAAGTGTGCACCACATTAATGCAACTCCCTGTGCTGGGGCTCACAAGTATTCCTGCCAGGCCCTGCACCCCCACGCCTGCAGAGCTGGGCTCCCACTGCCTGCTGCCAGAGTGCATGGCCACAAAGAGCTTGCAGCTGAAAGAAGAGAAGGAGAGATGCCTCCCCTGTGACCAGGACCTGGTTTGTTATCCTGGGCTGGGAAATCACTGTGTCAGAAGAGTTGGATCTCTTCTGTTCTGCTGTGATTTCCTGGGACAAAAAGTGCATCCTAGTTAGTGATGGGCATGGCATTTGTCCGAGCCTTCCGAATTCACCTCCGCTTCTGTCCTCCTCATTTTGCAGAAATGAGTTCTGTTGTTTTGCTTGTTAGAAAGGACTTGTTCATTTTCTCTAAGGAAGAAGCAAGAAAGGGAATGTTCCCTTTATTTTGCACAGCGGGGAGAGACAGGCAGAGAAAGATGATGAGTGTCACTGAAGACTGCATGGGAAGACAATCAAAATAATAGAAATCCATTGCTTTTAAATTTCACCTCAGCTATTTTAGACCCAGCTCCTACACTCCTCTAGAGGATTTGTGAATGAGGAATTCCACTATGTGATCTATGTGTGAGTTAACACGAGATTCCATTAAACAGAAGGAAACCTGAAACCTGAAAGATTAGATCTCAACATGCAAAACTATTTGCCTTTTCAGAAACTCTGCTCTTCAGCAGCTCTGCTTCCTAGCAAAGCTTTTCCAGATGATCCTCCACAAACTGAACATTGCTCATAACAGGAACAAAAGCTTGAGCTATTAGGAAGGGAAAAAAACATTCACATTATTTCATTCTGAAGAGTAGCTGTTGTACAGCAATTACTTTGCATAAAATCTTTCATAATGAATTAGGAACACAGTGCAGCAGCCAGTCTGACATAACAGGCAATCCATCATGGAAATGATTCATAAATTAAATCATCCCCAACGTAGGCCATCGCATATCACTGTATAATAGCTCCTCAGGAGTCGTTACAGCTATTCTGTCAATAATGCATAAATTTCATGACCCTTTTAGCTCCAGCCACTCCTCTGATCCAAACACTAGCAGCCCTCCACTCCTTTCCCCCCTCACGATTGCCATGCGCTGATTCCTTGCCCCGGTTGGCAGATCATTGATCTCCAGCAACACAAGCTAGCCTTAATTTTTACACAGAAATCCAGACCCAAAATGTGCACTTCCATGGCTGAAAGTGGGGAGAAAGCAGGAACAGAGGAGGAGACACGAGGACCTGTATGGGCTTTGCCCATCGTTTAGGGGATACACACACTAGTTCAGTCAGTTTACTATTGGTTTTCTTAATTCTTCTGTTTTTCTGCTTTCACATCATGACCCCGCATACATCTGTGATAGGGGTTGACAAAGCCAGAAGAGGAAGGCCCATTTGGTATGGCCTATGGGATGTGGTGGCTTTCTGACATGCTTCTCCATAGCATCGTAAGCCCCTGGTTGAGCTGTGGAGCTGCGTGCTAAGTGCCAAACACTGCCATGATGGAAACAGAGGAAGGCACCTCTCAGCACATAGAGCCAAGGAAAGGCGTTTTTGAGAGTAGTGATTCCTGTCAAGAATTAAGGGAAACTGAAATGTCAAATCTGAAATATATTGGATATGGAGTAATATAACTCAATGTGAAATTTTGAGTCTGATGCCTTATATGTATATCTAAACCTTTGTCTCCTTTTGCTAGAAGAATTATGGTCAAATTCGGAAATGGGCATATTGCTACTAAGCAAGATCATAGCATTGCTATTAAGCAAGATCACATGCATTAATTTAAGAGCTACTTCACAAAAGTAATCTCTTTTCTTTCTTTGAAGAACTTCAAATATGTTAGAAACCTGTTCTGTTATGTATAAGAAGTCACCTTGGAAGTCAGTATGAATCACAGAATCACCAAGTTGGAAAAGACCTACAAGATCATCCAGTCCAAGTGTCAAGAAACCTACAGGTCATGTTCCAGATGCCACCAACTTTTGTTTAGAAGCAAGTAAACACGTAAAAAGTAAAAAACAAATGAATAAAAAATGTGTGTGTGTATATATATATATATATATATATATATATATGTTTATGCCCCTTTCTTGGCACAGTGTGCATAAAAGACAACTTGTACTTCTGATAAAATCCCTGTTCCAAAATACTGAACACTTTTGAAGCCGATTTGAAATAAACTGAAGATAAAATGTCGAGTTTATGTCTGGACACCTTTTACTATGTATCATAACATAAAGCAGGGCAATCTGCAGCAGTGTACATCTAGCAAAACGGCCTAAAATACAACTTGCCTCATTACCGCAGCTTCTGCAATTTCACCACTATACATCTTACACCATGCAGAGTTCATGTGCAGATCAGTCCCATCAATTACTGCTTTATGCCATGTGGCTCCAACATCGCCTCAAGGAGAGCCCTGTGCATCTATCTGCAAAGGTTGGCGAGGTGCAGTTGTGACTTAAACACTGGCATTTAGTTTTCACACTCAACAAGGAAACCGGTCATTGTGAAAAGGCAACCAGCCAAACAATCTCGCATACACCTCAATTATAGGTCAGCAGTTTACAATTCTAAAAACGGAGTTCTTCAGTGTAAATATTAATGATAGTTTACTGGAATCTTCAAGGAGAAAACAGAAACAGAATGAAAGAAGGAACTCATACGCTGCAAGAAACCACCCATACTTGGTTTCGTTCCAGTGCTATTCTTCAGCACGGTTCAGATATTTCTCTTTGAGGGATTTTATGCATGGTAAGCAGTAACAGCATGCAGGAATACTTTTATTCCACCAGCCTTCTGGATCCACTGGGATAAATCACCGCTCATAATAGCAGCACCAAATACTTCATGTCATTTTAAACCTCTGGATGCCTAAGCCCATCCTTTACCTCAGTAGTAATTACTTTTTTAGAAAAAAAAACAAGAAATATTACCTGCTTGACAGTTTAAGCCAGCACTGACACATTAATCTTTCTCTCCAGGTAGTGTCTCAGATTCACTCCATCGTAAGAACCAAGCGTTGGCTTGGGGAGACACTGACCAGCAGGGCACCCTGACACAGTTTCAGTCCAATACTGGGGAACTTCAGTGTCTGGTGACATTGTTTCAGTCCTTGAGTGTGTAGATATCATACACTTTTTTTTCTTTTTTATCTTTTTCACCACTTTGCATGAAGATAAGTTCATTTTCATTTCTGTTCTATGTCTGAACACCACAAGCCTTGAGTTCTACCACAGCAATCCCAACATCATGCTGCAGACCATGGGCATGAGCAGAAGGTCCTGAAGGACAGATGACAGATTTCATCCAAATTTTTGGGCAATTCATCCTTTCACTATGAAGTGCAACTCAGGCCTTTTTCTTCTAAACACATCCAGGCTTTGTTAGAGATAATAGCTGGTAGACCCTGGGGGTGGCAGAGCATGTTGGGTGAAAGCTTCTATTTTTCCTGGTTTGTGGCTGTTTTTATTTAACATAAAAATACGCAAGTATGGAATGTGACCCATATTTATAAACTCAGAGCTCTATGGTCTCAAGTGCTCTCTGGTCAGCCCTGAGAGAGGTGTAATTACCTTTGCCACAGTCACTGAGCATCAGTTCCTGTTGCAAGCACTCAAGTGCCCATCGCATATCCTGGTGCAGGACTGAACATAAAGCCACAGACCCTGTTATCCCTTGGGTGAAGCCATTCTTTCTGTCACTTTCTGTACCTCAGTCTGTGCACCCATGCACTGATTTGTACGAGGAAGAATAGCTTCACACAATCAATACAGTTTAAAGAGTTGTTTGGTGAAAAATTACGTCTGCAATTCATCTCTGTGCTGAATCGAGTTTCCTGCAAACATGGATCAAAAAGGTACTTACATATCTGAAATGTAAGATAAACAATTGTGCTGAAATGTAACTGCTTGACACACAGAAACTACTTGGGTTACTTAAAAGAATAATACAAGAATTTGCTGAAAATAAGAATTTTCACAGAATTTGCTGTGTACTCAAATGCAAGTCAAGCCTTGCTTCATCACTTTATTCTGTGTGCATTGTTTCTTATTCAGACTAGAATAGAAATGCAATCTACTGCCTTCACGTCTTTACTTCTTAAGCATTGACTTTTTTATACCCTTACCTAGCCTAGTTCCATTTATTAGGAGCGTATAAAAATGACTGCCTCATATAACTCTTCTTCTAAAAATGCCTCCAGCCTGAAGGCTTCATAAAGTTATAAGCAAAGATTTATATGTCATAAATTATTGAAAACAAAAAAGATCTTAAATAAGTTCTATCTTCAAAAAAGTGGTAGTATATTTCAGATAACAACGACTTTTCTAGTGAGAAGGAAGATAAAAGTGTATTTAACAGGGATTTTGCTACCATAAACTAGAACACAGCATTTGCATATTCAAATATATTACAGAAAAGTATGCTAAATCAAATCCCACTTTGTGAAATTCCTTACAATTGTCAATTGGAATTCCAAGTACAAAAATAAATTGCAGTACGGACTTACAGCTGCACAATCTAGTGGTGAAACAGAACAAATGAGTATTGCTGCTGAAAGAATGAGAGGAAATGCCCGAATTGAAGTTTCCTGCTTTTACAGCATACACCTCTCTCACATCCACTTCTTGCTTTTCCCATAGGAGCCCTAAATCCACACCCCATCACTCAGTTCATAAAACAGGTACAGCTTTCTTACAGAGAAGCTACTAAGTGGAGTAAATCCTAGTTTTAGTGCATGCCTTCCTGCTTTATTTTTTACCTCAACTCAAAAAATTAAAATATAATCAAAACTACTACAAAAAATTATTTGAAACACCAAGCAATACCATGCCTGAGCACGACATAAGTGTTCATTTTGGAAGATTTTAAACACATTTTCTCTAGATTTCACAGGGAGATGTGGTAACGTGTAGAAATGTACATGACTTTTTGCTGTAAATTTTCTTCATGTTGTGGCCTTTCTCCTTGCATCTGCTTCAGAAAAGCAGAAGAGAGAGAGAGAGATTCCTTCTCTTAAAGCAGACCCAGCTCCAGAGCCAACCCATAGTGATGCTGCATCCTTAGGGTAGCAGAGATTTCCTTCCAGTTCTGTGCCAGCCCATGCTTACACCTCAGTACATTTACCATCTAAACCAGAACACTGTGCGAGAGTATTTTGTAAACATTCTTCCTGGACAAAACTTGGCCAAATTCATGCATGATTTGGACACAATTTTCCATATACTAACGCATGAATAGATCACAAAGCCATGCTGCTTAGATTCATTAGACTGGAAAATAACTCAAGAGAATCAAACTCCGACTATGGTCCTTAAGAGCTGCTATCACATCCTTTTCAGTGCCTTAAATGTTTTTATTTCAAAGTATAACACCATTCTCTCTGTACTGGTTGTTGACTTTGGCTGGCCAGACAGTTTAGAATCAAATTCGACTACTTTTCAATACTTTATTTTTGTATCTTAAGTCATAGTGCCTGCATAGTACATAAGGCTGTCCAGATGGAATTTGTACCTGTGCTACATAAACAACACCTCAAGCACAGAAGCCCAAGCAAGAATAGTGCTACCTCAACCACAGGAATTAAACAGCACTGAAACAATTAATACAAAAACCTGACGGGCAGTTTCCTCTCCATTACAAAGTCTTACAAATCACACTATGATTTTATTCTATAAGGCTTAAATCCTGTATATAGACAGAAAAAAATTCTAAAAATTTGCTTTCACTTGCATCACATGGGAGGAAGATAATGGTGTAAGATGAGGGCTATATATCAGTTGGATAGATGCACATTAAAAGCCATCAATTAGCACAGTCAGCTTACTGCTAAAGATCAAGTTGCCACTTCTGTACATGGAAGAAGTAGGTTCCTTAATGCCAGATGAGAATGAGCCCTAAGGCTTGAATCTCAACCAGCCCACAGGTGTGAAACCTGCTGTGAAAGCTTTGCACCTCTCTCTGCAAAGTTCTCAGAGAATCATAATACACAGAAACGTTTTACAAATTCAATTTAAATAATTTGCTACCTATTTACAAAAACTAAAAGGTGCCTATCAGCAACTCAGATTAATTAGAAACCAGAAGGCACTGCTGCTCAGGGGCTAACAAGGGCAGTGAGTGATGCTTAACCACCTGGAACAGATTTCCACCTCCTGGGTTACCCAGCCTTACTAATTCAAATGAGAAGACAGAAGTTTGGTATTTGACACCAGTTTCAAAAGCACAGCAAACACACGAGGGTACATTCACATGGCTCCTAGGAGTACAGCAGAAGAACCAGCCTGTAGTCCAGGGCTTGGTTTTCCTTTCTGGCCTTGTATACTGCTGACTGCCCACTGAACTCACAGCATATCAGATTTGAATTTTCAAATAAAGAACATTATTAAAAAAAAAAAAAAAAAAATCCCAATGACTGTACATTTTTGCAGGAAGGAAGAGGATTTCCCCAATGACATTAATTTTTGAACATCGAAATGCTGTTTTTCTTTATAAAAATGGTGCTCTAAAAGCTGTCCAGGAGATCCCCAGATTCCCAGGAAATCTCTAGATTTCCCATGCTTGGTTTATGGGCTTCCTTTCATTGATTTCCATTAGCCTGGCAATTTCATCTTGAATCTAACTTTGATGATTTTTTTCCCCCTTGCGGAATATATTACAGGTCACGAAGATCCTTCCCTAATGAGTATGGTGGATTTGCTTAGCCCTGAGAAAAGCCCAACTCCCATTTCCAGGAGTTTGCTGACTACAGAGCTACCAGGAGCAAGCAGAATCTATTTTAGTTTCTTCCATTAGCAGGTTGGACTATGAATACATGCAGAAAGTAGAGCTGCAAGTAAGAAGGTATCATCATTATGTGCTTATTTTCAGAATAGTGCCAGGCTTTAATATCTTCATAATCAAGATTTACCATTTAAAAGCTGCCCCAAGCTATTGCCAATGTATAGTGGATACTCACGCTGAGCAATAATGGCTTGTACTGTGATAAAAGATTTATTCTCAATACAAGTATGCTTACTGAAACAGGTTTTCTTAAATCTTTATTTATGAGATGCATCAGACTAATAAATGAAAGGAAATTTCTCTGTGTATCAGACATTTCACTTTGTTTCATTTCCTGGCAAGATTAAAGAACGCCATTGACACAGAGATCATACTCAAGGCCTACATACTTAGAAAAAAAAAAAACAAACCCATAATATTTTCAGAGGAAAAAAAAATAAATAAAGCACTAGGAAGAAAAGTAGCTCTGTGGAAATATCACCATATACCCAAATTGCGTTTTAAATTGTGCAAATGTAGCTCAGACTTCCAAAGGAACAGAGTCCAACTGATGGACCTTCCAGAGATATTTACCCAACCTGAGTGTCTCATAACAGCCCCCTCCCCTTTGATATTCACACAGGAGTGCACTGGGATGTTTTGAAATTAATAAGTAATAGAGCCACTAGCAACGCAGTATTGATTTTCTGCTGGGTTTGTCTATCTCCTCAGAATTTTAAGGGCTCTTTAAACAGATATATCCATTATGTGCTGGAAAGAATCTTAAAACTCCCCACTAAGGCTGCCGCTGATGACATATTGACAGTATCTCAGATTGAAATAATTTTGGAGACTCTGCTTATGTCATCTGGAGATACGGAGCCTGAAGGACCCTGCTGAAGGGCGATGCCTCCAGCACCCACAGAAAGCAGCAGTGCTACAGTGCCGCTGCTCCAAGCCTTGGTCATCAGCTAGCTCAAACAGAAGCCATTCCCGTTATCAGCCATATAAATACAATTATTAAAGCATCAGACTTTTTCCATTCAAAAGAGTGCCCTGAGGACTGAGATTTTAACTCTGCTGCTATAGAACTGAGCAGTCCTTATCTTCATTTGCTAATACAAACAGAATACCTTTGCTAATTCCCAGAGCAGCTCCCAGCTCCTTTGCAAAGCTTTCCTGGTCCCTGTGCTCAGCTTCTGTTGGGGCAAAACTTAATGCCTTAAATCTTGAAGCATTCAGATTTTCCATTTGAAATGTAGGATGCCAAAACATTGTCACCTCGTTAACAAAATGGAATGACGAGGCTTCACTCCCATTTACCAGTCCCCTGGAAGACAAGGTAATTTCTCTACATTTTGTTGAATTAGTTTAATAGGAGAACGTCTAAGAGTTTTGGCTAAGCTTTGGCAGGAGTCTGAAACAAGAACATGTTCATCAGCAATGTAAAATGTTCATTCTTGTCCCGCTCCTATTTTCTGCTCCTTTGCTTGAGTAGAAATGTTTTCCTCATTATGGTCTTGATTAAGAAGTTTGATGTGCTGACCTTGAATATCAAATTAAGCTCCATGCTGCAAGCAAAGCATCCTATCTTCTCTAGTGGCTTATAAACTCATTAGACACTTCAGACATTGTTTTAAAATTTGCTGACACTAAATCCATTTAATATGGAACAGAAGTGCTACGATTGATGGGAAGCGAATTTGCAGTTAAGTGAAACACGCAATCTCCGGGTAATTTCCACCAGGAATCCCTTCCATCTCGCTTTTGCCTTGTTTTAGAACAAATCCCTATTAAATACCAGGCCGTTAATCATCTTTTCATTTTCCAGTCAAATGATCAATACCAGGGAGCAGACAGTAGTCTGACAGCTGCTGCAAGCCCTTGCCAGCATTGGAAGGCAGAGATTGCTTGGTGCCCGATGGCTTGAGACAGTTGCATTGCTCACCATGCAGAAGTTGAAAAGGAATAATTTCAGTGTAAAAGTTCACTTGCTGGTCTATAGTGAAAGTAATTTATTTCAGATGCCACTTTTTTTTTTTTTTTTTTGAAGCTGCTATATCAGAATTTTAAATCTTTTTGCCATCTATACGCCCCGAGGGCACACGAAGTGAATCAAGGCTCTTTTTTGCTTTCATGAATTCTAGACTTTGACAAGAGTTCACAGAGAAAAAAAATAACTTCTGAGCATCTGTCAAGCCCTGTGTGCCTGCTCTTTGCTTAACGCGCTTTGTTTTCATTTTGGCAGGATATGTTTTGTTTGCATTTAAAATGGGGCATTTGATATCAAATACAAGTCATTAGCTAAAAAACAACTCCACCACCACTGCGAATCGCCGCCAGTGCACAGGACAGGAGTCACGAAAGAAAATTAATTCAGTCGTTTGTAAAGGCACTTCAAGGGAACGTCAGGATGTACAGTCCGCACATAACAGGAAGGAGAGATGGGGAGGGGGAGGCACAGGGCAAAATTTATTGCTGGAGTGAAATTCTCATCAGGGTAATTCATCTGATATAGGGAAAAGTACATGTCACACACCCTCGCACTGAAAGGTTTAACTTAGCAGATATACTGCAGAGAAAGAGTCAATATGAGGTCACAGAGGCACCTAAATTCCCCATCAGACTTCTCTCAATACTCAGCTGGAACCATCCTCTTTTCCTCCCCATGGCGTGTGACCCAGGAGCCTCGAGCTGTTTTTGTGGCACCATGGGGCAGCTGTGTCCACAAGGACATCTCCTCTCTGCCACTGATTGCTGTGCTGAGCCCTCTGCAGGGATTGCTTGGCTCCTCCTCTACTGTTTGGGAAGTCTGCTTGTGAGAAGAGGATCCAATGTCAGGTTGGTAGACAAGATGCTTAACCCAAAGGTAACCTTGAGTACAGAAATAATTTTGTTATGGGGTACCTCTTAGAGCCAATTCTGGTTCAAATAAATATTTCAAGCTGAAATATAAATGTAAGTAAATATTTAAGAAGCTGATAGAAACCATGTATAAGTGTACCGCACCAAAATATTTACCTAGAGTGATTCAAATTGGCCCCAGGAAAGAAAATAGCATCACCAGCACTTGATATCACTATTCAGTTGGTTCCTCTGTTCTCACAACTGCTCAAGGAGAAGCAGATACACCTAATATTGACGTGAACTGCTGGAGCTGCAATTCAAACCAAGGTGGGGAGGTGGAGATGGGGGTCTTACAGTCACCTTGTAAGGAAAGTAAGGAAAATTGAGAGCGTAATTTCAGTCCACAACAGATCAACATGTAAATCCAAAAGGACAACAAAAGGACTTCATCCTGCATTCAAGCTGACATTTCTAAAATCGATCACAGAAACGTAGGTATTTAAAAAGTGTAACGATGCCAGAGAGGAATGTGACCTTCATTAACCCAAGGAAAAGGGAACCAAAAATGATAAGAGACCTCCAAGCCACTTCTTCTACTTCTTGAACCAGACTGTAAAAGTGAGAGGAAAGACCCTCACTCAGCACAGAATGTGGGGAGGTGTCAGCAAACCCCTCCCCCCACCACTGCCTTTCCCCACGCTGATACAATCAGCCTTTGCAGGCACTGACAAAGGAGTTTGTGTTTTGCATCTTGGCTGCTGCCCATTTGATGAAGAACCAAGCCGTGCTTGACTCATGCAACAAGAGTGCCGTCAGAAAGCCAGGAGAAGCCGTGATCGTCCAGTGACAGCATTTAAGAGCTGAATCACTGAAGAGCAAAACAGAAAACCACAACCTGAGCAGTCGTGCCTCGTGGCCATGCACGTCATACAAAAAATCAAGCCTTTTAAAATTATTTGTAGTATTTTGCACTTCGTGTGCAGCGACATGTCTAAATTTTTAAATAAAGCATCACAGTTGACTATAAATACTCTACTTAAACATACTTTTAGGTTTTTCCTGTTTTCTTCTTTGTTACTTGACATTCCTGTAGTCACCTGCTTTTGTTCTACAGTAACACTGCAGCATTGCATTCCCACATTGTCTCCCTTCCCAGACTTACTGCTATCTCATTCCTCAGTAGCACCCAGTGCCACGGACTGGTCAGGCTCATCTACAGGTATTTTGTCATGTTTTCCAATTAGCATGAAGTTGCTTTATTTTTTCTTCCTTTTTTTTTTTTTTTTTTTTCTTTTGTCTAAGCAGAAATAGAACATTTCTTAGCTTCTCCACTTTGAAGTTGGTTAAGAGCGTTAAGATTTTTTTTTGTCCTGTTCTACAACAAAATGGATATTGCACAGCACTTTCAGCTCTGATATCAGAGGTCTGCTTTGCCCAATTCCTGAGAACACTTTCCTTTGCAGCCAACTCTGTGTAGAGAAAATCATTCCCATGGGGATGAAGGCAGACAAATTGTGCAGGGAAAGCAATAGGATTTCTTTTTTTCTTTTCATACTTTTTCTGCTGATTCCCTGAACAAAGCCCAGATGGATTTTACAGAAGTCATCCAAGATCTGTGATATTTTGTGCTCTCAAAGGTTTATTTTAATTAAACACAACGTAAAAGCAGAATTTCCATCACAACAGTCAAGGTTCTGTCTATGCTATAAATCAGAGCTGCCTGTGCATAGGTCATAAAACAGGAGAAGTAACAGTGTTTTAGCCCTTCAGCTCTTCATTTATTTGGATTTACGTCTGCTGTTAAACAAGAAAGCCAAAATCCAGCAGGAAGAGACAAGGAAAACCTGGGAAAAAAATAGAGCTCTGCATCCACAGCCAGATGGTTTAACAACAACAGCACTGAAAAATATTTCATGACAGCAAGATATCCAACAAAGATAGAAATATGAGCACATCAGTCTTTTTTAAAGCAACTGCTTAAAAAGTTTACAGAGGAATTAATAAGACACATCTGTTCATGTTAGCTGGGAGCTCTGTCAGTGGCCCACGAGCTTTCTTCCAATCCTAAATCTGAATTATTTGATAGCAATCTCTTCATATTCCATGCATTTACCATCACCATTTAGCACAACCAGTTGGCATGCTTTCTATCCCACTTCTAAGCCCTCAGGGGGATGCTGTGTTCTTCTATCACAAAACAATCCCATAAACAAGGATCTCATCTCCTACTTATTTACCTTCACGAAATAATTAGCTATTCTCCTGCCTTTTCCAAGATCAGTGAATCTCAGTCAACCCTCATTAGTGTAGCTCTTATGACACACAGTACGATCCTCTATAAAAATTATTTCTTGGATCCTTTGTACTCTTATCAGCGGGTCAAGAGAAGCTTTTGGATGGAAGGGTGCAAGATACTGCAGCGTAGTGTGCAGTTTGGTTTGGCCACAACAAGTTCATTGTTGTATTAGGACAATCCTGATAACAGATTTCAGAAGAGCTCAATGTTTTAGAAGAGCACATGGAACTCGGGTTAATCTATAGGCAATCCTTAATGACTTGTAATGCAAAGACAAATAGCACCAGTGAGGCTCAAGATGTATCATAACATTACTGAAAATCATCTTTTATCTTGAAATATTAAATGTCAACATGCTCCAAGGAATTGCTGTGTTTCCATCTCTTCTTTCCTGCCCACATTTCAGACTGCTTCGTGTTAATGAGAACCATGGATCAGACCTTCCCTCACAGCACAGCTGCAGCTTTCTGTAACAGAATTGCCCAGGACAGTCAGACCAGATCTCCCCAAAAGCCACATCAATTTCAGCATGAAAGTTATGGTTGGATCAGAAATGAAACTCTGTTATTCCCTAACACATTTTAATCCACCAGTCAGATTTCCAGGTGCCTGTGCATGCTTTAAATACAATAAACATGATATGTGTTTGCTTTCTCCCGAAGGAAGGAATTCCAATGAGAAGAAAAAATATCAATTTTTATCATGAGACAACTTTAACTTAATTTAACAATATTTCAGGCTGACCATGTGGGAATTCTCAGACTGTCAACTATAGCTACATTCACTTTACAGCTTTACTCTGCACCTTGGGAGCTACTTGTTTTTTTTTAGGCTCCTAAAATTAGTTTGGAGGCCATTCTTGAACGAGATATTATTCATTTGCCCTAATTTCCCTTGAAAAATTATCCCATACGTGTTCTTAAGTGTGATCAGTACTTATCATAGAATGGTAGAATGGTTTAGGTTGGAAGGGAAATTAAAGCCCACCAGCCCCATCCCTGCTGTGGCCTGGCTGCACCTCCACCTCAGGCTGCCCAGACCATGGCCTTAGGCACCCCCAGGGTTGGCATACCATACTTAGAAGTTTCAGCTTCTAAGATCTGAACTCCTACTAATAACTCCTTAATTCAGCAGCAGGAGTTTTCCAATGTCCTGGTAGCACCTCGTCCTGCAGAAGACACATGCACCTATGTGCACACTTTCTGCTGTTCCTCTGCTTTTAAGGTGCTATTATCTACAGCTCAAAATGTGCTTTATTTAGAACTATGAGTGATGTGGACCTCAGACACCACATTTGCCTTCCTATTTTTAACGTTCATTTGTGACATCTTCAGGATCTGATGTACAACAGAGTGAACTTAAAAGCAGATGGTCCCACCTATGCAGTAAAGAGTCAGTGTTCAAGGATATTTATTTCTCCTTACATTGGTGACAAAGGGATATAAAAAGTAATTTGTCAGCAATCAGCAGCAGAGAAGTAAGGGGAGAAGAGTCTAATTTGAATTCTTAGAGAAAATTTAGACAAATTGAGCACCCACATTTGGATTTTAGATGTTTAATGGCAAACAATTGCATAGAATGGCAATAATTATAAAGTCTGGGGCTCAAGGCACCCAAATCCCATCACTACTACTCCTCTCTGCCTCTTCCATACAAGATTAGGCTCTTCTTCAGTGCTACAGTCATGACCCACCATAGCACCTTTGAAAGCAATTCCTGCCTCACCATGGACAGAAATCCCTCATACTTGCTGATCAGAGCTGATTTAATTAAGCTTTAAGAACTAACATTACAGTTGGGTTTCTTTGTACCAATTTTTCCAAGCTCGTAGAGTAAACTCTTCCTTTGTTTTTTGGGTTTTTTTTTTCCACTTTGGAATATTTTGCAACACGAATAAAACATAAATAAATTTGAGCTATGGGATAGATGAAAGAAAGAAGACTGAGGATAATGTGATGGATCACCTTCAATCACCTTTAAGGAAAAAAAAAGATTTATTACATTTTTTTCCCAGCAGAACACCAGATGCACTGCCTTTAAAATACACTTAAAAGGGTAATGGAAATCTCAAAGAACACAGTGACCAATGAAGAGATGCCAAGCAGAAGCAGTCCATATGCAAGAAGGCAGTATGCGTTTGACTAGAGATGAATATGTGCTGCAAATCAGGAAAAAATAGATATAATTGTTTAGTTAGTGAAATGATGAGCAGGAAGACGAGGAATGGAGGCATTCGAGACCAGGCTGAATGTGGCTCCGGGCAGCCTGGTCTGGTGGTTGGTGACCCTGCACACAGCAGGGGGTTGAAACTAGATGATCATTGTGGTCCTTTTCAACCCATACCATTCTATGATTCTATGAAAAATGCTACCATGCGCTACAAGTACCAAAACCAGATCTTTCCAAATATTTCTAGTGATCTACTCTGTAGTCCTAAGAACATTAAGCGCTTGCAGAGTCTCAGAGGAGAGATTCTGAAAGTACAACTGGAGTTGTGCCCTATCACAATGCTTCCAGACTGATCACCACCTGCCTTGCGTGCTACTGAAAGCCCAAGATTTTGGAGAGGGCTTTGCTCATGGATTGGTGGGAGAGGTGGCATTGGCTTGGGAGGATCGCAGGCCTCCCCCTGTAAATGTTATCAATGCCCAAGTGTCAGGAGGCCGTTCTATCACCCTGTGTTCCCTCAGCATTTCTGTACTGTCACGTGCTGCAGCTCTGGCTCGGTTCGCTGGTCTAACATCAATGAATGCATGAGAAAATTGTCGGGAGTTACTGCAGAGCCATACCTAGAAACAAAACATGGGCCATAATGGTTAGCCACAGACAATCGAGCTAATTGAGCATGTTCTGCTTGCATCAGTACTTAAGAGTCAGAGCCATGGAGCGTGCTGGGCAATGAAAAGAACATCTGCCTGGCAGAATCCAGCCCATGTGTGAGTTACAATTTGTGGAGAGCAATTACGCAGCATTTTTGCTTCAAACCCAAAGCAGACGTTTAAACCACGCGGTGATCACACAATTAACTTGCTGTACAGGGCAGCCCAAACATTGCTTCATGAGACTGGAGCACCACACCATATTTTACATGTACTAAAAAAATGCAGAAGCCAAGGCCCCAAAGGTGAGAGAGTAAGAAAGTTTAACAAGGAAGAGTTGAAAACGTGAACTGCCAAAGGCAGCAGGGGGGAGGAGAGCCTTTTAGGTCCAGTACCACTCCCACCTGAACTCACTGATCTCTGTTAACTGGATCTACAGGAAAATAATCCGTGTTACAAACCAGCATGGGGAGCAACTGAGAGCTAGAAAGGGACTTCGGCAGGACTGCATCCCTTGCTCAGCTGCTGTACAGCCATGAGTTTTCTCATCCAGACCTCATCCAAATGTAAAATGAAGAAGGAAAATAAGCCAGATGCTGCCTTGGAAAGGGAGAGGCTGAGTAGACAAACATAGTTCTGTTACTTGGGAATTAATTCTCACCAAAACATATTTCTGCCACTCTGAAATTGTAGTATCTAGTTTCCAAAGCCACAACACTCATTCCAAGAGTATTCGGTACAAATTACATGCTTTGATTTATCACATCTCATTTATATCATCTCCTTCTACAGTCTAAAGTTAATTTAGCATTTGCTAACAGAAGGTTTCCAGTGTTACTGTACTGAATTAAGCAATAAATCCAAAAAATCCAGCCCCTGAAGCAGTGGTTGTGAGCAGGACACCACAAACCAGACTTGGTGCTCACTCCAGGAGCACAAACATTGAAACAGTTCCCACTGTAACTGTGCAAAGAGGGAACCCAACAGAATGCTTTTGAACGAGGGAAGTCATAAGCTGACCATGATCATACAAGAAAATAGGTGGCTGTAGGGAATTAAGCATGGTGCATATGGAAACCCAGCACAGTGCTGGGACACCTGCCTGAGTCAGGCTGACTTGAGAAACGTTCTCTGCTGAGCAGCAGGGTGATTCTCAGCAGCATGGGACGCATTGAGTCATTGGGATGCACCACATAAACATGTTCACAGGAATTACACCTCTGTACAATTTTGACTGAGGGTTGTCTTGCAAATCCATCAGTTAAACCAGCTAAAAAAATCAGAGTCCTGTTCTCTTTGATAGTTTCTTTTTTAAACATTTTCACCATCACAGAAGCCAGCAGATGCTTATGGCAAGCATGAGAAAGAACATGGCAAAATGTCTTCTGTGCCATCACCCCCCAAGCCTCAGCGCTCTGATGAGAAACCACTCCAAAGTGGGGAACCTTGTGGAGCTCTGGCTTGCCCTGGGGCTGCTTAGTCCTCCATAACTACAGCACACAGCTCACAAACCAAGGGACTTGAAAATCCTTCCACTTCTTTCTTAAGGGGCTGCTCAGAGCAGCAAACCTGCGCCCTGCCCCGAGCTCTGCCAGCCCTACAGCTGTTCTGACCACAGACCAGAAGGATCGCCATTAAATTTCACTGCAGCCTCATTCCTGGGCTGGAGGTGGTAGGAGATGAGCAGGGCTGCTGCCTGCAATGGAGGGCTGCATACACAGGGCTCTTGGAGAGAAATGACAACCCCAAACCTCAAACCTCAAAGATTGTAACCAAAAAAACAGCTGATTAGTTACTTGTCTGCTATTAGTACTCTTAGTAAAGAATCACTACTCTATTCGGTCTTTTGGTCCAAAAAAAAAAAAAAAAAAAAAACAAAAAAACTTTCATGGAAGCAGAATAATTTCTTCATTGCTCTCTATTTAGGAGATTTGAGGTCCAAGGGGCACAAGACTAAAAAAAAAAAATAATGAAATATGTACCATTTTTTCTTCTGTTTTGCTACCAAGTCCATTTTCACTGGCACAGCACTCAGACTTGATCTCCTTTCTGCAAGGACTTAAAAGACATATACCATAGGAAATAATCCTGCATTAGTACAAATGCAGACCAGATGACTGAAAGGTCATTCAGAGCTCTAACACCCTGATTTTCTGGACTGCTGAAGGAGGCTATGTAAGCATACATAATTTGCAAACTCATTTCCTCCTGAGTCATCTTTTATTTACCTTTTTTCTCCTCGCCGACTTACAGAACTAGCTTTGTGACTAAACAATTTTGGTAAGCCTTGCAATCAACAGGATTAAACAGTGTGTGCTGGGTGAACTACAGACAGATTTCATTTGTCAGCTCCCCAGTGCTCTGACTCTAATCAGGGATAATAATAAAGCCAGCAGTATTGCTAATCCAATCAGCAACTCCAATGAAAATATGAATTTGTAAATGCAGTTCAAAAACTCCCCGGTCCCCCTGCAAAGCAAAAGGGCAATGCAAATCTCTCTTTTTTTTCCTCTCTCACTCCAAAGGTCTCTAATGAACAAAAAAGGGAGAGGCAGAACAGAGGAGCTGCATATCAAAGCCCAGCTGTCCCTTGAAATCCAACTTTAATTATTAATACATGAAATATTCTGAGTAAGGAAAACATGCTTTAGGTCTTGCAACCTTACATTGCAAAAGGATCTATTACAAAGCTAAAAATCAGCAAGACTGCCTTTTCAAGGAGTTCTTCCTATTAAATCGTTCTCTTGTATATGACATTTCCGTACCCTTTTCTGGAAAAAAAATAAGTTCAAAACTTGGGATATTTCTTTTCCCAGCTGCTTCTGTTTTCCGCTTGCAGCAGGACAAGGCACAGATCAGAGCACTGGGAGCCTTGGAAGAGCTGCAAGGACTGAGCAGCCCACAGGGATTAATGGGCACCTGCTGCCAAGGGCTTCTCCTGGTCCCTCACCTTCATCCTGCACGCACAGCAGCACTTCTTCGAAGCAAAGAAGCCAAACTAAGGCGGCCATTCCAGCTGCACTGCACTCTTCCAGGCATTGTCATTATTTTAGGAAGAGCTAGGATAAATATTTCATATGCTAATGATGTATTTGGTCCAATCATTTATTCTACGCAGATCAGCTGTTTGAGGACTAAAGCAATTACCTCCTGGTGGGGACAAGCTCCCAAATTTTATTAGATTCTGGGCATTTCTCAGCACACTGAGAAGTTACTCATCTTCTTAATGGCATTTGCTTCAGAGGCGTATCTTAGCGAGGGCAAAGACTAAAATAAGAAATATTTTATATGTTGGAACTTTAGAGAAGGAGAACTTCAGACCTCCTCTACCTTAGTCCACGTGCTCCTCACCCTGAGCTGCTTGCCTTCACATCTTTTGAAATTTAAGCATTTTTGCAGCTTTTGCAAGAAAACTTGGTTTATGCCAATATCTCAAATCGGGTGCTTGCCTTGAAGCTGCTCTTGTTTTTATGGCCATAGCATTCTCAGTGTTATTCCTCTGTCTGATGCTTTACCTCAAGGTAAAACAGCTCCTCCTGAGAAGTCTGGACAAATTTGAGACACTTGAATACACTTGCAGGGACATTTGCCCTCTATTATCAAGCTTCCTCACCAGGCAACACGCTTCAATATTTCCCAAAAAAGGATGAAATGGGTGCCTTCCTTTCACCTTCCATTTGTTGCCTTAGGAGAGTTTAACTCAGCATGGTTCCAGAGACACACGACTTCCCTCTGTCTCTCTATCAATTTTTGAAACATAGACTCCAAGATTGTAGCCCAGAAGGGAGAACTCTTTAAAACTTCAATATTTAAGCCTTAATACAATCTCCCCCAAAAACACAGAAAGCTGCAGGATTTTTAAAAATGCATATCAAAAGCAACACGGGTTAGGAGCAAACACACGACTACAAGATTAGATGCTCCGAGTCCATCTTTTAGATCAGATTTTGAAGAGGTGGAATAGTGATTTTGAACTATTATTATATCCAGTAAGAAGATGTGTTTGCATGAATGCCAAGATTGTAGCTGTAACTGTCACTAGATGCTACATTCTCACCTAACTCAATCTGTGTTTTGAGCTGGATAGGTTGTTCCTGACAGCAACTAAGCAGTCGCCATAAAGTAACCACTGCTAATACTTTAATTATAGTGATATCATCATTAACTTGTGCTCCCTCAATCTGTTGCCTCCACCTGTTATTGCTCATTTTATATTTGTCTTATGCTAATGCATGGAAAGGAAGTCATCCTCCTGCAATGTAGCTTTACGTGGCTCAACAAAAATGGGCACCAAGTGACTAATACCTTTACATGCTTCTTTAAGAGGAAAATAATGATTTTTAATAAAATGCATATCAATATTTTTCCAGTTGCTACCAGTAGGTGTTCTAATATCTGAGGATCTCCATCGTTACGCTTAAATGTATTTTTTATAATGAGAGAAACAAAGAAATTCTTACATGTAAGGAGTTCATAAACTCTTCATAAAGCCCAAAGTCACTGATGATAAGCTGGATAAACATTACATATAAAACCTTACCCAGGACGCCAACTGCTTAGCATGTAGGCACAGACTATTTGAGAGGGTATTTTTTGATGTTGGTTTAATGAAGCAACTTTCTCTAGCTGTTAAAACAGAGATAACTGTCTTTCCATTCTCTCTCATTACTGCAGCCTGTTGATGGCTGTGAAGTGGATGCTCTTTTGGTCCTCTGAGTCACAGCAGGGAACAAGCAGCAGCTGAGCCAAACACACAAACCAGCAAGCCAGGGTTTGATTGAAAGCCTGAGATACAGGCTTTGGATCAGCTGCTGAGCAAAAGTGTGTTGTTTTTGGGAATGGTGACAGGCTGTTTAAAGCTTAGAAAAAAGAAAATGCTGTCTGTTACACATGACAACCCCAACATGAGTCCAGGACAACTTTTCTGGGATCCTACTCACAAGATCAGGGAACATCACGAAAAGTTGCTGAAATTCTCTCCAGAGAACAAAATGACTTCAGATTTTCCCCAGACATCAAAATGACTTCAATTAATCTTTGCACTGATAGACTGTTTCAGGGTATATTTGTAAATGGCCTAGGGAACAATAATTAAGCACTCAACTTGATGAACAGCTGTGCTCTGTTGAAAACCAGTCATTGAAAGTAGGGACAGAGTTACCTGCCTCATTGGTTAACAAGATCTATTAGAATAAAAACATGAAATAGTAACCCTAGGGGAGAAATCATTCTTCATAAAGTATTAGATGCTTACGTTTGGTTTCCCCACAGAATTTCTTTCCACGTTGTGAATTTCTTAAGGAGGAAGGAGAAAGTATCGCTGCACTTCTCTTTAGCTTCAAGGAAGTGGATGACCTCTTTCTTCTTGAACATGAAGATTCAGAAAAGAAATAAATAGGATGAGGGATAGTGCAAGGGATGGGGAAGAGCTGTATTTTTGCTTCAGATAGGCTTGTTAAGGTCTTATTTATACCACACGGTACGTCACTCCATCCAAAAAGTCTCAAATAAATATCTGAATTTATGCTCAGCCACAGCACTGATGAAAGCTACATCCATCTTCTAGAATTAACTGAATTTTGGAAGACAGTGGGTAACATCCTGCATCCCCAGAAGCCACGCTTTCGAATACATCAAGCTTACCTACACAGTTGCCTTCTCTAACAATCTGGGAAGCCAGCACTTCTGAGAAACGAAGTTTCTGCAGCTGACAGTTCTGCAGGAAGACAGGCAGATTTCCACCAAAATACAAATCTGCCGAAGGCAGTTTTTATCCTGCACGAGCTGCAACATAGGAGCTGAAAAAATAACCTCAGATTGGGCAATTCTGCTTAATTATGGCCATTTCAATAAGCCACAAATACGTCCATAATCCCCAAACACCAACGTGCCCCAGTTTCTCTCATTTATCACAAAGTTTATACCACCAAAATCTGCCATGTGCTTCGAGATCAGGTGCTGGGGGGGCATTTAGAAACCATTACTGTGTCACCTCTCAGACAAGTGGTAGGCAAAAGCAATTCAGCAGCCAGCCCTGCAATCTCTGCAGAGTTTGTATTAACTGGGGAGCTGCAACAGATTAAGCTACGCTTTGTGCTTTCCTCATACCAGAGCTTTAGTTGGAAAGGGAAACATCCCTGAAGATTTAACCTTGTGTGAGCAGGAAAGGTTAACAGGAAAAAAAATCAGGTCACATAATGAGAAACTGAATGAAGGTGAAAACTGCTTTGGCCAGGAAGGGTTCTGTCTGCTCTAGAAATAGAAAACAGTCAAAAACAACAATTTGTCCACAGAAAGTAGAGTTTTTGGTGTCTGTTAAATATGAAGGCTTGTGCTTTTCAGTGTAATTCTTTTCTTGTATTTGGTTCCCTTAGGCAGTAGAGATCTTTCCTGTGTTTAGTTGCTTGGCTTTATTTCTCAATATGCCATGTGTCACAAAGGCAACCGTTCAGAATCCAGAGGTGATGAAACTCCTTATCTTTAATTTGAAGGACAGCTTATACCAACCACACACACAGGGAACATTGTTTAACATAAAGCATATGTGCCGGTTTGCCCAAGAACACGAGTGGTGCAGTGTGTGGCACACCAGGAAAAGGAATATCAGAAAACCATCAGCATGCTTCCAGGCACTGCGTGCTGCCTGATTAGTAAAGGAAAGCAATGCAAAACACTGGTCTTGCTGGAGCTCTCAGCCATTTATTAACATTTACTTAAAAATATATATATAGGCATCAGAACAATAGATCAAGATTCATTTGCATAAGCCTGATTATATTAACTATTAAATTTCTCTCTGCCTAGACTGAAAGCTCCTGGAATATTCTGACCAAATCCAAAGAGGAAGACAGATCTTCTTTGCTCTGGAACAGATTCAGGTGCCAAACCACAGGAGCTGCTCTGTCTACAAAGAATCAAGTCTTGTAAACTTCCCATTACTGACGAAAACAGCAAAAAGTACATCAACCTCTGTGAAACAAAAGGCAACACAAACAAAACTTCCCAGAAGACAAAATTCCAGGGCCTTGTCTGTCATATATCAGAAACCTCAAAATCAGCAGAGTAAGCATCCAAGAGCACATGGACACCTGAACCTTGTAATCCCCCATCCAGGCCTGGCTTGGGATCACCAACCCCAACCAGACAGCCCAACAGCTGTCCCAGCAACAGGCAGACATCAGGGCAGCCACCCGTGCTCCCCACCAGCTGCCAACCCGGCTCGCTCTGACCTCCAGGCTGTGCCCAGCAGCTGCTTGTCAGTGAAAAACAGAAATTTTGCAATAAAATTAACTTGCTTGTGTTTTATTCAAGCCCAACTACAAATTGTTTCTCCATCACTCTTTGAACCAGTGGCTACTACAGTTCATTGTGCTCATTTCCCTCTTTTCCTCTGGAAGGGAGGAGAGGAAAGAAGACTTTCTGCCTGCTTTTGAGGGTTATACACAAAAAGAGCATTCAAACACCACAATGCAAAGTCTAAACCTTACTGCTGTTTTGAGGACCGCATTGTTTTGGGCACACTGACTAACTCCAGCTGACCAGCTAAAAGCTGCTTGCCTTGAAAGCACGTAGAGATATGAAATCCTACTGTGGAACTACACAAAAAACACTCAAAGAGAAAAAAGTAGACTTAGTTATGGGAGAAATCTCTGTTCTCTTCCAATTTCAGCTCTAACCTAATTTCATTGAAGTTCCAGCCTGAATGACTATGTGGGAAAGAGAAACATTGCCTAAAACAGAGCTGGCTTTATCACTCTGTGATTCTATGACTTTCTGTGTACTCTTAGGAGGAATACATGCCATTTCATAATCACAAATTTCCTGTTTCTCCAGAATCTCATGGCTTCACAGAAGAGGGCACATACCATTAATTCGAACCACCACACTGATTTCTTTACAGGAAATCAGTAATGCTGAGAAGGAACGTTAGGCACCAAAGAAAAGTACAAAAAGACACAAGCTGCTTTAATCTCAACCAGCCCATCTAAAAACAGCACAAATATTATGGTATCATCTAGAGATCTCAGCTGTAGCAGCCTGTACAAAAGCAATTGAGGTGTGCCTACACGGCAGGGCAAATTGCCATTCCCAGCACCTCCCACGAGCTTCCAGTTAACTCAGCCACCAGATGCAGCGTGGCTAAATGAGCTGCAGAAATAGCAACAGGTAATCTGGGGAAAAATCCAAGCTGACACAGATGAGACCACATGGCAGGGTGAAACCATCCCCGTTATGAAGTAATTCAAATGAATGTGAAAGAAATGATAGGAGGTGGAAAGCAACAATGCTCCAAAGCAAAAAAAAAGAACGCACTAACGCAGACTATGCAAAACAATTCTACAGCAAAGCCAAAGCAGAGCCAGGTCTCCTGAGCCCCCTTGCTTGCCCTAGCAATATATATTGCTATATCACTCCCTTAACATATGGTGAACTTCTGCAAAAACACAAGATATAAAAATTGTAATTTTTGAAGCTAATGTATTTCTGCTCTTTTTGCAAAAGGGGCTTTGTGCAAGCACCTTCTGTTGGACAGCAAAAGATCATAACCTTCTTCACAGCTACAGATTACCATTAAAGTCATTCCACAGCTGTTGCTTGCAGATGAAAAAGAGCTTTATAAAATGCCCACTCTTTTCCGAAATATGGGAGGTTTTGGCTTGCAGGATTCACAGCCCCTTACTCACAACAGCTTGGACCTATCAGCCACTAAAGCTCTCTTGGACTGCCCCATCACCTCCTCCTCAGGGCTTTTGGAAGCTGTCCTGTGTTCACAACCTTCATCAGCAGGGTCTGCCTACCAGACAGAACGCTTTGCTGTTTTCTCTGCAAAAACCAGCAATATTTGGTCCGGTATGAACATAAAGATCCTGAGCAGAGAATAGAGATTCACTGTCTCTCTACAAATAGAACAGATAAATAGATTGACAGAATACCCTGAAGTAACCAAACATCCACATAGTAAAATAAGACAAAATACCAACCCATGGCCTATATGGTTTTCAACTATCATAAACAAGAAAAGAAAGCCTTTGATATGCAAAATATACAAGAAGCACTCTTGAAGACTTGAATTCATTTAAAATGGATTTTGTTTAGAGTCACTTTCAACTCCTACAGCTTTCCTATCAGCCTCAGGTCTTCACTTTTAGACAACGAACCCTTTGTGTTCTGTCATACATCCACAGTACTAAAAGCCAGATGTGAACTGCAGTCTCATTAAAGGCATCATTGCAAGGAGGTGGTGGAAGAGGAGAGGGCTTATGACCAAGCAGGGAGGTCTGAGATTTCACTAATTCTTTTGGTGCAAAAAAAAATATTTTCAGAGAATAAAGCTGCCTAATAAGAAACAGCTTTTAGTATCTAAATATGTATAGCGCTCAGAGCACCATTGTTTGTGACACAGCAAGAAGAAATACTCACAGATAATCAGAATCAGCATTTGTTAGGTTGGCTTCATTCTACACTTGCTGAAAATCACAGGTTTCTAAGTCCTGTGCTCCTAATATTACTTCCACACTTAAAGGATTTCAACTCAGATTTCAGCGAATATCTCACCACACTGACATCCAATTTACACATACTGCCTTATTGGAAGTCCAAAGCAGGAACAAACAGCTCTGTGCTGGGAAGGATTCCCACCAGTGACTGCGTGATGGAGGCATGTTAGTGGACCAGTGGCTGGGAATTTCAGCTTCTCTGCTCCTGCTCTGGGACACGTGCTTTATATGCAGTTAGGATTTGCACTGTGACTGCTCTGTGTAATGCCTACAGGGAGCCTTTGCTGATAATAAATGTAGTCTGAAGATGGGAGTAGGGTCTTTGTGAGCAAGTTTGAGGCTTAGACATTCCGTAGTCAAGGCTTAGGGAGAACGAAGCCATACACAAACAAAATTAACATTGTACATCCAGAGTCAGATAAGTGCCCAACCAAACACTGCACCTTGCAACAATCTAGTTATTTCTGTAAAATAGCATGCTCTTCTCCAAGAAGGCATAGAAAAACTAGTTGCACCTCTGCTTAGCTAACATTCATGTTAGATAAACCCACATCTCCAAATTTCTCTGAAGCAAGAAGAAAACACTGCACTACAGAGAAATTAGACAGACTTAGTAGTTCAATTTTACCTCCTCTTTTAGGAACACTACAAATGATTTCAATCCAGACAAAAAATGTATTATTAATATGTGCTTGCAGGCATTCCCATGAGCCTTCAAGTTTGGGGAATGGGTAATGGTATTGAAGCTGTAAGTGCCAGATGGTTAAATGGGTGTTGTGAGCTCTGTGATTACACATTGAGATAAGGTGAGGGGGGTAAAAAAAAAAGTCTAATTTCCATATATGTAAGTTCATTATTTAAAAATAAGCATTAAACTTACCAGCCTTCTCAACGCTGCTGTTTGACTCCCCACCTATTAATTCCGCTAACAGCGATTAAAAGAGATGAATTCCAGTCCTATTCTTTGTGAGAAACTGAAACAGATAGTGATGAATGAAATATTTCCGTCTGGCAAGCAAAACTGCCACAAGCCATCAGTGTCACTGTCGCTGCTAGCAGCAGCAGCAGGCAGATTCCCGTCCCACCTCGCTTTGTGTCTAGCTATCTGTAGCACTTAACATTTCCTTTCACTTTGCAGGCAGCTGCTTGAAAAGGAAAATAATTCAGTGTTCTCTATGCAGGAAAAGAACAGAACTATCTTGTCCTAGCAAACAGTGTTTTTTCTTAAAAAGTGATTTCCTAAATTTCTTATACAAAACCTGCCTTGAACACACCGCTATCAGAAGTGACAGAGGGGAAAAAATTGATGGGGATTTCAGCAGTGATTCAAATGCAACACAGACAGGACAGACATGCATCAATTTTAGATTGAAAGGCCTTACTTTTTTCATTTTTAGTGGAACGTCAACTAAATTAGGTGGATGGGAAGGAGGGGAGGGCATACATTGGCAGACGTGAAACAGACATTGCATCATTGATGTTTGTTATTTACACCTTCAAGAGGCAAAATACAGTTGTGAACATCCCTCTTGGTTACAGGGTGTTACAATTCTCAGTTTGCAAAGGTTTGCATAATATTGCAAAAGCTGGATAGGAAATGCAGCAGAGGGAAGACATCCCTGGCCCAAAGGACTGGAGAAATTCCTCCTCTGAGACTTCCTGTGCAGCAAAGAATAATTCTGAAGCACCTGATAAAAGACATCCTCGGGTATGGAGAGCAGAGGAACACTGCTGACAAAGACAAATTTCCCACAGGCAGTACATGAAATGGGAAAACTGCTTTTGTAGAGCTGATGATCATAAGGCAGAATACCAAAACACTGAGCTATTATTTCCACTCAGATCAGAGTCTTCCTTAGCTGCAAAAACGTACACGTGTTCCTGAACAAACAGCAGTACTAGGCGTGCAATCAAAGCTCTCAATTAACCAATTCTATCTCCAAACCAGTCATGGCACAATCACTGGTCTACACAATTGTCCATTTAAACAAATTCTTGCAGAAAATTAAAAAAAAAAAAAGAAAAAAGAAAAAAAGAAAAAACACAGCACATTAGGGGAAGAATAGAAAAAGAGTTTTGAACTTTCTATTGCCAAGCAGTAGCAAGTGAAAGTAATTATAAACGAGGATTTGCTTTCCCGTATAATCACATTCATTCCAATCTGTATGCATGTCTTGTAGAGGAGGATCAGGCAAGAGAAACAGGCAGAGAGCTGCACAGGTCAATTCAATTTATCTGGAAGTCTCAGTGGACATCCAAAATAGAGAAACCTTATGGAGGGTGAGTGTATCAGCCACGCAGGTCTGAGGCTAAGTATATTTTAGCTCTAGGAAAAAAAGATATGAAAATAAAATGATGACGCACAGAAGATGAGTAGTTCTGATTTGGATTCATTTTTCTCAAACTGAAAACGTGGGTGAACGAAAACAAAAAATTTCTTTGCAACACCAACAAAATATATACAGATAGAGAAATAAAATGGTAGGACTGACCCTGCTGCAGCTAAAAAAAGAGAACAAACATTTGGTAGTGAAGCTCCTCCAGAAAAAGATCTAAGTCCCTGGGGCAGCTTCTCCAGTTAAATGAATTGCTTTGAGATTTGGTTTACCACTAGCTTTGTTTTTCTATCTCTCAGATGCTTGAAGTGGGAGCTAGTGCACTGCATGCTTTTGTTTAGATTTAAAATTCTGAATCTGCTTCTCCATGGAAACTGGAATTCCAGTTATTCCAGTCCAATTATTCCATGCTCTCTTAGGTGTATCCTTTTGAACAGATAAGCTAATTAACAAATTGTTTTGAACGCTTTAATGAGCTAGTCTCCAGTTTCTTTAAGAATTAAATTGCAATAGGCAAAACAGGGCTGCCCCACTTTCTGTCCGGGTGCCATCTGCAGTAAGGAAGTCGTGCTGCATCTCCTCTCACTTATTGGGTACCACACCACCAAGCCAGCTGCTCACCCACAGCACCGCAGTGCAGGGCTCTGCTCTGCCTCCCAGCTTCAACAGAGGCACTCACCTGCATGGCTGCACCTCTGTGGAAGGCATGCATTGTCTTTATGCGTTGACTGCTTTAACGTCATCACATCCTTTTTATTTATTTGTTGGTCCCAAGTGCTGCAGTTTCCCTGTTGCTATGTGTACAGGCTTTGTGAAACCAGCAGTGGTATTTACAGCCAAATATCACTGCTGTTTCCCCTGCAAATTCATCCCTCTCTGCAATATCAAGCATACATTTTCTTGCCTTACCATACTTCCAAGGTCCCTAATAGCTTTGTTCCATCAGTCAAGATGTCAGACTTCATTACCCACAGGACAGAAATGAAGGCAAGTGTCCCCTCTTGCATATTGTCCTATGTTGTCCCTCACCCTGTATGAACACTCAGGGACACAGCTCTCCCAAAACAAAACTGAAGCACTGACTGCCTTCAGAAATCTGACAGCTCCATTGGGCCATTGGTGTGACCAAACCACAAGATAAGCAATAAACAGTGCAAACAAACAGGAAGATGCTGCAGTGTGCAAAGTCTTTCACCATTTGCCTCAGTGGTATTTCTTTTTTTCTGAAGAGGTTATTCAAAGAACTGTAAAAACTGAAGCAGAAAACTTTCCCATGACTTCCCTTCCTCATTCGGTGTACCTACGTAGCATTTGTCAAATATTTCATTAGAAGACAAGCTCAGTTTTATTTTAGAAATTGAGGAGTGGTTAATTAACTGACAACCTGAAGAACAAGCTGGTAGTAACAAATGGGATCAGGAGCTGCGTTTCATGATCCCATGAAATACATATCTCAGGAAAGCACCATTAGTGATGTTTTCAGAAGCAGACTGTGCACTCTATATGGTGAGCAATGCAAGAATAAAAATAAAATAAAATAAAGTGGGCATAAAGCCTGGAGTATCGTCAACAAGTTTCAAATCTTCAGATAAAAGAGAAGGAAGAAAACAACACAGGAAGGGAAGACGTTATAAGAACAGTTCAAAATAGAAATGCTTTAATGTTTTAAAGAAGACGGTCCTTTACAGGATGTTAGGAATAATCCCTACTTCAAATAAACTACACGCTGGACAATTTGAGAGCCATCAATGTTTGTTTTTTTTTAATGTATCTGCTCAAATCTATCTGAAAACGTCACTTATTCTGCCTAGGAAATGGACTGAAATCCTGTAAGAAGCCCAATTCCTGGGAGAGAGGCTGAGGGAAAGAACATCTGTATCACATCTATTAACAATCCCTCAAGTTGTTGTAGAAATACAACCACAGCAAAGCAGTATCTATAGACAGGAGTCTTTTCATGTGCATCTTTGTAGGATCTGTCTGCTGAGGTTACCTAACAACAGAAGCAGTGCATCAATTCCCTCCTTACTGAGGCATTACAAAACCAGGACTTCACAGAAGAACAACGCTTGCAAAAGCAGCTGCTGTGTTTTACTTACTATGTGCAGACTTAGAAAACATTGCTGTCTGGTTTCTTCAAGTAACTGTTGACCATTGGAAGTACAATGAATTCCTTAAAGAAGGCACGCAAAAGTTTTAGCAGGGGAAGTAAAATACTACAGGCAAAAATAGCCAGCAGCTCTATCAACTATTTAAGGACTTGCAGCATAAGCTAAAATCACCTTTAATTTCAACAGGACAAATGACTGCTTCATAGGTTTCGTATTTAGTCAGGAAAATATTCCCTTTGAATTTTAGTCAAAGCTGAAGAGCTAAATAAAAAACTTGCTCAGGGCAAGTGCTCACCAATGAAGGTTCATAAGATCTACTAAGGCAAAATATCAACTTGGGCTGACAACGTGAAAGCCTTGGACAAGTACCTGCCTTTCCCTGCTGTAGAAGAATGCTCCCGCTCAGAAATCCTCCAGAGGCACGGGAATCTCTGAGAAAGTTTCATCACCCAAAACAAAACTTGCTACAACACACAAGCTGGAGTATTTCAACATAATACAAATGAGCAAAGATGGAAAGCCAAGCGAGGGGAGAGAAGGCGGCAGAGAAAACAAAGAGGTTTATTCTTTATCATTAAATACAGATTTTAGGAAGAAAATTCAGTTTCACTACAGTCAGTGAGAGTTTTTCCATCAACCAGAGGGGAGCTGAGGATTCAGCTCCAGACCATCCTGCAGTACAACCACTTACTCCATCACTTTGGTTTTTTGGTGGAGAAATAGCAAAATGAAAAATCTTTGGCAAATCCCAGGGCAGCAGTTGAATGTAAATGAGGAGAAAAACGATGAAAAGTGCATTTAATGCCATTTTTCAATATGTTGGAACAAAACAAGTGGTGGTAATTTAACTCCACAGTCCAAACGTGTTTTGGTGATTTTTTGGGGGGAAACTGGAACCAGAGAAATCTTGATTTGTTACAGGGAGGTGTCTCATTGAATGACTACACAGCCTCTATGGATTTGACAAGCAATTCCTAGAGCGTGCCTGTAGAAACACACGTGTCTGTGTGCTGCTCAAATGCATTTGCTAGAGAGAGGCTTACAGTGCTGAGATGAGCAGTGTCCAAAAACCGCAAAGCGCTCCATTCAGAATTAATCATTTCCAAGTCCAGGAGAAGATTTTTTTTGTTGTTGATGTTTGGTTGCGGGTTTGTTTTTTTGGCAATGAGATTTTTACAGTATTCTTTGGAAAACCCAGCTACAACTGTACTCTATTTAAAAATAAATAAATAACATTCTTTGGCCTCCTAACAATTTAAGTTATGATTACATCATGTGTTATGTCTGTGGCAGTTTATCAGATGGGATTCCTGCCAACCTCTGACTAGACCACTAGGAAGAGTGCAGACAGCGTGGCTGCACTGCTGTAGTCATCTTCTGGCCAATGCATTTTCAGGCATTCAAAACCATTTCCTTGCTGGGACCGACCTTGCCGGGACAAGGACCCACCTTAAAAATAGAGGACGATCACTGCACACCTACTCAATTAAAGGAGTTGATCTAACATGCAATGTATTAAAAGTGCTCCATTCTGCAAGGAACAACAACAACAAAAAAAAAGAGGTGACTGAATTTTACCATGAAGAAGCAAATTCATTTAATAGAGAATGTTCCTACTGCATTTAATTTGAGAAATAAAAGACTCTACCTTTCCTTTGTAAGTCTTCCAAATGTTCCATTTGCCTTTTTCATCATTCAGAGACGTGGACTGTCTTTTTGCTTGGCTGTTGCCTAGCCCTACACACAAGCCTCCTACTACACGTCAAAGCACCTAGAAAATCCAGTTCAACACTGACAAACTGAGTTCTCTATTCAGAGCTCTAAAAGATTCTAAAAAGTTCATTTTTTCCACAAAACCAATGCGAGGAAAGACTTGTCCCACAGCTCCAAACACATCAGTTGTGGTGATTCTTACATCTGCATCGGTTACGATTACATCAGCAATTGCACGCCTAGAGCTGGCTTCACTTTTTGAAGATATTAAAAAAATTAAACACCTTAGTTTCATTATGCTATTCAGAAGCTGCTCTTGCTTCTTCTCTTTGCCAACGATCTGAACTATAGATTAATCTCATATACCATTTCCTCTTTTAAACACCTGAGCCATGGACCAGAACGGAAATTCATCTGCAGTTCCTCACACCTATTGTGGCATTCTCCAATTCTCTGATGAAAAGATTTCAGACTCAGAACAGCCTTTTATTTTCTTTAATGACTGTAGATTAATAAAGCAGATATAATCCAGAAAGGCTTCAAAAGAAGATGTTCACTGGATAAGAACCATGTATATTTCAGTTCTGTCTAATAAGAAAAAATTGTTTTCACTCATACATGACAAAATTTATGATGAACCACTCTTGCAAACAATTCCTCACTGGAGTCTTACAGAGTCTCGACAGCACGCCCATAACAAATATTACACATTCACACAGCTGACTGATGAGCATAAAAACCTGCTATCCCTGTGTGTCTCACCAAGCCTTATCTAAACTCATTGCAGCTATAGAATTACTCGGGGAATCTCATGGAATTTCTCTTATTTTATGTCCAGCAGTAACAAGGTTTCCACTTGCTGCTTTGCCCTCCGGATGAGCAGGAATGCAGGTGTGCCAAAACCTGAAGTAAGCGGTACTGGACCTGCCCAACCAGCATCTGATGCAGTGAGAGCTGGATCATATGCACACGAGGCCTCAAGCAAAAGTCAACCAGGTTCTCTCACTTGTTCCATGACATACAAACTGGGTACTTGACAATTTTTTCCACAAAAGGAAAACCCCCTTCCTTTTGAGCATAGATTCTGCCAAATTTGCTGATTGGTTTTCAAGCACTCCAGTTATCCCTTCAGTTACACGAAGGGAACTCAGACTGGCATTGCTAAGGTTCCTTCTGATTTACAATGATGGAAACGAAGGAAAGTTTAGGAGCAAAGTTCACCAAAAAAAGTTAATGGCTGAGCTTACTTGCAGACAGTATTCTTCTATCAAGCTATTAAAGAAAATATGGAATTACAGACAGTATGATTCCTGAACTTTAGAGCCTAACTTTGAGCCTGCAGGACAGAGGAAAGGGGACAACACTGAGTGATTAGCTCCAGCACAAAGCCAGTGCCCATCCCCCCAATGATCCAGAAAGCAACCCTTCACTCACAGCTAGTCAAACTACCAATACTTTGCAAGTGAACCACAAGCAAACCAAAGTGTCAACAGCATTACATAAGTCAATAATCATTTTGCTTAGGACAACATTTACCAGTGCTTGGAAAAGCCTCTTCCCTTCCTACAATCTATTTGACTTCTAACACGAAAGGAGTTCAGAGGAAGAAGTGACTTTTTAATATACGTAAGAAGTAATGCTATAGGTTAAATTGTGGTAACCTTGGAAACAGCCTTTCTCCTCAGATGTGCCTGTGTCAATTAAAGTAATTGGGGCCCTTCAGTTAATGGTGTCTAGATTTTGATGTCCAGGCTCATGCTGAAACGTTGGCCTTAGAGGACACTTGGCTGAGAAACAGTTCCTCTGAAGAAAGATTCTGCTTGAAACGTTACAAGGTTCTTTTTTGGAGGAATTTCTCAGAATAGTAACTGGAAAGAGAGGCTAGCTTAAAGGGATGCCGTTGTACATATGCAGGATGCACAGGGGCTGGTTAGCACTAGTGAACTCATCTAGCACTTGGAGCTTACTTTGTGCGTATGCAAACTAAGCTATATAAGCAAAGCAGAGGAATACCATTTCCTTAGCTTTAAGACCTTTCGGTTTAAAAGAATCAAAAGTCATCAGATATACAGATCTAGGAAAACAACTCTCTCTTCCCCTTGGTATGTGACAGGCATATATGCATACACACAGACCTCCATTGAAATTTATGCATCTGCTGACAGACAACGTGTACACACAGCAGGGCCACAAATATCAGACAGTAGTACCTTCACTAAGCATCTCACGTGATCCTAAATTGGAACAAAACTACAGAATTACCACTTTGACACACTTGGGTAGAAAAAAAAAAATCAAGAGGAAGTGAATTTCAGAGAGGGTCTACAAGCAGCTTCTTCCAGTATCATTATACTTAGAAAGAGCAGAATTCATTTTTTCATGAACTTATTTTGAAAGCAACACAGTGCCAATCAATCACTCAGTTCAGTGTCATCCATCACCAGCTTTCTGCAGAGATGCACATGCATTTTTCTGAAATGGCTTCTGCTAAAGCATATCTTTCTAAGACCCCATTTCCCCTTTGCAAAAGAAGGCATCAAATCAACAAATCAAAGACAAAAAAAAAAAATCTTTCTCCCCCATACGATGTTCTCTGGAAGAATATTGACACAGTTTTTATATTTAAGAGGGACAGATATTTTGAAAAAATATTTGCTCATTTTTTATGTAAATTACCCTATGACAGAAACAGTGACTTTTAGCAGAAGTGGTTGCTCACTATGCAAGTGGTAAAGTGAGGAGAGCACATCTAATATTTGTCCTTTCTCCCTCTATCGAGAGGAGAGAAAACAGAGAAGGAATTAAGCAAAGTTTGTGAAAAAGCTGTCTAAATAATGGCCTGAAAAGATTATTATTGGCTTTTTCATTTGTCACACACAATAATGACAGAGGAAATGAAATGAGTCAGTCCAAGCCATTATTTTTTTTACATTAAACATCTACTTTAAGTCAAAGCCTGGATGGTCCCAGTCTGTCAAGCCGAAAGACTAAAAACAACCCGGGCTGAGGTGACGATGTTATATGCTTTGATATTGTTAATGCACAAAGGAAAAAGCAGCCTGAGGAGGGCAGTCGCTGAGTCAGGACTGACATGTGCACTCACTGTCAGCAAAGGAAAAAAAGATCAGAAAAATCACAATCCAGAATTGGCCGCCACATCGGTTGTTTCAGCCTCTTTGAGATTTGAAGTCATTTATGTGAGAAATCTGTAATGGAATATGGAATAACTCGATCAACAGGATTTAAAATGAGAAGTGTACAAGTCTGCAGTGGAACAGCTGCCAAGCTGGACTTGGGACAGCTCAATTCTACACAGACATTTTTCAGTTTAAAGAGTACAGTAAGTGAAATCCTGAAACATTACACCTATAAAACAGTTTGGAAATATGCTGCAGTCCTCAGTAAAACCAGCAAAGGTATTGCAAGTTTCAACTTGTAACTTATTACAGCTTGAATACAGGAAACATGTTTTGGTCACTGAAAAAATACAAAGAGGTTTTCTGTAATGGTTTGTTCTTATAAAGCAATAGCTTGTGAGAGCGTTCTCATTCCTAAGATGTGAGGAAAGGGCCCACTTCTCCTTCCACTGACAGAAGCTAAGTTTGACATTCCTATCAACAGGAGCAGAATTGAGCTGTGAATCTAAAGTTGCATTTAAACAATCGTCACTTTGCAGAACAAACAACAGAAACTTCAGAGTCATTATTCATATAGGCTGAAGTGAGATCAGCATTGTGGTGGGTTGAGCTTTTTGGGAATTACAGAAAGCAAATGAGTTCCAAACAAATAGATGGAACACAAGGAGGAGTAAACGCTAGAGAAGAACAGAGAGAATAACAAGATCCCATCTTAAGGGCTTTCTGTAAGTCTGACCTGGGACATTGCTGGGAGACAGACATCCCTTGGATCTAGGAGCTGTGCTGGCCAGGCCCTGAGATAGCCCAGCTGCAGGCATGTGCAGAGCTGGGGACGTGTCATGCTGGGCAACAGGTTGGTCTTTTGTTTCATCCATGAGAATAATAGAAGGGACAAAGACCATTGGGGGTTCATTCAGCACTGCCAGAGGAGATGAAGTTGCACGTATACTCAAAGAAGAACAACAGAGATCTTCAGGTACATATAGATTTGAATTTTGGCAACACATTCTGGATTAAAGCAAGAGCAAAACCACTCTGAACTTGAAGATAATCACAGAAGTGAAGTACTGTTGCCTGGCCAACCCTACAATACGGTACATTTTCTCTCAGGCTATTTGTGCAGGCCTCTGCAGTCCCAGCCCTCACTATCTCTAACATTCAGTATTTAGTTCACTTAAACTATGTATAGAACGACAAGTTATGAAATGTAGGAGTGCCAAAAGATAATCTGCACTACCATTAATTGCTACACAAGTACATCAGAACTGTCATGAGCAGTGATACACCAGGCATAACAAGCATTCTGAAGTCAAACTCCCAGTTTTACTCTGATGCAGAAGGAAGGATGCTGATGACAGATGGGCAGAGTACAGCAAGTCATTGGGCCAAAATCCGGACTAGATGGCTGTAGCTGCATCTCACTGCCAAGACTTGAAACCTCAGTTTGCATCAGAAACCATCAACTTCCTGGATTCAGTCAGGAAAAAGAAAATCTATGAAAAGATAATCAGTCAAATATTAAGAATACATATTAACCAATCATCCACTCTGCTGGCTGCTCTCCCTACTTTTCTGCTTTGGTTCAAGGCTGTTCCCATTGCCTACAAAGCCCCTGATTTATGTAATTGTGGAACTTCCATTCTGTACCAAGTAACATCATTATTCACTTAAGGAAAAGCTCCCTTACTTGCTTCTACCCAGACTATTTATCCTCTCTGCCTGAGCTGGTGCACACTTCAACCCTTCTAGGTTGACTGGACATCAGTTCAGAGTCACTGGACAGAAAGGGTCAGGAGTGCCTCTATCTCCAGTTAAAAAAAAAAAGATTACTGAAGATGTCCGTAAAGGTCTGTGAAAAAAAAATCACACCATTAAAAGTATGCTACAATGAAGTAAAACAGCAAGATGAGAAAGCTTTAAATTGGTTTCATTACTGGCAACTTGTCTAGACCTATTCTGCTAGTCAATACCAACTGGTCAAGACAAAAACAACGCTCAGTGCGTAACAGCTATGAAGTTACACCCTCACATAGCCTACAGTTACTACTGTTATGGGAAAATTGGCACATCTATCAAGACAGATAGTACATTTTGTAGGCAAACGTTTGTCATCATTGCTTGTTAAGAACCTAACAAGTTTCCTGTTAGCACTGGATAAAGTTAATAATGACCCCACAAAACCTTTGAAATGGTGACATGAAAGTGAGCCTCCCAGACTAAAAAGTCTTGTTTAGAAATACTAAGTCTGGAAATATTATATTGGAAGGGAATGAGTCCAATGCAATAAGTCAGGAGACTGTTACTAAACAACTGCATTAAGATGAAGACCAAAAGAAACTCACAGCATTGTACCCAGTGAGCTGTACAGACAAAACAAACTGTTGTGGGTCAGCTGGGCTCTGACCTTCACTCTAATGAACTGTATTTCAAGCATTCAATTTCTGAATGCCACGGCACCATGCTGCCCTATATTCTCATATTCTCATCTGTTTATAAACATGGAAGTGTTACTCCAGCAGGCACTTTCCTCTTGGTGCTACAATATGCCTATTACAAAGAAAGGAAAGATCCAGGTACCAAGTTTGCATTTTGTAAAGCTTTATGTAAACAAACATGCAGAAACAGGCCATGAGACCAATACACCAGGTGATAAGGAAAACTTCCACTGAGAGAATATTTATTTCAAGAACTTCTGGTTAACTGAACATGTGAAGTCAAGAGACACATACTGTCCAAATAATCTGCTTGAACAGTGTTTCTGGGCTGATACCTAAAATCTCCTGTGAAATTTCAGTGTGTTTTTATGCTTCACACACTTTTTAAGTCAGCTGTTAGCTTTCCCCTTCACCTCCAACATGTTGCTCACATCCCATTACAGACTGATCACATTTCATTTGTTGGTGAACTCAGGTTTTATTTGCCATCTAATTTTCTTGAGAAATTATGACAAAACATTAGAAAATGTTTTTAGCACAGTTAATTAGTTTTTGAGGGGACACAGCCCCCTCAAAAAAAAATTCAGAATATTAATCACATACACCAGCAGTTCATCAGAAGACACTCTGCTTTATTGTGCACGTCAGAATAAGTGATAATGCCAAGGGGCTAGCAGGATAATGAACAACTGCCACGAGAAATGGATCACTGCACAAAGCCATCTGAAATACAGCAATGATGGGGAGAGCAACGCTGAGCTGCACCCACAGTTTCTCCTTTCCTCCATCTCAAGTTTGCTTGGTTAAACCAGGGATGGAACACGAAATCAACTGTAACCGAGTTCTCTAGAGATGTCTCTAGAGATGTCAAGTACAAATCCACTTCAACCACCGAATATACAGCCATACCACAGGTGAATTTGCCCTCCAGGCAAAGAGTTTAACAAGTCTTGTTCATACATGCAGTTATTTCACAGTTAAGCGTGCCCTCTGATGAGCTTCAGACACAGTGTAAAACTGAAGTAAAATGACCACAAATGGAGATTGATCCTTTACTATGCCAGAGTCATAAATAATTCCAAATTCAATTCCCAAATACCTTCATATAGAAGCTATGTGAAAACCTAGTAGAGCAAATTTTAAACCAGACCTTCAAAAGTGGTTCTCCAGCTCATAATTAACCACTAAGCAGAGAAATCGGGGAAGAGTGGATTGAATTGAACTCTCAGCTTCCTTGATTGTGCAAAGATGCAGAAGTGATGTACTTTATAGCCAAGCTTTGAGACCATCACCTACATGTCAGTGACAAGGTGAGCAAACAAGGCTATTCAGTTCAGTAAGCATTACACAGTTTCAAGAATATATCCATCAATGTTCCAAGATGAGGAAAAAAGTATTCAGGAGGCTTAACATATTGGGTTTCACTGTTGATTTTTTTTTTACCCAGTTATAGCTTCTATTTTCTAGCATAAATGCAAAATTGGAATTTAGAAGAAATAATAAAAGGGAGGGGTGGTGTGAGGGAAAACAAAATCACATTTTTATATGCAGGTACATTTCATGCTGAGGGACAGCTGTGTAGAAAAAGGAGATGGAAGGATAGCTGAAAGATGAGTCCTGAAGTGTCCACTGAAATGGTCTACTTCACCCCCAGCCCATCATCACTCATCTTTTGTCGTATATTAATAGGATTTATAGTATCTGCAAGTGAAGTAAAAGATGTAAAACAGTAACAGATCAGCACTGCCTCCTCCAAATCCTGTCAGCTTTCCTGAGCTCCAAACGGTATGAGATTACCATGAAAGAAAACAGATTCAGGCCAGCAACCCTGAACACAAAAGCTGTATTGCAGAATGGGTGAGAGAAGCAATTGCCCATGAATTCTTGTTGAACCCAAAGCAATTAGATTTTACAAAAAAGGAAACAGTTAGAAATAAGCCTTCTGTGAAAGGATAGGACTGACATCTTTCCCTTTACTGCTGTACCCTACAAGTGATGAATGCCATCAGAACACCTCAATCAGCTTAAAAGAAAAAAAAAAAAGAATGGCAGGTGGCCCTTAAACAAAGCTGACGTTACCCACCTTGGTTGTACTTGGAACAGGTTATTAGAAAGCTGCTGAAGAAGCAGAACACAATCTTGAATAGCTTGAATGCAAAGTTTTAGTCACAACTTCTGGCTTCAGAAGCGGTGAGGACACGAGAAAAAGCAAACAGGGAAGACAGGAAGGACGACTGAGACAAGAAATAGAAATGGCAGAATTTCAGAGAATCACGGGAACAGAGGGCTTCCATCTCCTGAGAACATTTTATCTGCAGCCTTCTCATCCCCTGCAGGAGGTGACAAAGCACAAACAACAGATACCTGTCCAGACAAATAAAAGCCATGCTCAGTAAGCAGCATATTCCTGCATTTCAGAGCTTGCTATTATTGAAAAGGAGAGAGAGGGATCTAAGAAAGTGCCTAAAAATTGTTGTGTAGGATAGCTTTGAAACACATAATATAGAATGTGAGTTATTGTTGTAGGTTTGCGTGCCCAGCAAAACATACTTTAGGAACACAGCTTATTTTCAGAGAACAGTGAGCTTCACATTAGTCAGAAAAATAAAAATAGATTTCCAGTATTCCAAACCATTAATCCTCTCAACATTGAGGAGAGCATGGGAAGTCATATCAGGAAGGATTTGTGATCAGTGATGCTGGAAAGTGACAACAGGGAGCATCCGAAGTGAGCTGAAGGCTGTAAGCTGTTGAGTTTGTACTGCACAACTATAATCCTTCTAGCAGAAAGCCCTTCTGAACAGAGGAAACCTAAGTACAAACAGTTAAACTTACTGCACCCACAGTTAATGTGTAAATCTAATGAAGTGACAGATTTGCCTTTCTGGAGAAAGGACTTCTAGTTCTTCAGATGTAAAAGACATCATGCTGAGTGGTACCAAACCAATCAGGTTTGAAACCAAGCCTATGATCTGTACCAAACACAGAATTCCACGTCACTTAGAGCTGCTCTTGTTCCCATCTGGGTTGGAAACTACTACTTTCTCCCAGGCAATTGGAAATTCCCGTTACAGTTTTCCAACACTCAAATCAAATTCTAGGAGAACTGGAAAGTGTCAACAAAAAAACAAGAAGATATCTTTTATAACAGCTGCGTTATTTACACACGCTGGAACAGGTTGCCCAAGGAGGCTGTGGATGCCCCATCCCTGCAGGCATTCAAGGCCAGGCTGGATGTGGCTCTGGGCAGCCTGGGCTGCTGGTTGGTGACCTGCACACAGCAGGGGGTTGGAACAAGGTGATCATTGTGGTCCTTTTCAACCCAGGCCATCCTGTGATTCTAAGACTCTACAGAATGTGAGTCAGGGCAGTCCATTACTGACATATCATTGATTACATCAAAAACAAAAGAGGAAAACGTTAAAGTGCCTTTGGCAGAAGTTTAGCCTTCTTCCTACTCTTGTGTCAAGCAAGCATTTGCCTTGCAGGAATGCCACAGAAACACAACATGACACAGTACTGCTTCCTTTTAAACCCGTTTAACTGAGGGCTCATAACACAACCCATGCTTAACCCCAACTTCTCAGCTGTATGGAAGTCACTCAAACACTCACATCACTGTACAATGCGTTTGGTGATCGGATATTTTAGGGCTTGTTTGTGAATAGCTGCATATTTGGAAACAGGGTAAAATACAGCATACCTGACATACCTGAGCAAGTGCCAGAGAGACAAAAAAAAAACAAACCTCGCACTGCAACCTCCCTGGGGAAATCTTTGTTCATTTTAATACTTGTTCTGTCAGCTGTCTCTGTGAATGACAAGGTTTTATCTCTAATGTGAATGGCTTTGAAGGCTACTTGCATTATCCATTCTTCAGCAGCTGCTGCTGAAACCACGGGGTTGCAGACTTATAATTAAATCCAGCTGCCAGGACTGTGAGTTCAGTTCTATCGAAGGGAGCAGCAGTGCTGAGTGGTTGCTGGCAAGATTCTGCCTCTGTTTCTAGACAATGTAATTAACTCTTTTGCCTCTTTTAGATGAAATAAACATCAGCGCTAAAGAATGTGTTAAATGACTAAAATTGTATTTATTTACAAGAGTTCTATTGCAGTCATTAAAACCAAGAAAAGAAAACTCTAGATAGATGATGGCCCAGAGCAGATAGCTCTTCCCAAAAAAGCACTCGTAGGACACCCAAGGACAGGACACAGGATGGAAGGAGTTTCCTGCAGGGCACATATTAACTGATCTACTCTTAAGCCTTAAAACACAGACTGCAGAATACAGCAAATATCAATACCCAGTTTGAGAGAATTGCAGGTGAGGTATGGCAGACTGAACCACAGGGCTTCCTTCGAGGGCAAAATCATCTCCAAAGCCCAGTGCCCATGACTAACATTACTTACAGATAGCCCAATCTTGACTAAATAGCTGCAGATGTACTTTTAGAGTATAGCTTTGTTGTAATTTTTTTTTTTCCAGTCAAATGGTTCATATTCATGTGTCAGCAAAAAAGTTAGCTACCTAAATTTGACTCTCTCATTCACAGCCCTTTAAGTGCTGTTCAAGGAAGTCTCTGCTTTTGGGAAGAAGTGACTGAAAGCTTCTGAAAAAACACTGCACAGAAATAGAAGCAGTTGGCAGAAACACTTCAGAACAACATCACCAAGGTAGGAAGTAAAACATTCATTCGTTTGTGAGGACAAGCTTCGTTTGTGAGGAGTTGCTATTTGTACCTCTTTGGAAACACGCAGCAACCCAATCACATCTGAGGACTGGTGAGAAAGCCCAACAGAAGCCAGAATAAAGGTGAATTTGCTCTCAGGTGGTTATACTTAGGTTCATTTACTTTTGACATCTGTTTGCTGTTCCCTCCTGCCTGCCGCTAGCACTAATGGCTGCAAAGCCCAGGCATGTCAGCAAGATGGGCTGATTATTACATCCTGTCATACCTAGGTGGAAGCCAGTTGTGATTTTGCTTTTACCATCCCCATTTTAAAATGACAAAGCTTTTATCTCTAAGCTTTTTAGTGGCTTTTTTTAAAGGGCTTTTTTTTTTTTAAACCTGTAGAGGTTCATATCTTCCCAATGCAGAAAGGGGTTCCCAAAGACTGCAAAGATGAAGGTGAGATGCATGCAAAGAGAGAAGTGAATGCAGGGAAAGGGCAAAGAAGGAGAAATGGAAAGGTTGGAGGAAGCCACGCTTTTGCTTTTTAAATCCTTTATGAGGTCCTGCTTGCAACTGGAGTTAAATCTCTGAATCAACAGCTATCTGTCAATAGAACAGATAATGTCACTTTATCTCATCCATAACTTTTTCCTTGAGAGATAACGGATAGCTTGGACCTTCTGTGCTATTTTGTGCAGTAAAGTTGTCTTTCAAAAGCATCTGCACGGAAGAACTTTTGACTCATTTCTGTCCTATATTTCTAATCAGCCCTGGCATTTTGTATTTAAGTCCAACTTTACCTCTGTATTAATTTGTGACTATATATGCATATAGTTTATTACTCAAAGCACAATCTGTTTTAAGTACCAGACTATCTATCAGTTGCCAAAGGAGAGAAGACATTAGAGAATGGGATGTAACCACAGGATCGAAAACAGAAGGCATTTACTCACTGTCATAAGATGACTTCCTATGAATCTACATGTAGGAGCTCACACTGTACATTAAAGATGGATCTTAAATAGGGGAAAAAAAATAAAGCTGTGTTTTCTTTCCTATTTGAAAATATTTAAAAAGCTGATACGAGGTTTGTGTTTGCTATATTAAGGCTTAGGTTTAAAAGCAAAAAAAATAAGAAATCATTAAAAATTTGATCCAGAGATTTTCAAGGCAATTAGGTCACTGATGTGCTGGAGCTCTCCAACTTTTCACCAAGAGGAGAATCTGCTCAAAGGTTATGTCAGAAGACTTCATCATGTCTCAAACGTCGTTCAAGTTGGTAAATTAATTAAGGACTGAGAAAGCAAGACAGTGTTTTTCCTGCACATAAGATGAGATCAATTACTTCTAAGCAGTGTAGGATATAGCAGGAAAAAACAATCAATTCAGTTCACTAACTATAAATAGCTGCTCTGATTAATATACTAATTTTAAACACCAAAGGTATGTCAGCATAGTTTCTCTTGCTAATACTTTAACTACATAAAACTGCCTGCAGCATATAGTTTTTAATGCTGTGCCTGTCCAAATTTGCACTAATAAAGCATAAATTAAGATTGTGCACTAGAAAAAGCCAAATTCCATCCACCATTTTTCCCCCACAGGAAAAAGCATTCTGAAATACTTAAATAAACATACCTACCTAACACTGCTTCTCACACTGTCAGTAGGAGCGACCACGTTAGGTGCCAAGCTTGTGACATCGCAAGGCAAGAGCTGGCTCTGTGTCCAGCCTGCTGCATGGCTCCACTGAAAAACTGAGTATCCCTGTCCTTCAGTTCCAGTCAGTCCCTTCCCTCGAAGGATTCTAAACAACCTCCACACAAGGAAAGGCAGCAAAGCACCAACAAAAGGGATTTCCTTGTGCTGCTCCTTTCCCCTGTGCTCACACAGCACAAAGGACATGCCAAAGTCTACTGTGAACATCTGATGAAACACCTTGCTACCTGCAATTGTGCTTTAATAAGGCATATTTTTAAAGTTTCACTACTTTGAAGGGCTTTGGATCCTAGATCTGCCTTGCAATCAACAGCACCACATAAGCAGACAAAGAATTAATCTACCCTCAAAACCACAAATATGATGTAGTTCTACTGGGAAAGATGAAATCTAAAGGCATCGCTGTGGGGGACACATCCATGGCACTTTAGGTTTGATTTTTACCATTTTAAGTGATTTCAAAAAGAAGCAAAATGAGTAGCACAGCCTTATGGATATATATATATACTGCCCTGTAAAGCTTATCCAGGTCCTCAGTCTCACAGAAGGAAACATGCATTTCTCCAAGAGACGAGTATTATGCAGGAAGAGCATTCATCATGCAACTCCTAGAGATATTTACTAGAGAAATAGAGAAGGAAACATTCACCATGAAAGAGTATTCTTAAGTTGCAAGAAGATCCATCAGGCTTCATACCATTTCATTCAATATTTATAAAAAGTGTTTTCTTTGACTAGTTCTGTAGCGCAAACTCTTATCCATCCAGAGTAGGAGGTGCTCACAGTTGTTTACTAAAATCTTTATACAGTTCAATACCTTAATAGTGTGTGACCGAAGTCAAGGAATAGATTGACAGCTAGTCAATGAACTGATAAATATCCATCACATAAGCATTTCATTTTAGCTAACCGTGCAGTGGACATTCTGCCTCTATATACACATTCCAATGCTATTATCTCATGCTTAATTACTTAGGTCTCAAAGCACTTTACAAAGAAATGAACTATTATTATCAGCACTTCACACACAAAGAAATTGAGGCACGGCGGTATAATTTGCCAAAGTTATTGAATTCATATCCAAGGTCAGTGACAGGTGAAAAACAGCTCTTATCTCATACATCAGGCAAGCACTGCATTCATAGACCACACTGCTTCCCAAGCATGTAATATTTAGCAATTTACATTAGCTAGTGTAAAGAATTTAAGTTTCACCTGCATTACAGCAAGTCCTGCACTGTGAAATTGAAGCATCTGTACTTTGAGTCCTAAGACACTGGAATATTCCATCTTTGCATTCAGCCTTTCTCCAATGATTAAGACAGAAAATCTCACATTGTGAGGAGTCTGCCTTGGTTGTTTCATGCCTGTTTTTAAACATCTGAAAATACCCATCTTCTCAGAGATGCCCAATTTTGGTCACCTTGCCAGTCACAGTAGCTTTTTGCAAAGTCATTGTAATGGAAAGCTTTTGCTTTGGTCAAATCAACAAAGCCTGGTCCTTCATTTTGTGCACTAATATCAGAGGAGGAGGAACTCCAAAAAGCAATAAGCCTTTCTTCATCAGATCTCAGTTTAAGAGTCAAAACTAATCCTTATTTTTCGCATTGCACACTTTTATTTGTACAAGGAGGGAAGTTACTCCTGTTTGTAGAACTTGGAATGCTCTCACTAGCTGCATGTCCAAATACAACTTCCAAGGCTGAATTAAAAAAGCTAAATCAAATTAATTCATTTCTAAGTCCAGCTCAGGTGCCTGAGATTACCAGGACAGCTAGCAAATAACAATGAAACCAGCACTGAAGCAGATTTAATTCTTGGCGCTGGGTTTTGTTAATTATTATTACAGGTTTTCTGTCCCTTTTTCTGGGCTCAAGAGAAATGAGAATCTCAACTTCTGAACAAGTCAAAAAAAAAAAAAAAAGCTCGTAAGTTTATATTGTAATTGATATAAGTCTATTATTACAAGACAAATTGCAACAGACAAAGAGAGAGACAGCTCAATCTGTTACTGAATCCTTGTAATGGCTATATGAAGAGCTCAACCATTTCACTCATAAATCTTCCTACTAAGTTTTTATTGCTGCTTGTGTGGATAAAATAATAAAACTTTGAGGTATACAAGAGATGCAGTAATGCATCTCTTCTAGTCACAATTACATGGAGTTTGTTACAGGAATCATAACCTTCTCAGCATCTAATCAGAAAAAACATTGTGCTACAGGCTGCTAAAGCACCCTGAGAAGTCATTAGATTTGATTGTGACAGTTGTGAATAATCACCTCTGCTGCACATTGCTGTGATGCAGGGGGCCATCGTCAGTCATCCCCAACGATCTGCCACAAACTTTCTGTGGGACAGACCATGCAGAGCACATAGCAGCTGGATCTCCAGGAGGATGACCTACTTACTAATAAACTTAGGGGCAAACGTTAAATGCAACAGAGGAAAACAGATCAGGAAGGTTTTGAAACGTTTCCATTTGTTTGTGTGGGTGTTCTGTTGTTGTTCTTGCTTGTTTTTTGTTTAGGGGGTCTAATTTTAATTAACTCTCCTCTTTTTGTTTTATTTTTCAGTAGTGTTCTCTCTGTTGTCTGTGGAACACAATGCCAAGCACGGTGATCATGAAGAACACTTACATATACTAAACTTTCAAATCAGCTGTCAGTGCTGAACAGCAGAAAGCAGGTAAGTAGAGGGGCTGAAGGGATAACAGATGGGATACTGCAACAACTCAGAATGCAATCAAATGAGTGTGTCGTCAATTGCTAATGGATTTTCCTCTAACAGGACACTGAGAGGTGGCCACAGCACCAACAGTGGCCAATAACCAGAGTTACCAGAAAGGATGCCATAGTGTAACACCATTGCAATTAACATATCTAGATTATATTCAAGAACTGTACATTATGGTCTGACACTCATTTGATTCACTGAAACCTCAAAGCTAAAGCCTTTGGTAGATCACCTTGTCCTGTATATTAAGTGTAGGAAGGAAAATTATTTATTTTCCAGTAAAGCTGCAGGGAGGATAGAGGAGATTTAATGACCATTTAAAAAGCAATGTGCTACAGTTAAGTAACACAGCTGCGTTAAAACTCAGGCTACCTAAAACAGCAATGCTCCAACTTCAGCCAGAAAAATACAATAAAAAGCCCTTGGAAAAAGCCCAGATGCTAAAGCTGCTAGCTCCACAGAACATTTTCTTTAGTTTTGTTTGCAACAAATATGATATGAGCCTCACAATCATCTGACTGGAGATGCCTGCAATGGTTAAGAAGCCTTGCACTCTAAATTACCTTACTTTTGTTAGGCAGGTGAAATGTCCGTGATGTTCTTTCAGAAGAGAGGTTTTTCCCTTCAGAATTTAATTTATAAACGCACTCCTGCCAGGCTGCGATAGCAGCTACTGTATAAACCTGAAAATGATGACTGCTGAAATTCCATTCAAACCCTCGGAATCAATAGAAAGCAGACAAGCCACCAAGATAAAGTTCCACCCGACTGCAAAGAGCAAGGACTGCAGGATGCCTCACTTTGTTTCTGCAGTGTCCGCAGCCACCAACCTGTGAAATAGAGACTGCACAATCTCATCTCAGGCCGAAAATCTGACCTCTGCTATCCGCGTGCTACGACCACATAATCTGCTGTTAGAAGTGCTTTAATGCTGTAGGTATTTCCAGACAACAGAAGGAAGACTCAAAAGTCTAGGGAAGACAGTTCAGAATTTGCTGAGAAATACCGCATTTGGTTAAAGCTTCTTACATGGGCTCCATAGAGATTCTAATCCTGCTTACCTCGAAGCAGCAGCTCTACATAACAAAGCAATCTCCATTGGTGTCACACTGGTTCATACCAAGCTACGTGTAAACTCATGTATTTCTTTCCTGCCCATACAGAGTACCACTGCTAGGATCTGCTTAGCTGAGTAACACTGAAGGCAGAGGTTGAAATCCTGCAGCCTAGTGTCAGAAGTTTCATTGTGAAGGGCTCTGCATTTTATTTAATTGTTTGCTTACAAATGAATAAATGTTCTCTATGACCAGGGCCTGGAAAACACAAACCTGTTGCAATAATGCTTGCTGACTTTTCCAACAGGGCTGAGAAGGAAATTGCCATGTCTGACACTCTTTGCCCCAATCACAACAGCCAACGGTAACAAGGTATTTCTGTTTATAAGTGTTCCTCTATGTGCATTTTACTCAAACAGGGAGCAACACTGTTCATCACAGATGCATTTGCAATGGTTGATATTTGACTCACCATACTGGCAGCGAGGACCCTGAAATCCTGCAGGACAATGGCACATGTGAGGTCCTTCTTTAGAACACTTCCCTCCATTGAAGCAAGTGTCAGCAGCACACAGCACTAGAACAAACAGAACAAAGCAGAGTGGGTTTTGCTTGTTTTGTGCCAAGGATTCTCCAGAATTACCTCCTCTTTTCATAGCCTACTACAACAGAACATCCAAATAAAATGAAAGTCTTTTAAAAATCAGAAACTGTATTTATAATGTTGATAGCATTAAATTTAATTCTAATGAAAATAAGTCTAGGGCAACGTGGTTTTACCTGAAGACACTTCAAAAGTAGAAAACAATTTCATAGGACTCAAAGTATGTAGAATGACAGAAGGGATGAACTGCTGAAGGGCAACGCAGCAGTGGGCAGACAACACCAGGGTATTAGAAGATGTTATGTACATCTGAGGAAATGAAGGTACTTTCTTTCAACTCAGAATATTATTCACTTAGAACAGCTTAAATTCCACCTCCTTGAGCCAAATTTGCTAAGAGTATCAAATGCAAAAGAACACTGTGGCTACCTTTGTGTCTTAAACAATCTGCAACAAGTCTCAGCTGCTCTTTCAGAAGAAAATAATTCTGTACTGCCACCAGTGCTCAAATATGTGACATTCCTTTATGCCAGAGACTAATATGAAGATTATAAGCATGCCTTTGACTTCTTGCAACAGAAGAAACACACACTAAACATGCAGATTCACACAGACACTAATAGGCTCTCAGGTGGCTGGATTTTGTTTTGGTTTAAGAATAAAGAAGAAAAAAAACAAAAGCAATCTCTGAATGCAGTCCTCAAGTTGGTAGAAAGATTAAAGATACATAGGAACAGATGCTTGCTTTTAAACTGCAAACACAACCATTGATGAAAGGAGCAGCAAAAATAAACAGTGAGTAGATTGTTGTCTTTTACTGATGTCTTGTTAACAGTGGACAAAGTGCTTCCCAACCATTTCAACTCAATTCCATGTTTCAGTAAAACATCCAGTCATGCTTAAGAATTACTGATAGGAAGAGGCTCTCATCAGATAGAGAACCTCAGGGTGGAAAGATAACTGCAGCTTCTTCTGCATTCATAGATCACCTCTTCATAATTAGAACTCCCAGTTATAAATAGCAAGAAAAATCTTTCTAGAAAGAAGATGCAGAAAGGCCCAAGGATATGATCTCTTCAGTCATTGTTCTGTCACAGTTTTGCCATCATCAACTTACTATGCAAGCAGCCAGGTTCGCTGTTGTGTTGAGCCCACCCAGGGCAGCACTTATAGACAGTCTGGTGCTCCATTCTGTACACCTGCTTGTACACAGTGTAGTAACCAGACCTTCAAAGAGAATCAGTTCGAGAGAACAAGTCAGCTTATTCACATAGCTTTAAATCACAATTTTGTACTCTGCTACTGATAAGTCAAGAAGGCCATGACACATCCAAAACACTCAAGTCACATTTTCCACCCAGTAACAGACTTAAGGACTCAGCAAGATGTGATATGGCCATAACCAAATTGCATATATCTCAGGAGATTACACAGACTGAACTCTCAAAGTACAAAGAAACTGCTTTCAATGTCAGTACCAGAACTCATTTGTATCACTAATTACCTCCTCTCGTATCCCATGCACCACCTCCTCCCTGTGCAGCCCTGTTTCCACATCTTCACCATGCGGCTGAAGGCCTGAACACATGGCTGTTGGTGCCCCACCAGCACCAGCTCCAACACGGGGCAGACATTTGGCCTTTGGGGAAAGAAAAGAAAAGAAAAATCACCACATTTCATTCTCTCCAATGCAACATCTGAAAATCTGAGAAGAACATACAGAAAGCTAAGCTACCTGCAACAGTTAAGAGTTAGAAACATTACTAAAAATACTGTGGATCTGTGACTTTTTCCACCTTGAACTGATCGCAACAAGAGAGCAGCACCCATCAACACCTGACAAATCAGCCCAGAGAATTCAGCCTGGCAAGTGTCACAGACCTGAACAGAGCCAAGATTTCATTACTGTTTTGGTTGCATAAGCCACGAGCAGGAACACAATCCTGGTAGCAATTTTTTTGCACAAGAGCTGGCCTCTGAACAGCTAGGCCAGCAAAATGCAATTGCACCTCATTCCCAGAAAATGAGACCTGCAGTGCCTGAGCAGGATGTGATGGATGACTCAGCACTCTTTGCTGTCCATAGATAACAATGGTCTTTCAGATGAGGCTCTGCTGACAAAGGGTGGTGCCTGGTAAGCAAAAAAGCTGATGGCTGAGGTGAGGGAGCCTGAAAGGTGCTTGAGGCCATCCATGCCTGTGCTAGAAATGCTGGGAGCCCCATTGCTCCTTATGGAGCACACAGCAACCACTATCGAGCTGACAAAGCAGGGTAGGAACAGGCACTGACCTCTGCAGAGCAGCTACCAGATAGCCAGACTGAGTATAAATAATAGAAACAGATTCTGCCTTAGAAAACAGCATGTAAACCGAACAAAACTTACAATGAAATTCAGGCTGTACAATTCAATGGGAGCTGCTCCATTGATTCAAGTGCAGATAAGATGTATCTAAGCAATTGTTGTGGGAAAAGGGCATTCTGTAAGAGCCCCCCTCTGCTATCTACCTCCTCAGGGAAGCATATGAGATTTAAAGAGGAAGCATAGCTGTTCCCTGCTGAGGATACCAAAAACAGCAAGAGCAAAAGTGTTGCTTTGTAGGATGGTATGTAATCCTCACCCTGCTACCAAGCTCTGGTTACAAAAGGACTGAGGGTTTTGCAGAGATGCTGCCAGCCTTGCTTCAGTTCTACTCCTGGTGTAAATTAGAAAGTTCTGAATAACAGAAAATAATTCTGCATAGAGCATACCAAGTCCAGCTGAAGCTACAAAGTTCTTTTTGGTGACTTTCAATACAGTGGTCTCGTGTAGCAACACTGAAATAAAGCTATTCCTGGAATAGCATGCAGACTGCTAATGTAATAATTAAGCTCCATTAGAGCAGTGAGCTCTAGCCACAGAGCCTTTGCAAATGTAAACCTCTACGATCAAAACACAGAGACAAAACCATGAACTTTGTATATCTGTTCTCATTTAGCATTTGTAAACATGTAGCAGGTGTGCCACACAGCTAACAGGGGAGTTCTTCCAGTTTGAGAGGGCCCTGGTCAGGCTATGAAGAATACACACTGTCAGCTGACAGAGGCATAAACGTGAGGTTGTGATAGAATGGATAGAAAGCAACTTGCTTTCACCATTAATGCAATAAATAATATTTCTAGCCCAACAGCAGCCTGGCAGTTAGAGTTATCATTAGCTACACTGGATATTGGCAATATCTCTTTCAGGATTTACTGGGCTTTTTACTTTGGGGCCCCAAAGTACTTTGCAGCCTCGTTATGTCTGAACACCACACAATGAAGCTTTTCTAATGAGAAGTAGATCTTTCATCTGCAGGTCTTCAGGTAGCTTACCAACATCATTAAATTAAGCCTGTGCAGAACAGGAAAATCCTATAAGCAGGGTCATTTCTACCAATGAGTTAAACACTTGGAAATAGCTGCCTGCCTAGATCAAAGCCACTTTACAGTGTAGCAGAAGTGTCAGGTGTGACTTTGGTTACCAGAAGAACAAGAGGAAGGAGCAGCCGCCAGCTCATCTAATCAGCACTGGTTTTATTTGTTCTACCTTCAATAAAACAGACCAAGGTTCGGTTGCCAAATCATAATCTTATTGACACCATTCTAGTGCATAACCTGCCAGCTTCTCGACAAGGAGGCCAACCAGAACTATGGCGTACCTAAGGCAAGCAATATAAGAACTGAAAGATCAGGCACCACAATTGAATCATTTCCCCCCCTCTCCATTTTAGTACTGCTGGATGATATCTCCCCAGCTGGCATGAAAAGCAGCAACCCGTTCACTGCTGTTGGAAAAGACTCAACACTAAGGGGTCTACAGTCATGCAAAACACCTTGAACGAGAAACCCAAGCAGGTCTGTGAAAGGTGCTGCTGATAAAAATAAAAAGAAACAAACAACCAAATAGTTCCAGACTGGACAACTGGAGCACAGTTTTGAACGTGACTTTCATTATGTAGGCTGCCTATCTTATGATAGAAAGGCATAAATAGTACGTTTGTCCTGGATAAACTTACCTTGATAAAAAGCAGTCCCCTGAACTAAGATACCTAATTCCCCCCGGCACTGAAGTAGCTGCAAATCTCCATTACCCTAAACCACACTTTCAGTGGGACCAACGCACACCATCTGCAATGCGACCATTTAAACAGACATTTCCTAAACTATAATATTTCAGTTTTTTTCCCAAAATGAAAACATCACAACCTCCATCTCTTGCTTCCACAGAACGTAATACATGCTTCCATCACTGTGGATCCTCCTGCAGACTGCAGCAATCAACCACAGCACACCAGACAACTCACACCAGAACACAGAAAGATCCATCAGCCCCCCAAGGCCTTCCCCCAGCTTTCAAGAGAACCTTTTAGTCCTTTTCTTCACAGGAGACAGAATTCCTGTCAGCTCTGAGAACTTAAGCTCTGCTGCTGACTGAGTGCAAGACACAGAATTAAGACACATCACTTTCCCCACATCCCATCCCTAAGGTTCTTGAGAGAAGGTTTCTTGAACATGGCCCCTTCAGATCCCTTCCCCACTACCCCATATATTTCTTCCTCCGTGGGGAGATTGCAGTTATTGATGTTTGTTAGATGGCTCCATGCTTCCTATTCTTTGAGCCTGCCAACACTGTAAAGCAAAGCAGAAGACAGCAGTGTAGTTTCAGATTGCCTTAATTCCTCCTGGAACCACCCTTGCTCTGCTTCCATGTCACCTCCACTACTCAACAGCCCATGTGTGCCAGCTATTCCTTCCTCTCACATTACCTCAGCACTCAGCGTATTTAGTTTAAGTTCAAAGCAATTGTTCTCAGCCCATTCTTAGCACAGTCTGCTGTTTGTTTCACATCCAAAGCAGCTCTTTGTATGCCCAAAATCTTGCCTGCTTTCTTTTTCCATTACGTCAGTTGGTCTAATAAAACCCTTGCCTTACTTAGCAACCATGTCTCACTTAGCAGGCTTTTTTAAAATGACTCTCCCTCTAGTGAATGGAACATCATGTACTGATAATTCATGCATATCTCCTTTTATTAGAATTGCCTAAAAATTTCCAGATAAAGGTACATTCGTCTGCACCACACTTCCATAAATAAAAGAACGAAGCTGACAATTGTTGTAATGACAGATGGAGCCCATCCTATAAATTCCTCTCGTGTGCTGTTGCCACGTGTCCAGGAATGGCTGTATTGACTTCTATGATACAGTTAATAGGAACAAACAGCACTCACAGAATAAAGAAAGGCAGCAGCATAAAGTCAAATGCTTATTAAGATTTATTCAAAGCAAGCCATTCCCCCAGCATGCCCTTGGGATAACGTAAAGGCAAATATTGAAACCTCTGCTACATTGCAGCTCAACTGCAGCAGTTGCATAACATGGAATCCTTTGCAAAACCAGGGGCAACACACATCCCCTCCTCAAACACAGCTCCCAGCTCACAACACATGAAGTTCAGCCCTCTGTCTCACTGCTCTTTGATAGATAACACATAAACAAGCAAGCTGCTGGAACAGAAGTACCACACAAAACACAGTTAGTCATGTGTTAAGGCTCTCTGCTCGATAGGTGCCACCTAAGACTAAAATGAAGCTCCAGTGGATGAAAAGCCAGAGAGGTTGTGGATCTCCTGTCCATCCCTGGAGGTGTTCAAGGCCTGGTCGGATGGATGGGGCCCTGGGCAGCCTGGGCTGGTATTAAACGTGGAGGTTGGTGACCCTGCCTGCAGCAGAGGGGTTGGAGCTTGGTGATCCTTGAGGTTCCTTCCAACCCAGGCCATTCTGTGATTCTATAAAGGTACATTTAGGCAAGGAGAACTCCACTTTTACTCTCATGTCCATTGCATTCAGAATATTTCTTAATGGGAGTTTAAGTGTTAAAATAAACCAAACACGTGTCTATTATGCTCTCTGATTTGATTGATACACCAATCCCTTAACACCTTTATACACCAGTGCTCTCTGTTAGCCAAGACTAACACCAAGGCTATTATTAGCTCCTCAGTCTGAGTCAGGCAAGCCAGAAAGCTCTAGCTTAATATTTGCATTAAGAGTCTGCCCTTTAAACAAAGGCACCCTACACACAGCTCAGGACTTAAGATTCCAATGAACAGATAATTGGATCAACATGAAGCAAGAGCCACTGCACAACAGGAAAAGATCAGAGAATTAAAAGCATCTCCAGAAGGAATATAATTCATTCTTGGGTTTACATTTTGAAAGGGGAATATACATGTTTGTAGAAAAAAAAAATGAAGTCAAAATAATCAACCACGTGGAGGTCTGTGAAGTAGGAATACTGCTAACCTGGCTCAAGGCACCCCTGAATCTCACACTGAGGCTGAAGCGAAGCTCTGCTGCACACTCACACTTCTCTTGTGCCTTTCACTGGCTGCCTGTGAGCCACAAGCTCAATGCACTCTGCTCTCATCCATCCCAAGAGTTTTATTCCACAACATTTGCATCTTTCCTGAAGGCACCAAATCCCAAAGGCGTGCACCTACACAAGTCTCAGCTTCCACTCAGAACAGCCTTTCTAGTCTTGCAATTTAAGATTAAATATTCTAACTACTAACCTTGTGAGCAGTAAAGGGGAACAGCATGGGGACAAGGCAGGAAAAGAAAAAAATTGTAGGCTTGGTGACACAGACTAAAGCATTAAAAAAAAAACAGAGCAGCATTTCAGGGCATTTGAACCTCAGCAGCATCCCAAACAAGCTCCCCAGTGAAAGACCCACAGGGTTCCCACAACTCAGGGCAGAGGATGGATGACAGAAGCACCAGATTTACCATTTCCAAAGTGACTTACACTGGTTTTATTCCTGCCCATGATTCTGGCAGACAGGGAAGGATAGTAGAGCAGTTATTTTTTTGCACGCTATCACCCAACCAGATGTAATCTCATATAGCAATAGATTGGTTCTTTTGATCAAGTGCAATACTGCTTCCATGTAACAAGGAAAGAGCAGTTACCAGCACAGCCCATCTGCTCCTGGGAGCGTGGAGGCAGCTTTCTGCACACTGCTGGCATGTGTGCTCCATAGGGGGAAGAAGGGGTGAAGAGAAAGGAAGACAAGTGAGCACATGGGAGCAGCTTCGCCATTCCAGAAGGTACATTGTCTTCATGACAGTTTTAGTCTGCATAGCACAACCCTAACACCTGGACCCCTGAATGACAAGGGAAGTCAGCCTTTCCTTCCATCAATCCACCTTCTACCCTGTCCCAGCTTAAAAACCAGAAAGCTGAAGCTGGATCGGTTCAATGGCAGTGAGAGAGCAAACAGACATTCAGATATCCCTGAAGGTTTCTTTCAACAGTGCAATTAAGACAAAACAATATGAAGTAAAAAACGTTGGCTGTCTGATTGCAGGTCTGCCACAGAGACCAAGTGAATGACATCACTTTCACACTAAAGCAGAAGGCTGTTAACATCTTCCTACATGCAAGGCATCGCAGACTGCATGGCCTCAGCTGAAGAATTTGCAACCTGAGCACAAGAACCAGCAGCTTCCTCTGTAAGAGTGCTCCAGAAGGAGCCTTGCAGAAGCATGCTGTGCTCCAGAAGGGAACAGCTCAGCACTACGATGCTGTGTGCAAACAGGATATCGATCAGGGTTTGTTATAAGGAGCAACTCAAGAGGAAAAGGAAAAAGTAAATTTTGCCCAAATGCAGAAATCAAGATAGGAAGTAAATGATGAAAAGGTCTAAAGAGCAAATCAAAAAATAGTTATAAATTTTGTATATGGAGATATTTTGGTTAAGAGCAACAATAGTCCACAAAGACTGGAATGACAGAAGAGACATTTCTTCCCTTTAAAAACTGCCACACGCTCTTCTTTCCACCCTTCAACTATTTTAAGGCTCATTTCCCCATATTTCTCAGATAAAATTAATCAGCACTACCAGAGACAATTAGGGCATCCTGCTCCCCTGACCGCTAATCAATCCCTGCTCTCTACTGATCCCGTATCAATATTTGTGATGTTTATGTGCCCTCTGGGATATAGATTGGGAGCACCGGGCTCATTTAGATTAGGTCTCATTATCACTGCTGTGCTCGGGATCTGTGGATGCAGGTCTGCCACAGAAGACTCTTAACCCCACGGGTTACTAATGCACTGCTGTGTCTTATTCACATCCTCTCTCTGATTAGATGGAGCAGCTAAATAACACGAGAGTTCCTCCAGCCTTTGTGCACCGCATCCAGATGCAAAGCAAATCAATATGAGATGATTAATTACACACTCAACTATTATAACAACAATAAGATTTTTAGTTCCTACTGCTATCAGGCTGCAGCGCCTGTCCTTCAGCTTCTACTTAACTATCCTCCTCCTTCCCCCAGGGTAGGATAATCTGTTTTGTTTAGCAAGAAATGTAGAAGATAAACATGTACTGATTATTATGCCCAGTTACTTTTTCTTTTTTTTTTTTTTTTTGCATCTTTAATCAAGGAGTTGTTTTATTTATTTGAACTAGAACCAAATATTCCCAGCAACACCCAGTTTCCCACTTTCTGCTACTTTCTGGCTGGCTTCTGCAGGATCAGGTAAGACATCAGGTAAAGCACAGACCCAGAGGGGATGGAAAAACGTAGCATCATCACTTCAGCATGCAACTCTAATGAACTCCTAATACCCACATCCATTCACGTGCAGGGAAGCTGAGCACATTGCTGTGTAGTGCACCCAGAACAGTAGGTTATCCCACAGCAAGGCTGGAGTGAGGCTTAGTCTGAAGAGTTTGCTACCCAAATAGGAAATAATTGCAAAATGACCTGTTAGCATCTCCTTAACCCCTCTGGTCTTCTTTGTGGTTGGCTTGTGCGTTGCTAACTGCCTTCTGCATACCTCCTCACATCTCTAAGCTGGGGCTATTTATTTTTAAACAAGAGATTGGAAAGGACAGCATCCAGGAGCAGCACTGAGAAACCCTTCCAGCAGCACAGTGCCTTCCAAGCAGCTCAAGGACCTGTGCCTCAAGGATCCAGCTCCAGTCTAACAACAAACCATGAGGAAAGTCAGACAGGAGGAGGCTAACAGATAGTTTGCATGTACACAGCACTAAGACAGAGCACACAGTTGTCCAGAAGTCGGCTGTAAGAGGAAGGCACGAAGCAGCAGCAGGCACTTCTGGATGAAATTTCACTTGAAATACACCCAGGCTCAATTATCATTCCACTGCAGAAGAGTGAATAGTAAAAGTAACCCCATCAAGTCTGCCAGGTACGCACGCTCAAGTTTCTCTTGGCAAGAAAGCACAGGAGGATCTAATGCTAACATACTAAAATGAAAGCCATTGAAAAAAAATATCACACCACTTGAGCCAGGAGGAGGAAAAGCTCAGATTTTGTTTACAGTGAATGCTGCATTGCTTGACACTGAAACCAGTGAAGCCAGCAGAAAGCATCACTGCTGTCAAACTACCTTGGTCTCAGCCATCTCCTTCATGGAGGATGCCAGATTTTTTTACTAAACCACTTTTCTTCAAAGCTTACTTCCAAAGTAATGTGTAATACATGCAGGAAAACTTCAATTCTTACATGCTGATATCTTAAGAGTTGGAATATCCCAATTATTTAGCCCTGACAAACACTGAGGTTGATACCACTGGTGCAGGATTGCCACCAGGCAGTTTTGCAATTGATGATGCATCTGTCAGGTGGGCAGAGCATTAGCAGCCACACAGAGGCAGAACCACAGACTGGTGTGAAGGGTTGAAGTGCACAGAAACTCATTTCCTACGCAGGAATAGCCTGGCTGAAAAAGACCAGGCACAAAACAGATAAGCGTAGGGTGATTTGAGATGCATTTTCTGTTATAAAACCATAAGGAGCACTACAAGAAGCCTGCTTCTCAGCCACAGCCTGAGCTATTGGGATATATTTTCCATGTAAAAAACATGGTATGGGCATGGTGTTGTCTGCTGCCCAAAAGCTGCTGTTGATTTATTAAAGGAAGGAGGCATGATACTTCCTCTAAAGAATCCAAAAAAAGGGAACTCTGGCACTCAGATTCCTCTAACCCTCCTCTTTCAAATGCATGGATTGAGCACTCATCCAGAGGTCAATGGCAACCAAAAAATACAAGCTTGTACAACCAACACAGCTGAAAGCATGCACTGTAGAGGCAGGAAAGTCTTCAGTGCACTCCCAGAACAATTAATGCTGACTTTCAAACCAAGAGCAGCATGGAACCCAAAGCAAAAAGAGCAAGACTGCGTGTGCTCAGTACATAATCTTCAAAAGCTTTGATTCAGCAATAATGAAAGGAAATTTCTTTCTCCTCAGAAATAAATTAAAAGCAATACATTTTAGAGAGAACATAAGCAATAACAGGCTTGGATTTCAGAAGGAGGAAATCCATTAACTGTGTTCAAAGAGGGAAGGTATTTAATTGGTGAGTAACATGATTTTGCAATATGGGCTGTTAACTCTCTGAGATCCAAAGCATCCTTTCCAACACCGAGGTTCTGTGGAGGAGTCAGACCAGGTTTTCCACTACTGTGACTGATGTGTGCATAAATACCTGAGCCACGTCAACATTTCAGAATGACACTTAATTAAACCTGAAGAAGTGCTGACAAGATCTCCCCTCCTTAGGGTGTGTTTCTGAAGAGTAGCTTAAACCCAAATCCCATTGGGAGTGAGAGGAAGGAATGGCTTCTTTGCCTTAAACGTGCAGACTTAAGGCTCATACTATGTGTACATAGAATGGCCTGGGTTGAAAATGACCACAGTGCTCATCCAGTTCCAACCCCCTGCTGTGTGCAGGTCACCAACCAGCAGCCCAGGCTGCCCAGAGCCACATCCAGCCTGGCCTTGAATGCCTGTAGGGATGGGGCATCCACAGCCTCCTTGGGCAACCTGTTCCAGTGCCTCACCACCCTCTGGGTGAAAAACTTCCTCCTCATATCTATCTAACCTAAACCTCCCCTGTCTCAGTTTAAAACCATTCCCCCTTGTCCTATCACTGCCCACCCTCACAAACAATTGTAATTGTATACACATACATATATAAGCTATTGTGATCACAGGTAGCAAGTTTCTAGATCTCCCTATGAAAGCAGGCATTGATGTAACCAGGAAATATTTTACAGTAAATCAGATCAGTTCCCTCTTACAAAAATACACCATCTTCAGGCTATCAGATTTTACGACCACGTATTTCCACTGCCAGAGTTCAGATGGAAGTATCTTGATCTCATTCTCCTCCTGAATAAAGTGTTATAATTCGGGCAAGGAACTTCAGAAAATCACGGTCATCCACTTCTTTTCATCCTCCAGCCAGTGAACATACCAGGGTACAGAAAGAGAGCCCTTCACTATCTGTTAAAAAGCCTAAACTCTAAGTTAATTTCCCTCCAGAAATTCTGCTGAAAAGAGGCTTTACACGCCAACTTTTTGTGGCTGTGGTTCTGTCAGGGAGCCGACCAGCACAGCTCGATCTGCTGGCAGCACGCTGTAGTGCAGCAGCTAGAATGGCAGAGCTGATTTTTTCGTTCGGCGTGACATTCATATTCACAAAGATGAGAAACCCTTCCATATTTATTTTCTTTCCTAGCAACCGCTACTGGATACTGAAGAGGGACAGCAGGATTAAAAACAGCCATCTCTGAGAGCAGAAGATTTTCCGTTACAGAAGCAGAAGGGAATTGTACCACACTGCTTTATTTCAGCTCTCAAACCTGAACACACGTCAGGCCCCACAAACCAACTCTCAACAACTGCAAATGGGCATCGCTGGAGCTTAAAAACCCAACACACCATCTAAATATGCTGGGATACTGTCTCACCAAGACATGACTACACAGCCTTCTTCCTTATCACCCAGAGAGCCTTGTGACAGAATTCCAGGCTCCCAAACACGGCTCCACAAAAAATTATACAAAGCAACCTGGTCTAGCATTAAATGGGAAGGTTGGTGGCCCTGCCTGTGCCAGGGGGCTGGGAGATTCGTGATCCTTGAGGTCCCTTCCAACCCAAGCCATTCTGTGATTCTGTACCACCACACACCTCATGGAAGACTTGCATTGCTTTGTTATAGCCAAACAAACTGCACGTCACTGCAAATATATTAAAATTCAGTGCAAACAACAATTAGGATCTAAATGTATCTTCTCGTATGGAAGCACCCTGTACACCACTAGTCACAGTGAAATGCATTCCAGTCCTCAACAACACAGACTTCAGCTTTTTAATTGCATCTACTTGCCTGAAATAATTAAGGGTTGCAGTTTGCACTACTCTGAAAGCATCCACAACCACCAGTGAAGCACTGCAACAACAGCTACCATTGTTACACATTCACCTTTACAGAAGATGGGCTGAGTTTACTTGACCACTGTATCAATGCAATACAAAGCTGAATGTTACAGCTTGCTTTTCGGGAATGATTTATCTCAAGGAGCCTACGCAGAATTAAAGAAGCCTGGAAAGTGTTTCTAAGGCAGGAATCCAGCTCTAAATCCAGGTGTTCCTTGAGGTGCACTCAAAGTGACTTGCCTATGGGTAGCATGATGATATGCAGCTGCAACATCTGAGAATTAAAAAAAAAAAAAAGAAAAAAAAAAGGAATAAAATGGTTTTAAAGATTGTGGTGAAATCCTTTAAAACCAAAGCAGACCCCTGATGTACCACCCTGGGCCTGCCCAGCCACAGAGCACGGCACTGGGCTGAGTGTGCAAGGGGACAGGTTGCACTTTGTGCAAAGCAGCCCTCACTTCAGTTAGCTGGGAGCAGGAGGAACCAGTCACTGAGCCACATCTCAGTTCCTGCTAAGGAAGATCCCAAGCAGTGCACAAAGTGAGGGCCTTGGCATTCGCCTCATAGCCACTCCTTCCTCCTGCTCTGTGTGGGGAAGCATCTATACTTCTAAAACACACAGTGAATACTTCTTGAAGAAAGGTTTTCCTCTTCTGACAGCAGCTGAAGCCTTCTGGTCTCAGTTCCCATTTCTGCCCTGACCCACAATAACTCCTGCTTTCTGTTAGGCACAATCCTGAATGTAAGTTCAGCGTTACACAGCTACACATCACCGCTTAAATGTCATGATGTGCCACAGTTTTAAACCACAGGGCTTACGGCAGCAGAGAAAACTATTAACAACAAGCTTTTTGTGATGAGAGATGGTTGACTCCTCATTTCAAGGTCTAAATGCCATGGTTTCTAGTGAAAATGTGTATTTGGACCCTGGTTGTTCTCTAAGTTCTAATATAAGACCATCAAGGGCTAATTGTCTGGAAATATGGTTGATGGAGTTAGTCATCCCATGATCTGTTCTGCATTATGCCTCCTCAGGGGGCTTGAAAGCAGAAAGCCAACATGCACACAGACCCTGTGCATTTCTAGCTAGGAGTAAACACTCAAAGTCAGCAGCAAAACAAGAACAATTATGAGGAGAAATATCTTTCTTACCCTCAGCCACATAAGATCCCAGGCAAAACAGCAGCAAATGGCAAGGAAGAAAGCACCCAGCACAGAATGTGCCAAGGGATGCATTTGTTGTACTTATCCCATTGACCACAAGTCATCAACGCCAAAAGAACAAAACTGAAACAGCAGAATGATTCATGGCAGTGCAAGCTGGGCAGGCAATGACTTCTTGTATTTCTGAGGGCACCAAAGTCTCTAAGCAGGGCAAAGGGGGAGGAGAGGAATACTTACACTCGCTCTGACTCAACAAAAGCAATGCTAATTAGAGTGATTGCAGGGATATCCCACCTGTGAAAGCACTCAGGGCACTGCTGGGGGGCAGGGTCCGTGTTTTTCTGCACAGCTGCTCCCAACGGCTCTGACACAACGGCAGATACTCTCATGTGGTGCCATTTACAACAGAATTTGTTCGGGCAATTCACAGCTGGCACCGCCTCCAGCATCAGAAGTTCTGGATCACCACTGTTAGTGATGGAGCAACCGCAGGTCTGTGCGGGCCAACGGTGCTCTTCCAGGAGAAGAATTGCTTATAGAAAGAGAAAGCAGCCTCAAAGAAACTCCATGAGAGCTCCAAGCACATTAACCTGACTTCTCTACACAGCGTGGCCCTACAAAATGGAGTAAGGTTTACCAGGAGTCTGCTGGAGGCCGTTTATGTGTGTTAGCCTGACACAGCCTGAGAACACGTTGCACGACAGACTCAGACATTTCACTTCTGCAACGCGAGAAGTAATGGGAAAGAACCAAAAAGCAGCCAGTGAATTCTGCGAGAGTGGGATGGAGTTGAACGGAGTACGAAGTACAAATAAATAGAAGGGGGAACAAAGAGGGCAGGGATGGAGGTAGGAACACCTCGGGACGGCTCTCAGCGCTTTGGGGGTGGGGAGGACGGGCCGTCCGCGATCTGCTAACAATGCAGGGGAGCTCTGCAGGGGGAAGCGCTCCACACAAAGCACGCAACAGTTTCCAGCCATCATATTTCCACTTACAGTGAGCATAAAACTTCGTCCGTGGGATTCCGTGCACGTTTCCGGCTGTCCTACTCAAGAAATTGTCCGGAAAGATAAGCGTTTCGCTTCACATTCCGAAACAAAGGGCGCTCACTTCCGAGAACACCTCACAAACTTGCTCAGGGAGGGCCGGTCCGCGCCGCGAGCCGTGCGTGCGGCTCTTTGTGTCCGCGCACCGCCAACTGCCGCGGGCTGCAGCTGCTACGGCACTCAGCTCCGCCTGCACGCGGTCCGTGCAGCACCCGGGGCGGCTTTGAGGTTTGCTCCGTCGCTTCCCGCAGGTAACGCTCCCGCAGCGAGCAGCACCGCGCGCGGCTCAGCGCTGCCACCCAGCAGCGCCGGGAAGAAGAAAACCTCAGCCCCGAGAGCATCACCGGAGAGCTCCGGGTCTCCACCCGAACTTTCTGCCCCCGAGCCTTCGAACAAAGCGCCTTCCCAGCCATCACTCACATGCCCCGCTGCAGTCTCGGCTCCTCCGCTCTGCTCACTCGGGCCGCCAGCGCCCAGCCCAGCCCGAGGCACAGCCACACCGCTCCCATCGCGCGCTGCTCCGCGCCCCTCTCAGCAGCAGCCGCCCACCACCCTCCAAACCCTATAAAGGGGCGGCGAGGCCCGGCCCACAGCCCGCCCCTCACCGGGGCTGGGAGCGGAGAGCCCCCCGGCGAGGAGCCCCGCGGACCCCTCGGGCTCGCACAGCCCTTATGCTCACGTACCATTTCGGCTCCTCGCTGTGGGGCTCGGAGCGCCCTGCCCCCATTATCTCGTTTTAAGTTGTCCCCGATTAACTCCTGAGGCGGAGAGATTTCTTCACCGTGGCAAGGAAACACGCAGCCCTTCCCTGACCTTAGAATTGTACCCTGAGATCCGCACCGCACGGCTGAGCCCTCCCCTCCCCTCCCCTCCTTGCATCTGGAGCAGTTGGAGCTCCGCAGGACCCTGGGTCGGGCTAATCTCATTACCTCCCGCAGAGCACATCGTTTTCTAATCATTTTATTTCTTAAAGCCCAGGAAATCTTTCTTCATAAAATAATAGACCTTCATTATCTCAGAGCTGAGTGTTAATTATGTCCCGAGTCATCATCCCGATTTGGACCACTTTCAGGATGGCATTATGGCCAAGTAGCAAAGGATCTGATTGCCTGGCCCTGGTTTCTCCAAGAGAGGTAAATTAGTATTTAATTTTTGTTCTATCTTAAGGAACTCAACAATAAACCATTAAGAATTATTCAGTATTTTGAATCTGTGTGTGATGGCACCGAATGATGCACAGTAATTACTGCACCCAGTTACTAAGAAGAGCAGCATGCAAACAGGGGCTATTGAAGTGCAGAATTCCCATTGCCTCGCTTGGTGAAGGCTGTTTAGTGGATGAAACCTTCATGTGGGGGCAAAGGGTGGAATACAGCTGAGTTCTGTGGATGGAGTGGTTTGCAGCCCCTCGTGATCAGCACAGGACAGCATGCAGGCTTTAGGAACTGACATTATCCCACACTGAAACGCAAACCCAGTCTGCTCGATGTGCCCTTCTTCAAATATTATGTAATGTTTTGTTCTCAGCCGTGTTTTAATTGAGAATATCTAGCAGGGCTATTGACTTTAATGGGACGGTTCACATGAGTAAGAGTTGCAGGGAAGCAGCATTTGTGAAGGCAGCTTCAAAAGCCCATTGGGATAATTGATCTGACTGAGCCCAAGTCGGTTAAATCTTCAGGCCTGATACAGACAATGCAGACATGAAAGCAAACTCGTTTATTCTAGTTCTTATGGTGGGAGCAGTGGGAAACGTCAGGGAAAAACGGTGGTGTGCACAGAATTAGTGACTCCTTTTACATCACACAGCCCTGCCAGGACCAACCAGATGCAATCAGCCACGAAACTTATTTGCTACAAAATGGTGTATCTTTGAGCTTGATTCCTACCAACTATGTCGTGCCCACCACCAAAGCAGTGTTGGCGAAAGAATTCTGTTCCTGAGTGGTGAAAGGAACAAATTAAATCCAGCGTTGGAACTGAGCAGCCAAAGTCCTGCTTCCCCCAGGCGACTCTGCAGGTCAGCTATAATCTGAGCCAATCGCATGGAATAAAAGCTGTCAGAAAAAGAACACCTCCTGTAGCACTGCAGGACTTTCTGTCAGATGGAAAATACGTAACTTCCATTATTCTCCTCTTTCATTGATCAGGACGTTCTTACATTTTCAGGTGCAGCCCTTTGCTAAGCATTATCGAACGGCGTATTGCTTACAACAGAGTGGAGATCCATGAGTTCTGCAGAGAAGCTGGCATCTCTCGTGGAGTCTCATACTGTCGTCTTTATTCTGAAGTGTGTTTCTCTCCCCATCAGCATTCATTGATGATTATTTTCCTTCAAAGACATTGTGAAAGTTGCCGTTTCTCCCCGAGTGTGGATGTGTGAATGAGCACATCTACAGCTCGGAGTCACACCGCCCCGTGCCATTTCCATTTTTCCGCCCAATCCTCAGTATCTCCAAGCCTTTTTAAATCGCAGTTAGTTCCAGGATTTAACATCCCCTTCTGATTGGAAGAAATTCTCGTGCAGAGACCGTAATTAGAAAGGCTGTGCTGTGTTCTGTTATTAGCAGGAATTGTGATTTTTGGAGTGGTGGGTTAATTGCTAATAACCATATGCAATGCTTCTCTCAAGATGTTTCCCATTACAGTAATTAACTTAGCAGCTGGGGTAACAGACATTTACCATTTGTCTTCACAGTATCCCTGATTTAGGATTGTTCCAAAAACCGATTTGGACTTTGTTCAATTCCCATGCACAAGATGAAAACCAGGGATGCTGAGAGAGAGAGAGAGGCTTGGGAAAGAACCAGCTGCAGAGATGGTACCTGTTTGTGGATGCAAACTCTCCACTGGTGCATCCTCAGGACTTCTGAACTTTGCTACAAGAGTCTCAGAGTGGGACTGCAGCCTTCATTGCACCAACTGGAAGGCAGACCAGCGTGACCAATGGACATTAAAAAAAAAATAAACGTATTGATTGCTGTGTTGCTCAAAACATCAGTTGATTAACCTTTAGCCTTTTTGAGGATTTATTAATTGAAAAATGCAGAATGCTTTCTTTCCGACTCGTATTCTTAACCTTGAGATTCCCTACGGTTTGTGATTCTTTTCTTCTCCACGTTTCGCAGTCAGCTCTACAGATACAAACATTTTTAGGTAAATATTTCCTCTCTGAGCTATCTCACTGGAGTTCCTTCCTCCACAACAAGTGGTAAGAACCAGGATATAATTACAGCAATATTTGTATGTCTGTGGCTAACCTGAAATTTAAGAAGGAAACAGAGGTGGCCTACAGAGCCAGACCACCTGACAGAAGAAAGGCAGCTCTGTAAATTTAATTCGTCGATGGAAGATGTTTAAAGGATTCCTTTTGCTTACAAGTTCATAGGAACACAGTGCTAGACTAGGTCCATTTTTAAATTGGTTCTGGCCAAACAGAGCAAGTTCTATGCAAGGCTGAATTAAAGAAGGTTTGTTAATGCCCTCAAAGATGTGAAGCAGTGTACTAAGGCAACTGGAAGCTTCCTCTGCTGCAACAAATTGGCGTTGCTCCATTGCAAAGAATGGAAGAGCACTAATCTGCAGTAAGTGAGGATCTAGCCTGCACAGATAATCCTAATTATGGACTTATTACAGAAGTACGTTCTCTAAAGCAGCTGTGTAAGGTGAGAAAACGTAGTTCAAACTATTTTATTCAACAGGAAGTAAAAGCAGAGCATAAATACATACTTGGTGTTGCACTGGGCCTTAACATCCAATAGCTTTCTGGCACTGTGTCACTCCCTGATATTTTTCCCTACATCACATAACAGCAAGTTTCTGCTAACAGCGCTCACAGACAGTTTTGATTATCACCACTTGTCTGGGAATGGATAACTAGAAGAATTAACTCCATGTTTGACTGAAACAGTGCTACCTGAAGTGCAGTGCTCGTTCCTACTGAGAGTTTTGGTTTGGGTGTGAATTTGCTGTCACCATCCTGCCTATCTCCCATCTGGGGTTGGAACTAGATGATCCTTAAGGTCCCTTCCAACCCAAACCATCCTATGCTCTCCTCTACCCCATCCTTCTGACAAGCTGCAGCTCTACTTTCCCATTTGCCCAAATAACAGAACTGTGTGCTCTCATTCATGCTCAGTATTCGGGCTGAGGGGAGGGCAGGAAGGGCTGAAACAGATGAAAAACAAAGTTTGACCCCCAGTACAGCCTCTCTAAAAGGAAAGAAAATATTAACAGGTATTTCTTTTAGACAGAATAAGTAGAAATCTATTGATATTCAAGTCAAGTATGTATTTCTGTAGGGAGCTCTTACATCTGATGGAGAAAATAAAATGTTACCCACGTTCACAATTACTTATATAAAGGCCACTGACCTCATCTCTTAGCTTTTCACTTTAACATTAGTTAACCAAAACCCCAGCAAGAACTGACTATTGACATTATAATCCTAAAGTATGTTTTATGTTGGCAGGCAACAACAACTGGGAGTACTTCTATCTATTTCTGGATTTGGAGTAATGACACTCCAATGAGCGACTGATCCAGCGTACTTACACACACACAGATTAAGATCACACATCTGGGAGACTTTGCATCTTCCCTGCCCTGCACAGGTGAGGGCCAGATGGATCTGAGGCTCAGCAGAACTATCCCAGCTGCATTTCGATGCAAAGAATGGGGGTGCAGGCACCTGAGAGTTTCACAGAGCAGTGCAAACGTTACAGATCATTTTCGAGGAGAAAACGCTGGATTTTTTTTTTTTTTTTTCAATTTTTAACAATTCTTTACCAATTTAATTTCATTGGGCCATCCTGTTACCCACCCGTAAATCTGCAGACAGCTGAACCAGCAGCTCATTCCAACATGCAGCAGGGTACCTGCGTGCTGTGCGCTCCCTGAAATCAAATCTGGAGAACTCGTGCTAGGAGTGTTTAAAAGCTCATCAAGTGAGGAAATACAGCGAGCACCCTGAGGTCATCCCAGCGATGGCAGGTAAACAACACCATCTGATTTTCAGCTATTTTTGGTCTATCTGAGGGGTAGGAGGTCTCCAAGTGTTATTCTGTTATTCTCTAGGAAGATTGCCACAGAGAAATAAAAAATAAAGATGATAATAATAAAAAAAGTGTAATGAAATCAGTCTCTTTTGCATAATGACTTCTTGTTAGCTCATAGCACAGTGCAGCTGCACCAGGGCTGTGCTGGGATCACAAAGGGATGAACTCAACCCCACAAAGCAGGCAGTAACAACACTGCAGGAACTCCTGTATGTGAACTACTGTCTTAACCAGCGCTAATACTTCAAGAGCTCTAATTTATCCTCTGGGGTAGGCAGCCTCCTCGCAGTTTGGTTTCAGATGTCGGGACTGGTAACTTTAATCTGCATCGCCAAAAATGCAGTTGCAAAATAAATCAAAGACAAGAAGTGCTCAGAAGTAGAGCTCTCCTCAGGGTTTCCCCGTCCCTTTGGATTTGCTCACATATTTCAGATGTGAGCTCCTTGGAAAGTCTGCGTTTTCTTCTTTGTCTGACACAGTGCTGAGCACATCGCTGCTGCCGAAAATACGGAGCATTCAAAGGAATACAACTTTTGTGGGTTTGCTTCCAATTAGGAGCTAATGAAATCCCAGGAATGCACTTTCACACAACTTGTCACAGAAGAATCGAAACTCCGCAGTGCATCTCTGTGTATAACCGTGCATCAGTTTCCTCTCGGTTCTGCTGACACAACGAGATCACACTTCGTTCTGAGATGTGAGAGCTGTACTTGGCCATTTTTCCCTCTGAATTATCTGCTTGGCTGCTGTCACCATTGATCTCTTAAGGCTTTGACTGAATAATCAGTCAGACAGCTCATTAATGTAGTGGCTTGGAGGGAAAGAAGGAGGGAAGGATGAAATGAAAGAGGAGAGCTTTTTCCTCGTTCTTCATGTTTTTCTTGCCTTTGAAAGATGCCGTATGTATGGCCTCAAGGAGCCTTGCCTGTGCTTTTTCATTCCAAGGTGAATGCAGTGAACTCACTGACCAGTGGGAGGAATCAGGAGGATTTCATGGGAGTTATGAAACTTGAATCCAAAATCTAAACAAAACATTTGAATGCTTCATGATTATCTTTTCATATTAACACCTGAGGACAGCACTATGGATTTGGAATGAGTAGCAACCACAGGAGATGACCCTTATTTTCAGTTTTCTTAGAATATACTGTGATTTAAAATTCAGATAACTTCATATTTTAATAGAAAGAAGTTCTTCCCCTCCTTCCCTCCTCCTGGTCCCTTTCACCATCTCATAAAACAACGATCCACAGGATCTAGACAATTAAAAATCCCTTCGAGTTTGTTTTAATCAAAATGAGTCAAACTCGGATTCCTTCACATATTCTCTAAACAGCGCTGCTCAGTTGCCTTTAGTAAGAGATCAAAGATGTGAGGAAAGGGAAACCCGCACAAGATATTTGCAAGCATCCCTCCATCCTTCCCTATCCTTTAGCAACCAGTATCTCTTGAAAAGATAAACGAACTATTAAAAAAGTTGGCAATAGAAGGATTCTGTTTTCCTAAGCGTGGCTACATGAAAGGCACAGAGAACTCTTCTTTGTGACAACTATGTACATAAAAAGGCTTTCATTTCCTTTATTCTCAAGAAATCTTAAGTATCCTTGAGCAGCTCTTTGAATACGTTGAGTTGGCCTGATATTGCTGTGCACATATATATTGGTATTTACATATTACAAGGCAGGATTTTCACATTCTTGTCTATGGGGAGTTGATGAACTGAAAACGGTTTAATAAGTTTTCTTTTTCAAATCTCATGGGAGACAGATATTAGCATCAGCACTATTTGCTGCTCAATGCAAATAAAATCATTCCGTGTACGGGAATTACGCTGACCAAGCTTCCTCAAACAGCGAGCACAGGGCTGCAGCACCAAGGTGGCAATCAAGTATTTCACACATGCCTGCATGGCTGTTTATCTGCAGCTTAACAGGTCACGCTGTGATCATACCAACCACAACCAAACGGTGTTGGAATAGAATTCCCAGCTGCAATGCCCAGAACTCCCAGCTGCAATGCCCACTCCTATTTCTGACTTCCAGAGAGGTCTGCAATGCTTCAAAGACTTACAGAAGGGTTTCAGAAGAATAGACAAGGGCCCAAAGTGCAGTCATTGCTCCGACAAAGTCACCGCTGAGTGGATGAAGTACTGTAGATCAAACCTGCTTTACTAATTTGAGTTTCAAGAAAGCAATAAATCAAGCAGCTAGATACATGCAGGACAAGGCAGTGTCATTGGTTAGAGGTGCTTTAGACTGACTTCAAAACCTGTCTAAAAATCAGAAATTTCTGAGGGCTATTTCTCAGGGATCCTATAATTAAATGTTCATGGACTCAAATTCCAAAATATTATGAGGAAAAATCATGCCAAATTAAATCAACATTCTTCTTTTATAATTGCTTTTTAGATGCAAACTCTAATCTGGACAGCTTCAGTGAAGCATTTCTTGCATGTGGAGCATCATCACCTTGACCTCAAGCAGCCTACAGAACATGAAAAGATAAGGAGAATGCGATTGTGAGGGGAGGTCAGAAGGGAACTCTTCAGTTATGGGAAGTTCAGTTATGGGAAGTCCAGGCTCTCAGGAATGAGCCTGGTGGGAAGAAAAGCAGTGCTGTCTGCATCATGGGACAAGCAACAGGCATGGCCTCATTGCGTTTGCTGGTGAAAAAGCTCAGAGATGCTGTTGAAGAGAATAAGAATATCATGCTGGAAAAACAAGAATACTTTGAGGCTGGCAGGATGAAATCAGGAAAAACAAGATGTTAGGTGGTACACCTTGGGGCTAACAGCAAGCTTTGCTATGGCACACAAAGAAATGGAATCAACTGTCAGACAGTTCTGTAGAATACCACAGGTAGACTTTGGTTTGCTGCTAAAACGGCTTGTTCATGTCTCTGCTGGGGCAGAGAAATGGATCGCTGTGTCTGACCTCTTAAAGCACTCTGCAAAGGAGGTGGGACAGGATAAGTATCAGGGACACAGCTAGAATGTTGGCAAAAAGAAAAGACAATGCTGGCAAAAGAATAAGGCAGCTAAACTAGCCATACATATATATTTAAGCAGGAAATTATGAAGGAATGTTTAAGCGTTTAACAAGAGTGTCTAGAATAGCTTCCTAATGCAAGCAGTTGGAAAAACAAGGGGAAAAAAAAAGCGAGCTAAACAGTGGAACTTTGTAATTAATTAAACAAATTCTAAAATATGTTTTTGTGTGATAACAGGGAGCTGGATTTGGTCACCAGGTGATGCCTTTCAGTCCTGTGTTCCTGGCTGTTTTTCAGCGTTTTAATTAAGAATCCTATCACCATAACCATGGTGCATTGCAGCCTCAGGTACAAGAATAGCACAATGATCTTTTCTCTGGTAATTCATGTGCTAAAAATGAGGTTCTACTGTAAGCAGCTACACGAAATAGCTTCAGAAGATGGAAACTTAACTAAGGTTTGCTGACTTCCAACAAATGAACCTTTTCCTTCTGAAAGCGGGAATCATCTTTTGGTTTTGGTTTGGGCACAACAGAATCCTGGACCTTGCTTAGGGATTCTTATCATTATGCTAATATAAATAACAGCAGCAATAACAGGCAGTCTGACCCCCAAATCCCAGCATGCTGTCACTTTTCCCCTTCAGAAGAGAGCAATGTTTGTCCTTTAGATCACACAGAAACACCCAGAGGCTGAATAAAAGCGAGGCCCAGATATATTTTTAAAACACTTCTCTTGAAACCATTCATTGACTGATGCTTTCAAGAGAATAATATCAATAATATAATAATATTTATAAGTAATATAAATAACACCTACCAAGGTTAGCACTATGGGTGAGCAGGAGAAGCAGGCAGGTTCTGTAACATCTTCATGCAACATCAGCTAAGTTGCCTCCTAAATTTGCTTTACAAGACCTTCACCTCCAGCAATGAGGCATGCAGGGAAAGCTCTGGCTGATCAGCAATTGCAGAGCTGATTTCGGGCACGATGTACTTTTGACCTGGATACTGTTTCCTATAAAGGAATAAAATCTCATTCCTACTCCTTCACTCTTTGTAACAGCATTTTTTACTGTTACAAGTAAAAAATCTGGTTAGGAAAATATGAGAGAAACATTTAATTTCATAAAGCTGATATGGTAGACAACATTCACTTAACATCAATTAGCTTTTATTAGAGCTGGTAAGCTGAACCCGGGCAGCATGCCACTGACATTCAGAGCTTGGTCCAGACATGATAGGGACAAAGTGGGATGGCTCTGCTGATCTGCTGCTCCTCCTGGGTCACTTAACTATGGGTAGCAGTGCCTGGTTGCTGGTCCCCATGCTGCTCCCAGCACCAGAAATTACAGCAATGTGCTAAAACCCAGCTTGGAAAGTGATTTCATATTGATTTTCTTTTAATTCTCACAGTTTGTTTCCTGAACTGGCTACGCTGGCTGCTGGAGCACTTCTGAGCCAGAATCTTTGCATTGGAAGAACATTTCTTACTTCTTCTCTTTCAGGTGGGGATCACAACAGTGATAGTCTTCAGACAGATTTTTAATGGATAAAATATTCTGTTCATTTTAAGGCTTGCTTTCACTTAGCTGAAAGTCTGCACAGGAACCAGAATTTGAAGGTTCAGATATTAAAACAAAATCATGGAATCACCAAGGCTGGAAAAGTCCTCCAAGTTTATCCAGTGCAACCATCCACCTACCACCAGTATTTCCCAGTAAACCATGTCCCTTAGTACAACATTTGAAATAGGACTTTGGGTTTATTTTCTTGCTCTCGTTGCTCACAGGTGACCTAAAAAGAGTCATGAAAAGAGTTGTAAATGCAGTCAAAACAGCTTTAGGCTGTTTAACTCTGAAAAGAGAGGCAGCATGAAATCTTGCTGCACTGAAAACAAATGGACATTCAGCATAAGGTTGCTGATATCTATATGGAAGCCATTTAGATTATCCAACAGAAACACAGAAGACAAAACTCATCCTAAATCTCTCCTCCCTCTGAGCTTAAATACAGCCTGTGTTAGCCAGTGCTCAGAAAGCTGTGGCTGCACGAATAGAAAATATGAAAGCCATCAGAGTCGCACTGCCATACAGCTTGTGGGCTCAAGACAGAGGTTTGCAGTGAGGGGCAGGGAAGTGGGGTCATCCAAGGCTCCTTCTGCTCCTGCATCCCATGGTTAGGTGCAGGCAATGAGCAGGAACTCCCTGCAGCCTCCCTTGCTCATTTCTAGAAAAACAGACCAGAGGAATAAGGCAAGTGAAACAGGGATCAGTGAGGGATGGGTCAAGCTCTCCAGTTCTGTGCTGTGACAGTCTGGAGAAGATTTAGCAAAGCCAATTGTTTATTTTCCTCAAAGGTCTCTTTCTATGGATAGCAATGGCAAGAGGACAGTGGACAAAGAGCTCTGATAGCTGCTCTTTGAGGATTAAATTATACTTAAAAGCAACAATCAGTATGACAAAATCTCTACAATGGACTTTTTTTTTCCATACAGATATGCTGTATTTCAGAGAACAGAGATACTTTTAAAGGGAGAGGAAATAAAATGGCTATTTCTCAATAAAAATGGAAATCAAGAAAATGCTATTTATTACTGAAGAAACCAGAACAAAAAATCTCGGATCCTTCAGGGGTGAACATCAACATGCAAATACAGCTCACCTGAACAAGAGGAGTAGTTAATGATCGTGATTTATCCAAAGTGAAATTCAAAAAGTCACTTCAGGAAGTACAAAATTCATGTCACTGCACTCCCAGCAGGCACCCAGCACGGATTCCTGTGTCGCTTCTGCTGTCAAACAGGGGCTTTCCATCCTCCCCCATTCAACAAGCCACTGATCCTCAGTGCCTGGTGAAAGACATGATGTGATCCAGCAGAGCCACCGTCCTACACCAGCTGAGAGCCAGCTGCTTTGTGTCTCTACATTCTATCCAGAAACAAGATGCACCACAAAGATATAATTGGCAATTACAAGGTCACATTAAATGGTATGGAGCGAGCTATTTAAATACATCAGAGTTAAGTAAAATTGATGCAACGAATACAAGTACATCAGGTAAAAGGCTATAGTCATGAATAAATAATGAAATAAAAATATCTCAGATCAGCTCGTTCCGTTGCATCACATTGAAATTTCAGTGTGGTTTCAGACATGTGAAAGAACAAATGAAAGGCAGAGCAAAGACAGGAGCTGCACTTGGTGAACGACTCCTTGCTGATGCTGTGTGAGCTGACTGCAGCTCAGTGGCGAGCACAAACGTGTGAGCAAAACCAGAAGGAACTCTGGTTGACATCTCTTCCTTCTGGCTGAGATGCAGGTTTTTTGAATTAAGGTACATTGTTACCTACTTTGAGGGGAAAAAATAGACAATAGAGGTATGCTGAAGCAACAGGGTGACTTTGTGAATGTGGACAGCAGACTGTACTCCGTCTTTTCATGCTGTCATGTTCCTTTGTTGATGTCTCTCTTTTAAGATCAGCTTGCTCCATGCATCACCACTTGTCTTTTGTTTTCTCGCAGCGGGGAAGGCTCAGTTAATCCATATGTCACCACAAAAATTCAGGCTTCTCTTTGATAGGAAGCAAGCATGACAGCAATCTATTGTAAAGGTGTTTGGGACTATCATTTCTTCCAAGCTAATTTATTGACTGGGTGGCTTTCAGAAATAATAGGTCTATTTCCCAAGATAATGAGTCGAGATGTGACTCATGAAGGCCATGTGAGCACTCAGATTGCCTAATGATGGGAAAGAAACTCATAATAAACTACTGCTCTCTAGAAATCACTCTCTGCTGTGATATGCCACTCCAAACTTGAGAGAATGTGAATATTTCCACCCGTCCCCTGGTGCAGTGATTTTGTTTGATAAGCCTTAGCCATGTAAAACAAACTCCTAATCTGAAGCCTTTGACAGATCAGGATGCCAAGAATGTATCTGATCTTAGTGCTCAGGATGACAGCTTTGCTGAGCAAACTGCAGCTTTAGCACCGTGGCCCTATGGGGCAGATGCGATCCCATTAATATTTAGGTAGGGCTCCAGAATCCACAGATTAGTAAATCAAAGCTGACAAAGTGAAGCATCCATGCAGATAAAAGACCTTCAACACACTTCACCGACCAACCTTTTCCTAGGATACTTCAATTAAATATATGTACCACAGTGCAATCGTGTAAACACTGCATCATTCCTGTAGCATTTGGGGAATCGTTTTAACATTTGTTAAGAAGTGGTTTCTGTTGTTCCTGTTGCCATTTGTAGGAAAGAAGATGGACAACACACAGCTACATCTCCACAGTGGAAAGAGCACGCAAAAGAAATGAGCCTTCCTTAAGGAGCGGAGTGAACTCTTTGAAAGGATAGATAATGGCAGAACAAGGGGAAATGGTTTTAAGTTGAAGGAGTGATGATTGAGGTTGGATGTCAGGGGGAAGTTCTTGACTGTGAGAGTGGTGAGGTGCTGGAACAGCTGCCCAGAGAGGCTGTGGATGCCCCGTCCATCCCTGGAGGTGTTCAAGGCCAGGTTGGATGGGGCCCTGGCAGCCTGGTCTAGTATTGAATGGGGAGGTTGGTGGCCCTGCCTGCAGCAGAGGGGTTGGAGCTTGGTGGTCCTTGAGTTCCCTTCCAACCCAAGCCATTCTATGATTCTATGATACCCAAACACAACAAAAAAATATCCAAAAAAATGCCTCCAGGAAACGGGGCTGTGCTCAGTGTCTGCAGAGGCTGTAGGAAATGCCACTTGTCTTTAACTGCGGGATGCTGAAGAAATTGCTTGATGCACAGAGCTTTTCTGGCACGTTTGCAACATTCAGAGAAAATGGGTATTCAAAAAACCCGTCATAAAGTTTTCATGCCTTTAGGTGTAAAGCCAGCAGGGCTTTTTATGATTGCTGCCGACCCGTGCTCATTCTGGAGTAATCAGCTATAAAGTGGCTGAGCACCAGAAAGCTCTGGGCCGTTCTGTGTTTATGGTTCTTTTAAGGCTAGCATTCTAAAGGCTGACCCTGAATCATCCTGACCTTTACGGAGGTGCTGAAATGTCTATGCTTTACATCATCAAGGAAAGAAATTGCTGCCTTCAAGTGTTCTTGACCTTGTTCAACACATTTCTCGTGTCTTTGCTGATTTGCCTTCAGTTGCCAATAAAGCACCGTCAATGAGTTTAGAGATGAGAAATAAACTGCAGAAGTTACATTCCAGGAGCATTTATAATTTCTTCTAACAATTAGAGTTCCCTTCCAGCACTGTGAACTCCAGATTGCTGTGGATGCCCTGTGCTTATATTCCTATGAATTATGATGTGATTTCTACAAACACACTTCAGCATATTGTACTTACATCAACACTTACTAATGCTTAGCAAAACTTTTGACAAACATGGTCTGTTCTGAGAACATGCAGAGAAAATAATATTGAGCTACAGAGTCATCAGTATTTTCTAAGCCCTATTTTCTCTTTAGCACAACAGATGTCCATTGAAAAGAAAAATATGTTTTCGATGCAGTTACAATTAGTGGGATTTTTCCTCCACAAACATTTCCCTTAAAAGCTGTTCATGAGAAGAGCGGGTGAGCAAAGCCTCTGCTTGGAGCTGCCCTGCTGAATCTCCATGGATTCTCCATGGACTTTACACCCCAGTTGGAGCAATTCTGGTCAATGTGGGACCACGCCGTAGTAAAATTTCTGTTCAACAGAAATGAACAGAAGCAATTTTATTTGTGAAGTAAAACCTGGATTTTAAAGGGTGAAATTCTGAGGAAGAAATAATCTCTTACTATAGGTTTAAAAGCAATTTGCCATAAATATTTGTGTGCAAGCTAACAGGCAGTCCAAGTCTTCTAAAGTGATACCTCGTAGGTCAGTTCTAACGAGTGCAGGTCAGACAATTACCTGTTGGTTTCAATTAAGCTTTGCGAAAACACCCCTGTGTCATGGTGTGCCATGAAGGAAAATAATGAGGCAACATAAACCAAAGGGCTTCACTTGCAGTGCTGACTTGGGGCTGTGTGAATCAAGTTTGCACTGAAAATAGTCAACTCAGCCACAAGTAAGGATAGCAGGGCAGTGAAAACAAGATGAAGAGCTGAGGGGCAAGCTGGAAGGCTTGCCAGGGACACAGCCCAGCTTCCATCAGCTGTATACTAGCACTCCTTGACTTGCTTCCCCTGTAACATTGTACTTGGCATTGCTCTGATGTGATCATCCTGGTGATTTCAAACACTTCATAACCTTCTGGCAAAGTCTGCCTAAAAGTTCTGGAAAAGTTTCCCAAATCTTATAGACAGGGAAAAAATATCAATAAAAATCATGGAAGTCAAGTGTCGTTTCTATTTTATTAACATCTAGGAATACCCACATGGATGAGCTCAGCTGTGAAAAAATACATAGTGAGAGATAAAATCTTTACAGTGTAAATAAATAATGCGTGGGAAGAAGAAGAGAAAAATCATCTCTAATTCAGAGAGAAGCAAAAGGCATTTATGCTACGTGTCCAAATAAATCAGAAGCAGAAACAAGATGCTTGGAGCAGAACAGGGTGCTCAGAGCACAGACAGGATGCTCGGAGCAGATAGCTTGAGGCTTGTCCTGCTGTCCTTGCCTTGTGTAGTAGAGTAGAATGTTCTTCCTTTTTTCTAAGGGCATGTAACTAGTACATGAAAGTGATTAGCTGTTGGGAAATTGAGACGAACGCTAACATACTGTTATAATTCCTTATTTAGTGGCATAGTAAACATCTTTGGACTCTGTGATGATTTCTGATGAAACTGGGGAAGGATTTTTTTTCTGTTTGCTATTTGTCATCCCTTTACTGGCTCTGAAATAATACTTCACAACTCCTTTTTCCTTCTCTTAAACAAAACCTACTCTCAAATCACGTGGAAGAAGAGCGTATTTACTACTTTGTGGAACATTAAATGCTGTTGGTTTGGGTAGCTAACATCTTCAGTCACACTGCCCACATAAAATGCCGGAATCTGCCCAGATAGGGGGATCACAACAGACAAAAGTTTTGCTTTACTTATGTGTGTACCAAACAGCCACACTCTGAGGACAGCATGCCTTGGTGACCACTTCATGCATCTCCAAATGTGCAAGTCAGTTTAAGTCAACAGAAACCAGATGCGCTTTTTAAGCCAGAATTTTGACTGAAGCTGTTAGAAAAGAATCCTTTCTGACAGAATGAAAGCACTAACACCACAGCATCTTGCAGTGAACAGAACCTATTCAGCTCCATAGCAAGCCTGCGACACACAAGAGAACAAGGGAGCCGGGGTGGGTGAGGGCACTGGCTTCCAACAAAAGTGCCCTGCCACAGTGGAAGGGTAGGATAGGCAGAAAGAGCCTCTCACAAAGATCCACACAAACAGAAGAGTCCTTCAGGTCCCACCACCTTCACGTATACCCATGGAAGACGTGTTTCCTTAGAGAACTTTTGTTTTCAGGAACTTTGTGTGTCAGGGCTTTATTTCCATCTCTGTAGTCACCTTATGGAAGAGCAAAGGAAAACTTTTCATCGCAGTAAGTCTGAAACAAAAACAGACTGCTTCAGCTCTAGAAGGACTTAGTGCTGCCGGAGAAAAGTGAGGCAAAGATAAAGCCAAGGCACGTCTCGTTCACTTCAACCACTCGAACCAGAACCACGGCAGTGCCCGTCACAGTCGGCAGAAGGTTTTACATGCATCAGTAACTTGGTGCCATCTGGTGGACACAGGCTGGAAGCCTACAGCATCATCTACACAGAGGTTACTGAGCAGCACTTTCTCTCTGATCGAGGTTGTGACAGAAGGAGATCCACACGGCTTCCGCTTCTCCTGCACACCTCAGGGTCTGAAACACCACTGAGAGAATAGCCACACAAAGCAGGGTTTGCAGAAGTCTGCCTGCTTTTTCCTTAGGGTCATATTCTACTTGGCAGGACATTGGATCAGGACACATGCTGTTGTTGTTGAGGATTCATAGAGGGCAAATTGAACATAAATTGTAAAAATTCATAGTTAAAGAGCTAAGTCTGCCTAACAGGAAGGAGGGGAGGAAGGAAGAATCTCATACCAGCTTCAGCCCCAAGGCCTGGATGCAGGATGACTCCAAAAACCTCGTGTCAGTCAGAGAGAAGCACCTTCCATAGTCAAGAAGAGCAGCTTCTTCTGCAGTGAGCAGGTTACTCTGCCTGCTGAGAAATTCACACATCAGTGCCATCCATAACTGCAACGAATAAATGTGAAAATTAACATTTAATCCCATCTGAGCAGTGTTAAAGCAACCAACCTATCAGGACAACAAACCAACCTAACAGCAGGCACAACTGCGCTAATTGGGAGTCAGAACACTTCAGCACTTTATTCATAAGACATGTTTCTGTCGGTATATGTTCTCATTACAAGGTGTTAAAATTGGCAGATGAATACACTGTTCCTTCTTAATGTATTACATGACTGTGCTACAGTGAGGGCTTCTTGTCTGAGCAAAAAGTGAACCGATTTCTTGCAAGCATGAACTCATTGGTGCCATTGATTTGCACAGAGGTTTCCATTCACTGCCACTGACATGCTGACAGGATGGAGAGCATCAGTGCATGTTCTGGATCTCAGTTATAAACAGAGAGTTGACATGAGAAGGCAGTTAATAACCCAACCATCACGTTTAAACAATTTCTTTTCCCAAAAGTTGCATTATGGAGGGCCATCCAGACTCTCAGACTTAGTTGTGGAACCACAGTATCTCAGATGCTATTCACAGAAACCATTCTATGATTCTGTGGCTCTGTGATTCGCACTCCGAAAACATGGAAAATCACTTTCTGTGAAAAGAAAATCCTCCTTTGTTTCAGACCAGTCTCAGTGTCTGTGATATTCGTAGACAAATGTTTGCATAATTGGCTGTAAGTGACAGATGAAGAGGATGGGCCATCCTCGCTAATCCCAGTGTCTTCAGGAAATCATATAAAACTTCTTGAACAAGTTTCAGTATTTGTTCTGGAACACACGAATGGAGCCCTCACAGACGGAGCACGCTGACCCGAGGGAAAAAAGGCAGCCTAGGAAAGTTCAGACAGCCCATTCTGTAACACGTTTCCAAATATCAGTGTGATAAATGCAGCAAAAATTCCATGTTTCAGAGTGAACAACTCTGGAACGGGCAAAAATCTTGCAATGCAATCTCATCTATGCTTACTATACCCTACCTCTCCAACTTCATTTATTGGCCCCAAAGCACAGACATCCCTCTTCCCTCAAAATACCCCACAAAAGTGAAAAATAAGCGTCTGACATCAAAAGCTCCTCAGCTCTGTAACAGTAGACCAAGAGTATTTTAATTAGAAAAAGATCCAGACGGCGTGCTACAGGTCCAGCTCTGCACTTCAAACTGCTCCAAAACGCAGCTTGGCTGTTGTATTTCAGCTGGGGCCTCTTACTTTTACTGTGGAAATAAAGATGAAAAAAAAAAAATCCCCTCTGTAGCATTGGTGTGAGTCCAGATTGACAATAAAATCACTGGAGTTTCTCAGGATTGACTCTAACAGGAAGTTTTATCGCTGCATATTGACATTAGTCATACATCAGGTCATGAGGCAAGGAAAAACAAAGGGATCACATATTAAATTGTGAAATCAGAAGAAAGTAAAAGTGAAATCTTAAGTATATGATGTTCAATAATCTGATGGTGAACTTAACAGAACCAGTATGTCAACCAACAACCATCTGCAGGCATTCCAGTCTTTGTCTCATATACGTAATACTCATCACATGATGTGCTTCTCTTCTGAGAAGAGGAATAAATTCTCTTCATTGCTGGTATTCAATAGCTAAAATATTCACTGATGTATTCTGATTTTCAGTCATTTGGGTTCTTTAACCCCTTGGAGAAAAAGAGCTCTATTCCAGATGTACTTTAATCTTCCTACAGCTTCTGCCAAATTTCTGCTTTCTGTTTTCCATTCGCTTAGTGCCCTCATCATATGCAATGTGTCTGTGTCACTTCCTCCCTATGTGTTTAGGCTTTTTCTTCAGTAATGCAACATGCAAGAAGAACAGCCAAAGCAAGATTCCAGGCTCTTTATGGTTGCTGTGTATAAGTTTGGGAACTTCTACGGGGCTCGGTTTGAAAAGGAGATTCCATTGGAAGAGTAATAGTTACAACATGCTGCAATCGACTCGCATGTACAGCTACTGCCATCAATTCTCTAGCAGGTGAGCACAAGCGAGGCTCCAAAAAGCACAAAATATCTAAAGAGAAACAGCAGGGAATTGGGTTGCACTGCAGGGATTTGGGGTATGTGCTGAAACGAGTGGATTGCCAACAGCCATCTGTCCCAGTAGGCAGCTGGTATCTCTTTTCTCTGCCCAGTATCAGCCTCGTGTATGGTAAGCACAGCTCTGTATGGGCGCAAAGCAAACTGCCCACAATTCAAACCCTCCTCACAAGTGTTCAATTGGTGGGGAGGAAGAAGGATTTTTCCATGTTCTTAGATGCTCCTTGATACAACATTTCAGCTTTTCTCTCTCTGCTTTCCCCTCCCCACCCAGCCACCTCTTGGCATGAAAGCTTCAGGAACATCATATGCATCCTCCATCTAAGGCTGATAACACCAGCAAGTACATTTTACTCTAAAGGCTTGTTATTTATAATGCAGTACTTCCACACAAAGGTTCTTATTAGTGGCCACAGTGCTTCTTTATTCGCAGTGTAAATGTGCTGTGTAAATGCTTGTAAAACGTTACGAGCTCCATTGCCTCCAAGCACTTACAGTGCAGATGATGATGAATAAATCACACATGCACACTGCATCACATCTCCTCTGCCACTCCCAGCAGCACCTTGGCTGGGCTGTGTGTCACACTGCAGGCAAAGAGCTCTGCAGTGGCTGTGAAGGGATTTCATTGATTCCCTTTTGTCACCCCTACAGCCCACCAGCTATTCCTTCCCCTGAATTATTGGTGCTTATTGATGCTTCTTTGCAGTCACATCCTCATCCATGATTTCTTAATCTCAAGGCCTGACCTGTGTGCAGCTTTTCTGGGGAGTGAATCTTAAAATCATAGAATGGTCTGGGTTGAAAAGGACCTCAAAGCTCATCTAGTTTCAACCCCCTGCTATGTGCAGGGTCGCCAACCACCAGACCAGGCTGCCCAGAGCCACATCCAACCTGGCCTTGAATGCCTGCAGGGATGCTGCAGCCTGGATGGTGCTGGCCCTCCTGGAGCACCCACTAGGTGGCACCGACTCTCTGACATTCCCCTCTCCACCCGCTATGTGTTTCCCTAGCTTTGCTCCAGGTTTTCTCTCCCCTTTTTATTATTATTATTATTAGATATATATATATATATATATTACTTTTTTTGCAGCATTTCCAAACACTGAGCTCATCGGGATTAATCACTGCAAAACCAAACAGTTCCTGGGATCTTTTTTTCCTGAGCTTACAGATCTGCATGGACCCAAGCCAAACAGCAAGCTACACTTCTTCACAGACAAAAACATCAATTTCTGATGTCATTTGTACACTAATTCAAGAACCTGCCTGGTGTAACTGTTAATTACTTCTGTCAGGAGCACCTTCATAGAAAAGGTTCTTGGAGGCTCCTGGCTTTGTTAGCCTCACTTACGTGTGTATGCAAAGTAAAGCCAACCTCTGTGGGAATTCCTATTTCCTTGCAGCGGGGCAGGCAGGGAGAGCTGCAGGAAGAACTGCAGGGAGAGCTGCAGGGAAAGCTGATGTGGCAGTGAGTGGGAACTGCCAGCAGGTATCCAACAAAATAAGCTCATGAAATGCTAATAGAGTTGTTGATGGTTATTTGTTTGGGCTGTTTTTGTTTTTGCTTTCTTTTTTTTTTTTTTCTTTTTGTTTGTTTGGTGTTGAGAATAGGTTTAGGAATAGAAAGAGCCAACCATGGTCCTCGGAATTTAGGACAGCTCTGTGAATCAGTTCTTGATTCTGGAAAATGCACACAGCTTTCTTCTTTCTCTCTCGCTTTTTTTCCTTTGGGAGTGTGTGGGAGAGTGCAGAATCTGCAAAACCTCAAGAAAAGGGGCCTGAAAACATGGGACAAGCAAGGGATCTGAAGATGCAGCTTGCAGGAGACACAGTTAATAAGTTATGCTACATCCACATTGCTCAGTGCACCTTTTGCTGAATCTATGCAGCATCTTCACAGAAAGCTCACAATACACGTTATAAAATGGAGTACAAATAACCCACGATGACATGACCAGAAGACACAAATTGCAGCAGTCGTCACTGAGCTCTCCAACAACACTGGAACACTTACCCATGAAGTCAGCAGGATGCCACGGGGACAGCAGTGCTGTGCTGCAGGGAACTCTCATGCCATGCTGCAGGGAACTGCTGGCCCCACCGCACCTCTGCTGAGTGCATTTCTGGTGCATTTGAACTGCACAAAACTAGAAGTGAATAAAACTGTATTCCAGAGATAACCCTGAAAGTAAAACTATCTATTTCCAGACCTGGGAGGCCAAGATAATATCACTAATGGAGATGGCACTCCTGTGAACATGGAAATGAAGGTGAACATGGCCGTTCAAGCGAGTGAATTTTAGTTTCACTTAAAGTTCTTTGTCTACATGTCTTCAGATTTTATAGCTAGATTCCTGAGTGCTTGTTTTCTCTCCTCGAATTAACTCTAGAATATAAACAGTTCTATGCTAACTCTACTTACAAGTGCCATTTCAGGTCCTTAAAACAAAGCAAACTTGTCACAGATACCAATGTCAATGACACATGCATTAGTTCATCACTCACTGTCCTTATCTTGCAGTGCCAAAGATTTCTCTTTCCTGCAAGGTCAGACTGTTTCCCAGCTGTAGGATATCAGACTCTGGCTTTTATTCAGGCACTAAAAAAACAAAAGATGGTGAAAAAAACAGACTCGTCTGACAAGACTGGAAAAAAAACAGGGGATGGAAAAATTCAGAATTCACTGAACTATTTATTCCTCCATCTGCCATGGCTCCCAGTCTGGCCAGCCCAATGGGAAATGCACCAGGAAAACATCATCACTGGGGATTACTGTGTATCAGAAAAACACCCATGTCTGTAGTCACTGTTCCCAAGTTCAGCATGTTCCTCTAACTCATAAAACAGACCGTCCAACTGCTATCTATTGAAACAGTAGAATGAGGAAACCCATTGCTCCCTCAGAATCATTCAGATAGAAAGCAGGATTCCCCACACTACCAAACACTTCCACACAGTAACACCACCGGGCTGCTGTGCCAAAATGCTTCTTATATCTGCACGGTGCTCCCCTAAGAAATTCTTCCTGCCTGCTTGCACTCACTGGAGGCACAGTGCATCTTTTGTGTGCAGCTGCTCTCACTGCACAGCACATCCACCTGCCTGAGTCAGACTGAGCATTATCACTGTTTGCATTTCACTTAGCTGTTCAGATTGATTTGTAGTGTAAACACAACAGAACCGAAGCACACAAAGATCCCTGCCTCGCAGCACTTCTGTGCTATGCAAATAACGTGCTGTCAGAGAGTGCCTAATAACTAAAATATCATCCCTTCAACCATACAAACATTCTTATTACCAGCACCGCTCAAATATTACTATTTTTCTTGTGGAAAATGCCAGCCCTCAGGAGTGCTGGGGTTTTCAACTGCAAGTTTCTTATAAGGTGGATCATCTGACCATTGCCTAAAGTCAATTAGTGATTTAACAAATGGTTTTTAACTCATTTGGAGTCCTAATATTTGTCATAAGCTATTTCTGTTGAATAGTTTTTATGGCAGCAGTCAGCTCGAGAATAATGGGGCACAAGGGCACACCATGGTACAAGGAGTGCTTCTGCGATTGCTGACTCACATTCCTGTGTTTTCCTACAAGCAGTCAGTATTCAGGTCTTGCAGTGAGAACTGAGGCACCAGAAAACAAACGTTAAAACTGGGTGTCCAGTCTGGGATACCCAATGGTGTAATTTTTGCATATGAAGAAGCACAGCACTGTCTGTATTAAAACACAAAGCCCCTTGTCTTCATTTCAGATCACTCCATCAACCGACAGCGTTCACCTGGCTATTGAGGCGGACACTCAGACACAGACAGATACACGAAGCTTGGTTTTGGTGACTTCCCCTAACATCACAGACTGTGACCTCACACAAGGGCAAGCTCAATTTTACCACAAGCAACCACTTCTTGAAGTCCAACCTTTTTGTTTCTTCAGTTCCTGGCAACTAACAAGTGACACTGAGCGTTAAAACAATCTTGTTACACATTAGAGTGCTTCAGTCACAGGACAAAAGGGTCCTAAAATCTGCAGTCAGAATGTGCTTTGTAGCTGGAGAAGCAATGACATATGCCTTGCCAGTACATTCCTTAAGTTTTGGCAACTAAATGGTTGGGCTGTGAGATGCATAGGACAACTTTCACTGTACACTTGTATAACTTTAGATCTCCAATTCACTAAAAAAAACAATAAAGCTCCGCTGTCTGATCTATTTCACTGCTGTGTTCACTGGGTCATTCAGGAAAAAACTCATTGTTCTCCATTGAACAATTCTTATTAGGAAAATGGTATCCCTAGATACAAAAATAGTCAAGACTGACAGCGCAAAGGTGAAAGAAAGCACAAGAGAATTGCAGCAAGAGGAAAAACAATCAAAGGAAAAGGGCAAGAGTAAAAAGCGCAGCTCTCTTATGGCCAACCTTCTTGAGCTTCCCATGCATTGTGGTTGACAGTGAGAACCCGTGTTCCGGAGAAACTGGATGTCCCTCCTCCAGGTAAATCCTCCATTATCCAGTTGAGTCTGAGCACATTGTTTCTCCTTCTCTTAGGGCACTTATGGGGTTATTCTTTACATATCCCTCCTCTAATGTCTCCAAACTTGCAGGAGCTTAATTTTGCTCAACATTTTTCTGTCCCACTTAAACCTATCTGAAATTGGCCAATGAGTTGGTCAAGTCCTTGGCCCTACAAGGGAGAAATGGACAGATGGTTTGATTGCATAAACCTCATTTTCTTAGAAAACCAGGCTAAAAAATGAGAGAAAAAAAGAATGTGCATAAATGTCTTACCATAAATTCCTTGCTGCACACTGAGCCGGCTTCTTGTGGTACAACATGGCTCAGGAAGCACCACAGCCCTTCTTTCCTTGATTGTATCAGTAACTTAGTAATTAGTCAAAGTAACGTTATTCCTCTCCTAGCAACTAATGTAATTTTAATATATTACAGTCTCTTTTAAGTCCAAGCCTTTCTATTTTGGGACTTCCAATTCAGATTTGCCTAATAGCTTCACATAATGGTCCCAGGCACCCAATAAATTCTTCATTTTAATTAATTGGTTTGCTCATGAAGAATCACAATTTACATGAGCAGAAGATGAGATGTATCACAGCTATTACTGAATGTAGGTAATATTTGATTAGAAAAAAGCAGAGAAGCCCTCGTTTCTTTCTTCTTCTTTTTTTTTTTTTCCCGCACAGCAATTGTTAATGATATTGCCAATTTCTACAAGCAGATAAATTAGATTTACCACATAATCAATTAAAATATTTGGAATAGCTTTTAAATAACAATGTTGAGTGTCCTCTTGAATTTACGATGTCTATTCAATGGGTATAAACCATAATGATAACCAAAAGTGACTACTGCGTGCAGATGTAGTTGCTGGATAGCCAATTAATTATTCCTCAGCACAAAGCCACCAAAACTAAAGGTGGCCCTATAGAAGGTAATGTAGGCAACAAGTGGACACCCAAGAAGTTTAACAATTCAACAAACTGCAGTATAGCAGCATAAAGCACCTTCAGAGATTTCAGTCTCAGTCCAAAAATAAAGAATTGTACTCATTGTACTCATCCCAATGACTTGGCAAAGCAGCAGAGTGCAGGATGTGTCTGAAGGACTCTGGGAGAGGAAGGGGAGCTGCATTCTGGGGGATACCATGAAGCCTACTGCGACTAATTTGAGGGAGTAATGGATATTCAGTGAAAATGGATCAGTTTGAAACACTCCTAGTTTCGAACCAAAGTTTCAACACGTAACTCGGAGACTTTCAGGAAGCTTCCTAAAAGCAAGGGAAAAGAAAATGCTGTATTTTTTTTAGGTATCACTATTTCAAAGCATTTACAATAACTCCCCAGTTGCCCAACTCACGAGTTTCAACTCATCAATCTTCAATCTTGTTATTAGGAAAGCAAGGTATTCCACTACATTAAAAGGCAACAAATAAAAACATGAAATGCATTCCAGCAGAAGTCACACCAGCCTGTGGTACTGACTGCTATTATTGGTATATGCGGGATATTTGAATAACAAATGTTTAAACCACTTTCATGTTGCTTTCTTTTAAGGCCAGAATTATTCCTGTGTGAAAAACACAAATCAACGAGTTGGATGTGCTTAGAAACATAACTTCAGAGCATGTCTTTGATATTTGTTCACACGGAGGGTGGTGAGGCACTGGGACAGGTTGCCCAAGGAGGCTGTGGATGCCCCATCCCTGCAGGCACTCGAGGCCGGGCTGGATGTGGCTCTGGGCAGCCTGGGCTGCTGGTTGGCGACCTGCACAAAGCAGGGGGTTGGAATTGGATGAGCATTGTGGTCCTTTTCAGCCCAGGCCATTCTACGACTCCGTGACTCTATAATTTGGCTTATTATTACACTCAGCTCAGCCTGAGGCGAGCAGGGTGTTTCTTTTTAATTTGCAATAAATACAACAGCAGACAGAACCCCAGTCCTGCCAGCTCTGGTTAAGGATCGGTGCCGGGAGCTCCGTCCCAGCTTCGTGAGCTTTCATTTCCCTCCACCTCTCCGCTGCCCCGGGCCGCTCCGTGAGGTGAGGGGCGGGCGGAGGGAAGCGGAGCGCCCGGCGGGGCCGGACGGACACCGCGCGCACCCAATGCGCTCCGGCGCTGCCTTTCCGAAGGGAGGGGAGAACCCCGCGGTCGGGCCCAATGAGGCCGCGCCCGGAGCGGGACTTCCTTCGGGGATCCCGCGGCGGGGAGCCGCGGCGGAGCGGAGGTGACACGTAAGTGCGGGGCCGGGGAAGTTTCCTTTGTTCCTCTCAGGTGGCGTTGGTGCCGGGCCGGACCGCCCGAGGCGAGCGGGGAGCCGCCCCGAGCCCCGCAGCCGCAGCGCCGGGGGCCGCCGCCGTCCTCCCGCCGTCCCCTCCCGCCGCCCGGGCGGCGCAGCATGCGGGCCGGTTCCGCCTGGAGGCGCGGGGCCCGCGGGCTGCACGAGGCCGCCCGGGGCGTCGCGGCGGTGCCCCGGGGCTGAGGCGCTCGGCCGGCCGCTCCCACCTCCTCCCCACCCCCCCGGCGCGGACCCGGGGTCTCCGATGTCTCCGCCTCGTCGCCGCCGCCCGCCGCCTCCCGCCGCTGAGCCGTGAGGGGCGGGGGCGCCGGGACCCCGCGGGGGACATGGGCAACGGGATGTGCTCCCGAAAGCAGAAGCGGATTTTCCAGACTCTCGTGCTGCTGACCGTGGTGTTCGGCTTCATCTACGGGGCGATGCTGTACTACGAGCTGCAGAGCCAGCTGCGGAAGGCTGAGGCCACGGCGCTCAAGTACCAGCAGCACCAGGAGTCCCTGTCGGCCCAGCTACAAGGTACTGCTGCCCGCCTACGGCCACGCATCCCCCTTCTCCGTGTGAGCCTGGCTTCCCGCTGCCCCACCGCTTGCCAAGTTTTGCTCCTGGGGAGCTTCCCTCCCTCCTCTCCCTGCCGGCTCTGGGGCTGCCCTGCTTTGGTGAGACCCCCCAGCTCCAGCGGGATCAGACAGCTCTGATACAGAATCGTAGGGGTTGGAGGAGACCTCTGGGGATCGTGAGTCCAATACCCTGCTAAAGCCGGTTCTCTGCAGTAGGTCGTATAGGAAGGCAGCCAGGCATCCCTCACTCCCATGCGTTGTGTAGAGTGCCTGCAAATCCCAAAGGCACGCACGGCACACTGAAGTTGGCATGAGTAAAAAAGGCAGCTATGCTGCTGTTCAGCAGCACAGAACACCCCACTTCTGGGACTTCCATGCCTCTGTGCTGTCCCAGCTGTACTTGTTCTATTCATAGAATCATATCATAGAGTGGCCTGGGTTGAGAAGGACTGCACTGACCATGGAGTTTCAACCCCCCCTACTATGTGCAGGTGTGTTCTGTGGTGCTTACCGACTGTTCTGTTGCAGAAGCACAAAGCTGTAGTTCCAGGAGGACAGGTAACATGGAAATAGCTCCAACAGAGGGAGGAATGTTGTAATAATTTACTCCCTGAAAAAAAAAAAAAGTTTGAGTGTAAATTTCAAATAAATTATATGGGTAATGAAACAACCTTGAGTTTCTTGGCTTAAAGCTGTAGCATAAATGCAAGTTCTTATGCAGCTTGGTTTAAGGATGCATTAGATGTGGGCTTTGTGTACTTGGTGAAAAGCTGCTGATCTCTGACATGCGGGAATCAGATGCAAAGAGGCAAATACATATGCAAAGCATCAGCACTCTTGGGGGTGCAGCACCTCAGCACCTGTCTAACTGTGAAGTGCGAGGTTATCAGACCAACACATACAAAGTCCAGAGCCAGGTTTCAGAAAGCTTTAGGATTTTTTTCCCCTCAAAATTGTGTAAAACAGATGAATGAACTACTCTAACAACTGTAACACTACTTAACTTCAGGGTGATCTTCAACCAGACTTGTCTGTGTGGGAGCAGACATAAGAGCATACCTAGAAGTGTGTAGTTTTCATACAGAGATAGCAGAATTAAGAGTCTAATAGAATAATCCTATGATGGTTTGTAACTTGAATGTATTTAGCTGTGACCTGAGGCCTCCATTACTTTGTTTTTCAATTCCAAGCAGAAACGCTCTAACAAAAAATAATTAAAACTTTTCATTTTAGTTGCCAGCGAGGTGTACATGTTTGGCTGGGAGGTGGGTATGTGGCAGAGGGCTAAAAGGCTACTTTTGCTATTCTGTATATTTGCCAACAGTATTTGAAGGGGAAACAGGAACATCTTGTTCTCGGGTTAAAATTCAACAAGTTAGCTTCCTCTGTTGCTCTGGCAATGCCAAAGAGGAGCATGCAACAAACTAAGCAAACAGAGATGGGCTTTGGATCATATAGGTTAAATGCAGACTGTTAGTTTGTGTGTTCCCCTTTTGAAACGTACCGTCAGCTATCCCAGCCAGTTCATGGAGGAATCCCGGTAGATTTTGTATGGTGCACTCTGGAATGGACTTCTGGGTCGTCCTCGGTGTTTTTGCTGGAGGGGTTTGTTAGTGGTGGCAGCACGGAGGCCTCGGGGCTCTGCCCAGTTGACTTGGAGGTTCACAAGCACAGAAAACCCAGAGCTATTTCTGAACGCTTCCCGCTTTGTTAAACTCTTCCGTATGGAGCGACAGGAGGGAATTAGTTCTGAACAGGGATGTGCAAACAACATGACGTGCTAACAGAAAACCTTGTGTTTGCAGGTGCAGCATCTGACTGCGCTTTGAACTTGTAAATAGTCCGGATTTTAAGTCAACAGTGTTTCTGTCACTAAACAAAAACGGCCCTAGACCAAAGCTACATCTCTTTGCCGTCCTTTGTGACACAAGAGAGATTGTTTTTGAATTATTCTTTTAGGAAAATTGCATTATAATTAGAGCAACACAGCTTATCTCTTCCATGTGACATAATCGGTTTCTCTGAGATAACGTTGAGTCTTGAAGAGTGCACCAAAATCTTTTAAATGGGAAGTAGCTGGAAGGGCTGGTTCACTTGCATTGCATTGCCAGGAGGGAGAGAGTGGGTGTATTCACAGTGGCTGATTCCTCAGTGCTTTCTGCTCTTTTCTGGGTGATTGAATAAGACTTTAAAGCTCATTACCAGCAGAAGAGAGAATTGAACCCCTGACTTGTACTTCCTGAGCAAACATTTCATCAGTAGGCTTTTATTTACTTAAAAAAGGAAAAAAGGCAACTTTCTGGAGTTGTCCTTTTGAGGATCCTTTGCTGGGCTGGCGGAAGGGCTGCTGGGCTGAGATGTTGGGATGGCAGTGAAATACTGTCTGTCCTCTGCATCTGGTTGGGTTCAGCTGGGACTGATTGGGCCTATAGAAGAGCTGCTCTCCTGGCTGCACGAAGAGAAACACTGTTGGGGTTTCTGGGTGAAGTTTGAGCTGGTCTGTGAAATGCTTAAAGGAGCATAGGTGATTCCTAAGTTTGTTTATCTGATCAGATTTCAATGCCAGTTGAATTGTAGGCTCTCTTTGCTCCCTGCTGTGCCTTCTACACTTTTCTCTCTGCACATTTTTTCAAGGCTTTAATCTATGCTCGGTGATAGGAAGCTTCTTTTTGGTACTTGCCAATTCTTCATGCCTGACAGAGCAGCGTTTTCTGATTTTGCTTGAAAAGCCAGTCTTGCATTTTTATGCTTTCCATGGTATTGCGTTATAAATGCAGCATGTGAAGCAGGCTGAGTCTTCTGTACAGCCAGGGGAGAAGAAAACGACCTGAATGTACGGCATGTACAGATAGCTGGAAAGTGATGCTGGAAGAGGTGTCAAAATCATTTAGCGTGTGCACTGGTCTGAAGAGCGGTGCATATGGCTGTTGCTGTCGGGTGTTCTGCTCTTTCAGGTGTCTGCAGCTTGTGGGACTCAGCTGAGAAGCATATGTGCTCGTGAAATAAGGGCAGGTTGTGATGGGAGCAATGGCTGATGTGAGCAGCATGGGAAGGTTAGCTGGTTAGAGGCTGGATCTTAGGCATAGCCTTCAGACAGCTCACATTGGGTCACCAACCAGCAGCCCAGGCTGCCCAAAGCCACATCCAGCCTGGCTTTGAATGCCTGCAGGGATGGGGCATCCACAGCCTCCTTGGGCAACCTGTTCCAGTGCCTCACCACCCTCTGGGTGAAAAACTTCCTCCTCGTATCTAACCTAAACCTCCCCTGTCTCAGTTTGAAACCATTCCCCTTGTCCTATCACTGTCCACCCTTGTAAACAGCCATTCCTCCTCCTGTTCACATGCTCTCTTCAAGCACTGGAAGGCCACAATGAGGTCTCCCCGCAGCCTTCTCTTCTCCAAGCTAAACAAGCCCAGTTCCCTCAACCTTTCCTCACTGGAGAGCTGCTCCAGTCCTCTGATCATCTTAGTTCCCTCCTCTGGACCCTCCTCAAGAGCTCCACGTCCTTCCTGTGCTGGGGTCCCAGGCCTGGACGCAGTGCTGCAGATGGGGCCTCACAAGAGCCGAGCAGAGGGGGACGATCACCTCCCTGTCCTGCTGGCCACCCCTTTTTAATGCAGCCCAGAACACAGCTGGCCTTCCGGGCTGCAAGTGTACACTGCTGGCTCACGTCCAGGTTCTCATCCGCCAGGACCCCATGGAAGAAAATGTCAAACTTTGGCATTTTTACCTCCTAACAAAGTTCTGATTGGCAGGAGAAAGTAGGGCTACTTCACATTGGGAATTAACCAGAGGCTACATTTTGAGATGAAACAAAATCTCTTGGCTGCTAAGAAAACCCAAAGCCATTGTTATCTGTGAGGTGTTCTGCTGAGAAGATGATCTTGGTAAGCTGATTATTTTAAATCTCGTTCTCAGAGCATTAATGTATTTGAAACATGAAGACAATCTTATTTAATATTTCTTAAAATGATAAAAACAAAACTTGATACTGTTTGCCTCCTGCAAAGATGCCATCAAACTAAGTCTTAAGCTGCTGACTGTATAGGAGCAGGCTTCATTGCTGAAACAGATATGTGTTGACAGCTGTAGACAAACCTGATCGTATCTTGGACTGCTTTGAGATTAATGCATCTACAAACGGGTTTTTAGCTCTCCCAACTTCTGTCTTTGCATCCTCTGGGCATTAGGTAATTCCTTGTGTACTGTTTTAATCTGTTTAATCTGTCTTAATCTCTAATCCTAATGACAGCATAAATCTAGTGTCTTTTACTACCTTCGTTTTCCTTATCTTTCTGTTGGAGCCTTAATGTATCCACTGCCTTCAGGCTATCTGCAGTCTGAGATGTACTGTAATCTTGGGCAGCAACCCAGCAGGGGCTCTGAACTCAGAGGTCAGAGTTGGCACAGTTGCAGCCAACGTGTGGCTTTCCACAAAACTGTCTGATCCAGTACTGCAAAGCTCCAGCTGAAAAGCCAGTGGAGTTCCTCGGTGCTTCTTGGGCCTCTCAGCCTAAACTGAGGCCCCTCCTGGGAGGTGACCTGCTGGAACTTCATCAGACCCACAGCAGCTAGATGCACATACGTGTGCAGAATGCATCAGCAGCATAGTTCAGGTGATGGCTTGCTGTGCTAAGCACACAATGTGGGAAGAGTGGAAGAGGGTGGAAAAGAACTTGCAATTGTATTGACAGTTTTTTTTAATAGTTAATGTCTGAGGTTGCACACTCCCGGAGAGGTTCAGTTACAATTGTAAGATGATGTCTTACATATAATGTGCCAGACACATTGTCTCGTCGGGCTGGATGTTTTTGCTGAGCTGGATACAGGATACTCAGTCAGTGTATCTGGGTGGGGCGACTGCATGATAGTTTCCATCCACTCTGAGCTTTGAGTATTCAGTGTAGCATCTCTTATATAGCTGTGAAGATACCTGCAGCAATTTGTGGCTAGTATAGTTCAGTAATTTTGCAATAGGATCCTTGCACAGAAATAACAAATCTGTTCTGCTAGATGTCAGTCCTGTTCTGAGCTTTAATTGTAATGAAAGCTTAAATAATTGAAATTACTGGGGAAAAAAAAGAATATGCAGAATGATTAAGGTGGAATCTTTTCACCTTTTGTAGGGTGACTTGTGTTGGTGGGTTTCTTGTTTGCTTTAATAATGAGTGAAAGGCATGACTTTCATGCCATGGAGGCTGAGGTCAGTGCCGGGGAATGCAGTCTGTTTGAGCATTCTTTTTTTGAACAAGTCTTCTGTGCTGGATGCAATTCTGTTCTTTTTCTGGCCATCTAGAATAAACCAAAGTTCCTGAGGAAAAAAAAAAACTGCAACTATATTATCTCCTCTTCCACAGTTTTGTTTTTTTTGCTTCCTCCAAGATGTCCAAAGTTGGCCTCGTTTCCCTATGGTGACTCAGGTCCCCGTGTTCAGCAGTCATTGCCAGGGGCGATCACAGATAAGTGCAGCCTGCTCGTGCTCCTGGGGGCATCTGTTCCTATCCATGCCACCACACTGAATAATGATGTTGTCAGTGTTCCAGTTAATCTCTCGTACTTGGATGCATATTTTAAGGTTTTATAGGGACCTTCTGTTTAACAAATAACAAACAAATCACGAACCACTGGCTCAAACAATTCATTTCTGTATGCAGTTCTTCAGAGCATCCACCTGAAGCTGGCTCCTGGCCCCTGCATTACAGCACTCATGAACAAACTGGAGGAAGTGGTTGAGCAGTTTTGTAAGGTGATAATTACAGCTGTTGTGTCACGTTCTGCCACGTTCCGTTATGATAAACCAGCAGATGTAGGTGTCAGTTGGGATAGTTGGGCTGTGTGGGTAATGGACAGCATTTCTCTTCAGTGCCAGTTTTTGCTAATTTCTGGATATATATATATATATATATATATGAAAAAATGTACATGGAAAATATACATACATAGGATTTTAACGCCACTAGAATCACTGGACTTCTTCATAAAGTTGAAAGGAGGCCAAAATGATTTTTGAGAGCAAGAACCGGCTGTTGTTTCCTGGAGCTGAAAGATGGATGAGCAGAGCCAGACAGTCAGAGGTGACGTGAAGGAGGAAGCTGTTGTCTCTGGAGCTCTTCTGTGTGTTTGTGTGTTTTCTACAAAGGGATCTCCTGCGTTGTGACAGAAATGGCAGAATAACGGAAGGAAGAAAACACAAAGGAAACAAAGAAATGGAGTTATTCTACAAGGGCATCTGCTAACCATCCCGTGTGGCTTAAAGGATAACTTGAGCAGCATTCAGGCAACTCACCAGCAGAGGAATTGAACAGTCTTGTAATTGTGCGTGGCAGAAGGAAATCTTACAAATGCAATCATTAAAATAAAGTTAAAAATGTAAGTCTACATTCACTAAACAGGTTTTGTACTCGAAACAAAAGAACTAACGAAACCACTTCAGCATAGACAAGAGTACAGGAAATGCCATATGGGAGGTGAGATCTTAATGTGACTGCGTGTGTCACAGCCATGTGTGGCATGAAAGGCTGGAAGAAATCTTCGGAGTGTACAGGAAATCTCCTCTGGGATGGAAAATACGATCTTTTTCCAAATAAAAGTCATGTCTGGAGCCTGGCAGCTAGGGATTAAACGTTCAATCATGTTTAATAATCCTTCTCAAACTGGAATAGCTGCTGCTAAAAATAAATGTTCGCTGCTCCAACATGATAAATACCTTCCCTCGCCCCACCTCTTCGCTTGGTTTTTGCTTGGGATTTGTTTTCAAACCTTTTTGTTTCCTCGAGGTGGTCTTACTTCTAAGAGAGCACATGAGGCAGGCTGAAATAGGATTCTGTTAATTTAGATGTTTACTTCAGTTTGGAAATTGATTTTCACATCATCCTGATGGTTGAACGGAGGCCAAAACTATTTCTTAGAAACAGAAGCGTGTCTTTCTGGGGTGAGCTCTTATTAGTGTGCCAAATTCCCCAGCACTGCCCCATTTCACAACTGCATGCAAGCAAAACCTTTAAGATGTGCAGCACTCGTGCACGTTGTGCTTTAGGTTTTCCTCTTTTCCATTTGAGGATGCAAAGCTGAAGGTTTGATAAGCCTGTAAAAGTTTCATGTCCTTATCTAAAGCCTGCATACATTCCAGAGTGCTTTTGAACTTTGATCACGATTCGTTCTGATATCTTTTCTAATCCATTTCCACACTCAACATACAGAGGTTGGTAAAAGCCCCCGACGTAGGGCAGGTTCCACAGGGAGCATCAGTGATGGTTCTTGTCTGGCAACACAGCAGGGACTGAGTTGGATTTTGCAGAGCTGGAAGCAGGAGATCCCACTGTTAAATACAAAGTGCTTTCTCAGAATCATTAATGCCACGCACAACACAAATGACTGGAGAATTAGGTCAAGGCAGTGGTTATTTCTAAGTACAATTAGCAGCACATGGTTTAGTTGCCAGGAGAAATTCTGGTCCTTTGTGGGAACTGGTTGTAATTTGACAAAGCTGTTATCTGATTGTTCTTTACGTGTGAAAGCTGCAGAGTGTAGGAGAAAAGGGAATATAAATGTGATACTGCACGCTGTACTAGCTGTGGCTTGCAGTGAACAAAATGAGAGCAGTCCATCCCTGCCTGTGTACAAAACTGTTCGGTAATTAAGCCAGAAGAATGCTTGTTCTTCACGCACGATCAGCTCCGCATTATCTTGGCTTCTATTTCAGCTCTTTGTTTATAAATTAAAAACAGAAAACATACAGGGGCATAAGAAATGAAATGGCTTGGATATTTTGTTTGGTATATTGTAGCTGTCTGCTTTCGGTACAAAATACAACTCTTCTGTTTATTATGTTGGAAGCCTATGCAGCTCTACTCCAGCCCTTGCAGTAGGGCAGGGCAGTGGCAGGCAGCTCATCCAGCAGCTCCCTGTGCTGTAGGAGGATGTTTCTGGGCAGACGGTCGCTGGCAGATCTCGCTGTCTGAAGCCAGATTCGCTGCCTTCATGGCATGCAGAACTCAAGGCTCCAAGAGTCTTGCTGTATTCATCATGTGTTCTCCCAGCATGAAACATGAGCGTCAAAAAGTCTGATCCAAGATCTAAATTTTAATTACTGTCGTTGGACTAGAAAATCTGTACGGATTGAAGGGGCTCTCACTCGTCTAATTGAAATAGGTTTTCTCTGAACAGAAAAGTAATTTGCATGGGTTCGTGTTTTAAATAGTTCTGCTTGCAGTGATGAGAATTGGAAATGTAACAGTATTTTTATAATGAATGTCTGTGTTGTACAGACCTTCATGGCATTGCTAGGAATGTGCCAGTGTGGTAGGGCACGCTCTGCTGGTTCCGTTCAGCTCCACCACGGTCTGAGATGAAATACCATTGGATGTTGCCAAGACTACTGGAATCTGTTGGTTTTAAACTAAGGGTGACATTAAGCTCAGAGAAAGGCTGCAAAATTACAGAAGAGATGATAACATTGCAATTAATAAGACTTGTCGAATGGTGTTTGTTTAAATCCCAGTGTATTCTCAGTTTCTCAGTGTGGAAGGTGATGGGAGTTGGGGTGCTTTGGATGCTCTCAGGTCGTACTTCTGGCAGACCAAATACCAAAGTGACATAGCTGAAAAACTGCCGATAATGGCAAACTGGAAATAGTTGTTATGTATCCTATAACAGCGTATTCTTCTTAGTAGTTTGACTGCAAAGCAGAGGGGACCAACCATGAATATTAAATAACCTTGCTTTCATCAGAGCGCTCCACTCCTGTGTTGCAATTAACGTTCAGCAGCGGTCGTGGTGATGTAAGCTTCTGAGAACATCGTGAGCTTCTTCCCCTTATGAAGAAAAGAAGGTGGTGGAGAAGTCTTAAGTCTTAATTCAAGAACTGTTAAATATTTCCTTATTAAACATAGAAGATGTCTTAGTTAGCTGTGATTTCGCTGGTTCTGTTGCTGGGCTTTGCTCTCTGAGGTTAGATCACCTTGCTGTGGATGAGAGAAAAGTGTTGCTGAACGTGTTTAAACCAACAAATTAAGTAGGAGGTGATGGAGGAGAGGAACTTCCCCTCAGCCCTTTCCTCACTTGCTGTTCGGCCCTCTAAAAGGCTATTTTAGGACACGGTGAGCTTTGTTCCAGTGTTTCAAAGGCTTCAGCACAGAAGTGACAGAGGGATGTGCCACCCAGAGGGACGTTAATGGCACTGCTCTGAAGTGCCGTGTGAAGGCAGGGCAGCCAGAGCTTAGCAGAGCCAAAATTGGATGTGAAAGGTACAAAGTATGTGGTCCCTAAAAGCTGAGATGTGGCATTCCTTTTCTCCTTTCTTCCTGCCCTTATCATTATGGCTTTATTGTGCAGGGCTTCTCCCCACGCTTGTTAAAACACCGGGAGGAGCTGAAGCAGATCCGCTTGCAGACAAAGCAGTGCAGTGAGAAATGTTACCTCCAGATCCATTTGTGGTTTGGTCTAATTGCCAAGAAGCCTATTTCCACTCCTGATTGCGTGGGAGGGGAAACCATGATGGATTTTCATTTCTCTCCTGAGTTGCTATGCTACAACCACTGCTTCTTTCGCAATGCAGTTCAGCATTCACGATCTCCAGTGCTCAGATAAAACCATTACTGTCATGGTGCCATTTTTTTCTTCTTTTCTGGAAACTTACTTGCTGGTCACTTTGTGAATATTCATTAAATGCTTGTTTTGTTGCAGAGGATGTCGATACATTCGTTCATCTTGACTGATGCCCTTGGCTTTGGATGATGAATAGCGAAGCAGAGATAGAAGCTGGATTGCTAATCAATCCTTGTCACCTAAGCCAAAATGTAAACACTTTGAGATAAGCCAGGAGACAAAGAGCCTGCAGAATGCATCTTGCTGGAATTACGAATGCTTTTTAAGGTGCAAGAGGAGTTTTCTGTGGCTGCCAAGATAAAAATCCCTATTTGAGGCTTCCTGTTGAAGGCTTATGTTCGCCAATGGTCTACTTCTCAGCAAATGAGTTTCCTAGTTTTGAAGGAAAAATCACAGGTTCCCTTAATTTGTACAATTCCTTTGACAAATGCAAATTAGAAATACATTTTTGTTAAGTAAACCAATTAGATAAAATCATAAACTGAAACTGTCTTTTGGAATGTTGTAAGCAAACAGTTGCCTCAGGTGGTCTTTGAGGGTCACAGGTCGCTGGGGACAGTGACAAGGAAATGCTGCGTGCTCCATGTGTGCACTCCTTGGAAGGGGTCTGCTTGTGTCAGCTCTCAAGGGATGGCACCGTTGGTCTGTTGGTGCTGAGCTGTGACACAGAGTTGCACCCTCAGCAAGTTTGCTGACGACACCAAGCTGAGTGGTGCGGTTGATACGGTGGAAGGAAGGGATGCCATTCAGAGGGACCTCGACAGGCTGGAGGGCTGGGCTCGGGTGAACCTGATGAGGTTCAACACGGCAAAGTGCAAGGTTTTGCATTTGGGCCGGAAGAACCCCAGGCACCTGTACAGGCTGGGAGGAGCGGTCCTTGAGAGCAGCTCGGCAGAGAAGGACCTGGGGGTCCTGATGGACGAGAGACTGAACATGAGCCAGCAGTGCGCTCTGGCAGCTCGAAAGGCAAATGGGATCCTGGGCTCCATCAGGAGAGGGGTGGCCAGCAGGGACAGGGAGGTGATTGTCCCTCTCTACTCGGCTCTTGTGAGGCCCCATCTGGAGTACTGTGTCCAGGTGTGGAGCCCTCAGTACAAGAAAGACATTGAGATTTTGGAAAGGGTCCAGAGGAGGGCGACTAAGATGATCAGGGGGCTGGAGCACCTCCCCTATGAGGACAGGCTGAGGGAGTTGGGCTTGTTCAGCCTGGAGAAGAGAAGGCTGCGGGGTGACCTCATTGCAGCCTATCAATACCTGAAGGGAACCTACACCCAGGAGGGGAGTAAACTCTTCAAAAGGGCTGATAACAGCAGGACTAGGGGAAATGGTTTTAAGTTGAAGGAGGGAAGATTTAGGTTGGATGTTAGGGGGAAGTTCTTTACTAGGAGAGTGGTTAGGCCCTGGAACGGGCTGCCCAGGGAGGTTGTGGATGCCCCGTCCTTGGACGTGTTTAAGGCCAGGTTGGACGGGGTCCTGGGCAACCTGATCTGAATGTGGATGTTTGGTGGCCCTGCCAGGCAGGGGGGTTGGAACTACATGATCCTTGGGGTCCCTTCCAACCCGGGTGATTCTGTGATTCTGTGATTCTGTGGCTGCCACGTGGTGCAAACCTACTGTTATCCGGGCTCTACAATTAAAAAGAAAATGAAGTTGTCCAAGCTTTCAGAAGAACTTAGGGATTGATCTTGAGTTTTCCACGTCTTAGGGTTAAACAGAAATCTAGTGTGCTGCTGCACCTTTCAGAGCCATTCTGCTTTGTGCGTCCGTCTCGCTTCCCTCCCGTGGCCATTTGTATGCTGCAGGATCTCCGTTGGCAGTGCTGGGGTAGGGCTGTCCTGGTTATGTCCTCATCTCTTTACAAACAAGGCAGAAGAGAAGGAAAGAATGAGAAAATGTGTATGTCTGTACCCTAGGAGGAAAACGGATTGGGTAGCTTTCCTGTAGAACAACTGTAGCTGACTCCCCATAAACAAATGAATTATAGTTACCGCTTTCTATGGCTATGCAATGGAAATGATCCAAACTTTGGGTTCAATATCAGATGCAGAGACGTAAGGTCAAGTGTTGTAAGCAGCCCTTCACCCTGTGACCTCATTCCACTTGTATCTTCTGGGCACATTGTGTGTGGAATATTCTGGGAGGGGTTGGATTTCTTTTCTTTGCATCTATCACTTGTGAACTGAACTGTGTACAAATTTTCTCTTCTTAGTTGTATATGAGCACAGATCAAGATTAGAAAAATCACTGCAAAAGGAAAGGCTTGAACATAAGAAAGCAAAAGAAGGTAAAACATCATTTTTCCCTTTATTTCTGTGATAAGTTGGGTATTTAAGAAAAAAGTAACTTTTGTTCAATCTTGAATTACTGATTTAATAAAGCAGTAGGACCAGATCTGCAGATTGTGTTTTTAGGACTTGTTACAGATCACCACAGCATGGCAAACTATGTAAGTCTCTGTTATTCTTAAAACTGATGACTCAATGAATTAAATAACTGCTGTAGCAAAGGTTGAGAGCATTTCCAACAATGACGTGGTTTGGTGGGGCTCCTGATGGCTGCCTGGTGCCATCTGCTGGACAGCTGCCTCGTGATGTGCAGAGGTAATTTGTCACTGTGAAATCCCAAACTGAAGCAAAAGGACCTTTTTTAAATGTATTTCTATACTTCAGCTTGGTCTTGACTTTCTCACTTTTTAAACTACGCCTCTTTACTGCGATAGAAAAATCACAGAATCACACGTGATGCCCTTTTCCTTTTGAATGACGCTGCTGAGAGAGGCTGTGTGACAGATTTGTGCCCGTGGCCTTGAACTTCTTGCCCCTGTACCTCATACAAATACTTTAAATATATTTTTATTTCTGATTTTTTTTTTTTTTTTAAATGAAAATACTTTTTCAGCACTTGAGCATTTTGTTAAGTTCCTCTGTTTCTGAAGATCTGGAAATTGTAACTGCACTGTATTTTGCTCGTAGGAAAGTTTTTCTACACAAAAGTTATTTAAGTACAGATTCCAAAGTTTTTGGTTTTGTTCTTAATGAGTGTTTTTCCTTTTATGTTGTAGATTTTCTTGTTTATAAACTAGAAGCACAGGAAACCCTAAATAAAGGAAGGGTAAGTCATCAGTCCTAGTACCAGCTTCTGAGATTTCAGTAATATTTGATGCTATGTGGGCTGCAAGAAAAAGGCAGTGCTCTGCAATTACAGCTGTTCAAAGAAAGAGGTCTTGCAAGTGCTCATTGAAGGAGCTCTCACTGCGTTTCTCCGCTGCCATTCTTAATTATGTGAGTTGCTGTAAGAGATATAACTAATAAGCTGTAATAATACCTTTCCAGAAAACTACTTTAGAAAATATCCTCCTGTTTATATTATAGTCGTTCAAACACTATTATTAGTTCTAAAGGGACAGGGGAGTAAAGAGGTGTTAGAAATCTCTCAGGTGTTAGAAATTGCTCAGTCCACAGGGAAAAGAACAGTGACAGCACAGTGACAGCACTCTAACAAATGGTCTTTGAGCAGGAAACCACATATAAATACTAGTAATAAAATCATTAAGAAACCCAAACAATAAAGTGTTTTAGATACCAAATGGCAGAAGGAAAGCTGTCACTGGCAGGACCCAGAGACCTGTAGAGCTAGTATTTTATGGAGGCTTCAGGCTGAAAGTGGGGAGAGCTTTGTGAGCTGAGTAAAAGACATAAAAATGCATAGTTGCTGCAGTAAGTAGTAATAGTTACATATACACGCTTGTACGTACATACACACTTGTTATGTTTCAAAGCAAGTGAAGAGCTTAATTTGTTTCTTGATGATGTTATGTCCTTTGGTTTATGACTCCTGGATAACTGCATGTATTGAGGCTAGGAGAATGACAGTACTGTTCAGGTTAGTACTAATGTGTGCTTGTTTGTTTTACAGCAAGATTCAAACAGCCGATACAGTGCACTGAGTGTCCAGCACCAGATGTTGAAGGTGGGTGACCGAGCTGTCCAGTCTCACAGGACACTGGTATTCTGCAGCTTAAAGGGTGTATGGCCTCAGTCAACTCATTCCTGAATGTCAGCACACTGATGGTGCTTTCCTTGTACAGCAGTGCTGCTGAAAGCTGATTTACTGTGGTTCTTAGTAATCAGGCTTTCCACTGGGTAATGTAATCTTTTCAAATGCAATTGCCTGTATGGAGCAGGGACTTATCAGACTTCACATAGTTTGGCATCTAAGGAATTTCTCAGACACATTCAGCAGCTCCCTGTGGCACAGTGCAACTGCTGGGTGAGGTGACGTAGCCCTAGAAAAGGAGGCTGCTCGTCACAGAGATCATTTTGTGTTTGAGAGGATCCGCAGGCTGCATGCTTGGAGTAATAAACTTCCTGTTATGAATGCTTCGTATTCATTTAGACTTATTCAATAAACTGCCAAAGTCAATATTAGCCAGATATGCTAATACAGAGCTGTTCAGGTGTCCAACTTGGTATTTGCAGAGTCAACATGAAGAACTAAAGAAGCAGCACGCTAACCTTGAGGAAGATCACCGAAAACAAGGAGAAGAGTTCAGCAGGACGTTCAGTGATCACAAGCAGAGATACTTAGAACTGCAGCAGGAAAAAGAGCAGGAGATCTCTAAGCTGAAGGGTATATTGGCTGCCCATATTTAAGTGTGTGTCGGTCGTGTTTTGTGTGATGTGAGATAGACAGGCACAATGTCTGTTCTCACTAATTAGGAGGTGTAAGCTGGGTCAGACCGATCAGTTACATTTTCTTTATGATTTTCTGTGGCCTCTTTCTGAAATCTCTTCTTTATAAAAGGAAGTTAATGATTTTTGTCACTTCTATCAGAGATCTAATTGTGCCCCTTTATGAAGGGCCTTCGCGTACCTCATTTCTCACAGATCTGCTTTTCTCTGTATTTCTCAGCTTCTCTGAAACGTTGCACCTGCATACTTAGAAGATGAGGTGTTCATTTTTATCACTTAGTGCCCAGTTTCCTATTGAAAAGATCTCTTGCAGTTTGCAGAACACTCCAATCCTCATTATACAGTTGCATAAAACAGAAGGATGAGGGGCTCCCCATCATGGCCACTCTCTCCCATGTGTCACTAACACATGAGTTCATTTTGGAGCTGTCTGCAGGTTTGTCTGCACAGTATTTCACAGGCAGAGGCTGTGTGTATTAGTTTTGCCTTGGCTCTGCACCAGTGAAGTCACACAGCAAGCTCTGGGGCTGAGCTGGACCGCAGCCTAACAGCTTGGACTGTGGGCAGAGCTTGCTTGTGTCTGCTTGCAGTATTCCACATCAACATAATGTAAGAAGTGGGAAGAGAAGCCCCTCTCCCTGGGCCCAGAACGTAAAGCTTCTTAAATATGCTGGCCATCTGGGCACCTCTTCCAAAATAATAGCTTAGTCCTTTGGAATGAAACTCACTCACCAGATGCAGTGTGGGGGAAGAGGGAAGAGGGGAGGGTGGCTTCCTCTCTGCGTTTTAAAGATTCAGATTACCATAATGAATTTTGCCATCTGCAGTCCCTAGAATGAATGACAATGCACAGTTCCAGTTGCAGGCTGGGTGCACTGTAATAAAATTTAACCAAATATTATGCTTTTTTTTTTTTTTTTTGCTTGCAAATGTAAGATTCTTTATAGGATAAGTGAGAGGTGTAAGGAAAGCAAATCCTACCTTTTTGCTAATCCAGGCTTAATATTGGAATTGTGTAGATCCTAATATATTAGAATATTTGTAGTTAGTTCCTGTTGTGGTGCTTTAGTGTTACAATACTAAACTGGGTTTAACCTCTGTTGTTTCTTTTAAATAGAATCCCTGTACAATTTACGGGAGGAGAACAGACAGCTGAGAAAAGCTCACCAAGATGTTCATACCCAGCTGCAAGATGTAAAGGTAGGTTTTCTTTTGAAGGAGGGGTGCCAGAACAATTAGCAAATAGAACAAAAAGCCCAAGATTTAATAGCAATAAATGGGCAAAGACTTGTAGTTTCTCTAATGTGGCAAAAGGGAGAGAAATATGGCTGAACTGCATTTGTTGTCTTTTGCCACCTGCACTTAAGGAACATGATCATTTTAAATAAATATATGTTTATATATACTTAAGAGACTAAATTGGAAGACAAGTGTTCAGTGCAGAAATTTGAATGGGAAATTTGACTGTAAGTAATGGATTGTGCATTTGCCAAAGACAGTGCTGCATTTTGAACTGCATCAAGTGATCTCCGTAGTTCAGAACCCCCTAAGCTTCCTGACTTACCTTTAGAATAAACTTTGTGAAACATGTCATGCTCTTTTTGTTTTTTTGTGTGTGTAGCAACAGCATAAGAACTTACTGTCCCAGCACAACCAGCTTGTAGTGACATTGGAAGACCACAAGAGTGCACTAGCTGCTGCACAGGTCAGAAAGGAAAGCAGCTTGTATTAGCTCTAACCTTCCTTCCAGCTAGTTTCTCCTAGTTCAGCTGACTGTAACGTTATGCATGTAGCCTTTCGCATGGGGAATTTGTAATTAGCACAGTGCTGCACACTGCAGAGAAATGCATGAGTTTAAGGGTTGCTTTAAAGAAGCTGCAGCAACTTACAGGCCTCTGAGGAGATACAAAGCTGTATTTGTAGGCCCCAGAGTGCATGTGTTATTGGTGAGAATCTCTGCGCTTCTGGGAGCTGGAGAATTCCTTTCTTTCTGTCTTCTCTGATAGAACTTTTAGTAGTTTAACATCTCTCTCTGACTTTCACATGCATCACTTTTAAAGACCTGGATGCTGATGTCTAATCAAGTTTCTTTTCCTGTACGAGTAAGGCTATATACATCAGTGCAAGACAGATTGGGCATATATATGGAGATATAGAAGCTCCATCTGAAATTCAAATTAGTTTCCTTTTTTTTTTTTAATCAGCAGCATTGTCTTAGATGTTGGTTTCAAATGAACTGCCCGTGTAGCCTGAACTTTGCTAGGCTATGGCAAATTCAGTCAGCTGTACGACCTGTGTAGGTCACAGGGCTGGAAGTTGGGAGTAATGTTGGAGAAAGGAAGGCTCTGGTGAAAGATGAGGGGGAAGGTCGTGAGGCAGTGGGAAGTTGCTTTTGTTCCTGGCTGAACTTTCTTCATCTGAGTGCTTTTCAAGGTCCACAAAATCATGAGTTGCATTAAAAGGACTTGAGGTTTTTGGGTTCTCTTTGTTTTGTGCATTGCATGCAGATATTCAAAAGACAGGGAGAGACCAGGAAAGTCTCTCTTAGACTGTGTAAGGATACTTAATTTCCAACATTGAGCATGCTGGAAGCTGACTGTAAGCTCTGTTCCCACTGTCCTCGTTAGTTACCTGCTATGTATTTCTGATAACTGAAACTCACCCAGGGCAGACCCAGAGCCTGAGTTAAGGTCTACCAAAGCCAAAGGGAGGCTCCGTTTACTTCTCCTGCTTTTGGATTTAGTTTTGTGTCACACAAAGCCTTTCTGTCTGTAAGCAGAATGTGGCATTTATCCTGTGGAGAACCTCCTTCAAGTGGAGGATCTCCTGTAGCCTTTCAGAACAGAAGGTATTCAGCACACTCACATAGTTTCTCCTGCATATCAGCTACAGAAGGCGCACAAGGGATTATTGCTTAGAAATGCGGCTCTGTAAATTACCCTGCTGCTTCTAGGTGTATTCTAGACATTAAGCATCAGTAGTCAATGCAGCACTAATGTATTTGTGACCTGAATCTTCAAGGCATTGTAATCTGTGTCCTTTTCCATAGCTCAAACAGCCAGACAGACTCTTTATACATTTTTATAAATCCTGCCTTTCTGCCAGCCTTAATACCTTTTAGGCTGTGGCCTTGAATCACAATGTTCAGCTTAGAATGATTTGTATGGTGAGATGGAGCACTTGAAGTCTGATCTAGACATGCATAGTTTCAATATCCCAGTGCGTTGGTCTCTCTGCGTGGTCAGTAAATAGGGGGAGAAATAAAACTCAAAGACCTACGTATCTGTCTTTTGTTGAGTAAATACTATGTTTTCCTCTAAAATTTCATATTGGATTCTCCAACAGTTAATCAGGAAAGAGAAGTATCCCTCTGGAATGGTGAAAGTAATTACTGTGCGTTCTGCTTTGCTTTTAGACCCGTCTGTTTTAACGGCTGCCTTAGTCTGTTGAGGATGCTTCGAGGTGCGCCTCGCTTCGGAGCTGTAATGCAATGCATCATGTCAATCTGTAGCACTGTGGATATTGTTCTGTAGTATGCATTGTTCATCGATGCATCGTGCCTGTCTGCTGTACTATTGATTGCTATGATACCACTTAACGCACTGAACCACACACACAGGAGCCAGATTGTAAGCTGAGTTTTTAAATGACTTGTGAAATGCACTTCAGATTTCAGAGTAGTAAATGCTTCCTCCATCTCCATGGAGCAACAGAGGTGCCCTGCTGTGGGGCGCTGCCTCTCATAAGCAGTTGGTCAGCTTTTATAAATCTTGCATTTCTCAATAAGTTTTACTGTGTGACAAGCTTTCTTCTATGCCTATTGTATAGGCAGCAACCAGTCTTGCTTCTCATGCTGGATTTCAAGGCTAGAGGAAAATATTCTGATCCTATACGGAGTTAAACTGCAAATCAGAATACATCCTACTGTTACATTTTAGAAAGACTTAAGAAATTTACATTTGGTCTTTTTTTTCTTTTTCCTTACTCTCTTTGCCAAGGGTGTTCTGTGACTTTTGTTGCCTCCGTTCTGTATCTTGTCTGTTGTCTTTTGTAACACCTGTCTAAATGGTGAGGATTTGGCATTTTCATGATGTGTATACGTGCTAAAAGAATTGTGCTGCTTTTTACCAGTAAAGAAGCTGGGGTGCTCTGTTTCCCTCGCTTTAGTCTGCCAAGAAAACTGCATCGTCTCCTTCTGACAATTCTCCTGCTTGGCATGAAAAAAACAAATCTTCATCTTTGTCCTATGGGGATTTTTCCAACATTCTTCGCATGCACGTGCACTTTGGCTGAAAAGATGATGATGAATCAGTGCTGTTAGGCGCATGGAAGCGACCATTCTTAAAAGCTCTCATCCCTGCTACTCCTAGTAGTTGCTGTGATGTGAATATTGAGTCTTTCTTGCGTATATCTTGCCAGCAAGCTGACTCTGGTGTTTTTCACTATGTTTTATTAAGAAGTTGATTTGGACGTGGCATAATTAATGTGTTGACTTCAGTCCCAGGTAGAGGAATACAAACAGCTGAAGGACACGCTGAACAAAATACCGAGTTTCCGCCAGTCTGAGAAGTTGGAAGCAAACGAACAGGCGGAGGTGCGGCCGCCATCTCCCCACAGTGAGCTCCCAAAACACCACAAAGCTGTGGCTGGAGGGCATAAAGAGGTATAAAACACTGACTTGCTGCACAAGCCGTAGGAAATAGTTTCCATTTAGTAAAAATACTAGCTACGTGCTTAACTTCCATTGGAAACATACATATAGGGCTACTTGATGATGCTGTTGTATTGTGTAACAACTTGTTTAGGTATGCAGAGCCAAGAATCAGGTATTGATACCTTCTGGCAGGAAGGGTAGCATGTGTTAAGGCAGCCAGTTGGCTCTCCTGACTACAGTTTCACTATGCAGGTGGAAATAAAGGTGTCTGTATCTGGTGCTTAGCTCTCCTGAAAATATGAAATCTATAATATCTTGCACTCGTATAATGTTACATGTTTTTCAGAGTGAGAAGCCAAAAGAGAGAGAAGAAGTAAATAGCCAGGAGAGAGATGACAGAGCTGAGTCTTTTCATCTACAAAGAAGGGCTAACGAGGGCCAGCATGCCAAAGAACTGAATATTCAGGAGCAACAAGAAGCTGGAGAGGATGATGAGCAACATGTTGATCAGGCTGAAGAAGAACGCAAAAAGGAACTTGAAGAGGAAGAAATGGAGCAGGCAGGTCAGCCTCAGCACTTAGAAGAGGAACAGGACCAAGTGCCAGAAGAGCATGAGTGGAAGAAACAGGAGCAGAAAGAAGAAGAAACCAACATATTGGGTGAACGTCTTCCATCAGAGGTATGGAGCGCTTTTCTTACCTACTGGTCAATTAATTCACTGTTTAATTGGAGGCATCGCTTGCCATCGCTGGTCCTGGTACTTCACTTGCCTGTTCTCAGGTAAAGTTGGTGTAGCATTTATAGAAAATTTGGGATTCAAAGCACTTGCACGCACAGGATCAGCACACACTCACTGCTGTGCTTGCCAAATGCAGCTTAATTAACATCAATTCTGCTGATAAAGAGCAACAGGTGGAAGAAAAGAGCAATCATTTTGAATCCAATGTTCTATTTTAAATTTGAAGCCTGTGGCAGATAATGGAAAGTAGATCATGCTTATGAGCATGAATTGTAGAACAGCCTGAGCTGGAAGGGAATCGTGATCAGCACTTTGATGAGGAGGTGTCCTGCCATACTAATTTGGTGAATCTCAGCAAATTGCAGACTTTCCTTTTCAGATACAATTTCCCTCTATAAGCACATTTCCATCCCAGTGTTCACTGCCATTTAGTAGGCAATTTAAACTGCAAAGTGAACAAGACCAAAAAATGGGGGAAATCAGTGTGGAGCAGTGGCAGGTCTTGCTCTGTGCAGCTCTAAGTAAAACCACTGAGTGCTGGATTTATGTTCTAGATCAGATCTCTAGAGGAATACACGTTTTACTGATTTCTTTTATATTTATGAGTAGGAAAAGCGTGGCTTCCTGCAGTTTTTATCTTCTTTGCCACGTTCTCCACAAACACCCCCAAAACTCTCAAAATCTGTTCAAAAAACTGATTTAAATTTAAACAAAGACAAGAGGTAATGAAATAACTTTGTTAAACTTTTCTCCGTTGCGTACAGAATCTGCCTAATTTTCCCACTTACTTTTGATGTCAGAAGTTTTGTGCTTGCTTTTGATCACTGAATATAGGATTTTAACCTATGACTAAAACGTTTCTTTGGCAGGTAACACCGACAAAAGCTGTCACAAAAAGATACAAACCAGCCTACGAACAGCAACTGGAGCAGCAACAGCTTGCAGCCCAAAGAGCAGAGGAAGCCAATCAGCTCAGGGAACACCAGGAATCGCTGCACCAGCAAAGGCTGCAAACACAGCTGTTAAGGCAGCAACAGCTTCAAGAAAAGGAGCTTCAGCTACAGAGAGAGGCAGAGCAAGGAGAAAAATTCTATAAGAGCCGACTGAGGTTAAATTCTTTTCTGTATGTTTGTAATGGACTGTGCATTGCATGGTCTGTGCTCTGGGTATTATGGCATCCACCACAGCACCACTGAAAAGAGGCAAATCCAGTACTGAAATTAAATCAAGTTAGCCTCGACTCTTCCTTTCTGTGGATAAATCTGATTGCTGTTTTTAAGAGTGGGAGCTGCTTGGTTTTTTGTTTTGTTTTTTCCCCTTTCACCATGGAAGCCTCTGAAATCTGTAGGAATGAAAGTACCCAGGAGTTAGCATAGGGAGTGCTCATTCTATAAAGAGCATTGTCTTTCAGGAAAGGTGATGCTAAAAAGTAACAGCTAATATAAAGCTAGACTGGAAAACATTCTGGCAGGAGTTGGAAGAGGCAGAGATGAGGTATGGTTGTTTGTTTCTTGAAGCTAAAATGCTTTCTGAAGCTGAAATAATGAATTTGCATTTACTTTTCTCAGTCAGCAGGCTCGTTATGATAACATGGACCATGATATTGTGCAAGGGGAAGAAGAGCAAGGCATTCAGGAAGAAGAAGGAGGTAAGGTTCCTTCTGAACTGCCTTTCATGCAAGGTTTTGATATTATTTCACATTCAGCTCAGATTCAGATGAAATATAAACAAAGAAAAAATAAGCAGTTTAAAGCCCCAAGCTCAAGTAACACTGTTGGAACTGATTGAAACACAGGTTTTACTAAAGATCATATCCATATTTCTGAAAGGAAAGGTGTCCTTTTGCTTAAGCTCCTTAGACAGGCCTTTAAGTCTCTGTTGCATATATGGCTTTGCCTATGATTTTCTTTGCTGCCTTGAAATTTAATGATCTTTTAGTGTTAGTTTCCTTCTACAAGTAAAACAGCTCTGTTGGCATTACCTGTTTGGTGAGCTTTTTAGGAAGAAACTGCCTACTGCTAAAAGCACCCATGGAAGGTGCTATATGACAACTCTCTTTAAAAGGGCTACCTAGAAACTGCAGTCATACAATAATATCAAAAATTTGTCAGCTTATGAACATGATAACCAGCACCGGGATGAAGGTGAAGATGAGGATCAAAACAATGCAAATGAGCAGCACGAACCAGAACATCAAGGAGAAAATCAGGCTGATGAACCAGTGAGTATGAATTAAGATGCTATGGATTGCAATTGCTACTGAAATGAAAACCCAGAAGTCTCATCTAACATAATTACACATTACAGAAATAAGGTGAAGCAGAGTTCTGCTGGGAAGACGAGTCTGACAGTTTGAAACTACATCCGAGATCTATTTAAAGTTGCTGCTTCTAATTTGGGAAGAAGTGAAAGAGAGCTTTCCAGTTGGAAGGCAGTTGCTTTTGTAAATTCTTCTGATCTCTGCATGAGGTAGAATAAAGGATTTGGTGACATTTTGATTAGATGAGAGAATGAGAGCCAACTTAATCACCACTGAAACCAGCTGGAGCCTTTCCACAGGAATCAGTGGTCACTAGATCAAAATCTTGTCGGTACCACAAAGCGTGAGTTCTTGAAAGGAGAACAGAACTTCAGCACTGAAAGCACTCACTGCATGCATTGCTCAGAGAGCTAGATGCAGGAGAATCAGTATCATGTCTTCCCCAAGTTCAATTTTTTTATAGTGTTGTGGAAAATAAAACTTGTCATCCTTCCTTCCCACCCCATAAGCAAATTTAGTGGTATAGTAAATATTTTTAGAGGACCTTCATATTGTTGGCTATAAAGATACTGGAAAGACTTCTGCAATGAAAAGCAGAAAGAAAATGCTCATTTTTGAATGGCAAAGTGTGAAGACTAAATACGTTGTGGGTTTTTTTCCTTCTCATTCATATAAACACAGATGAGGTCAGTATTGTAAAACAGACTGGTATCAGAAGATCTCATCTCTTTTAAGCTGTGTACATTAAATTTTTAGGGTTTTTTTTTTTGTGTCAGTTTTCAGATATTCAGTAAACAGAGTCCAGCAGCCTATGTGGCTCTAACATACCTCATGCTAAGGTAGCTTTCAAGTAAAATGGCATTTGGCTGTGAAATTAAATGAATATGTATTTAACATTCATATCTGAAAAATACAGAAGGCAGCCATGGAAGATGTGAACCCTGCTGATGACCCTAACAACCAGGGAGAAGATGAATTTGAGGAGGCTGAACAAGAGAGAGAAGAAAATTTACCAGATGAAAATGAGAAGCACAAGCAGAACAGTGAGAAACAAGGGCATCCTGGAGTGGAAGAACACCTAGTGGTCAGTAAAGGGAAAGAAAGCACCTGTGGGTCCTCTGTAAGAGCAGCACAGCACTGCTTGATGAGAGAACACAGCTCCAAATGTAAAGATCCATTTTAAACCATACGTAGGTGAAAGTATGAAATTACTCCTGGTGATACACCAGTATGTCTTTCATGACTAGCTTTGCCCAACAAGGTTCTGTAATCTTATTCTGAGGGGCCTCTGTAATGACCTTCACACAAAGCACTGCTAGAGCCCCTGTTCATCCAGTCTCCAAAGTGTTTTTGTTTTGTTTGTCCTTGCTGTGCTGTCTCCATGCCATCAGCACTCAATCACCTGTAAGCATTGGCATCCCTTTACCTCTGTGGCCATTCCACTGAATGCTGCACCTTCCAGTTGTGTTCTAACTGTAAGCTCCTCTAGGCACAGATAAGCTGTATTTTTATGGCACTGGTCTTTATTGGTGGGACTATTTCATTCCTGATTAGCATGGGAAGTATTGCTTAATTTTATGAAATGATTTTTATTATAATCATTCTGCTGTCTATCTTTTAATTTAGGGCAAATCTAAATCTTATAGCCAGGCTATCATTAATGCTAATGAATGCTCTGTAACTTATTATTTTTTTCTACGCCTTTCTGTGAAGTTTTCACTTTTAGAACAAGAATCTTTAACCCTTTGTCTTCTAAAATTAATGGCTACGTACACAAAAACTGAATTTTCACATGATCTTTCTGCAGATGGCAGGAAATCCTGACCAGCAGGAAGATAATGTGGATGAGCAGTATCAGGAAGAGGGCGAGGAAGAGGTAAGAAAACAGATGTAAGGCATATGTGGATCAGATAGCATAGCAAACGTTCATTAACTGTCAAGGCTGGTATCTTTTATAACTGCAAAATGAACCCAAAGCACGTTGCCAACGGTAGTTTCTGACTTTATGAAACCTTGCTAGTGTTTGCTATTACTCTGCTGTGCACTGGTGGACACAGACACAGTTAGTGTCATTGCTGCTTATGTGCTGTGATTTGTTAGCCTTCCATGTAACACAATATTAATTGTGAAATAATTGAAAAGATTAGGCCATTGGCAATGCAAGGATAAAATCCTGCAAATCTCGAGCCCTTTGAAGGTCACTGCAAACCTCATTAACTCTGCACCTCTAATCACACATTGCTGTTCTGGGCAAACTGCTTTCCTGCTCAATTATTTACTGTTTAAGACTGACTTTGATTTATCTGTGCTCCTCCTAAGGATTGCAAGTTAGCCCCTACTGCTCTGCTGGTGGAGTCAAATAGGTGGGAAGCTGTTTGCACATTGCTTTGAGCTGGAGAAATGAAAGGAAGGGAAGGGAACTTTCCCTTCATGTGTTGAATGGCATGCCCATTAACATGCACTACCCTGTAATGTGCTCTGCAGTTCTTCAGTACTTACCTAATCAATTGCTATTTTCTACTTCATACATAATGATTTACAAAACGGCTATTCATTATTCACTAATGGGGATTAGCTGGGATGCACTTAGAATCAACAGTTCAAAATACAGTACTTAAATCAAACCAGTCATTAGGATCTGGGAATGGCTGGCATTTGGCAATTACTTTGGCTACAGGAAATAATTTGATGCATGTTTCATAAAGGACTAGAACCAGCGTGCCTACTGGAAGCATTAATTGTAAGCAGCAGCTGAATGGGTAATCAAGAATGAGGTAAGATGCTGTAACTAGGAATAGTTTCTGTATGAGGTTGACTGAAATATTATATGCTGCTGCTGTTCAAATCTGTTTAAAATATCCCTCAGTGATCCAGGTTTGATGGCTTCTCATCTGCTAGCAGCAATAGCTAACCCCAAACAAGACGTTCACGAGCAGCTTTCACCTCCTGCTCTGAGAAACTGCTGAGCACACTGTCCTGCTACAATGAAGGCTGACAGAGAGAGGGAGAGAAAAGCTAAATAATTTGGCTGTTGCTGCTGCTGTTCAGGAGAATGTGAAAGGGAGCCCTGCTGGAAGTAGCACTCACGTTGATGTTTGTGGCAGGGGTAGGAGGCAGCAGTGAGTAGCAAATACTTTCCAGCTATGTGAAGTGGCTGTTTTCCACTGGGGGAGCTGAAAGGCCTTAGGGAAGCATCATACCCAACTTGTAGGTCACCATTTGAAGAGTATGTGCACAAAAGCTTACAGTTCTTCAACAGAAAATCCAGTTTACTTCTTTGTAATTTGCACCTAAATATGAAAGGACATGGAAGTGAGGGAAAGTGCTGACAGAAAAGAGAGGACAGGGTTGAAAGAGATTGTTCTTCACTGCCTATCCCTGTTTACTCTTCTGAAGTTTTCCAAGAGCAGTTGTGAGCAGTTTCCTGATTTGTGCTTTCTTTCCTTTAACCTCTCCATGCCCTTTCTTTTTAAAAATCTTTCTTCTGTGAAGATGAGCACATTTATGCCACAGGCTACTTTAAAAAAGAAAAAAAAAGATGACTAAAACGTACTGAACAGCTCTGTGCTCTTCAGATTCAGGAAGATTTGACTGAGGAGAAGAAACGAGAACTGGAACGCAATGCTGAAGAGCCATATGGTGAAAATGATGAAAATGTAAGTGCTGTGTAAACCCATAAACTCAGTGGGTGACATGAGAGGATTAAACACTTGGCACAGCTGTGATTGTGTCACAGTGACATTGCATTATCATGCTTGGAACTTTCCTCAGATGATAGACCTTGAATTTTCACACTTTACCTGAACTTACTTTTGCTCACCCTTCCACTTCCATGTCCACGGTTGGTGCTTGGACACCTTTGGAAAGCTTTTCCTATGCCTGAAGAACAGCAACAACAACTCCAGCTGCTTCCTTTTTTCTTTTCCTTAACCTCTCATTGTCCTAGAATGAGGAAACTGCCACTTTCACGGAATCTGATTATTTTTCTTTTAATAAATCAGGGAGATGAAAAGAATAACGGGGAAACGGATCAAGAGCAAGAAATGCAAGATGAGAACAACCATCAGAAGGAAGTTCATGAAGAAAATTATGAAGAGGAAGAAGAGGAGGAAGAGGAACGTGGAGCTGCTGCAGCAAAAACACGGAGACGAGGGGAGATGTAGTCCTCACTTTTTGGTAGCAGACACATTCCTGATTTTAAGAAAAACTTTTTTGGGATATTTAAGTCCCAAAACAAGTTTGTGTTTTACTCTTTTTACTTTTCTATTAGATGCTCTCATATGTTTATATGAATACAGTATTTTGATACTCTAGATTAGGATTTCTTTTCTATTAAAGATGTACATAAGTAGCCATCATGCAGGTTTCATTTTTCATCCTTCAGGGCATGTTTTAAGAGGCCAATCTGTAATACGCTTCCACTTCATCCAAGCCTGACAGACACTTGGTCTAATTTCAGTTACACTGAACATCTGAAGAAATACTTCTAGTGCCTAAGCCCAGTCAGCATTAGTCAGTCCAGCTCTGTCTCCCTTGACACCACTCACATGACTAATGGCTGGCCAGCTACCTGTCTGAGGCACAGCCTGCAGTGCTCCTGAAGGCCCACAGGTAGTTTCATTCATTATGATCTCATGAGATTCTTCAAATCCTTGAAGATGAGCACATGCCCAGCTGTTTATGGGACCAAGCCTCTTACAGATGCAGGACAGTTATAAAATATGCAAGTTTTACAAGCCTTCAAAATACAGCCAGGTGAACAGCTGTTCATTTTGGCAGCTGTTTATATACAGCTAAATTATGCATTTGTTTTAATAAATATTACCTTATTACCTAGGTACTTCAATTACATGCACTACATAGCAGATAACGTAAACGGTGCTATGCTGGGATGCGAGCTGGGAACCTATTTAGACTTGATGATCCTTCATGAGAAATCAAAACACTACAGCTGTCACATGAATTAAGATTTACAGAAGGAGCAATTTTGTCATCCTAGCTAATATATTAAAAATGTGACCTACCAGCTGTAATTAGATCATCTTCGTGACATGCTTTCTGGAGACTGGAGAGAGGGTTAAGGCATTTAAAATGAGTTGGTGTGATTTGATGCCAGATGCTGAACTAATTTATTTTTAAGTTTAAGCTGGAAAGATTTCTGTGTCCTCTAGTGTGAAAAATCAAATGAGTGACAAATCCCACAGAAGCTTTTTGAACAGCAAGCATCTCTAGCACTGCATGCCTGGGTGCAATGGAAAAGGGGTGGGGAATGATGCAAAAATTGTGCCTTGGTGTAAGCTACGATGAACATAATCACAGTGCATGAATATATACAGTGTTTGTATTGGTACAGACCCTGGTTATTTAATATATGTTGTAAGGAGAGTGGGAATCTGGATTTCCTAGGCCATGCCCCATTGCTGGAAATGAGGCACGCAGTAGCTCCCCTTAGGAAGTGTGTGTTAATATATAAAAGGAGAGGGTTTGGGATTTTTCCCTTTTTAAATAACGATGCATAGCAATGGTTTTAGTTTAACTTTTGATATGAATGTAATTTAATTCATTTTTCTACTAACTCAATTACATTCTGTTTTATAGTTGGTTTCCACTCTCGGTAATTTTCCTGAATGTCTCAGACACAGTGCTTATGTTTCATAGGAATATTTTTGTCAGCAAGTACTTCGGGTTTTTAATTACCATAAATCAGAATTACCTTATGTATAAAAAAAGTTTACATGATACTGTAAAATGTATGATATGTACATAATCCTCAGAATACAATTATTTTGGTAAATTGGCCTGTATTTTTAATGTCACTGTTGCAGTATTTAATTATTTGAGGCATAATAAAACTTGACTGCAGTCAATGAGCTGGAATACGGTCACTGATTTTTCACAAGTGTGAAGTGATGTGTTCATACTTCAGCATCTCTTAACCTTTCTATCAAGTGAAAGACGACGACCAGCTGTCCTCTGCCCAAGCTGTGGTGTAGGAACCAGTCAGTACTGTGTGTTCAAATAGGAGGAGAGTCCTCCCTCATCCTGTGGCTCCTTCATTACCCTGTGGCAGAAGGCTGAGGCTGTGACTATGGAGGTGGACGTACAAATATTAAACTCAAGCTTAACAGGGGAACACAAAGGGCTCTGTCTTGCACAATATATACTTCATTTATTCTAATGGAAGCAGCATTACTTGTTACGGAATGTATACGACAGCTTTAATGCTGCTGGAGAGGCAGAGGACACAGACTCATCTATCTACCTACAGTGTGGAATGAGCCAAAGTCATCTGCAGATGCAAATGATCTACACTACCTCTACTTTTATAGTGTCCTCACATTGAAATAAGCTGCTGCTCTCTTCCCCAAGTCAAGAAAGCAATTGCTTGAGCAATTTTCTGCTGATGAATGGAGTTAAATGAGCATTTATCCATTTTGCTGGAATTTGGGCCATGCTGCCACCAGTGCCCTTGGGCACAGTGTGTTTATTAAGCAGCTGTGACGATGCCCTTTTGTTTTCTGTCAGGCTGTGAGGCTTTGCTTGGCTAACTTGTCACTCCAGCAGAAGTCCAGAGCGACAACAAAACTCTGCCCATACTTGGGAGCTGCAGAATAAGGGCTCCTATTATGTGCTGTATGAGCCAGTGTACACAGCAGATGCAATATTTACTTCAGCAAGCAAAACAAGTTCACATTTACTGTCAGTAGGCCAAGAAAGTCTTAATGAAAGCTTGTTCTATCCTTCACCAAGAGCCTATTCACTCCAGAGAAAAGTTACTTGACCAAAGCTCAACAATCTGAATAGGGTTTTAGCCTTAGCTGACAACAGCACTGTGCAACCCGTAACACCCAGCTCCCACTACAGCACGGCGTGGTGGGGCTTTCCCAGGGCTTCCCAGCCCAGCTGCTGGAGGTTGGCATTGCTCACAGCATCGCTCCACGACTTCCAGAAGCTTTCATAAACACAAACCACACAACTATAACCATGCACCCTGAGCTGCCAGATTCTGTCCCCTTTCCTGGTGCACAACACTCAGTGCCAGACCCTGAGGTCTCATGTGTATGTGAATATACGCAGTGTGTGTATGTGAATATAAATGCTTGCCTCGTTGCTATCCCCACAGTTCTGAGATAACAGGGAGTAGTGACTACTTTGCTGATCAATAAATTAATGGATCGATGTGAAAAAATGAACTGCAGATGCCCCGCAGCTGCAGCCTTTGGGCCTTATGAAGGTGAAAGGCAGACTTGCTAGTTTTTGAGCCACCACAAGGTATCTCCTCCTGCCTAATAATAAATTGAGAAAGCAGCCAAGAGGATTTTGCTCTAGCCATAAAATATGTTAAAAAAAAACAACATCCAAACAAAAAAACACCCCACACCCAATGGAAAAAAATAAAACTCAGCAGGATTCATTCTGTAGATCAAGAGATCCTCCAGTGACTCAGGTGGAATCTGACTGCTCTACCACTCACCTCACTGCAACGACTGCCCCTTGCCATGGGGCTTTGAACATCTGAACATCTGCAATTGGGACCAGATGCAGGCTGGAGGCTGCTGCCAGGTGTGGGCAGAGCAACGCAGCAGCAGTGTGCAAACTGCACTTGCCCTGCATGGATCTGCCTGCCCCAAAGCCATGACCGCAGCCTAACTTCAGGCTTACTCAAGGGCGAGCCGGCTGTGCTTTAAAGCAAGCTGTAGAAACTCACTGTGATTAAAAATGAAACAAAATGATACAATTCTCACTGAAGTACAAACAAGTTTCTGACAAGTTCTATATGCTTTTGCTGCCCGTTTCCATGACAAAGGAGCTTTAGAGCCATCACTGATGACCTTCATGCAGTTTTTCAAGTCTGAGCACATAAAACATGTTTACTTTGCGAACTTCTGATTCTGCTCCCAGCAGGAAATAAATGTGTACTATTTCAATGGAAATCTTTGCAGAGTGAAGGGACTGAGAAACCTGGAGCAAAGTACCCAGACCAAGACAAAAAATGGCGCCCAGTGCCTCTGACACACAGTCAGACCCCAACCAGGCTTCCCTTCCCCAGTTCTTACAGGTTCAGATGCAAAGTTATTCATTATTTTCTCATCATTATCACTTCTGCAGTTATATGACTCCGGTATCCATGAATAATGTATTTTTAAGCTTTTGTTAGAGCTTTAGCATGTTAGAGGGATTCACCAGCTCTGTTACGTTTGGGAGTTCAGTTGACAGCACGAGCAGCGCCATCACTTGTTGCTACCTGCTAAAACACACAACAGAAAATCCACCAGTGTTACTGTCTTTAACCTGCGATTCCTTGAAAACACCTTCCTTTCACTGGAATACTTGGCTCTCAAAGCTTGTTTGCAAATCTCAAAGCATTTAAAAAACATCAAACCTTGCCTTAAAGGGAAAAACAGAGGCAAAGCAGCACAACTGAGCTGAGAAAGGGAATCCAACTGCCCTGATTCCTCAGCTCAGTTCCAGAGCCCAGCTGCACAGCAAGCTGTGAGCACTGGAAGCCCCTCACTGCTTCTTCCAGCACGCTTGTAGAATCTCCCAAGGATGGAACTGAGGTCCTGAGCCGCCTCTGGGTGTGATTTTATGCCGGCATCTCTCTATAACCTGCTGATTTTGACTATGAATTTGTATAGTGTCTGATGGAAACATCTTTCTTCTTAGGGAGGGTTTTGGCTGACAACAGGAGTAAGTTAGCACAGTTCTACTGCTGCAAGGGCCCCTGTTCATGCCAAAGCTGACCGTGTTACATTTGTCTGCAAGATGCACTTAAGAACCCAGCCATGTACTGAAGCAGATAAAGAAGGTTAGCTTTAATGAAAGGTTAAACTTCACAGGGAATTTTGTACACTGCCAGATGCCAGCCTAGCAAAATGTCATAGATGCCATTTTGGAAAAGGCAGCCTTAATTAGTGAACAAATTGTACTGTTACCTGTTATCGGAACAAAATAGCCCAAGTAGTGTAAAAATGAGATTAGGAAATTAATTCACAAGCTGGCTGGGGAGCATCGTGCCACTGGTGTCCGAGGATGGCGAGATCTAAGTGCTGCCTCAGATCTCCCCCAACACACCAAGCGCCACAGATGTAAGACCTTTGCAGATAACAGCACCATTAGATTCAGCCAAACGTCAGATTTGAGCTGTGCGTATCTCACCTGCATTGCTAGTGGGACATCTGCCATATAGGAATTGTAATCAGTGCTGCAAGGAGTGAAGGAAAGAAGGGATAATCAGAAGGGAAAGCATGGGAAAAGAGAGATTGTTTGTATTTTAGGAAACTTCTGGGGACCCAGAAGCCCTAGCTTTCCAGAAGAGTCACCTGGCTCTCCTTGGTGTGTTAAAGACATGATATTTTTTGACCCCATGTACAGCATCACACATGTAAGGTTTACAACCTACCATGGCCTGCCTGTATTTTAAGCCTTTTTCTGTATGATGAACCCATGTTTTGCTCAGCTGGTTCATGTGGACACAGATCAATTGCAAATCCAATGATCTGCTAATTCTTTTGGCAATTAGAACTTCCCACAGCCAAGTGCACACTGACACAGAACCTCACTGCTGTTTGCTCACGCCGCTCAGTATCATTTGGACTTGATGACCTTGGAGGTCTTTTCCAACCTTGATGATTCTATGATCTCAGCTTGCTTGAAGGCAGCTGAGCTCTGCACTTCATTCGTCTCGCAGAGAGAACAAATCAACATGAGTACAGCACAGAGTCAGATCTTAGCTTTCAGAAAGTTTGCTTTCTGGTTACTTGCCTGCAAGGATGGTATTTTTCTTGCCAATGCTGTTTCCTTGGGCTGGCTGTGTCCAGGAGCTGGGCAGCTGTCAGTCTGGCTGCTCAGGGCACTGCGGAGCTCTCTCAGTCTCTGTTTGCTGATCATTCAACCGCCAATTAATGCCCCATCTGTAGAGGAGCTCAGCACCACCATAAGCTGCCATATCACTGCAGAGCATCAGCTGCTGACAGAGCTCAGACCCCAAATGCCTCCCTGCCTCTAAAACCTGCAGAATTACTGCACACAAGAAAAGCACAGAGAAAGCATCCACCCTCGCGAAGGGACTTTGATTCCTTCTGATTCCACAAAGCTCTTTCACATGTTGTGTCACCAGGCCAATACTTAACAGCCCCATTTCCAGAGAGTGGAACCACTGACCTCACCCATCCTCCACAAGGCAGGACAGTCAGACTTTTAGGTATTTGTCCCCCATCCCTCACAAGATTTGGGTCCATATGGGTATCATCTCTCATATAACGTCAATGCCAATGGATCAATGTGCCATCTCTCGCTATACAAAACACTTACAGTGCTCTCAGAAAGAACCTGATCACTGCAGGACTTGCTTTTACCTACTGACAGCAAGCATGCCAACAGCCAACGTAATGCAATACCTAATAAGAGGATTAAGTAGAGAGGATTTCTCTTTAATATTGCATTAGCAAAGGCAGATACCTTTCCTGCCCGTTCTAACTCCCTCACAGGATACGATGTCCATGCTTGTAAGGGAAGCTTACTGACATCTGAGCAGCTGATAAATCTGGATTTGTTTTTAATGACCCCAAGAGCTGTTCCCACATGCTCACATAATCTTACCAACAATTTACCCTCATAAATTAACAAGTAGCCTTAGGGCTTTTTAACCCTAGAATCTAATTTAGATCCTTTACATTTCTCCTGGTTGTAAGTGAAGGCTCAGGGCAGCCAGGGCTGCACCTCCCCAGCCCAGCAGCACACTGCAGGAGGGATGCAGCCCCTGCACGGGCAGTCCTGACACCTCAACCCCAAGGAAAAAGACCTCAAAAGGAAAAAGGATGAACTGAGTGTCACAGCTCCTGGATCAGAGTAAATGTGTTTGTGTCTCTGCTGCTAAATACTGCTTGACACTTGCAGTTATTTTCCCTTCTCTGCTTCAGTTTGTTGTTTCTATAAATGAGTGGGTTGGCACTTTGCTGTCTTACAAGGCCTTGATCAATAAGAACATATTAAAGATTAATATGTAAGAGCATTAAAGCAACCATGCTATGCTAATGCCTCCCACCTAAATACCATGGAATGCTCCATAGGCTTTGAGCCGTTAAACAAAGGACTGGAAATCACAGATGTCCGAGAAAGAAAACAATTACATGCCGAGATGACACACTGGGCAGTTCCCATAAAAATCAATGGGAGAGCATGGCAATAAATTGCTGGGGAGATGAGCTTTATTTCATGGCTCATAAGTGAGGATGCGATGCTACCAACCTGACAGTCTAGGAGGGCTGAGCTCACACTGCAGTATGTGGGGATACAGGGGGGGACATGGCATTGCTTGGTCAAGCTGCTCAAATGCCTGAGGTGTGGGGCTCACCCAATGTCCACCTTGGACAATGCTGGATGCTTCAAGCAAACAAATTATTCACTAATAATGTCACTGCTCCACCTTGAAGAAGGAGGAACAGAGAAGGGAGGCAGCGTGCCTGAAAACAAATAAAATTTATGACATAGCAACAAGCTGAAACAGGACCAGGGTTCCCATGTGCCTTGAAATTTGTGTCCCAGGCCAGATCCTAACCAAAGCAGAAAGATGGGGCTAGCTGGTTTTGTGTTAGGAAAATTCTTAACACATGGCAGTCATCAAATAAGACTGGCAGCAACTGCAGAGCTACAAAATACATTATGAGAGGAGAAGATGCATATTTGAAAGACTGGGAGTTTGGAGGCTGTGCTGCACTCACTGAGCTGCTGGGGTGGCTGAATGTGAGGGAAAATACATGTTAATATGCAAGGTGTCCTGCAAACACGAGTAGCTTTGCTGCTCCCTTGGCTTGCTGGCAGAACATTTCTCTGCCCTCGTATGCCAGACGCTGAGTATGTGCCAATAAATTCTCTTTCTGGATTACCATACAAATGGCTTGTTTTGATGCTGGCTGCTCACTTCGGGAGCGTACTGCCATCCTCCAGATCCATCAACAGTAAAAGCCAACAGGGGATCTACACAAATTAGTACTTTGTGGACATATCTAGAGATAAAGGTCCATGGGGACGATAGATAGCATTAAGTAAGTTACACAAATCCCTGAGGTTCAGAAAAAATTAAAAAAAGATTTAGGGCTCACCACCTACTCTTCTAATTTCCTTGCGCAAAGGAGATCTTTTTATCTGACAGTGAAAAACATGAGCTCCCAAAGTCTCAAGACAACAAATAAACCCAAAACACGAATGCACTTCCCTTCCAGCCTAGCCTTATCCTCTCCCCAGACGCTGCTTTTGCCTTCAGCTCCCTCCTTCAGGCTGCCAAACCCACACACAGCCCCAGCTGGGCAGGCGTTTCCATCCATCTCCACCTGATTTTCAACCATTTACTTCTTCCATAGCATTTCTTCCTGATAATGATTTCTTACTGCCCTCCAAAAGACATTTGAATCTGTTTTCCCAGTTCACGCGGCACAATAAATTATCAGGAATCAAATTAGCTATCAGAAGCCTAATAGACTTGCTCCTTCAAGGGCTAAATTAGTTTTATCGCACTTTATCTGGAAGAGGGGAGCTCTAAAAGCAGGTTTTGTTCCTCATTATGTACACTGAAGCCTATCTTCAGCAGCCACTCAGGGGATCAAGAAAAGTCAGTAGCTCAGCACAGATGGCCTTGAACTAAAGGTCAAATAAAAGAGCATGAAAAATGTGGAAATACTTTAAAATTGCTCTTTCAGACAGCAGCTGCTGGTTGAGTAACTTTTCTGTGTGGGCTTCACCATCTTTGAAATGCCTTCTCAGTATTACTGCATTCAATTTAAGCCTGCAATAAATTTGTTTGTTTGTTTGTTTAGTTTTGCTGTGTGATCTAAGTGGGATTTCTGGTGTCTCTCAATGAAGAAAATACATATGTGTGTGCTTTACTGTGAGAAGCTTAGGAAATACAGAAGACTTTGTGTGATAATAAAGCAGGTTGGAGTCTCTATTATGTAGTACAAGTTAAGTACAAAAGCTCTCCAGACCAGTCTATAATAAATACGTTTCCCTGTGTATAATACCGTGATCCCCATTGGCAGCTGAGTGGATGATGAGCCTACACTGGTTGTCACTTCATCAAGAAAAAGTGGTGGGTAAAATTGTCTTAAATGCCTTTCCAGCTTGTCAGCTGATGTCTGAGCAAAATAGCCTATTCTTTGTATTTCTTTGACATTACCACTTAAATACTGCTCTCCAGTCACAGCTTAGTGCTGCACACGGTGCAGTTTGTATGTAATATACTTGTTAATATAGAGACTGTATGAAAATTGAGATCCCAGGTGTAACCAGTCATGAATCTTGATCATTTGTGAGCCACGTCAGTCAGCTACAACACCAGAAGTCCTTCCAGCACAGGACCTGCTCTTCTCTGGGTGAGGCTGGACCAGAGAGGCCCATTCCTGAGCAATCCTCTGATCTGACCTTCCTAGTAAGAATCATTAAGGTTGGGAAATACCTTTTAAGATAAACCCCAACCCCAACCCATCCCACCATGCCCACTGACCACATCCCTCAGTGCCACATCTCCATGATTCTGGATCATTTCCAGGAATGGTGACTCCACCACCTCCCTGGGCAGCCAGTGTCAGTGCAGCATCACTCTAAGAAGAAATCTTTCCTCATACCCAACCACCAATTCTCTGCAGTGGTCCACCACAATCTTCCCGTCATAAGCACCACAAGTTGCCTTATGCCATCCTCAACAAATTCCACCAACGCACCCACGAGACCAGCAACAGGAAGAGCTCACCCGCCCCCACCCCCAAACAAGGGAATGGAGATATTGAGATGGCTTTATTTGAAGATGAGCATCACTGTGCAAAGCTGGTAGGAACAGATCATGATAGGTGCTAATAGATTCATTAAGGCTGGAAAAGACCACTCAGAAGACAGGATGAGTCAGCATACCCTTAAGAGGAACATCTAGTTAATTCTAAGACGTGCCATTGACAGCGCAGTCAACTGGGAGACCCAATGGGCTTAAAGAGGAAAGAAAGAGCATCAGATTGCAGCTGATTATTATTGCTAAAAAAAAGTCAGCACTTCTCTGTGAAATCAGTGCTGCTTTTTGCTGTAGCTCAATCCACAGAAAAAAACATCTTTTTATTTTCTCATTCGTTTCAACTTTTGACGATAGCACTGCAGTTCATTGGCAGCTGCAGCTCTGCTCTCTCCTGTTCTCCTTGTTGGAGAATTCAGATCATATTATTTAGCCCCCCAAATATTAATTGCTATGTCAATCTCTGGTGTTCACAGAGATATCTGTCTAACAGGTAAGCCAATTCTGTGAATATTTTCACTTCCAATCACTGTGTTTTGTCAGAACAGAGTTAGACCCTGAAAGTAATAAAAGGAGATTTAATAGCGAGTAACTACAATTAGTACTGAGGGAGTTGCAAAGCCCCCTGCTTTGGGAATGAGCTGTGAAAGGGCTGGCGATAGGCAGACTTGCCCTTCACCAGTCTCTAGACAAGAACAAGAGCTAAGCATATCTGAGAAACCCCATTCATTTTCTTTGAAAGATTGTACCTTGGTTCTGCTGCAAATAGCACACCATCCATCCGTGCAGCCCTATCTTAGACTAAAGGATGCATCTCCAAGTAAATTAGAAAAACAATTTATTCTAAAGAAAGTGATGAATTGTAACTTAATTAAAACTACACAGGAAGGCTGGAGAAAGAAGGATTAATTCAGACCTCTCCTAAGGGAACTCCAGCCCTAGCAGTGCTTTGAAAAAAGAGATTCCATGGCCATCCATCACCAGCACAGGAACAGCCATCTGTTATTCCCAGGGCACAACTTCTCCCAGGTAAAAGGCTTCACAAATGTACCTCTTTACCACAGCGTGCTTCCTGAGCCCAGAAATCACTCACTCCAAAGTCAGCTTGTATTTAGAAACAAAAAGAAACGGAGATTGAATGGGAACACAGCAGCAGCCTGCTTCTGAAAGATTTAGATTTGCAGCAGACAGAAGAAGCGATACGCGCAGAGCACAAAATGCACCCTTAATTCACAGCACAATGGCCAAAAAGGGTGTTTCAGCACGCTGTCCCATGTTGGGAAGCAGAAAGCATTATTGGAAAGCGGATAAATGCCAGGAGAATGCTAACCTTCAGCAATATATCTCCTGTAAAGAAACTTGTTTTCCAGCTGCTTTTTTCCAACAAAGTCACATTCAGTAATTAATAACCCAAACTTTATGGTCTATGAGAAGGTGCATGATAATTTGCTCACCTTTTTTAGCACCACACTGCCTCTTTACTTGCTTCCAGTTGAGTGCTGGCAGTTGTCCTCAGACCATCAGGAGGAACTTCAGCAAGGACAACGAGTCTGGGAGAGCAGAGCACAGGGAGCTCCACAAGCAAGCACTTACACAAAGCACACAACCCCTGCAATCTCCTTCCCTACCGTCCATTCACATCATAACCCTTTATCTGCTCTGCGTTAGAAGCAGAAACTCAGATATTTTTTTCTCCTAATATTGTCACATCATACCTTCCCCTGCAGTTAGCTACAAAAATACCATTTTTTTTTCTTTCAGAAATAACCATTTCCATGTATTTACTAACCAGTCCACCCCAAATTCCTAAGGCCTTGATCCTGTTCTTGCATTATAGCTGCCCTTTCCAGCTGCACATACTTCCAAGCTGCTTGATGTTAATTAAATACACACACACTTACTGTGTCACATTATATTTTGTTGTGACTGTAGGTATTTGGGATATCTGAGGCTTTAGTTACTCATCTAAACTTTTCCCACTGTTAATACAACAGAAGACATTACCTTTTCAGGTACTTCTGAGGTCGCAGGTGAGAAGATAACTGGGCACTGCATCACCATCACAAAGAAGACACTGCAGTACATCTTCTGGGCTGCCAAAGCATTACACTGTGGAACAGAAACGCCTCTTCAGTACATATCCAGCCTTTGCCCACCTCCTGGGTATGGACTCAGGCAGGTTGGTCCTGATAAGCTCACCTAGGCTGTGCTGAAATTATCCTGCAGCCAGCACCTGAACCCCTCCAACACTCAAACATTACTCTTCAGTAAGAATGTGAGGACGACCTAGAATTGAAAGGCAGGTTTAGGATAGGCTCAGCTGTGGCCTTTTCAATAATAGGCAGACATCTGTGTGATAAACACATCCAACTACAATAAACAGGACTGTATCAGGAGAGAAATTTGTCTCAGATTTAGTCCAGCACGTTCAAGCTGACAAATACAATCACAGAATCGTGGAGGTTGGAAAAGATGTCTAAGATCATTAATTCCAACCATCAACCCATCACCATCATAACAATTAGGCACTCAGCTACTTAGAACACTTATGTACCACACAGGGCATGACAACCCCTTTGACTGCTTCTCTCTCTAGTTAAATTGATGTTATATTCCAATTTCTCTACAGGCACAGATCTACACTTTCTGAACTTAAGCTGTGCTTTCGGAGTTGTATTTGTTGTCATGTTTAAACTAAGACACTAAAAAAAAACTAAACCAAACCAGAAGAGGAAACAGAATGCCAATACTTCAAGTTAGAATCAATAGTAAAACATTAAACAGAGTGAAGTGCAGCAGGTCTGAGCTCCTTAACCTGCCTTTAGATACTGTTGATGTTACATGTCCTCCAGATTGCACTCACTCTTTAATACTCTTGTGCCCTAAATCAGCCACAAAAAACTCACCAAAAGCTCTGAAAGATTAATGAGAGACAGCTCACACAGGATGGAGGCCTGTTTTATTCCAATTCTTCTACTGATGCATTTAAATCTACAGAACTTCTTGCTCCACCGACACTCTTGCTTTGTCTTCACCGTACCAAACACACCAAGCACAGCGGTGTAGCTGAAGGTGGAACTGGGGATATGGTGAAGGAGGCAAACAGCTGGGGTTGAGATGTAACAAAAAGCTCACAGCATCCTGAGCAACCAAAGGCATCCTAGGCTGGCGTATCATGCTCAAAGGAAGCATCAGACCAACATGATGAAGGTTTTTGCTGCCACACTGAGCTAACGCGGAGAAAGATGAAGGATAAGTCCCCAGGGAATGAAGCTCAAAGATGTGTAATGCTGAGAGCTGAGTATGGGGTGAAAAAGGGCTCGGAGCCCCCAGGGCAGATGGAGTCTTGTTTGGCTTCTCTTGTGTTCAGAAAGATGGAGCTTTGTACATTTAGTACAGAAAATTAAAGTTGCATCAGAGGAATGTCTGACTTCATCGTCAGTTCATCTCAACAGAAACATCCTTGAACTGGCTCAGAGCTCAGGTTGAGAAGAGTAAGTGTAGTAATGCATCACAAATGAAACAGACTGCACATAGAGTAGAAGTGAGAAACATGTTAACACGTAATAAAAGCAAAATGATCTCTGGAGGGGGAAAAAAAAAAAAAAAAGGGGGTTGGATTTCACTCCCCAGGGCTGACTGCACAGTTTCCTGTAGTTTGACTATTCATGAAATTTCTGGTTATTCTCAATTTGTTACTATCCATGCTTGACTTGTCCCTGGTATGCTTGTTACATTTGCTTTTATGACTGCTTTTATCCAAAGCATATGTTGTCAATGGCTTTCTTTCCTTATCTTCAGCGCGTCCAGTCACATAATGCAACAAGATATCTGGCCATTCCAAAGCAAATGTATCTTGGATGATAGATTAGAAATGAAAAATGAATGCTCAGAGACATCTTAATAGCTTTTTTTTCCACTCATGCTTCCTGCCGATGTGCCTCTGTGTGTCTCATGCACGTATCCAGATAGATTAAAATATCAGTCTGTATATTCACTAAATTCATTTTTAGTTGGAATGCTGATATAGCCAGGAAACCATCGAAAATGATAAAGGTTCTTTACTGAGGAGCAAAATTTAAATGGCAGTGATGGAAAACTGCATCACACAAAGGAGAAGGCATTTGATTTTAATCCGTCAGGAAGGAAAGGGTGACACAAATGAACATAGACTGATCTTCAGAAAGAGGTCCTCGAGGGAAATGGGGGGGTGTTCTTCTTCCCAGAAATGAGCAGCCTCACCATGCCCCTTCTGGTAACCTGCTCACTGGTGTGTAAGCACTTCCCTCTCCCCTTCCCTCCTTCCACACCGAATAAAGCTGCACTCCTGGAGCTCTGAAGTCACAGGAAGCATTTCTCCTAAATGTTAGGCAAAATTTTGGAAAAACTGCTAACTTTTCATGAAAAGTCAGGTTTGAAGCTTTGGAGATAATCAGAAATAGCAGATTACAGCTGGCTCCAAAGTGGTAGCTATTATTCTAGATTTCAGAGTGTAATTGCAGTAAATGAGATCTGAAAAGCTCAAGCGAAATAAGAGCTCTACTTTTGTCCCTTTACTGCCAGGTTTTCTCAGAATCATAGGTTAGGTTTAGATTAGACCATTCCATAACATAACTGTGGAGAACAAGGGAGGAGAACCCAATTTGCTGCTGGCCCATCTCCTTTTGGGTTTGGTAAGGTATTTCTCATGATTCCTACATGTTCTAAGCCAAAAGCCCATCTTTTGAGATAAGAGAATAACAAAACAATCTCCTCTCCTCATAGCAGATGCAGCAAATCCTTCCAAGCCAAGTGTTGACCATGGCATGCAATCCATCCTCAGCGGTGCTGAGCCTGGGACACCGATATGGGGCAGGCTTAGAACTTCCCTTTAAGGAATGTCAAAGCTGAGCTGAACGTAAGTTTGGCAGAAAAAGAAAGCTAGACAGTAATAATCTAATTTAGAGCCTAAAATATGTATTAACTTATCCGTGGTTTGGCCAGTTTCAAAAGGTTCTCGCTGCTGGGGTTTCTAGCTGACTGGAGATGTTGAAACGCATCCAGCGTGCTTCCTTTGCCTTGTGGCTTTTGTCCAGCCAAACAGCTGGAATGCAATTGCTCTTTCTCCCCAGTTTCCCATGTGATATGGCTGATAGTGAACATCTCATTTAAATCTCATTGCAGCAAAGTGACTCAAACATTACCAGTGCTTTCTTGTTCCTGGATGCGCTTTAAATAAGATCAGCAGGACTGCCGGGATATCATCTTGTGATCCTCAGGGACTGCAAAGCCCGAACAACTCAAATAATGACAGGAAAAATGACGAGGGAGGAACCATCTCTCCACCGGGAAATCACAGATCAGTGTCTGTTCCTCCGCCTGTGACCGACCCAGGGCTCAGGTCACGAGAGCAAAGATCTGAGGGAATTCAATGGAGACAACCAACCCATTCCTGATTACAGGTGTAAGGTGGGAGCGGCGGCCCCCAGGCCTCCCCTCCTTCAGAGGTGGTGCTTTCTCACATCCATCCTCAGCTGAGAAGGTCCTGTTTTCACACTTTCCAAATACAGCAGTTGGGTTTTATGTTGATCGCTGTATTATCCTATTTTCGGGTTAATCTCTAGACTCTAGACAGCATGCCAGCCTAACTCCTCAGAGTTTTCGACTTCTCTGCTCTTTACCTCTCTGTGGGAAAGACACTCTTCTGGCCCCATTCGCACAGCACACACAGCTTTACTTTGCCTGTCTCAGAGCCCTGGATGCCTTCTTGTTTCTGTGGAAACCGTGCCTCTTCTCTGGATCTGTGAAAGCTTGTCGAACTGTATCAAGGTGATCCCTCATCATGACACCTCTCTGCAGCAGCCCACAGCCTTTTTTCTTGCACAGCATTAGGACATACATTGAGCTAGACACTATTACACAAGCAGAATCGTGTGATCTTAGGTCGTGCATTGCTGGGATGGACTGGTTGGATCGCTCAGCTGCAGGAGAGCTGTACTTTCCCAGGCTGTTCCTCTTGCCCTGATCCAACACAGACTGAGCTGCAGCCTTTCTGTGCACTCAGAACATGCAAGGCTGGGCGCTCATTATTCTTCGTTCTGTTAATTGAACCAAACCGTGCTTGCAGCCAATACACAGCAGAGAATTTATCGACTGTCTCTGGAATTAGGCAATTCTGTTAATTGTCTTTATTTTCTAGGACTCTGTCATTCTCTTCCTGAGCCATTAAGGACATAGCTATTTGTGCACCAGCATGAGCTGCCTGGAAGAAGAGCTAAAATTGAGCAGGAAATGAATCAAAGACAAGGACAGGCACCTCTCACAGATAATTGCATTCAGATACCCCGGGGAGCCATGACAAATCCCTCTTGTGCTCCTACAGCTCTTTTTCCTCATTGTAGCTTTGGGTAGAGGAACCTTTAGTAAATGGTAAGACATTCCTACACAACACCAGCAATCAGCTGACAGAGTTCTTTCCTCTTTTGTGCTCTACTTTGTCAGTGGTTCTTCTGTTCAGTTTTTTCCCTTAGCAACCTGGACATTGATCCCTGCATCACTTCCCAGAATGGACACGTGGTCCAGAGTTGGACATGTGTTTGGTGAATGCAATGCAAGTCAATAATTGTGGGTTATCTTTTACACAGAGTTCCTAGACCAGAAAGTCAGCCAATATTTTAAATATGTGAAACCCATGACATTCAGCATACACATCATGTCTTATTTATAATCCAGTTATCAATACTCACTTGATGACTGTGGTATCAAGAACACGCTCAAAAAAGTAGTATTTCTGATTCAATGCCCCAAAAAAGAGTAGTTTTCATGTACAGAATTTATTGATTCTTTTAAGTAAGGTGATTCTAGCGCAGCTGTGATCCCACACAAATACAGTGCTAGAGTACAGTGCACATTCTGGGGAAAAAACTGGTATCTGGGGGTGAATAGTCCTCTGGCAGTTTTGGGACACCATCCAGTACCTTCAGATTTGGCAAACTGGAGAATACACTGAAAAGGAGATGAAAGAATAATAGAAATTGAGACAAATATCTTTGAGGTCTTGCAAATGAAGTAGGCTCTGATGAAAAACAATCAGCGGATTCAGTGATATTCAGATATGATTGCGTTGATGGAAACCTTGATTTGGCATTTGTTGCTGAATTTATTTGGTAAAGAACTAATTTATAAATTTCAGTTTTCATTCTGCTGTCCAATTTTTATATCATCAAACTCTGGAAAGCACCCCGGGAATCTACAATTTGAATGGAGTAGAACCAAACCAGCTGTCTAATTGTAAAAGAGAGCACACGGTGCTGGCCTACACTGAAATTCCTGGACTGCTGAAAATCAAGGATTCACACTGCAAGATGCACAGCTCAACTTTCATCCTCCTGCGATAGAGAAACTGGGCTCTCTGCAAAGGTTTCTGCACTTCTGTGGGCATGGTGCCAAAGAGAAATAAATGGTTGCACCTCCTGTTATACCGTTCCTTTCAAGCAGCATATCAGTATTGCTGATCTTGGTCATTAAGACCACTCCATTTTTTCCTTAGAAGAAGAATCATGTCTGAAATGCTTCCTGAAAGCATTATTACACAGGGCCTTAACCCACATGCTGTGCCATTTGCTCTGTAGCTTCTGAGGTGAGCATGGATTTCAGGGCTCATTCTCTCATTCTCAATACGTGTGTCAGGGCTTTATCAGTGCTTGAAAATGATTCTCTCTGTCCTCCAACACTGCCAGTGAAAGCAGTGCCAGAATTATGTACGTGTAATTGACTTAAACGCTGGTAGGACTGGGGGCATGGAAATAGTAATTGTTAAAAAGTGCTCTTCAGTGTTTCTTCCTCTGGATCTTTTATATGTAAATAAAATGTGAAATTCATTATTTCAAATGTAACTTTTAACTGGCACTTTGATATCTGCCTATCTATGCTTAAAAGCACAAGCATTACCATCACATTAGTAAAGGAACGTCTACAAGACTGAAATATAAAGCCTACTGGAAATTCAGAAAAGCTTCCATCAAAGATGTTCCTACTTTTTTTTTACCTTTCTAGGAAGAAAGGACTTCTAAAGAACATGTTTATATGTTTATCTCAAAAATATCACCCATGTCAGTTGTAGCTGGCTGACTAGATTCAACGATTGTAGTTGGAAGATATGCCAACTCCGCATATCACTGGAGTTTGTAAGAAATGCACTTCATTACCCTTTCTGACCTAAGTGTAATTTTTTCTTCTTAGCAACAGGGTTTTGGAGTCAAAATCAGCTGGGAAGAATAAAACAAGGGTGTGAATGTCCAAGTGTGCATGAGATGGTAAGACTTACTGTTGCCTGTAGCTTTCTTGAAACTCACAGGGATTCCTCTTGAGTATAAGGGATTCAAGCGGAGTATGTCTCAAGTCTGATATTCCACTCAGTGTCATAATGTTATTTTCAGCCAGTGACAGGTGCTGAATCTGAGGTAACTTTGGCAGCTGTCTGAAGGATGTAAAGTAGTTTTTATTGACATTTAGCTCTCTGCATCTGTAAAGTACAAAGCATATGACATCACTGATCACGTCTATAACAGTACATACCTGTAAGTCAACACAGGGATGGTTCTTCATTTACCTGAAGTCATAGCATCTTAGAGTTTCCAATAAGGGGTACAAGAATTTTATTCTGAAGGACCTGCTCTCACACTTGTTTTATGCTTGTGTTATTTTTGCTAACCAAGGTCTGCAAGATAGATCCCCATACTTTACACTTTCAGCTTTCATTATATTTTATAAAAGATGCATCATTATTCCTGTTCTCTGTATTATAACTTTCAGTATTCTTAGGCACAGGACATCAAAATAGCAATGGATGCATAGTAAAATAGTTGCAATCTTAACACCTGGCCTCTCACCATATCCTCACTGTTTAACAAGATCTCTTTTAGCAAAAATATCACTGAACTTAGTAAGACTCGTGAATTCATTATCCACCAGAAATAAAGCAGACATCACCTTTTACTGAGTATCTTCAATTTCAGCATAATGTGAATTCAGAATAGAAATACAGTGATGTTTTCCCCATATAATAATCCCCAAAATATCATATTTAATCAGTTTTCAAGGGTTTGCTCCAGACTTTACTTAAGTAAATAACAGTTCTGATATCTATAATACAAAAAAGGATAAGCAGGACATCTTGTCTACCTTGGCAACCGTATGGCACTTAGGTCTGTCAAAGAATTGTCCACCAACCAAAGTTTTTCGACCCGTATCAATCTTTGGAGAATCCTTCTGGAGTTTTCCACCTGGTAAAAATCACCCAGGTCCTGAAATGAGAGGTTCAGCTCCTGGCGAGGGAAAAAAATAGAAGAGACTTACTTTTTCTCTGCATTTTAGTAGCTTTATTAAATCTTTTGAATGTCAGAAATCCTTAAAAGGTCAATCTATTTTATCATGCTGCTCTTCCACCAATTAAAAACAAACGGCGGTGCCAAATTTCCTTTTGAGTCACAGCACTGCACTGCATAATGTTATGAAAGTTAGAGTCACCTGAAGCGGTACAATGGGAAAGGCTGGAGCTTTGCCAATCAGATAGCAGTCTCCATCTCTCTCTATAGTCATGTTCTCCACTGGTCCACTCCCTCCACCCACTCTCCAACAGTCTTTTCTATAATCTTTCACTTTTTTACCTCGTTATTTTTCTGTTTTCTCCCACACAGTATTTTATGCCTGAACCTTCCCCTCCCATCCCCCTCAGTCATGTGAATCTTTCTTTCAGGTGCCTCTTTTCTCTGTGACTGGGGATGTGTGCGTGCACAACTATGTGATCACGGCTTATACATTCAATATATAATCTTATCTGGAAAATAATGCTCTGCATCAGCCAAACACTGGTATTCTCCATCACGTGTTTGTGCACAGGGAGGTGAGAACCAGAACACTGTGTAAGTAAGTTCCTACATGACTTCTTCCTTGAACTCAGAGAGGCTATAACTTATTGCTGATGAGAGCCAGCAATAATGCAGTACCTCCAGACAGAATAACTGCTCGGACTGGTGTGAGGATAGAGAGGATGAGCTGAAATGGAACCACTTCATTCTTTAGCAGTTCACTCATCAATTTTTTGGCAAAGGATTTAACTAGCTGTTAAATGCCTGAGCACAGAGCTTTATCACCAGAGCAGAGTTGGTTCAAAAATCCAAACTACAATGTTCTCCAGTGTTTATTCCATTTTGTGAAAACATTCTGGTTTAAAGTGTTGTGGTGCCAACCTGAGCTTTAAATTGACTAACTGCAAGGAGCAGCCAGTGCTTCACTACTTTGCCTTATTTACTACCATAGTGCAAAGAATTAATGAGAAAGTTTTACAGCACAGTTTTCCCAGTTCTCTTGCAGTTTCTTTTGCCACTTCTCTGTGTCAGTTACTTGTTTTCTTTTTTTCAAGGTATGTTCTTCTCCTCTGAAAAATAGCTCTTCTTCACAAGGCCCTGCTCAGAAAGAAAAGATTTACAACAGTAGGTTTGATATGGAACCAGCATTTAATTCCTTGCTAAAAGATCACTTACATGCCTGGGAATTATACCTGAAATGTAGAAATATATCTAGTGTTATAGGTGCATAGGTTTCCAGGCTTCCATGAAGTAAATGAATGTGAAGTTGTTCTGCCATTTCTGGGCCCATTACTCAGCAAGCAATGTAAGGTCGTGATGATCCAGCATGTGGTTAATAACTGACATTTGTTCTGGAGCTCAGAATAAAAGCTTTTTTCTAAATGGTTGTGCACAGGACAGGCATCTGAGTTCTAAACACTCTATGTATTTGTTTGCATGTTTCAAGTGAGATTACATAAGAGAGCTGCACTTGTACTTTAATTGTACTGAGAAAGAATTATGTTTCCAGCTTGCCAGTCATTGACAACGTCTACAAATAGGCTTTATAACCTTATCAAAAACTTATTTGTGTTACTGAAGGCAAAAAGTCAGTGGGTCTATCAAAATCCTTACAGCTTATGCATACCTTTAAAACTCCAACTAAAGGGCAGATTGGAATGTTTTCCCATTGTTCAGCCCTGAACATATAAACACTGGGTTTTAAAATTCACCTTTCATTCCTCGTGTTTGATTACACCTTCAGATTGTAATTGGGCCAATTTAACCTTAGAATAAAAGGTATGCCACTGTTTGCAGGACTGGATTTCACTCTTGGTTTCTTGTCTGGCATATACGTTTAGTGTTCAGAACGGTATCGTTACGTTAATGAGATTTTATGAGAGGTAATAATAAACACTGCAATGCTGAAAAATTTTAAATTAAGAGTTTTGACTTCCCTTTCCTGTTTTCAAAGATACAAAGGTTATTTTCCCAGCAATTAAAAACAGTGAAGACGTACAACATGGGCTGAGATCCTGCCTCTTTTCAAAAGAGCGGTATACCCCACTTCATCATCTCTAACATTTAACGGCACACAATAGAATAGAGATGAGGCTTCAACCCATGCGTGTCTTTTTGCTCTTTACCTTCTCTCACACGGGGACAATGAAGCTGATTTCCTTGAACATCATGTTCTTCTATGTCATGCCAGCTGAGGTACTTGAAGGGATCAGAAGGAAGCTTAAAAAAGGCAAAACAAAGAAGTAAAAGAATCAGTAATGTTTTCCAGTTCTTGGCACTGTACTGTCTTATATTTCTGGCCTTACTGCAGAAGCAAAAACATTCATACATGGTTTCACCGTCTTCTGCCTTAAAACCATCTGGTTAACAGCAAAAGGACACACGGTAGAGAGGATACAATGGCATGAATTTCTGCATGCGTAAGTGTGAAATCATATTTATAGACCATCTCACATACAAAATATCTTGAAGGCAAATGATGCATTCAATCTAAACATGGAAAACCTGCCACAGCGTTAGAGAACATGAGGTTTCTGCCCATTTTGCCTTTCCACTAAAAATTTTCAGGGCATTTTCCATCCCGTTACAGCTGAGCTACGCACACATCCAGCAGCTGGTAGTGCTGTGGGGATTCACATTTTAGGTGCAGTTTACCACTGCCTTTTCTGGAGTCACGATTACTTGTATGCACTGCCTCAAATATTGCACACAGAATATCTGTTACCTTTCAGAGCAGTACTGGCTGTGACATTTTATAGCAAATGCATACAGCCTCCTTAAGACTTATCACATACTTGTCCATTGCACCCAGTCCCATGCACAGTTCTCAAATGCCTTCTGGGCCATTGAGTCAAGTCCCTGACAATGCTGACATCATAGCATATAGTCTTGTGACCTGATCCAGCTTTGGGAGATAAGGGAAGCAAAACACAACAGGTTCAAAGGTGAAGAAGAGATTTCAGTCTTAGTTACTCTGTGTCAGTGTCTCTCATCTGTAGTTTTGCAATCAGACTGATAAGGCAAACACTTACTGGAGAAGATAGCCCTGAGTCACAGCTCTGCCTGATGAATCCTCTGCTTGGTGATAAAATTGATGAAACAGTGTGTACGTCACTGAGAATGGAGCAGCAGCTTGAATAGGATGTACAGAACTTTTGATTGCTCGTAGTCAGACCTGAAGAACTGTAGAGGAGATGTTAAACCAGTAACAGGTTCTGTTCAGACAAATGCAAACTATTTGACAATAATAGAAGGCACAGAACAGTGAGGGGCAGGATGTGGCACCAGATGACAGCCTGGTGACTCTGGTCAAACCATAGGTACAGCACTTCCCTCTGGTACCTAGAGGGAACCTCTCCCACAAATACCATTTAGTTACATAAAAGCAGCAGTTTGTTGGAAAACACTAACCTTTACGATCACAATACGTCCCATTTTCTCCTGCATAGCCCTGTGTTTGTGGATCTGGATTGTAGGACAAGATGACTCCTCTGCTGCATGCTTATTTTAATCCTTTAAGTAAGTTTCAGTAGAATATCAAAAGTTCAAAGAAGAGCAAAACTTTGTATATCTTGAGGTCGTGTGTGTATAGGCTTTGCCAGTTTATGCCCAATAACACCTCCAAAAGTGTGTTTTACAAACTCCAAATGGTGCAATTTCTGCAAGTGCGCTTCAGAGATATTTAATAATTTGCAGACTGGCAGCTGCAATTTAGAAATTTACCATGGAATGCTTGAGAAAAATAATTTTAACTTAGTGTGTGCCTACAGCACTACAATTTGACTTTTAGTGTACATGCTCAGCGAGAGCTTGTCTGAAAGCATCAGCTGTCAGAAAGCATCATTAAAACAATTACAGTCGGGAGCAGAAACGGAGAATAAAAACGCAGCTTTAAAATGGTCTAGTGAGGATGGTAATGACAGTTTCATATCGAGTGTAAAAGACAGGCTAAACAGCATGCTGGTTAAAACTTAGCATTACAGACTCATTGGAAAATAATCATGTAGCTACTTACTGCGTTGACCTCCTAACACTTTTGCCTTTTTGCAACATCATCAAAACCAAACATTGCCTCTTGCCTGGAAGCGCACGCTGACTGCAGAGCACAGTACTGACATGTGAAATTATTCCTCCCTTCTTGCTTTATGGTTTCTCTGCACTGTTGTTGTTTAAAGCAACCAGGGCAGCCACGATAACCCACAAGGGACTGAGAAGCAGCAGAGCATGCTCAGCATTTCTGAAAAGAACAGCTATGTAGGTGGGCATTTTTAGAGATCATCCTCACATAGGCCATTTTCATACGAGTACAGTGCTGCAAGTCACCAGGCATTCACACACAGCAACCCTATGAAAAGAGGATTTACAGAATTACAATTTGCAAAAAAGAAAAGAAGGGGAGCTCATATGTAGTCCTCTCTTGGTATCTGCTCTGCTTTCATTTCCCTGTGCATTCAGCAAAGTCACATCAGAGAAATACAGAAAAATACTTTTTTATTCAAAGAAAAGTTCTGTTGTTCTTCAAAGCTTTCGGGGGAAAAAAAGTTAGGATGCACTCAAGTAACTGTTGAGAATCACAAGACTTCCCAAAACATTCCTCTCACTGCCTCCTCTGTCGAGGCACGAGTACACATTGCTGGTCCCTTGGAATGTGGGCGAACATATTGTAGCTAGATGATTTCTATTCTGATATTTTGGCAGAAGCCCACTCACCAAATTCTGTGTCAGTGATAGAAAATAAAACATAACTTTGCAGAATCAATATGTGATAGATAACACTTCTCAAATCAGGTGGGCGGTGAGATTTTTATTGGAACAAGTGGCAGAAGGAAGCATTTTTCATCTCAAAACTGAGTTTAATACCCTAACATTATGTCAGAGGATCTTTCAGAGGGAGCAAGGGCAACACTGCTTTTTGCTCCTTTCTTTGTTTTCCTGACCATTTTGCTGTACAATTGATGTAAAAGAAATTGCAATGAATGAGGCAGGATGCAATTCCAAACAACTACAGACCACACAATGCATGAAAGCAACAAAATTTTCTGCCTTGATGGTGAGGCCCTTTGGCTGGATATGAATCTCCAATGACACCTCTGGGAGCAGCGCACCAGATTATGTCAAGCATTAGAGGAAAAAAATGAGATTCATGATGTCTGTCCAGGCTGAGTCATTTCCTCTCACTTTGCCTGCAGTGAGAAATTGGCGGTTATCATAAATCATAGATCTAAATTCTTATGAGAGAGGAATTAATTTCAGTAATGGAAACCCTCAATGGCAATAACCTTCCTCCATTCTCTCTCTTCCTGGGGTCTGTAGGGAGGCATCAATGATGTCTGTTAAGCAGAGACACTTAGCTATGTTTTAAGAATCCCATAAAAGACAATTGGAGATGAAACTTAAAAACTAAACTCGAAAAACTAACAGGAAAAATCTTTACTAATGAAAGTCCCAGCTATCAACATGTCAGTGCCAGTCGTGTCAGTGAAAAGGGTTTGTTTCAGCCCCACTGAAGTCTCAGCAAATTTTTCATAGGCAACAAAATGCCGAATTTTGAATTTTCTAATGCAGTTGACTTCAAGAGTAGAATATATTAAAAGTCCACTGAATACTCTGACAAGCTATAGCTGTGGTACTTCTGAAGATACACTGCCAAAAGATATTCAGAGTGAAAATGATCCCTCCTGCGTATTATTCTAGGTATTTGGTCTTTAAGAAAGGACTGTCGGTCAGAAGACTTTTCTCCTGCTATAACTGGCAGCTTGATATAGACACATTCTAGGCACTCCTGCACATGTTCGATGTAGCCTCATGGAAAACAGCAACTGGAAAGCTCAGTGGTGAGAAGTATACGCATGAGGATGGGTGAGATATTGAGCAGTAGATGATGTAAGCTGAGGAAACTCTTGCAACTGGCGATTGGAGTAGCTTTGGGATCTGGTCTAGTTTCCAATAGTGTTACCCCCAACCACTTTTAAGGACTCAGGAGCCCCCAGGAGGCTTAGCTTTCCACCAAACAATGACTAATTTCCATGTAAATCATCAGCACTCTTGATACATTGGGTCAGCAAGATTTGAGAACAAGAAATAGGGCTGTGTCGTTTTTGCAGACATGCACAGTAGGAACACATCTGGTGATGGCTACAGTTTGATGTCTAGCTCAGCTAGAGGACACGTGATGGAAAGGTGTTGTGCTCCTGTTCCGAGCAACATGTCTGCTCAGATTGCTATGCAACAGCAAAGTGCTCCAAGGCCTTTCCATTCTACCACTATGGAAGTGAAAAACACGAATCGCATGAAGGACTGAAATCTGCTGGATTCTAAGATCGTCTTTCAGAAAAAGGAAGTAAGGAAAGGGTGATAAGCCCTCAGAAAGTGAAGAATTCTTATATCTGGGTGAGAGCCACTGATTTTACAGAGACTCTGAGAGAGGTGGTGATGGATCTCCCAACCACTGGGACACGTATCTCATTGCCTGCACGATACAAACACCCATTATTTACGTTGTCTCAGTCAATTGCACACGCCAAAGCTGATCAACAGAAATGAATTGCAGGGTTAACTGGCAAATACAGTTTGCATAGGCATTTAAAACCAAGAAACTCAAAATTCAGGCTGTGCCTTGTTCAAGATGCAGACAATTTACTGCTATGTAGCAGGTGTAGCTTGTATGCGAAGGCTTATTAAAAGAACCCTTTGAATTTAGAATTCTATAGGACTTGGACATTGTGTTTTCACACTCTATTGCCCTTCAATTATTTTTATAGGCATTATAAGACATAATCCAACACTTTGAAGCAGTTTGAGCATAATTTAGTGACAAACACCTGTGAGTTACAGTTACAATGCTGCTAACTGTACCATTAATTATGTTGCGTTACACACCATAAAACTGCCCCCTAAAAAGATGCAATTAACATAATTAGTTATTATCCACATAATTGTACATACCTAGCAAATTAACTAACATTACGTGCGGCTTATCATGGATTTAAGTTGCAGCCATACAAACACCACATCCCAATGTGTCTTTTGCACATTTTTATAATAAATTACACCTTTTTCTTGAGACACCTTTTGTCTTTCAGTAATCATCCAATGGAACCAAGAAAAAAAAGCATTTTTTTCTGTTCTCACTGCACAACAATCTCCACCAGCAACGCAGGTTGGTACATTTTAAAAAAGACACTCAATCCTGTAACACTATCTTTCTTGTCAAAGCACGTCAAGGCAGCTGTGCAATGGCTGCACTCCCTTCTCTTCTTTCATCCTCCTACCTTTCCGACATGGCTTGCTGCTGCATAAAGTCCTCGCATCTCGCATAAGGCTACTGGTGCACAGCCAGTGCTTATCTTCCCATCTTTTCCCCTGCACAGGGTGGTAGTTCAGCACCCTCTGAGGAGAGGTGACTTGCCAGGGCCCGGGCTGGGGCCGTATGGATTCAGTGTCTCCAGGGAAACACTGTCACCTCGCAACGCAGTCACGTTAGGAGCGGCTGTTACTGATCTCTTAAGCACACCAAACAAACTCCTGTGCTGATTTCGTGGCTGTCACCGAGCTGCCTGCCTTTCCAGAAGGTGACTGAAGGCAGGCAGGGGATCCCTGTCACAACATCACCCAGATGAATCTCAGGGGTGCTCACTCCGTGACTTCACTTTTCCAAATTACTGTCACATTTTTGCCCGTTAGCTTGCCTCTGTGGAAATGGTCCCCTCCTTCACTAACGGCTGTTGACCAGTTTGTTAAACAATGCCAGAACTCCAGATGAAAACAAAATAGATACTCAGAGAGTCTCATATTTTATGTGCCATTCATTAAAGGTCTTTATGACATGCCTCTTCTCTAGTAAATGTCTTTGCACCGCTTGAACACACTCAGCCTTCTTTTACACGAACTTCCATGCTACCTTCTTTGAGTTTGCATCTGAGAATGAAAACACTTCCCCTTAGGGAAACTTACATATCAGTTTGGGATTTATTTCTATATTAAATTTTCATTATAACTTGAAAGCTACACATCCTTTGAATAAGCGAAGCTATTCACTTTAAAATGTGTTTGATACAACGTTCCTTTGACTCTCTCACGCCGAAAGGAAATGCTGGCAGCATGCCACCGATGGAACTGCAGCAGCTCAGTATAGTTATGGATGCTGACTAGTCCCTGCTGAAGTTTACTGACAGCTTTTTGACTCTTAGCAGTGGTTACGGGAACCAAGTTTCAGTGCTGTGTTGTTTAAGGTTATAATAGAGCAGTCCATCATGCTCTATTGATCTGCAAGTGCATTTCCCACTCTGCAGACATGGCTTTTTCCTCACTTGAGCTCCTAACCATCCTACTGCAAGGAGAGGGGATAAATAGACTAGGATCAATGTGAAAAAAAATTACAGAGTAAACTTCTTTGCCCACGGATATTGAATGGAAAGTACCATATAGTCACAGACTTCTAGGGTTGTCTTCCCACCTTGCAATTTCTTCACAGAAAATGCATCTCCTGTCCTCTTTTTCCTTCGGAATTCTCTTTCCTCTTCTCTTTTGTCATAATGAAATTCCCAAATGTTGAACTGTCAATTCATTATCTGAAATTTAACAAAATAACCTTCCCGCATAGGTTTTGTGGAAAATGTAGATCTTACACAGACCACCCTTACTATAGGGTGGGCAGAGGACAGGATATTGAGAGTTTCCTCAAGTCTCTGAAGCACATCTTTTCTCTACCTGCTCAGAATAGAAATTAATATTTCATTTTTAAATTAGACAAGACAGTAATTTTGGCCCTTCTTACTTAACTCTACATAAAATGAAAGGCATTAGTCCACATCACAGTCTAATGGGATTCAGAACTTCCACAGCAAATGCATTCCTCATAAAGCACAGGAAAAAATATCTGTGCTCTTTCCCTGAAATGACACGTTAAGGTGATGTCAGCGTTTCCATTGTAAGCGCTGTTTTACAGATCCCTACCACCTGTGCACAACAACGTGCCTCTGCCTAGAACTGCAGCAGCACAAACATCCCTGCAGAAAGACATGGCTTTTCCCACTCTGCCCAATTTCGGCAGTAATTTTGTTTTCAAAGTGGCAGAGTGGGGCAAACACACAGCATGCAGCCACCTCAGCCACACGTCTCCTACCTGCACGTGACTGATCTGACTCTTCTCTGTGTGTCCAATAGATCCAGCTGGTGCTCTGCTGAAATATACATGAACCTGTCCCCTCCTGAGACCTGACTAATGGCAGAAACAACTCAAGATATCATGGCTGCTGTAGGCCACGAGAAGCCTTGTTGTGCTGGGCACCACAGAAGGCAGTAAACAGAGTTTGCTCCAGGGAGTTCACAGTCTAATTGAACAGAGTGGACAGACAAAGTGTCAGGGAGAGGCAGTAAAATCATCCCACTCCCTTTCACACAGAACTAACTGAAGTGCTCAGAGCATGAAATCCTGACACTGTTGCAGTCAAGAGCAAAAAATTCTGCTTATGCAGTGGGCTCAGCACCCGTATATGATCACAGAGACCAACTTCCTTAAGATCAGAACAGAGGAGCCATCTGGCTTTAAAGCCCGGGCACTTAAACTGCTGACTTCTTCTGAACTGAAATTATGTTAACAGTCTTTAAAGAACACTTAAATGACATTGCTTCGTTATAACATTTTTGATGCAAGGGCACCACACCATCTAAAAATCAGTTTCTCAACATAATTTCATGTAAATCTCTTAATTTACTTAGTGTTAGCTTGATACTGATTAGTGAGAACAGACCATTAGGTTGATCCACCAGCAAAATTAGATCTAAGAATTTAATGCTATTATATGTACAGTAGAAAGTTAAATTTCTATATTGATCTTGGCTGGTTTGATTATTTTCAGGAATTCATGGTATTCATGCTGGATGTTTGAGAGAATTTCTTTGAGCATTTAATTAGTGTGATCTGAATGGATACAGGAAGCAGTAGAAAGGGAAAGCAATATTCAATGCATATATATGCTCATCTGTGTTCCTGCACATAAGCAGGCATACTTGAACAAACTATCTGGTTATTTCATCGGGTTACCTAGGCAACAAGTTTCTTTTTGTCCTGCCCACCTGGGATTCCAATAAACTGCCTCACTTCCAGTGATAGGACTTGGAGAGCATTTACAGGGAAAAGCCAAGAAAAGCAAAATAAAGCCTTGGATGGGAGAAGCAGAGTTCGTGAAATGGTGCATAAGGGTTAGACAAAAAGGAATCAACAACTAACTGCATAAATAATTGAAGTGAAAACAATATATGCCTGTTTTTCCAAGGTGTTGAAGCCATGAATTCCAAGGGAGTTGGAGAAGCTGTAACCAAGCAACACCACTGAAATTTGGTTCCTCTCTTCTGGAAAAACAAAGAGCTTATATAAGCCACGGTGACAACATCTGGCCAAAAGATTGAGTTTTTCCATTGATTTTATGGTTTTTGGATCATAGAAAGAGATGCTTACGGAATGAAGAATGGCGTTTTTATTCAGTTTTAGGGGAGACGATTGAATTGGGCTTTTCTCATAAAATGTCAGTCAAGAATTTATGGATGAAGTTGACTTTTTCTGACGCTAAAGAAAGATCATGTATAAGTAATGTGTTGAGGTTTTTTTTTTCTCTGAAGTTTCTTGCCTTCTCTTGCATTTGGCATCTTATCCATGGCTGTATGAAAGAGAAAACAAACTCAGATCCCAAGTGAAGTCAGTGGCATGCAGTACTCCTCTTCATTTAAGTGTAATGATTTCTCTTATTACATTTCTCACTGAAACAACGGATATTTCCACTTTAACCTCCAAACACAGCTTTTTATAATGAACAAAGTTACTGCATCCCTAGCCCACAGGTGCACACAAGCTTATGATTAACCTTTTAGCCCCTAAGAGCATTGCCAGGGAACTCAGCGAGGGCAGAGTTAAACCTGTATGTGCAGACAAGGAAAAAAGTATCTGCCAGATTTTTCTTTTTTTTTTTTTTATAAGAGACTGAACCAAGAATTCTTTTATGGAGGCCATGGTTTAGAGCTCATTGAAATTGATAGGCAAATGCCATCCATTTTAATGAGCTTTCTGTCAGCCTTGACTTGTCCAAATGCCATTGCTGTCTAATTCTCACAAATTGAAACGTCATATCCAAAACTGCCAAAACAGTGTCAGACACATGATGGAGCCACCCAGAGATGAAAACTCTGAGAAGGACAGTTCCCTTTGCCTCCATCCACATCTTTGTTACGAATCTCATGCTTCATCTTTTCACATGTTAATTGTTAACAAATCCCAATGGAATACAACATTCATTAGGTGCTTCCTAATTTATTGAACGTGAGTTTCATCAGATAATTTTAATCATATGAAAAATCACTCTAAATTAATTTTGATAAACAATTTCCTGTTGCAGTCTTGTAAGCTTCCTCTTGCACTTTGTCATTTTAACCACTGTCTCTGGTTATTCTCCTGCACAACTTCCTTCATTGCAGATGCCACAAAATTGCCATAAATTGTATTTATGTTACTGCTGCCAACTGCAAGTAGTTATGGTTTTTGTTGCTGTTTTTGTATATTTGCTTGATTGCTTGAATTAAGATCAAAAAAAATCATCTTGCTTCACGCATCACAAACTCCCTGCAACATAGATCAGGTAATAAGGAAATACTTAGGAGTCACTAAAGCACTCCTTTAATAAACTTGCTTCATCATATGTTAGATATTTAGGATAAACAGACATGATCTGTTTAAGCATGGAATAGGAACACTACTCATAATACATCTGACTTCTTCAGTCTGGCATCATCAGTGCCAGCAGTTCTCAAGCTGTTCATACTACACAGCCTGACTTTTGTCTGAAATACTTTGCACCTTTCCCTCCCTTCCTCCCAGTACATTCCTGCCTCCCATGAACATCTGTTTTATTCATATACTGAACATGTTTGTGCCTGCATCCACAGAACTAAACTACAGAAATCCACCTGCACAGCCAATCCATTGTATACGTGTATTTACAGATGTGTATCTGCATATATATATATACACACACACATTTGAGTGTGTGCGTACATGCACATCTTTACACTCATAAGTAATGTGCAAAGACAAACAAGAGAACATGGTATAACTACTCTTACACAGACATCACTGAATTCCAGTGTAAATGGACCTTAATGTATCTCTTTCAAAGCCCCTTCCTACCCCTTCTTTCCTTGGTTTTAATGCTAACAGGATATTCTTCTGCACTACAATTCCCACCGATATTACTGTTTGTGGGACAAAATGCAAACAACCACCTAGCCCTACACATGTGAAGAACAGACTGAAAGAACACAAAAACACACAAAGCAATGCAGTTAAGTGAGACATATAATTTGGTTGTTTAAAACTCAGACAACTGCCTTCGCAGACACCAGAGACAGAACCAAGACCTTTGAATGGGTATGAGCAGGCAGAACTTGTTCCTGATATCTCTGATCTTGTTAATCTGTATTCTTTCACTATCTTATTGTCAAAAAAAAGTGCTTCAATTGACAGCCTTGTTATTCACTGCCTGCAAGGATAATAAAGATGTTTTCTAACTGAAAACAGAGCCTTCTACAATCATAGAGAAAAGCACAGTAAGACCCTTCCATTTTCGTTCAAAATGCATCAATCGTGCAACTCTACACAGCAAATGTTAATAATTTGTTCCCAATTGCTTTCAGCTTAAAAAAAAAATGGCAGCCTTATGATAGAAGCAAGGAGAAAAAGCATTATTTCCCTTAGCACTTCTCTTACAGGAAGAATGTGGAGATGTAGCTAGAAACTGACATGGCCTGCCAAAAGAAATGAAATTCAATGGAAACGTGCTTGCAGTGAAAGTCAGAGAATATACTTGTTGTATCACATTGTCATAAAGATTTCACAGAGATACAAGAAATTTGGAAAGGAAGGAAAATATGCAGTCCTGAGGGCTATGCTACATTCACCTTTCAGCAGCACTAGGGGCATTTAAGCATTCTTTAGACTGTTTTTACAATGCTTTGTCCTTGAGATATGTATTTGTACCTGCTGCTACATAAGTGTGAGTGCTGTGCTGGCCTCATCACATGGGGAATTCTGAGTAACAAGCATTTTACATCCATGAAGCACACATACAATTATCAAATTCAAATCAGACCTACTGGCTTCGGTAGAGACGGTGTTCTCCGCTCTCATATTCAAAAGGCAAGACGACCTTACTTCACCTAATGCTGTCTTTCTGCTCCAGTTCTGACATCAAGTCTGCTGGCAGTACTTCACAGAGCACGTGTCTGCCATCACTGACAAGGGCAGCACACCATCTCTGTGCATTAGTCTTTCCAGCCAACAGGTTAGCTTTGAGCAGGATGCAGTAAAGGCAACACTCTGGCTTGAAACAGAATGAGTTCACCTGCTGCCTCTCTCTGCAGTAGCTGATCTCATACAGAATCACCTCTGAAGGCAAATTTATGCTTTTGTTTAGATTCATTTCCTCACTCTTCCTCCTGTGTATTTAATCCACGTACACACACCACAGAACCACCCAGGTTTTTAGACTTCAGCAAAGCTAAATCTGTTGCTGATCAAAAGGAGAGCTACGACAGTACCAGTAAAGTACTTTACATCAATAAATTTCCCAGCCACGGAGCTGCTTGGCCACTGAACTGATCTCAAACATAAACTAAGCTCACCTTTCAGCTGCTCCACTTCATTTTGCACTGCTACTTCTATGCTATATTCCAGCAGATGAGTAATATCAAATTTCTTTTCTCCTTGGCTTGCACTGGGGGAGAGTTCTGTCTTCAGCAGGAAGCATTATATGGTGCTGTTGCATCTTCAGGCAAACATCTTATTGCGCTTTCTTTTTCTACTTTGAAACCTTTTCAGACCCCTGAGTTTTTGCAGTCACATTGTGGAAGATCAGCAGTTGAGCTTCAACAGTATTCTTCCTTACTTTGCATGCTGCCTTCCTGTTGTGTAGATCTACTGAATGCAAAACAAAGCAGTAAGACTGTGCTTGCTCTACAGCTAGCAATACATGAAGCATTTCTTTCTACATCCAGAATATTCATAATGGTGCCACAAAAGATACAATTCAGTGTGTGACATTTAGTGTGTTATTGTGTGACACCAGATGATTAATGCTCACAGCAAAACACTGGATGGCTTAAGCAAACAAAATTAAATATTTCTTTATGATTATGTAAATTGTTAGATTGCTCAGGGAAAAAATCAGCTGCTACTCTCAAATGCTTCACATTTGTTGCCTTGTTTTTTAAATGCTTTGATTGTTCACTGGGTTTTCCTACCCACACACCCACTGACACTTTGGCCCAGAGAAGTGATTCAGTGAGTTGACTGATAGCTCTGGGCACAGCAGATAGCTGCATATTGGTCTCCTCCTTGCTTTATTGTCTGCAATTTACAGCATCATATCACTCCCATTTTCAGCCTCAGAAAGGTACAGTGAGAGTTAAAAAGGGCAAAGATCCTAACCCACATGCCAAACTAGCAGATTGCTCTTTCCCAGGCCCTAGGGCACTGGACCAACATCACTTGATGGTCATTTAGCATGGGGTTTATACTGTACTTCAGCAACATTATTTTCTGTGGAATAAGTCACTTAGGCTACAGTCAAGCAGAAGGGCCAAAGAATTGTTCTGAGTCCCATGTGTTCCCCAGCAGAGGACTGGAGCATCCAGTTATGCATTGCAGCAAAACTAAGTAATGCAAATCACACTGTATTTCCTTCCCCTGGAGGGCAGGGAAAAGGGCAGTCTAGTTCTTTGCATGCTTTCATCACATTCAAATCAGGTCCCCAGCCAAAAGGAGGAGGGGTCACAGGCACTACTTCTGCATCTTGGATCTTATCTGTAAAAGTGTTTTCCTGCACAACAGTCATGGGAAGCAAGTACATAACCCACAAAATTCTAGATAAATTCTGAGATGGGGAAAGGAGTGAAGAACGTGATCTTATGCTCCTCTACCATCAGTGTTAGGAAAAACTGAGTTCACAAACGTGCACAGTTAGGGTAACAGTTAGGATAACTCACCAGCAACACTTCTATCATATTTGCAACAGCACCACACACAAAAGCCTAACACTCATCAATTCTTCCCCTCTCTATTAGCATATGCTGTCTTCCATACATTTCCGTCAAATGTGAACACATGCAAAATGCATAACCTCCATGTTTCATTTTAAAAAAGTTTTGAAAAGCTAATTTAAATAAGCTCAGCTTCACAGCACTCAAGGAGGTACAGGAAGTAAAACATGCCCCCACTTGAAAACCTTTGTTTATTGAATCATCAGGACACATTACATGGAAGTAGCAGACTCTGATCTGTCTTTTCTTCAAATGCTTTTCAATTATGCCTGCAATGAAGGAGGGTGGAAAATGAGCTGCCAGATGGTTAATGGTCTTACTGAAAAATAGCCTTCTCTGCTGCTTTTTGAAGCCACTTGTCAGGGAACTGTCATAATGTAATCTCTATTCTTCCCATTCATGGAAGGAAGCATATTTCAATCAGGTGTTATCAAGGCTAAGAGAGCCCAAATTAACTTGTCTTAAAGTAGCTTCTCAGGGCACTACAAATAAATCCACTAACAAATTGATGTATCTAGAAAATGCAAGCCAAGTAATATTAAAGCATCATATGAAGGAGCTCCTCAGATGAAGGTTGTGACTCCTCTTCAGGGCTCCCTGTATTGACAGGACTAGGTGGCTGGTGAGTTTTGCTACTGCCCAAAATGCTGAACGCCAGTATCCCTTTACTTCCCAAGGACTCTCTGCTTTCATCTGTCTACTTAAATTTCAATTTTGAATCTACACAATGGCTCTTGGAAGAAGAATATAATGCCAAGAATCCCAAGACTAGAAACAATGGACTAAATCCAACAGTTATTAAAGAAGAAGGGAAGAGTTCAGAATAGTTGTTATACCTCCAATTATTAATCTCAGACACCTGTGTCCAATTATGTCCCCAAACATACAAACAATTCATGGTGTTTTTTTTTTTTTTTTTTTTTTTTTTTTTTTTTTTCCAAAACCTACATACAGCCAGCTCTTACTCAGGACACTCAGCTTCCCAATATTCCTCTAGGGTTACTGCCCTACAAGGAAGTACTTCGTGGCTTCTTAGGATAGAGTGACATCTTGTGGTTTCTTCCGTCCATCATTGAGGAATTAGCCATAAGAACGTTGACTAACTTTTTCTGGTATAGAACACTAAGATCTTGAGGAATATCATACTTCATCCAGTCCCATGAAAGACCAGTTTCACACCTGTGTATTTCTGTAACACTGCAGTAGGGTGAATCACATTCAAAATGCAAAACTTGGCTCTTACTGTAACAAAGTCTGCAGCTGAAAAGCACTTGCATCTAATAGAAAAAGATCACAGCTAGGAGCTGACTGCATCCAGTAAGTAGTACATGCATGAATGTCCTATGCAACAAGTTTGCCACTTTCAATAACATTCCAGTTTCTTCTGTGAACTGTAGTGGGTGGGTGCATTTTGGTTAACTACTTAAAAGCAAGCAAGTGCTCCAAATCAAGATTCTGAATAGACAGTGAAAATTTGCTCTTGGAAGAACACTGACATTCTATTGTGTAGAACACGTCAAGCTTTTGTTTGAATGAAGTTCTAATCCAGAAAAAACGTTTGCAGCTCAAGATCTTACACTTAAATAACCTTACCACTTTAGTTAACCAGCTTCAAGTCCCAGCATAGCTACAAAAATGATCGGCAAGGCAGTACTTTCTCCCATTGAAGCTCCCAAGAGCATTTCCAGCAGCACTCCAGGAGATGAATGCAAGACAGAGAGATGACAGCATCAGGGAACTTCATCTTGTGCTTGAACTGTCTGCATGACAGGGTTGCAGCAGACACTCACATCATGGGTCACTTACACAGCACAACCATAGACTTTAAGAATGTATTTTGATACAGCCCCAACACAAAATATATTTTTTTTTTAAAGACTACACACCTAAACTCACATACAGGACACTAACAAATCCCCCTTACCATAAAAACACTAAGACATAAAGAATCATTGATAGTTTTGTCTCAGAAGCAATAGTATCTCTGAAAAGAACATACAAAAATCTATCTAGACTAAATCTAGACTAAAAACACAATGGAAGATTATATGTCTCAAAGTGGTAACAACACTTAAGGTACCAATGAAAATCAGCATTGTTTGAGAGCTGTATTCTTTGTGCTATACAGCAAACAATTTGGTAATAAACCCATTCATATACCAGAAAACATTCATTTATCTTAAAAAAAAAAAAAAAAGGAAATAACTACTTTGTTAGAACTAGGCAAATATGAAATGAAATAGCTAGTGTTTGCACTTCTGTTACTGCCTGCTTTCTAATTTGCCCATTGAGGCAATTTGCAGACTCAGACTTGGCATAGGAGACTGCCTCATTCCAATTAGTACCTACATTCAGACTAACTGCTAGGGCTCTATGTGCACTTGCCTGATATCCTTCTGACTGGCAGTTGTCCTTCCATAATTCTACAGCTTTAGTTCAAGTCTATCTTCAAAGTCTTTTCCTCAGTAAGGAGCATCTACACTGCAAGAAACTGGTGTAAAGACAATGAAATTGGCCAGCAAGCACTTTCAGTGAACTAGGAATAAGCCCAACTGAGAGATACCTGCTTTTCTCTCATCTTTCTATAATAAATGCCTCTACAATAACAAGGTGCTTCAATAAGCATCTCAAAAACTGGCTAGAAAGTGTTTAACAGCATGAAACTTGGGTTCCTGAGAAGGTCAAAAACGTATCCTTGGCATAACAGTTACTTTTCAATGCATTAAATGGCTTTCTGTAAATCACCTTAACATGTACAACCAGCCCTCCTGCAACTGCATCAAAGGAGCTGCATTTACTTACTCTGAGGCCAGTCCTCCACTTTGCTAAAATCAGTCCTGCTCCTACTCCGGAGGCAAAAGGAATGCCAAACAAAAAATATATTTTTCTACCGTACAATATTAAGATCACAATTTAAATTTCAATACAAAACATCTCAGAACTAAGACTAATATATACTATGGGTAATAGGAATCAACGAAGTACCTGAAATACTGTTAAGGAGCTTCATTTCTCCTCTATGCTATAGCTCTAAACAGGTCAAGGAGGCAAGGCTTGATATGTGCTCAAATGCCCTTTCTCTGTGGCAGTTTAACCAGCCTCCATGGAGATCATTCATCACTTTGTAGCCTGTCCTGTAAGATTTGCACCAGCAGGATAAAAGAGTGAACAATGTGTCAAATCTGGCAAGTTCTCCTTGCATGAATAGCTTTGTTAGCAGTATCTAGTCTGTTTTGAACTGAATACAAACCAGAGAGCCCCTTTAGTAAGTTATGATTAGCCAATATATAAACTCCCATGATATGTAAAAGACAACACTGCTATTGACCAAAGTCCCACTTATCTAGAAGTCTGTATTTATGATCTGTTTCAAAAGAGCTCCTTTCACCCTTTTTTCCCCTATTCTCTTACCTTTTTAATAACTTCTGTTCATCTCATGGTTTGCACAGTGAGGGACAAAATTATATGCCTGCCTGGTGATAACTTGAAAATGGAAATCACAATTAGTTCACAAGGTAACATTTACTTGTGATGTAAGTCATTCTCCTGTCTGTCAACACTCAGTGAAAACTTAGGGAACAAAAGGATTATGTTGGTCCTTCAGACACTTATGAACTAAACATCTTCAGACACTTAAATTAGGAAAATAAACATTTTCTGTATTTTAAGATCATTCTAAATCACTGAAGTGAGATACTGTAAAGCCCAGGTTAAAGTATAACAACTGCTTTTGGGGAGAAAAATGTTCACACAGTGTGACTGTTCAACTATTTTAATTTGGACATACACAGCTGTTCTACACTGACTAGCTTGAAATATTCATGCGATCAAATTTTATTGGTATCAACACTTACGGAAGGTGAATCGCGGCGCTGCATGCAGGAGCATTCATGAAAGCAGCATTTTAAAGCCACATGTTGGAGTTTACACAGTCTATCACAGTTCTCAGATAGAATCCATTAGGTTTAGATTCTTCCATTAACTTTGAGACAGCACGCTGCAGTCTGTTTACTATTACAAGATTACATTTTCCAGATGTAGTTCAACTATAAATCAAGACGGTTTGCCATTTGATTACTCAGAGCTGAACACATTGTGCTCCTGTCTCATCGATCCACTGAGTCTTTGCACTGTAAACAATTCAGGAATTATGGATTTGCAAGACTTTTTGTTTTTACTTTACAATTCACTAAACAAGAAACAGTTGTTGACATATACACAATTTTATTTCAAGGACACAGCAATCACAATAACAAAAACAGAACCATTATTTTAATACTGTGAACTTCTCTGGAAACTGACTTGCACATAGATCTGAAAGCATTTTAAACAATATCTTGGGGGGGACACAGCAAACCTTAAATATATTAACTTCAAACTTGATGTGCTTTTTTTCCCTCATTTTATAGCTGGCAGTAGTTAAAGCTCTTCAAAGTCGTGGCCACTTGTATTCATTGCTTCAGGGTGCATCACCCTCCCCATGAATAACACAGTACCTGTGACAAAAGGGAGGAAGGGAAGATGTCAGCACAAAAAGCTGAAGTTAAATGATGATGAATACTGAGTTCTTGACCATGTGGTCAAGAATTTTGATAGGAATTTGTGTTAGAATTTGGTACCCATGAAACTGTATGGATCAATAACACTAGAGAATAAGGACTTCTTTGTATTCAGAAGTGATACAATACACAGACAAGAACAGCAGACACTGTCTGCATTTCAGTACCCTTCAGTTTATTCTAAAGCCTTGATTCAAAACCCACCACAAATCAAAACAGGTTCACTTTAAATTCCAACAGTTCTGATGAAGGCTCATGGAAATATTTCCACCGATGTAGTCAGAGCTCCCTAGACTGGAGGGGGTTCTAAGCATGCAGCTAACCTAGCTACAAGCAGACATTAAATGAACCAGACTTTCTCAACCACTTCACTCCCTCTCCAGCCTGAAATGGTGAATAACATTCCTCACAGAATTAAAAGTGAGCAAAAGCCACCATACTAAGACTTTTACTAGACATGGTTCATTATTTATTCCACATTGTGCAACTCACAATAAGAATTCTCTATACAAATACTTCTCAGCTATTTAATCACCACTTATAGCTTTCATGCTTATATATCTCTAAACCAGTTTAGAAGTAGTCACCAAGCACAAGCACTTCAGATATTCTGGTGAATAAGGGTAACCATTACAGTTTTCTTGCACTGTAGAACAGTTAAGATGCTCAAGCACAGACACATCTGACAGTTTGTGGCTGTATGTTTTGCATCCCCGCCACATCCACATCATTAAGATAAATATAAAACTAAGGAATTACTTAATCATTGCCCATTTTGCAAGTGCAGTTCTCATCTCTTGCCTGCCACAGAACACTTCAAGAGTGCAACAGAATTATAACTAATATCTGTCCATTATGCAAATCACTTGGTACTGGGAACACAGCTTATTGGTCTCAAACAAGTGCCAAGTGCTCATGGAGTACAATAATTGCAGTCATTCAGGGAGAACACTACAATTTGATGAAAAAGATTAGGTTTTCCTTCATAGTCTTTAATCACAGAATGAGTACTATTCAGGATTACATCAGATTTTGGTGTCTTCCTTGAAGAAACACTAGGGGGACACAGAAGAAGCCAGCCTTTCAATTTTTATTTCAAGACAAATCAAGGAAAGTTTATAAGCAAGAGCATTCATTAGAAATAGGCAATTTTCTTTCATACCCAACAAGGCACTGTGCAAAGTGTGGAGGAGTGAAAGTCTCACCTGTTCTTCTGTTTCTGACCAGGAAGAAAAAAGGATGATCAACTATAACTTGGGGATACAGTACTGCCATTCTGCTAATGGCAATCATACCTGAAGGATAAAGAACAAGAAACTTAAGAATTATTACACATTCTCTTCTGCTCTTAATGAAACATCATTGCAGCTCACGAACAGTGAAGTTCTGCACTCCAGCACTTAACATAACCAAGAAATAGCACAAATAATTTAACCAAAAATAAAGGAGACCTTCAGAGTAATGGCATGTTTATTTATCCTTTAAGAATAATTAAAAATAGAACTGAATTAGAAATGGAGTGATACAATTTCCCAGGCTGAGGAAGCAACTTCTAAAATGAAGAGACTTAAAAGGAATGATGAACTGTGCCTCCCTGTAAGAATAAGATGTACTGTGTTGGACAGTGCTACTGGCCTCTTTTAACAGCTTCAAGCTGATAATTGATAGAAAAGGTAACTTAACAGATACAGAGAATGCAACAATTAAATAGGCTGATGTAGCAGCTTTCAGCTTCGCTTCAATCTTCAAAAAAGCAGAGGGAAAGGGTGAAATTAAATAGGAGTCAGGGGGGGATTTGGCTTTTCATTATTTTTATTTGGCAAGACATGATTTCTCCAGGGCATTATTTCCCAGAGTTTCATTTAGTTTTACAGTTTCACTGCACTGACAATAAAAACTCATGCATGCAACAATCCCTGTCCATGTTAATGTTACAACCCAAGCTAGTTACAGGTATTTATGATCAAGGAAGTCATCTATCTTTTCCCCCAGCACAAACAGAAATCAGCTGATGATAGAAAACAACTTGATTTCAGGAAAAGCATGTGATAACCAGGTAAATAAACTACCCAGCCTCCTAACATCAGTACTGGCAACTTAGGTTTTCCCATTTATCACTTCCAATTTTGTTTCTTTAAATGAGCTTATTAAAATGCAACTGCAGCAACTCTGTCTTAACTGTTCTGGATCAAATGCTTTTGACCATTTTTAATTAGTACATCAAAATGAGAAGTGCTTAAGTTGTATGAAGAGCAAACAGTTCACACCTGCCTGACATTCAGAAGCAAAATATGGACGACTTTCCATAGGACCCTCTAAACCATGAAACACACCATATGTAAGTATTACAAAAAAGTTTTCCCTAATTCTGTTCTGAAAACCAGTGTAGTCGTGTTGCCTTGACACTACATACTGGTTAGCTTTCTGGTATTTCAGCAAAACAGTTAAAATACTAATTAACATAGAACAACATTTGATTTCATTCTGCTTTTCAGTCAGGTACCTGAGGCAGCAGCAGCTTCTGATCCTTCCTCGTTAACTTCTAGGAAAGCCTTATGAAATGCCTTTGCAAGGTAGAGTTCTTTATTATCTGGAGAGGAAAGAAAAAAAAATACCTATTTCAAGCAGTTCTACAGTAAGAGTGAAAAATTTACGAAAACAGCCAAACACCTTAGCACTATTAGCCACCTTCTATATCAAGCCAGAAAAATTAAGAGCTTTGTGCATAGCACTGGCACAAAGCATGTTCAGCCAATGCCTCTAACAGCAGTTACCACTTCAAGATTGTACTGCTCTTCTATATATACGCACACTATATGCATTAGAATGCCATGGCACTATCTAGAGCATCAGTACAGTAGCCGTTATCTACCTTCAGTTTCTTTTAAGTGCATTTACTTCAATAAAAATCACCACAGAACCGAGTTATTTTCAGTCTTGTTTTCCATTTTTCTTCCCCCGTTTTCTAATTTAGCTGCAATCCTACGCTTGTTTAAGTGAGCAAATGCTCCACTATTTTTCTTCATCATCTAAACGATCAGACCTTGATCAGACCTACTGGAGTAGTCAGCACCTTGCAGGAAGCAATACATAACATCACTTCATCAGTTGGACTAAGTTTCATCAGTAAGACGTAATGAGGATTAGACATACATTTATTGTACCTGCATAAAATCCACAGTAATGGCAGAGCACAACAGTTAGAGAGGAAGAAAAGCTCTCAACAGAAACTTACCCATGAAAATCTAATCTAACCACCCCACTGAGACAGCTATGCTTTTTTGCATTTCTGAACCTTAACAAACTGTTCAAAGCCAAATCTCCAGCTGAAGGCTGAGTAAGGAAGGAAAGCTTAGGATTTTTTTTTTTTTTTAAATTGTTATCCACAAGTGCAGCCAGCATTCTAACACTAACAAACCAAATCCACAAGAGACAGTAGTTTAAGATGCCTCTCCCCAGACCTCATTACTGCTACATGCACTCAGAACCAAACTAGATCTGTTAGTTCAAACTAGTTCCTCTGTTGACCTTAAATCTCACCAAAAGCCCTAAATGATCACCTTTGGAACCAACCAAAACAGACCGCTAAATACTAGAAATCCTAGGCATCAGAACCAAGCTTTCAGCAATGCTACTTTGAGAGCTAAGACAAAATTTCCACTGCTGCCTTTGAATGTGGGACACGCAGAATCCATCTTGAAAACTAAGCACAATTCCCCCCTCAGCTTTTGCATCCCTTGCAAAAATTAACAAAATGCCACCAGAAAACACAACAACATTAACAGCACTTTTAAACCTTGAGTGTTGTCTATTAAAAATAGCTGGATAAACAATAAGTGCTAAATGGTCATCCTGCAAAGCTCTCATTCTTACAAACACATTAAGGCTCATGTTTCCAAAAAGTGTTTTGCTACAAACCTAGGACATACCAGATCATTTACAGAAGTGATAGTGTACAGAAGATAACAGCAGCCAGAAAAGCTAATCCCAATTGCGTGCCTAGCATCACATGTGCTGACTTTGTAAACATGTCAGGTTACCAGGGTTCCTGGTAAGTTTATTGGTCAATTCAGCACATTTCTTTATTCTAGGGTAGCTGTGTTTTACTATTTTTGCTTGATAACATTTCAAAGCTCTACTGAGCACTTAAGTTAAATATGACATAACAGGAAAAAAAACAAGAACTCTGCAACCTTCACAGAAAAATGCTGTTTCAGAGCTTCTTTTCTTAAACACAATATTTAATAATAAAACTTTCCACTTACCCTAATCAGGCCCTTGAATCATGATTTTTTTTTAATCACAGTACTTCACCCTGTTCCTGTGACCTGTAATACTCACAGCAATATTCCCTATTTTAATCCTGTATGTTTGATTCTGCATAGCGTGGCATTATGTTACTCCAAAGTATATTTCTAACCAGAAGACTCAGCACTTTAACAGATCAGTCTCCATCTAATGAGCTTACTGACTATTATGAAATTGAGCCCTAACTCAGCCAACACAAATATTACTAACATTTACCATCAGCTATAAAAATGAGATAGGTTGTAAATGTACTCTGGTTCTAAGTATAGAAAATACATTGTTGACAAGAATGCAAGTAGTACATGGCTAGGGAACAGATGAAAAACCTCCAGTTACATTAATAGCGTTTATTCAGTACAAAATAAGTCTCACAGATGAAAACTACAGTGTAACTTACTCCCATGAGTAAAACATCCTCTCATTCAGCACATACCTTATGTCCTAAAACAAGTTTCTGATCCACAGAAGGTATAAGTAGTCTTCAGTCAATGTAGTGTGGACAGTTCATTGTGCTGAAGCCATTTTTTTCAATCTCAATCTCATAACCCCAAACCATATCCAAATATCTGTGGTTAAGTTTTCCATAAGAGTACCTTTATTTGGGTTCAATTCCTTGCCTTTCACTCTGATGGATATATTTGTCCTTGGATGGTGAAAATAGCAATTTCATATACCAGTTTCCTTCTTCTAGACTATTTGTCTCATACTGCTGCTATTACAGCCCTCCTCGAGTTCATTTCCACATGGGGAGCAGGGACAACACTAGGTGAAAACCTCTTTGCTGTGTTTTGCCATTGTCAAGTGGCTGAATAAGTTCAGTATCATACACAACACATCTTTCCCTTCACAAGAGGAAGAGATGAAACTTACCTGAGTATTTCCTATCACATTTTTTTTTTTATTAGCTTCTCTGAAACAAGACTTCCTAGGGAGCGAGTGTGCTCTGTTAACTATTACTCATACAATCCCCAGGAAGATTTGGCATCGCAGAGTTTAGGCTTTCTGCAAGCCCCTTGCCTAGATAGCCATTAATACATAGGTGTGATCTGGGGCTTATTTCTAATGTACATGACTGTTAGCATCACATTTCATTTGTCACTACACTCCATATGCTTGTGAACTCCTACTCAAAGCTGCCAAACGGTTGCTCTGCAAGTCTCATTTTAAAGAAAAGCATGCAGGTTTATTGGCTTTCCTAGCTCAGGATGCCCCAGAAAAATTACATCTACCTCAGTCACGACTGTGAAGATGAGAGCACCACTGAGATGGTGCTCTTCCTATTATTAAATATTGTGAAATCAGTCATTAAGAACACTTCATAGCTCCCTGAAACATAGGTCATCTTGAGCCTACAAGCAGTTGCCAGTTAAGGCATTCTACAACAGCAAAAAATATTACAATCATTTGAAAGAGAAGTTGACCTTTAGCACAGCAGTCTGAAACTTGCTGAAATTCTTAGTTTCAAGATACTCAAAACTGCAAGTCTGGGTAAGTTATAACATCCCAAACATTGGAAGTTCTTTCAAAGTTTGTTTTTTACTACGTTTCAACTCTGAATATTATGACCACAAGATAGAATCAGAGATGGAAATAATGTCTGTTCAAGTTTGTTTTTTTCTGAAAGTGAGTCAAATACTCACAACCAGGTAGTCAAACAGGAACATCCTCCTACTCACCTGCACAAATTGACAAGTTCTGCAAGAAATCTACATCTAAAGCAAGCATCTAGATGAGTACTTAATCTGTGGTTGCTCACAATCCAGATATCCTGAGAGGTAAACCTGACTCATCCAGATCCATTTTTCCATTTGAGTGTAAAAAGTAAAAAACTAAACATGGAAAATTCTGCAATCCTCCAATTTCATTTGTATCGACTGAACTCACAGAATTTCACTGAAGTCAACAGTCTGTGCCTTGATCTGATTACAGGATTAGGGCTGTTGAAATCACAGACGCCTTGACAACAATCCAAAGGCAACAGCAACAGAAGAAGGGGAAAAGTTATTTTAAACAACAGAATTTCTCGTAAGTCTCCTTATTTTCTCCCTAAAATTAGTGGAGTTCTCATTCAAATACCTGCATTTAGGCTTTCCAAAGCACTAACACTGACCTGCATGTAAACTAACAGCCTCAGCTTCCTTGTTACCTGACACGCTATTCAGCTATTTGCAAAAGCAAGTTCTTAACATCCCTTTGTTTTTTGTTCCTTCTTCTCCCCTCATTTTTAGAAGGAGAAAAAGACTGTGTTTCAATTACCTGAAACATCATCTCCATAGCATCAATAGTGTTTTTCAGTGAAGATAGTACTTCAATAATATTTTCTTACTCTTAATTTATGAAATACCTGCTTCCTGGCAACACATGCTCTCTTAAAAGTAAACAGAATGCTACAGTAAGACTATTGAGTTTTCTATATACACCACTTCATTTTAAAAACAATCTCTTCTTTAAATGGCAGAGTTAATTCACTCATGCAAAACATGACATTTTGATTTTATACAGTGCAATTGTCAACAATATGAAACTTCAGTCACATGGATTAAAACAAGTTCCAATCTTCCTGTTAATCTCAACTACAGAATTATTCACCAATGTTTAGGCATACTTCAGATACAACAAAATAAGAACCAAACGCTGCCTTGGAGTTCAACCTGCTCTGTGCATTTTCCATTCTCCCTGGTATTTCTCCTCAAGCAAATATTTTACTGTACATAGAGAAGCTATTGTGAAGCTCATTTTTCTTTGGAACAGTAGAGAAATTGGAAATATTTTTCTTCAGAAAATTGACTTAGGAAGCACTATTCATTTATGCAAATTCTTTTCACATTAGCTAATTCCAGCTTTCTTTACAATTTCACAGGAAAAGGAAAAGCAGCAAAATAGCAGAATAGGCTACATATAATCTATGAACGATGTTTCTAACTTGCAAAAATGAAAGGCATGTAATTCCAAATGCTTCAACTGCACATTTCATACTTCATTACTACTACCTTGAACAAGATACACCAGCATGATTGCTTCCACAAACAGACAATTAGGAATTACTTCCCATCAGCTATGCAAATCTCTGGCTGCTTAGACAGTAACCCACAGAGCAGAAACGTACAGAGCATATATAAGCATAAGTTACATGAACATCAGTCATCCCACGCTGGTAATGTGTTTTTAGATAGAGAACATCCTGGTCTGTCACACCACAGGTCTAGACACACCATGCTAAATATACTGCTCATAAGAAGGCTTTTCTTACACACAAGAACTTGAGCAACAGCAGCACAGCTACCTTTTGTGACACTCCTATATGTTTCATTAAAGTATTCAGTAAGTATTAAAAAACTTGAATATCTGCTTTCCACCTGAAGTATTTGATATTTCAATGAAACTGTTCATAGTGCACTGAAATAGACAAGCAGCATGCATACTTCCCTCTCAGAACTCTTTCCTGTTACACTTACATACAGAAGGTACTTGTGGGGATAACCAATCATACAAGTATTTAAAGCCCTTGATTCCACGAAGAAATAGCCTCTGGAGAAAGATGACAACTACCATGGTGCATAGAACTCATTGCTATTAAGGCACTGAAGCCACACATTGCTCTAACGTGGATCTGCATCTTGCACATTTTTAAGATTCAGTTTGATATCTCAGAATGACTTCTCCCAGATCAAAAACACTCCCTCCCACTCCAATGCTCACCCACTTCAGACGTTCCTATAGAGAACAACCCTGCATCACACAAAACATCCCAGAAGATCAGAAGTTTGCTAGCAGGTTTTTGTTTTTTTTTTTTTTTTAAATGAAAACACACTGGAGATCTCACTGGTTATCCTGAAATGGATGATTTCAGCACTCACATCTCCTCTTACCAGACATCGCAGTGAGGTCGGCATTATGGCTGAACACTTCCGTAATTCCAAGACCTTTCAATACATCTTTCAGATCAATTTCTTGCTCTACTGTGAACCTGAAAAATGAAAGAAAAATGTAAAAAACTAATAAGAACTGCTTACATTGGTTAGAGTATTAAAATTTCTAGGCAATGACAACTGAAATACTGAGACAACATGAAATAAGAGCTTCAGTAATAGTCATATAGCATAGCAATGCTTCCTGTAAAAATGCTTACACTAATTAGTTTATTTTCACAGCTGAAATGTTTTCTTACACAGAAGAAATTAAAGGCTGCTAGTATGATGTACAATCCCTGACCATAACTCTGCACATACAAACCTCAGCAGCTTGAAAAAGGGTAATCTGAACATCAAAAGACAACTGGATTGTCTTATACAAACCACATTCCTGATGACATATCTATTCCATCGCAAATCATTTCCCAGAGAAGAATTTTTTGTAAGTTAAAATAAGATCTGGAGAGAGCTAGAGACTGACAAATCACTGGCAGCATCAGAATCGGTCACGTACCCTGTCCAGATGGATTCTGGCCTATGCCTGGAGTAAAGCAGGAGAACTGATTCTTGCCATTTTACTGTCTAGGCAGTTCTCAAAAGTATCTAAAGATGTTAAAGAGTCACACACTCAAGGAAGTTTCTCACATTCTGGTATGAAATGCATCAGCATTCTTAGAAACATAGGCTTTAGAGAATCCTAGCTTTCTCACAGTTGGAAGAAACATTTCAAGGCCATCTCACCCAACTCCCCTGCAATGAACAGAGGCATCCACAGCTAGATCAGGTTGCTCAGAGCCCCATCCAACCTGGCCTTGAAAGCCTCCAGCAACTGAGCATCCACATTTCTGGGCAACCAGTTACAGCTGCTCACCATCATTACTGCGTAAGACCTTTCCCTTGCATTCAACCTAAATCTATCCTGTTATCCTTTACCTTAATGATTGTTCACAATTACAACAGTCCAGAACTTTAGGTTTTGTGTAAAGCTTCAAGTGTATTAAGTCATCTTCTAGCTAGACTTTTAAGACAAGAAAAATAAAGATGGCTTCATCCTGCATGAGGCCATGCAACTCTTCTGAAATGCTGAGTTTTCAGTAGAGTCCCTAGGTGCTCAGGATCTACAAAAGAGGATTTGAGCACACTTTCCAGCTATGCAGTAGAAGTATAACTACAGCCTAGTGTGACTCATCCCAAAGGCTATAATTTCAAGGCTTGCTAGAAGTCCTGAGAAAAAGCAAAGCAGTTTGGTTCTAATATATTAGATTCTGCAGAACAAGAAGTAAAGCAATGGCTCCATTTGACAAACCAACAATTTCTTGCTTAGAAGACAGGCCTTAAGGATCTGAATTGCAATTTCAGCCCAATAAGCAACTTTGTATTATAATACCAAGCTGCCAGCTGACATCAATTCCAACTTTTCAGATGGAATTTCAGCAAGGTTGTCCCGAGGTGCTAGAACTAGCTTGCATAATTCAATAGCCTGAAAATAAAACAAGAAAATGCCACAGTACTGTTGTTCTGACCAGGCAGAACAAGGCAGGTTATGGTTCTCTCTGGCAAGGTCCTTCTGTGAAGGCTAAATATAGGCTGCAGATGTTGGCTACATGTACTGCAACAGCACACAGCTTTGTTTCTCTTCTGTGACCATCTCAAGAACCATGAGATCTGACCTCATCAGAACAGGACTCAAAAGAATGTAAAAAAAAAAAAAAAAAAAAGGTTTGTTTTCTTGAGAGAAAGAAAAAACTTTCAGATAAACAAGGATCTTTCAAAGTTATGTGAAGTGGGAAGGTCAGTGAAGAAAGCCAAGCATACTGGGACAGACTTCAAGGAATGATCTGGTGCAATGTCATTAGGTAGTAGCTCTTCCTGTGTTCTTCAAATAAATTACTAGAGTTCTGAATATTAGATTCATGGTCTGTTTCCATTCCATGAATAAATAGGATTAGACTGCTGATCGTTTTTGTCTGAGTTAAACTGCAAACAGATTTGAAAATGAAAAAGTAGTATAACTTAACACTTCTGTTCAAATTCCTCCTTCGCTATTAAGAAGAGTAATTTGCACACAGATAATGCAAACAGAAATTATAATGTTGTGATTAACTGTGCTTTCAGCTAGTGTTCAGGCCCTAGGACAGCTTGGAAATTTTCACTGTATAATTTGATAGCATCTTCCAGGATATAAAAAATTAATTTTATTCCACTGCTGTTTTCAGTTTCTCAGTGGACAGAGCCTGCAGGCCACATTTCATAACAGGCCTTCCTGAGTCAGAGCATAAAATATTTATGAAGTTTTTATTCTGAGCATTGATAAAATCCTGCAGATCCCCTCTGAATCCTCTAATGGAAATCCAACACCTTGGGAGTGTGCAATTAATCTAATTTTTATAGGAAATTGCACTGTTACTGTGTGGTATTTCAAGTTCATGAGTTCTCTCATAACTGGAAAACGCTGAAGGTAATCAGAACCCAGTTGTATCTGTTTTGCCTTTACTTAACCTTAATTCAAAAAGCATTTAACAATTTTCTGGAGGCTCTTAGATGAGAGTGACGGGCATGAAGACTAGCCTAAGGTTAGAATTGTTGGGTACAGAATAAATAGGTTACACGACCACACAAAAACACAGCCTCAACTCAGGCATAAACGTGTCTGAAGTTCTGGCTACAGAGAACCCTGAACTCTCTGCTTTAGGTTAAGAAGAAATAAGCAAAAACTAAAACTGCCAACAAAAAAAACTTAAGGCCAGGATCATTAACACAATTTAAACAGTGCTTATGTATTTACTTGGGATACCTCAAATTCCTAAATTCAGAAGCTTAGTTTTCATAGACCTCTGGATTCTATGCATCTCATACATGGGAAAAACATATCAAGCATCAGCACCTGATACAGAGGCAGCAAAATACTTCAGTTATAAAAAAGAAGCTTAAAGGATGGAAGACTCCCTATTTAATTTGTTGGTAACATCATGTACCATTTCATTGGGAAAGGATAAATAGCTTAGCAAAAGTAGTTTCCCCACCCTTTAAAGGATTTTGCCCTGTTCCTTGCATGTGCAGTATAACCCCAATTTCCAAGTCACATGAAAACAAGAATCATTTCTGTGACAAGGCTTCACTATGGTTTATTTTTTTCTGCTGCCTTGAGCTGTAGCAGCAAAGCTCAATAAGTCCAAAAGCATGTACCATATTGTTATATAGACAGTTTAATACAATTAATGAAATCATTATGAATCCTTTGAAGACCGTTATGATGGAAGCACACATTGACTTTCAGTAACAAACAAGTATGAGGTACACAAACATTTAGAGGCAGATGAAAATTCTTGGAAAGGTAGTAGTGCATTTGAGTAAATACATCTCTGAGCATATACAGGTTATGTCCACAAACAAACCAATTTCACTGGTCCTCTAATGAAAATGAGTTCAACCCCTCTAACATCTAAGGAAGACATTGATTGAAATTACCTCTCAATACTCAACTATTTGTATCTACATATACCATTAAAACTTCTTGAATTAGCAGCAAATAGTAATCTAATTAGCACCCAAATGAAACATTTGTTAATTCAAGCTTGAAATATTTGTATGGCTCCTATCTTAAATGGAACTTAACCATAATGAGTTCTGCAATAAAAAGAGAGCCATCACTCTGAGTAGATATACTTAATGAAATTCTCCTTCCTGGAGCTTATACCTGGAAGGGACACAAATGCAGCATTGGGCTGTTGCTCAAACAACTACTGTTAAGCACTGCACACCCCCAGATCTTCTTGTCACAGCCACCTTTGTGTGGGTGCTCCATAACTACAGTTTTGGTCAAGAGCCCCGTTTTTACCTACACTGCTATTCCAACCCAACTGAACACAGCAGCCTCCCCCCTTTTACTGACACAGCAGCATATTCTCACCTTGGTAAATATACTTCAACTTTTTGCTTTTTTACTGAGTTAGCCCACTCGTTAATCAATGAGGCTTTGACAAGTGGCTCCAACGTGACCAGTGGAACTTCTTGTCTGGTAAGAACAATCATCATACTAATTTCATCTCCTTCATATGGTATTTCTAGAACTTGGTAGATACCACCTGCTTCATTAGAGCCATCACTGAACTCTCCTACAAGAGAAACAGGGAAATTCCATTAGAAGTACATTCTTTCATTTTTAGTGGAGATATGAGAAAGATAAGAGGTAGGTAATGCTGACTAGGTACAGGAGTTAATTGACCCTTTACTCAGTAAAAAGAAGTTGTAGTTCTTTCATTGTATGATTTAAGTCTTATACCTCCTTTTCTAAGGAAGGTAATCTTACACAATCAGTCTGTAGGTAACCATACTTCCAAACATGTTACCTAATTTCCACCTAACTTCCATTCAGTGAGTAAAGTCTAGAAGTTGTTAAAGCTAAGATCTTCGTGGAAGCAGGCAGAGTTTTTCTTTCAGAAAGACAGCTTATTAACAAAGAGACAGTAAAGTATTGCCAACAGTAGACACCATAGAATCCATTAGGAGTTCAAGCTCAAAGGAAAAACCACTATTAGCTCTGTTTGAAGAATTCATTTCATCTAGGACTACTAGGGCAGTAATGGATAAGTGTCCTTATATTAAGCATTGTTTGGAATAGTTAGAAGGGATCTAGAAAAAAAAAAATCAGAGCAAAACTACCCAGGTTACCAATTGGAAATTATCACAGAGGACATTATGCAAATACCTCTTGAACACTGAGGGGCATGGGAGCAACCATTTCTCTAGCAAGTCTGCTCCAGTGTTTAGCCACCCTCCCAATAAGGAAATCCTCCCTAATATCCAGCCTATTAATTTCAGTACTTAACATAGTACAAGAATAATATTTCACCAAAAAGCAGATATAGCTCTATAATTGTAAAAAAAATTTAGAAAATAGTGAACAAACATTCCAAAATTCATCATATGGCACTAAAACATACCTAAACAGGAATCATGAATCATTACATATATTGCTGCTGGTATAATACACAAGCACATACTATAAAAACACATCAAATAAGCATCCCTCCACTAGATTTAAACTGTTGCATTTTCAACTCACCATAATAAAACTCTCCCTGCTGGTACATCATTGGAATCTGCACTTCAGTTTCATCATCCTTAGTAAAAGAAAAAGTTCTTGTATTTTCAGGTCTGAACTGTGACTTCCAATTGCCTTTAAAGTAGATTGCGTTGATGAGAACCAAATGAGTTAGAGCACCAAAGTCTCTTGATGACACAAAATCTTTGATCATATCTAAGAAGAAAAACAACTGTCAGTCTTCATGTCAAATGGAGCATTAAATCAAATCTCAAGGCAGCTCAAAAAAAAAGGCAACAAAATAAAAAGCTACACTAACATGTAATTTCCAATTCAAATGTTTCATTAAATCTCAGATTAAACTCCAGTGGTTTGTAAACCAAAAGTCACAGTGTAGGTGCACAAATCTTCCTATCACACGTTAGCTGTTACTGTATCGCTACTTACATATACCCCATAATTAAATCAAGGGAGAAACAAAGTCAAACCATTTACACTGGTGCTGTAATACATTTCAGCATTTTTCTCTTCATGTCAGATCTACACATTCTGGTTCTGATCCAAAGAAGAATTAAAAGTGGATGTTTGAAACATATGCATATCCATTGAAACTTCACCTGGGCTAGTGTTTAAGTGCTCAGTTTCTAATCAAGTAGTGTCTCACTGATTAGTAAAGGCTAATTTATATAGATTCTCAGCATTTGTTCCACTCACATTAGCACTTGAAAAGCACAAGTGAAAGACAGTGTCTGCTCTACACAAGGGAGGTATGTCAGCTAAGCATGGCAGCTGCTTCACTCCTATTCCTAAATCATTCACATGAGAATACAGTCTAACCTGCTTTAGCTCATCTTAAACAGCTGCCTTTCCAACAAAACAATTTTGAGATCACTAAATGTGACAGGCTGACCACATTAGTGGTGTTCTTGACAAATTTCAGCCTACTTCAGATGGCTTTCTTATTCACTTATTTTAGCTGACACCACGTACAAAGTGTTAAACACATTCCTCAGTCTGGTTATGACTCCCTTAATGCCCTGTTTATAATACAAATTATGCTCTCTGGAGCATATGACACCTACCAACTGGTGTGAAATTTGTCTATTATACAGTAAAATTTGTTATGGGTCACTGTTCATACCTCATCCCAACTAGAACTTCTTCAGAAATGAGATGTGACCCATACTTACTCTATAGTAGGAAAAAAGAAAAACTAAGGAATATGCTTGTCTTTTATTACTTAGTACATCATTTTCTCTTGAGCTTTTCAGTCACATCTGAATACACTGATATACATTAAGAATCACCTCTGGCCAGAGAAACCTTGACAGTTATGTTTTCTACTCTGAGCTTCCCATCATTTTCAACATGCTGGAACTGGAAAGCTGTCTTGTACTCCTTAACTAATGGGAAAATGAGCCCTCTGTCAGAACTGGCAGGCAGGAGGGAATGAGATCGAGTGCTTGGAGATTAGGCTGAGGGACTGTTACTATCACAACCCGATGCTAAGAGACCAACAGCTGCCTTTGTTAGCTCAACAGTTCTTTCCAAGGTGATGGGTACAAACTTGGTCAGCAGATGTGGCAGGCATTAAGCATGAGATCTGGGTGCCCCTTTGAAAAAGAAACAATTTGGCTTTTCCCTCAGAGATGATGTGTTCCTAGAACACTGCGCTAGCTGCTGCATTACTTCCATTGCCTCTATTTCTGCAGATGAGATAAAGGGCAGAATTCACCACAGTAGGTTCCATTTTCCCACAGAAAAAGCTAGATGCTTTTTAAAAATGAACTAAACACATTATGCAAGATGTCTTTCAGCTTTAGTGCTGCAAGCTTCCTGTAAAGCATTATGATTCTTAAATGCATGTACAACACAGCAATCTACTAATTCCTTAAAAGAATCCTAAAGTCTGCATCAACCAGATCTAAACAGGCATATTTATACCAGTCATTCTGTGCTTACTCCTTTCCTTCCACTGCATTTTGTTAGTATTTCTATGTCAGAGCTCTACAACCAAATACTCTCTAAACATGTTATCTCATAGCCACACATTGTAAAGATTAGATCACAGGGTCTCATTTTGTGCTTGAAGTAACCTCCAGTATTTACTAGCATTCCATTTCTCCATAACTTGTACCTATCAGTTCCTCAGTCCTCCACACAGACAAAGCACAGGCCAATAATCCCTCTGTAGATAAGAGTTTAGCATTTAACAATAGCACTTATCTACACTTGTTTGTAACTTAATATAGAAATCAGTATTAAAAATTTAAAGAGACTTTAAATGAAAACTTGCTCCTTCGGTAGATGTTACAAGTATTTCACTGGAAAACATTCAGACAGATCCCACCATATGATTTAATGGTTAATGCTACTTAGAATATTACTTCTCTTCAGACAGCTACATATTTTTTCTGTGGCAGGATTCACGCTACAATTCTCTTTATGAGTGGAGAAACAAAAGAGATGAAAAGGTAAAAATTCAGTGTCCTAACTCCAGAAATAAAGACACTTACTGCAGGAAATAGAAACCATGTAAACTTACTGTTGGTATGATTCTCTACCCACTTATTGATGTGGGTAGCTACAGCTGCACTCTGGCTGAAATCTATATTCTCTACTTGAGCTTTAAAGTATTTTTTCACCAACTGCAAAAATTTTTCACTAACATGGAATCCATTTTGAACATAGAGAGAGTTAGCCATATTCAAAACGTAATGACTTTCTTCTGTAGTTGCCATATCAGACAGGTCCTTCAGAAAGGCAAACTCTTCACCTGAGGGAAGAAATACAAGTTCAGTGAGAGCACTTCAGAAAAAAAATCCATCGTTTTGCACTAGAAATACAGTCATTTTATGAAGTCCAATTTGTGTTCTTACGTCCAGCAGTTAAACACATGCAGTCTGACTGAAACCTGAACACCTTCAGATCTGAGAAAACAATCTGCAAAGCAGAACACATTTAGAGCTTATTCTTTCAACTCCTTACAATTATCATTAACAAGCCATTTGAACCCCATCAGACACTGTGATAATCAGTGATAATCCTCTCTACATCAAGGAACTAAAAATTCTTATGAGTCATACTTCCATGCTTTGCCACCACAAGCCAACAGATTTCCCTTATGTTCTAAAAAACAGTTATTCAGGAGCTTGGCAAAGAAAAAAATCAACGCTCAGTTCTGATTGTTAGGGCCCACACGGAGTTTCCCTCACTAAGACAGGCCTAGAATTTCCCAGGATATTGCATGGATCATTTGCTTGGGTAATGAGGAGTTCTGGCAGTGACAGCATCAGATTAAAAGCCACAGAATCCTAACTGCCCTCACAGCCAAAAGGATTCCAAAAAGCCTGCCTGAAGACAGAAAGCTCACACTGCTGCACTGCCTGCCTGAAGCTGAACATTCCGATTCTCTTCACGATGTAACTTAAAAATTGAACACAAATATTTCAAGCTCAAGTTGTCAGAATGCTTTCAACTCGCACTGTGTCAAGAACAGTGAATGGCCCAGCTCAAATGTGCTGCATTAACTTCTTAAGTTACAGATAATGGGTTAATTTATCGACCATCAGAAATCTGAGTTAAATGTGCACCGTAATCTCTACAGAAAGCTATTGACTGCATACAGGTACAGCACACAAAGCTTGACAAACTTTTTTCTGAACTGTATTCAGAACTCCTTCCTCAACACCCATTCACAGAGGACTTAGCATCCAATGAGTTCTATGAACAAGGAATTCCATTCAAGTTTTCATTATTCCAACAACAAAATTAGTAAAAATTCACTTCAAAATATTTTCCCCCATCCATTGATCTTCTCCATTTGGAGACAAATCAGAATGGTTGGCACTGAATATGTGTTCTGTGGCACTACATCCAGATGCATGACTTTTTTGCTTATCCCACACTATAGCAATACCATTGCTCTGTTAAATAATGCCTCTTGTTTCTCAGCAAGAATGACAGGAACACATGAATCACAAAAACACTTGGAAGGGACCTTGAAGATCACCTAGTTCCAACCCTTGGAGTACATTAAGTATCATGCAGAAACAACCAAGACATTGCTATTTCCTAAACTAGCTCGCACGCTATATTGTGTAGTGCAAACAGAACACAGCAGACATGTTAGGCTAAAACCTGCATGTCCTATCTACAAGAACAAGTTCCATCAAAGTAAGAGATGATGCTTCTGGTCTTACTACTGAGTTCTCCTACTTCTAAGCAATATTGCCTAAAACAATCCTTTCCTTTTCAGGTTTCATTATAAGCCATCTTGCAACTCCAGAGGCAAGAGCATCCTTAACTTCACAGAGAGAAACCAAGATCAACAGTATGCTGCAATCACTTGGGATTCAGCTGCCCAAGCCAGGATTGTCCATTAGCATTGCTGCTCACACAGAATCCACTCAAGCATGCTCCAGCACGCTCAGGCCATCACACAGAATGTCAAGAAGCCCCCTGATTAATAACCTCTGGACATCATCAGGCCATTTCCACGGTTGCTGAAGCATTGCCAGCTGTTTCTTTAAGTCTAAAAATCTGTTGTAAAGCACGATTATAAAAGTCCTTACCATTTTTTAAGCTGTCAAAACCCAACGTATGTCGAATTTCTTTCAAGGTGGATCCATGGGCTCCAAGCTCTATCATTCCCATGGCTATTGCAATGCTCAGGGGACAGAAAAGAATATTCTCATCTTCTCTTGCAGCTCGTAGCTGATTGTAAACATTCACAGAAAGCTCAGCAATAGTTTCATCAGGAAAATTTGTCTTGAAGGCTTTACTTGGCAGAACAAGCAAAGATAATAATCCAAGGAAATACATGTCGTGAGATATTAAGACCTGCAAGACAATTTTAGAGGAAATAAGTAACTCCACATAACAACAGATTAAACTCAAACACAGTGGTAAGCTCAGCAAATTTCAAATTTTAGTGGGAAAAAATCTAGGCAAGGAGTTAAGGGCATACTTGAGTTTCCTGGAGGAGGCACATACACCCTTCAAAACGAAGCAATGAACCATTTCCCCCCTGAAAATTAGGTATTGAATGACTTTATGCTTCTGTAAACTTTCAATGAAATAATAAAATTCGACTCCTACAGAAAATATCAAACACAGCCATACCTTTCCTACTTCTCCTTGTCAAGTTTGGTATCGTTAAGCAATGCTGGTGTAGAAATGATATATATTTCTGCACTTTTTTCCACCAAGGAGACTTACAAACATGTTTCTTTCATTTGATCTTCCAAGTAAGAAATAACTTATTCATCTAAGTCACACTACTCCAGGAACTGGTAAGACTACTTCAGGCACAGAAAAAGCTTGCTGACACCAGTGACAAAGGAAATGTACCACGATGTTGCTTGGTTGCAAAACTCACAGCAAGCAGCCAAGATGTCTGTTAGTAAACAGCAATAAGTTGACTAGCTTTGACTAGTTACATTTGCTAACAGACAATAACTTTCCTATGCAGGCCCCTGGAGCAGGTTAAATTACTTTATGTAACAGCAGGAAAGATTCAGCAGTGGAAACAGGAAACTAGAGAGAAATCAAGAGGATTAATAACCTAACTTACCCCCAGGCTTTGCTAAAAGGCGTCAAACAACAGTTCTCCCTCTACCCCAGTTTGGCTTGTCACACAACTACTAGCTTAATTAAAACTGCACATTCTGGGGCTGCATACACATCTCCATTTCATTTCTCCCTTTCACTTCACACTACATTGGCACTTGACCAACTGGTCAGTCACGGGAGCCAACACAGCTTGTGCTTAGCTGCTTCTCCTGGACGCTTACAGCTTTAAATACCATGAAGCAAACAGATTTAGTCCAGAAGAAGCATTTGTATGTTTCTGTGCCAGGTTGCAGGGCTTGTCAGCATGGGATAAATTCATGTGAATGCGCTACCCTGCTGTTCAACTGAAGTCAATTTACATGCTGCTAAAGTGCCTCTGCCTCATGCTTCCCAGCTGTGTGCCTGCAGTTACTGTGGGCCTCTATACCTGACAGAGACCCTCGATAAGCTTTGTACGCCATTTGTATCACACATTTCATCTTCAAAGGACTACGTATCTGTTATACAATTACCTTGCAAAACACTGAATGATACATAATATAAACATCACTCACATTTCACAGATGAGAAAAAATATGAAAAACAACAAGGTACACGCTTTGGCAGCAAGCAACGTGGTCACTGTTTAAGATTCTGTTTCCTGGCCACAGCTCAGCCTTCTGTTTATTTTTCATTGAGGAAATGAAGCAGATGAATTAACACAGCAAACACACGTTTCAGGGAAAAATGGCAGGTTCTTAGAGAGATGAACCACAGCCCTGCTTCTCCCCCTCCCTACCTCCCTTCTATGGTCTGCTTACATGTATGAAATATGCTCTGTTTATCCACGTCTAATGATCCCTCCCCATGTCAACAGTTCATCTTTCTGGATGAACTCATACATTTTTCTGATTCTCTGCAAGATATCAGAAATCCCCCCCCATAGTTTCCTATTCTACTTAACAGCACACATAAAAAAGTTACATGAGCCCACATCAGCAGCTTCATATTGTGCAAACACTCAGCACTGCACTGCCTTTCCAATGGAAATCATTTCAGTCCGAGGCATAACCATCATTTCATGAACACAAATTTCATGGACCAAAAAGGTATCAATATAGCACAAATTTCTCCAACCCTCTTATTAATAGCACTGTTTTTAAACCTGTTTATTAGTTACTTAAAGATATTACAATTCCTATCGTAGTGAAACAAATGAATTTTGGGGGGGGCAGAGGGGAGAGGGTGGGGTGTACTGATCTCAACTTGAAAGCCATACAAGGTAAGAAATGCTAATAAACTTGCCATGGAGGCCATCCATAGCAGTAGCAAAAAGCACACCAAGATCAGCTCAGCTAAGCACAAGGCAGTATTGGGGCTTTTTAATAGGCCTGTAAGCAAGTTTGCAGAGTTCAACAGGATTTTAATTTTGCAGACAACTTGATACAACTGTTGTATCAAGACCACGGTATTGATTTGCTCAAACACAGACAAATGAATTCTCAGTTTTAAAAAAGGAAAATGCCCCAGCTTTCTCATTGCAGAGGGAGCTATTCAGCACTCCATCACTGATCTCTGCCATACGCCTGACTGTGAGAAACTCTTCAATAATTGCAGGAGGTGGGTATGGGTAGAAGATGCAGCGCAGCCCTGCAGTGGCAGCGCTCTCAGGCTGTTTGTGAGGACTGGGCTCTTTCAACATACAAGTATAAAACAAGGGATGATGTTTTAATGCAAGCAAGGTCTGTGGGAGAAGCCTGCAGAACAGAACAGACACTTGGTCAAGCTGCTTGTCTCTGTGAAAATCATTTCCTAGTTATGCTTTCCTCTCAGTCTAATCCAAGGCATTGGGGATAAATACCCCAGATCCCTTTTCCTTGTACTGACAGCACATGTATGCACTTCTAACAATGGGAATCTAGCTCAATTATCATTCTAGTCATAACAGTTACTGCCTCCAATTCCACCTTGCTGTAGGCAGTATTACACTTGATTTCATACTTTCACATGCCTCTTCAAGCAGCAGGTCTTGGTCCAACAAACAGCTGAGCACTTAAAGTACAGCACATTCTCAGCATCTTTCTTCAGTAAGTTAAGGGCAATCGTTTCCACAACAACACAGAATCAGAGAGCATTTTTAAAATACCTGTACTCTACCTTAAGTGAAGGGAACAATGCTGAACATTGTGCAATTTCTGCTTGGGAAGCTGAACAAGCCCTGAATACCATCAGAATTTTGACAGTCTTTTCAGACTCAGTCATGAACAACACTGTCGCAGCCTTTCTTATCAGTGAAAGCTAGTTAAATACTGCACCAGCTAAACAGCAATTCTTTTAACTACTGTTCTATGTGGACTTAGTCATTAATTTCAAAAGTTACAGGACACATTTTGCACTGGGTGACACAAACAAAAAACCTGTTGAAGCTGCTTTCAGCCCTTACGTAAACAAATATTAAGGGCTGAGACATGAATTTCATTTGAGCTCCAATCAGTGATAGAAACTAAAGCAGCAAGACTTAGATCAACTGATACACAAATCACATTCCAGGCAAAGAAGCAGCAGCCCCAACTCCTCAAGCAGTAGCACCTTCTTGAAAAAAGAAGCGTGCATCACAAATCATCTACAGACACAGAGGTCTGTAAGCATGTTTTACCCTTGCTTGCATCAGTCCCCATTAAAAAAAAGCAGCAGCAAACTAAAGAATGCAGCACTACTCCAAAACAAACATTTGTTACTGCACAGAATATATTATAACAGCTAAAGGGGTTATTTAGCAACTTTAACCTCCTGGCATTTGTTTTCACAGAATCACAGAATTGTAGGGGGTGGAAGGGACCTCCAGAGATCATCGAGTCCGACCCCCCTGCCAAAGCAGGTTCCCTGCAGTAGGTCGCACAGGTAGGCATCCATTTCAGTAGAGAAATGCCCATCTCACACCCCAGGCCTTCTTTAGGTTTTGGACACTGCTCTGTAGAGGGTTTAAGAGTTTATAGAAATGGTCTTAATGAACAATATTACTCATTTTCGTCACTTCTCACAACAAAAACAGTGAAAAAGCTTTGGGATCTACATCATCCAGCAAGTCTAGTTTAATTCCTTGGAAGTTTCTTCTGTTCAAAATTGCTGAAACCTTTCATAAAGCTTTTACCACTCCCAGAATTCTGTTTGATGCTTTCCCACAGCAGGTCCCAAACAGCTCAGTGGGCAGCACTTTTCCTTTCTGCTTTAGCCAGCACAGATGTACCCCTATACACGAGCAGAAAGAAAACCCATTTCATAATGTGTGAAGAAAAAAGATGCATAGGCTAGAATACTGGGCTGATTAACTATAGCTCTTGCCTTCCTCCAAGCATAAGGCTGCAGTGACTAAGAGGAAGTAGAACAACATCACCCCCTCACACCCACAAACTGTGAACTATTCAGATCACTGCATATGCTTTCAGAAAAGAAAATGGAAGGGGGCAAGCATCCTCTGTAAGCCAAGATATTTTAAGACATACCAACAAACTCAAATGGTTCACAGAAATTAAGTACTTTGAATTTTGAAACAGCACGAATTGAACTCACAGTAGGAAGGTGCCAAAAAATTCAATTAAGGATTGAATTCTAGTGCCTTGTGCATGCCAGACAGGTTGGAAAGAAAAAAGGTTATCATTTGCTTGTCTCTTACACCTTCAGACTGTGGATTTTTATAAAGAAACTCCTTTACAGCTTTAGAAGCCTAGCAACTTCACAAAATAGAACTGTGATACATTGCCTTAATTCCTCAGCAGAGACTGAACTAAGATTAGTTGCCTTGAAGATTACTCTTGGCTACATGCAAGCTAAACACTAAAAGTGTGGGAAGTATATATGAAAAAAACTGCTGGTTCCTTCCAAGCAGTGTACGAAGAAAAGCTTGGGGAGAAAAGAACACCACCATTTCCACCAGCATACTTGCTTTGCTGTAGGGAGGAATATCCATGGTGCAGATGAGTCCAGCAAAACAGTCCCACAGAGCAAGAGAAGAGACTGCTACCAAGCCAACTGCCTTAAGAGCATGCTTACCCACTCTATTAGGTCATGTTTGCGCCTGGAACTGAAACAAGAGCCTTCCTGAAAGCCACAGAGGGTAACAAATGTATCAGTGCTTATGATCTGTTGTTCTGAGGTCCTACTGCCTAGAGTCAGGATGATACAAGGAAACAAGAGAATAAGGAGGTGTCTGAAAGATGCTTCAACAAACAGCCATGGTGGACAGCACAAGCAATACCTGACAAAGTATTTCTGTTATTACAAGTAGTTTGGTTGTTAGAATTAGTGATCATCTGCCTAGCATCTGGAGACATTGGGTAAATTGACATCTGCGCTACCTCCAGCAGGCTTTACCTGCAGCTAGAATATTAACTCCTTCATATGAGGACACACATTGTCATGAAGAAGTCTGATTTTTATTCAGAAGACGTTTATCTTAGACTTGTGTGAGCATACGACCTTGTCAAATGGAGATTCTAGACAGATGTGGCATCATTAAGCTTGTTTGACTCTGTTTCAGAGATGTGCAATTACATTCATATTTCAATCTGCACAAACATTGGTAATAAAGTCGTGGGATTTTGTCACCATCTGTTAGTTACAGAGTCATTGCCTTCTGGAGAAAGAAACCTGGAAATCAGTCTCATTAGAAAGCAGCATAATAGTTACGTATCAAAAACCTCTCCTACCTAAACCAGAATTATATAAGTGCTAAAAAAAAGTGTCTGGGCAGTACTAAAACCTTCTTCTCCAAACCACAGCTAGGCAAGCTCTGCTGGACCTATTTTGTAAAGCCCCATAACATCAACAGCTTCTGGAAAACCTCTGAGAACATACACTGAACGCTTTCATATTGAAAATTTCTACCATTAAATCCCAAATGTTTTTAAACTTCCATGGAGCTTGGCACCAAGTCATTAACCTGCTAGGACAATTATGCAAGCCAAAGATGTCTTAATTGAGCTTCCTCAGGCGAAATCCCTCAGCTCCAATTGAAAAATAGTGGAATAGATTAAGAAACTGCCCAAAATACTTACTTTTGAATAGCCTAAATCAAACATATATATCCACATCTAGACAATCGAGGTGATCTTTTTTCCCCAATAACTGCAAGGCCTACAATTCTGAGGACCCATTTTCAACTTCTATATTTGTTTTGTCTAAGAGAAAAACATTTGAGAAATTCTTGGGTAACAGTGTGTGTTTGTAATCTGCAACAGATACAACATCACCCACAAAGAATGACCTATAAATAAGAAAGAATTAAGAACTCTGATGTAGATAATTTTGTGCAGTACAGCATTTGGGCACTTTGAAGGTTCAGGACTGGAGGTCTGAGGAAGACAAAGACTGAGGGTGAAAGCTACAAGGCTACAGGCTCAACTCACCTTTACTTTCAACAGATCAAAACTGTCTACCATTCAAGCCCCATAGAAACACCTTAATCAGACACAGATTTTTAATAGATAATGCATCTCGCAGTGAGGGCTGTCAGTACTGAGCACCAGTCAGGATGAGACCAATGTGCTTGGCAGCGGTCTCTCAGCAAACATTTTGATCTCAACCCACTGACTGAGGAGTAGAAAGAACCAGTAACTCATTTCTGAAGCATCAGTTATACCTTAGGCAATTTTCTGCATGTAACTTTCTTCGTATAGAATTTAACTAACAGACGTGGGGCACTACATGAATTCTAACACAACCATCTAGGAAAGATAACCCAGATTAGATCAACTTTTCCTTCCTCAGATTTCCTTTGTGTAGCTTGGGAAAGAAAGGAAGAAAGGTTCTGACCTAATTCCATAGGAACTTCCTATCAGAAACAGCAGACAGCGCAATAATGAGGTATTTTAGATACAGGAACAACTTCTTGTCTGCTCTTGCATGTACTGCAAATTCTTTTACAGTAAGTCACATCTCTGCTATTTCACAATGAAATCCAGTTGATCAGCAAGCTCCCAGAAGCAAGCTCCCAACCACAATTTAATTAGAAGGGCAGTAGCTGAGTCCCCCCATATGCAACTGCCAGGTGCAATCTCTGCAGTTTAAGTCTACAGGCGACGTTGCTGCATGTACTGGAGCATAGTCTTATATGTGATGAAAGCTGTCACTTATGTCAAAGACATTCCTGTAATGCATTATGATATTAGTTTCAGCAGAATGAAAAATTACGCTTTGTGAAAGCATTTACAGCCTGCATGTCTGCAAACACAATGTTTCCAGTGCCAGACACTTGCTTGAAACTCTGTATTTTCACACAAAGCAATTAAGAGATGCGACATTAAAGAACATACTGAGTCCAGCATGGTAGGAACTCTTGTAGCCACTACTGGACTCGGAGAACGAAGGACTAAAGAACACAGGAGTAAAAGACACAACAGTAAGACATTCACTGCCCACAATGATGAATACCATGTTAATACTACATTAAAATTGTTTCTCCTTTAAAATGCATCAAAACATCGCCAAAACTTACCAAGGAAAAACTCTTAGAAGTCTCCAATAAAATGCAGTCAAGAACTAAAGATAGCCTTTAATTCACCTTAAAATCTCTAAATAGACAAGCCATGCACTAGCTGTGAGCTTGTTTTGAAAGTTCAGTGTACTGAAGGATCCATTTCTACTTTGTTCAGCTTCCTTCAACTGGAATTCAGAAAAAGATTATCAGACTATGGATACAGTGATAATGAGAACAAAGTTAATTAAAACATCACAATTTCAGAAAAGGAGTCTCATTTCATTAACTGAATGAAAACATGACATACCAAACAGCTTTTTAATCTACAATACAGTATTGGCTTCAAACTCGTAAATGGAACCCAGTGTAGATCGCATTTGTGTAACATCACTACTGCAAAGAGTGGTTATTCACACATTAACAGCACTTAGATCAGAATTAGTTTCTCATCACAAAGGAATAAGACACACAGATGGCCTCAGGAAAGAACGGCATTTAACACTAGCACTGGAAGTAGACATTATGCCCCAATTACAAAATGGAAATTATCATTAGAAATATTATTTGATGCACTCGCATTGCTTCTTCAGCACTTTGCCACTCCAGGGTCTGTTCCTACACCCAAGGCAAGCTCCCAGCCATGGGTGAGATTCCAGTCAGCTATAGTTGCTCCAGTACAAAAATGCATACATCAGACCCATCAGGACAGCCAAGACCTGACAGGCAGCACAACTCGATTAACCATTGTACCATGATAACTCAAGCACAGCAGTGTGCCAGCCAGCCTCCCTGGGCCACCAGCAGCTCTGGCACCTCCTGTGCTGGCAGCTGCTCTGCACGCAGTCAGGGAGCTGGGCTGGCAGAGCTGGCCAAGCCATTGCCACCCACTAACAGAGCTGTGCTGGCAGAGCTGCTGCAGCCATACAGGACATATGAAGGACTGCTTTTGAAACCAGTAGAGTTGTTCTGGCAAGCATGATGAGACTGACAGAGCCATCATCAGTACAGAATTCAAATGAAAGCAGCTGTAAAGCTGATCCTGTGCAGAAACTTGAGAGAAAAAAAAACACAAGCAAACTATTAATGAAAGGTAGCTTAGTTCTGAACCAGCAAAACAGAAGCGATGAAGAGCACATTTAACAAAAGACAGCAATCATTAAAATTTAATACTGTTACTATGAAACATTCACAGCTTCATGTATTTCTTTAAGATACCATCACAAAATCCATTAAAAAATTGACTTTGTAAACAACTAAATAATCCGGATGCAAAACTCAGGTAGCAGGAGCATGCCTTACTACTTGGCATGAGGGGAAGCTCCAAGCAAGGCACACCACAGTACTTCTGATTTAAAAGTTAGAGATGCTGATGACTAATCATCCTAAAGCTATGAGAAACCTGAAAAGTGCACCTGTAAATCAAAGTTCAAGTTACCCTTCTGCCTAAGGTCAGTTCCAATTCTTAACTCTAAGGCTTCAGCATTACTGTTACTTGCAATGCTAGTGCTCATCCACATGCACATACTCACTTTTGAGTTATTTCCATGATTTCTTTGACTGAAAGCGACCAAGCTGATATCCCCCCTACTTGAGACCAGTTTTGCAAGCATGTAGAAAGGGAGCAAACAGGACACCAGTACAGACAATTTTTCAACTTATGGTACATGGTCAAGGAGAAAAAAAACAGCTAGCTTGAGATAGTGGATGGAATTGCCACTGAAATGCTCACTTCTTTCTCCACAATAGTCAGTTCCTCCATCCCTCTCACTTCTCTGCAGCCATGCATTTACCACATTAAAACAAGACCCGATAATAACCTCATACTGTTCAAACTGGATAGTTGAGCAAGATATGAAGAAAATTCAACATCCCACATCTCTAGAATTGTTTGGGGAATACCTGAAACATCAAGGGATCAGTGAGGAAATGGAAAGGAAAAGGCAAAGGAAAACCCCTCCTTTGCAGGTATCCTATCCACAGGAGACAAGATGCCCTAACCAAAGAAAAAAGCTTCAGTTAAAAGCAAAAAAAAAAAAAAAAAAAAAAACACACTTAAGTACAGAGAAAATATCCACATTCTCATTCTAACAGTGCTGTTTATCCTGGCCTTTGAGACCTATAGCTGATGATAGATCACTCCTGGCTCACCATGGACCAAACAGCTCAGCTTAGAGTCCAGTATTCAAGCTGTCCCTAGAAGGTGGAATTTGGCTGCGAAGATCACTATTCAAGCCTCAGTGATTCGTGTTTATGAGAACTGATGCTGTTCCAAGTACCCTCTCTATGATGGGCCATTTAAACAAAACACAAAGAGCTGAATTGGATTTAATCTTGCTCCCTCAGAGCTTGCCACACAGAAGCCTGGCTCACATTAGATCCAAATACAAATGCTGAAGCCATTCACAAGACTAAAAGCAAACATGAAGCACCCAAGAATTCACTGGTTCACATCTGTATGATCTCCCCAGGGCAGTATGAACTTTTGTTACAGAAAGATTTCTGTACTTTGACAAATCCAGTCCCTTACAAAGTTATCAACATGTTCCCAACACACACAGTGAAAAGTGAGGGTTGATATCTTACACTCTACTCTGCTAGAAACAACTACTCAATTTTCAGGAAGTCATAAGTATTCCATCCCAGACATCCTATGGCAAGTTAATATTCAGTTCTGGCCTGCTATGAAGTATAATAGCAGTCTATAATAGAAAACACGGGGCTATGATTCATGTGTATCTACTTTTTTTTTTTCCCATAGGTGGGTAAAAGCACAAAACCCTCATGAAAAAAATCAGGTTCATCATAATTAGCTTGGCTTTGAAAAATTAACAGGCTATCCAAAGTTCTTGTGCCTGGCGGTATCTCAGTTTTCAAGCCCTCCTCAGTTTAGGTCTAAATTAAGGTGTTAAATAGCTGAGGTGGGCAGCAGCACCTCCAAACAGGGGATTTTGACCCATTTGTGCCATCAGTTCCATTAACAGACACAGAAGATAGTAATCTTCAATCAATATATTTTCAGCAAACTCATTAGCCAACAATCAGCTAGAACACATTGCCTCGTACAGACCTCCTGCAGTCAGTGCAGCTGTTGCAAAGCATCGCTGGAAACAGATTTTAGTTACTCACTGCAGAACAGCCATTCTACGGGTTCCCAATACATCCCACAGTGTGAATGGTCTCATCCCTACCCACACGAAGTCTCTTAACACTTTAAGAAACAAATCGTTGCACATAGAGCTGTAGTAGTTCCATACTTGCTGTACCTACTTAATACAACATTAATGATACAGGTGTGAGCACACATTTGTCAAGGTAAGACTGGCATCCCCATCCAGAAATTAACAGCTTAAAAACTTGCCATGATTCACTGAGTTTTGGCAATTGTTACCATTATTATTGTGTACTAAGAAGGGCAAGAAAGGCCTAGTAAGGTAATGGATTAAGAAAAATACTTTTTGTTTCTAGAAGACATATCACTGAAACACAGCATAAAGACTTCATTTGATGGCTAAATTTCGGACCACTATTTTTTAATATTAAACGCCATTAAATGCTGCTTGTCTCTGAAATGTCTTCCATCAGCTTAAACGAACTCATTGTTTATGAAACTAATCTTTACCAAGATTTACAAAAGAAAAAGGTATAAATACCATTAGGAGAACACATACACGAAACACTAAGTTCTTAAGATTACTCCTTTCATCACAAAAACAGGCTATTTGAAGTGAAATTCAAGCATTTTGTACCAACAATAATGCAACAGTTCAAAGAAAGAGTCTAACCATCCTTGGTTGCTGAAGCAGGAGAAAACTAAGATCTGAAATGGATATTTTCAAATATAAGAGACCAGCAAGTGAAAGAAATACTGAAACAAACTGCCTTATCTGTAATAATATAAAAAGCCTGCTTGCAGCTTGATGCTTGTACCTCACCAACACAGTGCCTTTATGTGCTACTGAGGTTGTTCTTCTGAACTGTTACTGAAACACCACTAAGTTACTTCTACTGAAATACTGACAGTCTCACCTTCCTTGTTCTGAAGGTGAAAAAAACCATCATAAACTGGGACAAAGTCGTAGACTGGTAAATCATAGAGATGGTAAAATCCTAGCATTTCATTTATAGGAAGAAATTCCACAGAAACTCCATACCTCCCTTGACATATAACAGTTATACATAGGTTGCTCCAAAAGTAATGACTCCTATTGATTTCATGGGAACTTCAGATGCAAGTCTTCCAGTAAAATAAACACACAGCCTTTGACATGCTTTTATCAGTGCAGCAGTTAATCACAGGTGAACCTGATTCAGGGGCTACAGCACAGCACTGCTCAGGCCAGAAAACACACTGAACCAAATTAAAAATGTACCATGAAGAAAAATAAGTGATTTCCCTAAGTATTTTCATAGCTTGTATTAAGACATCAATTACCATAGCTTGTCTTTTAAATTAATGATTCATAGTGATGGATTATTCATGCAAGTCAGCTAGCTGAACATTATACTTTGACTCCAGGGAGAAGGTATAGCATGTCTTAATTAACTTTCTTTTGAGTAAGTTAGAAAACAGTCAAACTTTTTATTTCTGTAGTCAACCAACTAAAATGGAAGAATACAAAAGCAGCACAGCAGCTGAACATTCTCAGTAGTCTTAACAATTCACATATGAAGCAAACTATAGAGCTCAGAGGCAAGGTGCTTGTAAGGTAGTTATACAGGGCTGTCTAGTTGAAAGAACTGACTTCAGATCTACCCTATTTAAGCACAGAGATGATGGACATCTCATGTCACTGTCTCCTGTCATAGGCACAGCCCTGCAAGACTTCAAGGATGGAACAATTTATTCCAGAAGATTAAAGTATTTCCACTATTGACTGGAATGGTTCTCAACACTGGATTTTTCCTAACGAATGATAATACAGTGTTCTCTTAAGCTGATAATCTAACTACCTCCTTGAACATAACCAATATCATTATAGACTTGAACAATGCATCAATACATAGCAAAACAACTCTACTTCAAGCAATCTCTTGGGCTTCCAATTTGTACATTTCAGACAGTGTTATTCAACCTCTGTACCAAAAGACTTGCAAATTAAAAGTGGAAAACAGAGGACACCATTTGCCCCTAAAGTAACATGAATCACCTAATACCTCAAGATCTACAGCAAGATGCTCCAGAATGGTAAAAATAGTCATACTTGATGAATATCAAGGCCACTTAGTTGCTCACACAGCTTACAGATAACAGTGTTGTCTGAAGTATTAAATCCATTCAAATATACCTTTAAAAAGTTAATACTTAATGCCTGACAGTAAGTACTTATTTTGTTAGGAAGTGCCTGTTTTCATTTTATACTGGAGAAATACACATTGTTAGACTGAATGACCTGTTTTCAAATCCCTTTGTTATGGGCAAGGAAAGTTTTTATTTCTTTAGAACTAGGTTATCTATTGATAAGTAATTGAGTAGTAACTCACGGGTGAGATAAACACAGGATTATTCCCATTAAAAAGAAACTCCTTTAGAAAACAAGGAGTAAATATCAGTCCATTTCTACCAATCCTGAAGCAAAAAAACCAGCAACGGATACAACACAACTTCCTCTTCAGGGCTTTCACTACAGGTAGAGATGAATCCATATAAAATAGACACAGCTCCAAGTAACCACTGCTATATACAGGTTTGAATTTATGTTGGTTGATTCTCCTTGCAAATATGAATATTTTCTTGTTGAAAAATATCCATCACAGAATGACCTCAGTTGGAAAGGACCTTGAAAATCCACTAGATCAGGTTCCCAGAAAAAGTCAAATGAAACTACCACCACATGGGCTGAGGAATCAAGGGGGGCATAGAGAGTACTCAGCATAACTATGAAGTGTTGGACATCTGCTTGCCAGTCTGATACATACCTATCACTTCAATAACTTATTTCCTATGACCCAGGGCTTGTCTTCTCAAAACAAAATGGTATTTCACACTCTATGAAAATGCAAACTCAGAAGCACATCATGTATTGATATTATACATACATTTTGCTCCTTCACACATGAAAAAACAACGACATTGATTCCTGCATGTAAGTGCCCCAAATATACTTACAGCCACCTTGTTCCTGACTCACTCCCATGGATAACCTTTCTACCTGCCCTAATTAGACACATGCTTGCTTGTTTTCCCTTAGCATCTCCTCATAAAACTAATATTCTGCTTTCTTCAGTATTTCAGTGCATGCACTACAGGGAGAGCAGACTGAAATTGCCAGCTACAGATGATGTTAAGTAGCTTCTGTGCAAGCAGAGACCCAAAAGGTTCCAAATCCACATGCTTATTTGTGCTACTATTACATTTTCTTTGCCTCAGAGATACTGGGGAGGACTAATGAAAGGCTCTCCTATGGGAAGAGGAGAACAAGCATAGTTGCAGCATGCAGTGAACTGAGGAGCTGCTTTCAGACATTAGTGACATGTGCCTGTCCCCAGGACAAACAGGAACACCCACAGCCCCGAAGCACCACAATGGCTCCATGCTGCTCACTCCTTCAGACATGCTTTTATTAGCAATGTTTCCTCACGCCCTGCTGAATTTCAAGCAGCCATTTAAGGATGCTCTTCACATACCTGTCCCAAACCCTGGGAGCTGCGGAGCAGAGGAAGTTAGATATCAGCCATTCTCTCATTCCTGAGATTTTAAACACTTTTTCAGGGGAAGCTCATCAGGCGGTATATTTCAGAAACTATTTCCTGTTTATGCCAGTAGCAACAAAATCCTTCCTATTAACTCTAGAAGTGAATTTCATTACATTAGTATGAAAACTAAATCATAGCAACAGAAGACCAAAACTGTTCATTTAAGACCTCAGATCTGACTCTCCTACAATTACATTACAATTGATAGATGTATGCTCTTTTAACACTGCCTTATCCAATTCTCATACACTACAATTTCTGTATTCTCAAATCCTTAATTACGTGGCCTTCAGGGATAACTTCTCTCAGGGCAGATGGAAATGGTAGAACATGGAATACGTGTTCATGACTTCTGACTGGGAGAATCACTGCTGGCATCACATGACAAGAAGCTAAAGAGGTACAGAAGCACGCATGGTGTTCAAACAAAGTCCTCTTCCACATTAAGCTGCAAGCATGAGAGGTTTATAAAGCGTTAAACTAAAAGGCTATTCTGCGATCTTCAATTCAAATGTCACTTTTGTCAAATATTATCTGAGGCTATTTTAGAGGCACTGAGTCAGCTTTGTTTCATTATAAAACCAGTTGCTGCCTGTAAAGTTATTGTGAACAAACAATGCTACTTAATAAAGAGGTTCTCAGTTACCATATGCATGTACACATGCTTTACAAAACAATTACTACACTACAGTGTCTTAGAATTTAGTTAGAGAAGTTTATTTCTCTTGAGTTCTTGTAAGAATCATTAGACACCTTTTGGTTCCCACTAATAACTTGCGCTTTTGCAGACATCAGCATTTCCTCCTCCTGCTTTCTGAGTAAACTGAAATTAACAAGTCAACAAGCTGACATATCTACAGCAAAAGTGACTTGGCTTTCCTGTCTCCTCCCCACTTCTCATTCCCCTTGGCTGATACAGATATCACTCACCTGTGGGCTTCACCACTACTCACAACACTGAGACCTACTCCTCTTTCCTTCATACCAAAGGATCTCCAGTTGAAAACCTAGTATTACAACAAGCTCACTGTCTCTGGGCATAGGCTTTGATTAATATTTTTAAATAGTTTAGAAACCAGATCAAATACTTTTTGGAAAGAAGTGAGAAAGAAAACATGAGTTGGTTCAGCAAGTTCAAATTGCGATGTGAAATACCCGATCATTAAATGCTCAAAGAGCTGCTTTGGATTTAGAAGTGGAAAGAAAAGTATTCCAAAAAGGCAGTTTTAGTTTGCCAATTAAAAAAAAAAATCTTAAATCTTTAAACCTATTTTCTTTGTAGCTGTAACTTATATAACCAAGATGCACCCAGGGAAAACTGGGGCAGCGAGCATTACCTTAGACAGGAATGGCTGTTACTGAAAAACAGCATTTTGCTCTATTATCAAGGCAGGAGGCAGTCTCCAGTGCCTCAGTGATCACAAGGAATTCAGACAGGCTGACTTCAGTAAAGTACCCATGCTTCCAACATTACTCTGACATGCCAAGATCAGTTAAAAGATAACATTATGAAGCGGATGTCCAAGCTCTCTAGCTTACTCTAAAGTTCCTTAGCAAGCCAAGGGCTGCAGTGGTATCTCTGCTCAAGCAGCTCACTAGATAGAGTTCACATCTGGTACAAGCTTTTGAGCACATTTTATTGTGAAGCTAATTAGTGCTTTTAAAATCTGAGCAAAATTCAGTCAATTCCAGAATTAAAACAAAATCTTAAATATGTTGTCACAACAAGTTGGAAAGCAGGTGATGAGAAGGTGCCCTTCTCATGCAAGGGAAATGCCAAGCCCACTCCACAGACAAATGCTCAGATAATAAAATACATGAAAACAAATGAGCTCAGGAACTGAAGGACTTGGGAGATCACTCTTAGCTAAGAAGCATTTCTGTTTGTATAAGCAAGAAACCTCACTGAGCACATTTTCTATCTGGATAGAAGTGATTTTTCTAGAAGCCTGCAGCCCACCAGTCTCAAGCCATCATGAGGTCAAACTTATCCTCAGACACACACAGCAGATTAGATATCCTTCACATTATTAAGCAATTATTAGTTTAGCAGTAACAGTAATGATGAAAAACTGCAAGGCTGGAGAACAACCAAATCAACAGGAAGGTATCTCTGATTAATAGGCAGCTATTTGGTTAAAACTGAGCACAACCACACTGCTCAAATTCCTTCCAGCAGGAATACACATGTAACTATCAGTTGTCCCTCCCAAAAAAACAACAGTCTTAAGATCTGAGAAAATATTCTTGAAGAATTACCATATTTAAACACTCGACAAAACCAAAAACTCTTCACAATACAGAAGGTCAAATCTTATTAACCAAAAGCAAGGTGCATATTTAACTAATTAGCTTATATCAACAAAACATTCTCTTTTCCCATCTCATAGCTAGAGCTGCTTTGCAATGACTCTAGAAGACCAAGAAGAACGTGGATAACTCACACAGCTTTTATCACATTAGCCACACTCTGCTGTTCTCATAATCATTAGCTTTGAAGTGTATTAAACAAAGCAAAATGTGACCTTAGAGTTGATATTTTTATCACACCACATAAGAGCAATTTCTTATCAGACATTTCAGGTCACCAGAGGAGATGCAGCTCAGAATTACCCACAACACAAACAGACAAAAGAACACCAATGCTGCCCTGCGAAACAATGCCAGGCAGTGAGCACCCTACCAGGGAGCGCTGGCTGCTGTTAAAGGCTGCGCTACTGACACCCAACATTGGCTTGGCTGAAGGAGCAACAAGAAGTGGATTGCGTGTATGAGATGAATAGGAAAAATGGAGGCTCATTAACAGGATGCACAGGTTATCTTACCTACACTTACATTTAGTTCTACCCAATCGCTAACAAAATCCACAAGCCTTCTGACATGCACATGCCTAAAAACACTCAAAAGAAATTGAACCCAACTATTTTGAAGATGCTTCCAAATTTAACTCAACTAGTCTGGTCTTTAAAGGTACAAAGTTACCACTTCATAGTGGTCCTACCCCTAATATCTGCCCATCACTTTAAGTATTAATGGTTACCTCCTATGTCAAAGAGAAGCAACTGTATAAAACAAAGAAAACCAGGCAATTTTAAACCCATGTTCCTATGTCAGTTTTAAAAATATTTTTAACCACAGAGAATCACAGAGTCCTGAAGTCCTGAACACAGGACTTAAGACTGTTAATTCATGTTCAAACAGTGACTTTACAAAGACAGAATAAAGTACTGCCTGCACAGAACATGGACTGTCAAGTTATTTTAAAAGATACTCAAGCACATCAGAGATGTGTCTTCATAGACGAAGAGCAGCACAAACTCCAGTTGGAGAAACCAGTAAGACAGTGTGTATGGGAACTGCTGAGTCACGGCCTGAACCTCTGATTGATCACCTGAGGTGAGCCATGAGTCAGCCAGAGGAGCACAGGTGAAGGCAATTCACCTGTGCTGCAGGAAGGGATGGAGCCAGGCTCCACCCCTCCTGGACCTATTTAAGAGCTGGCTACCAGAGGGGAAGGATCTCTTCTGGAGATCCTCCTCTTTGATATCTTCTAGTGAGCTCAACCCAAGGGTAAGCTCTTCTACTTATTCTCTTTGTGATCCTTGTTTGCCTTACTCTTTTGATTATATTGCAATTATAACATCTTGGTTATACAGCTTTGCCTTACTCTTTTGATTATATTGCAATTATAACATCTTGGTTATACACAGTGCAACAATCAGAAAGGTCAACACAGTGGAACAGCAGTATAGGAACACAGTAGCAAAGGGACTAATGCAAATGAACGGCGTTACAAAGGAAGAGCGCTCACCCATCTCTAAAGGCTTAGGTTCACAGGGAAAACTCCACAAGGGAGGAATCTCCAAACTGAGATCCTCCCCCAGTGGCACGCAGCCCTTCAATGAAGTCTAGAAGAGGGGCAGTCAGACTTGACTCCCTGTGGTCACACAGCTGAACTGCCTTCACCTGTGCACCAAGGGCTGACCAGGTCCTTTCTCTAGGTGCTCAGTGCTTCAGGCCATGACTCAACAGATACCATGCAGATACATTGGTTGGACAACATTCTGAAGACCTTGGAATAGCAAGAGCTTGATGCAAAGAATCCTATCAGCACTAGCTCCTCTCCACTGCTACATTTAGTCATGCAAGAGAAGCTGAATTAAGAGACAGGTAAACATATGACATTTACACCTACAGAATAAGTGGGGGGAGATTACAATGACAGAATGCTTAGACACTCCTGGAGCTCTGCTGGACGGTCTGAACATGTTCTTTTATGACTGGAAGAGGAGGTAACAGAAGACCTACATCTTAAGAAGCACACCATAGCCATAGGTTCCAACAGAATCAAAGACACTTAACAGGTGCATTAATTGCAGGCCATTTTCAGAATCAACTTAAGTCAGCAGCACAGTAACTCAGGATTTCAATAGACCAACACATATACAAGATAGCTCATAGTTTCAGAAAAATGTGAGTAGACAAATAGCAGCTTTGTAAATGCTTTTGTATACACACGATGAAACTACTTACCAAAAATAATGAATGAGGTGAGCGAGTCAAAACAAATTTTAAAACCTAAGCCAGATTAACCTCACCACATGACATCATGTTTTGTTACCTCATAGCTGCTCCGTGCAATTCCATAGACAAAATACATCTCAAAGTAAAAGCCTTTCCTCCTTACTCTCACCTCCTGAACAGCCATTCCTCACCACACTCAACCAAGCTACCACTCTGAAAAATAAAAAAGCTGAAAAAAATAATGAAGTGGGAAATAGCTTATTGCTAAAATAAAATCTAGAAAAGCATTATAAAGTATTATTAACTCTATGATTTCAAATAAAATATTAGCACCAGCAGGACTGCAGCTTTGTAGCTTGGCTTTAAAGCCACCAAGAAGTGAAAAATACCATAGGCATATACACCTCAACCCACACTATGACATTTTGGTGTCTCTCACCTAAACTAACCAGCAAGGCTTGCTGTTGGACTGAAGCACTGATCGCATCAGAAACAGAAAGAAAATAATTGAGGAATCCAAACAAACACTCCACACACATAATAAAGCACTGCAAATCCAGCACTCGTTTTCCAGCATCCTTCCTTACCTTCGTGCAGATGGTGGGCACTGGTACCATGCACGGGCAGCGCACACAAGGCTCTGCTCCCACACACAGATGTCAGTGCCTTCCACTTCAACACCTCGGTGCTGCAAGGAGATGCAGCCGGCATTCGGGAGCACCGTGATTTACCCATTTATCACCTGCTCGCACTAAAACCCACGCGCCTCGTTAAAGTCAAACGGAATGTGGAAAAGTTGCACACCGATACACCAGGAATAGAGAAGCAAACCCAGAACCGAGCTGCGTTTTGACCAGAACTCATTTTCAGAGCTTCCCAATAGCGCAGTTAACAGAAAGCACAGAAAGTAAGGCGACCGCTCTCAAACAGCCCACATCGGGGACGCGTGCAGAGCAGCACCGAGCCAAGCACCTCAGCACAGGGCTGGGGCAGCAGCCACGTTCCATTACGCTCACCCTACAGCCGGGACAGAGCGTCAGGATACCGCAGCGTGGCGGATAGCACACGCAGGTGGACAGGCAGCAGGTGCGGGAACAGTGGGAGGCTGCGTTACCGCTCCTCTCTCCCACCTCCATTCGCTCCCCACACAGCCCCGCACCGCCCGCCGCCTCCCCTCAGGCGCTAACGGTCAGCGCGGCGCGAGCGTTCCTGTCCTCCCCTCGCAACCCAGAGACCCTAAGCGCCTCACACAGCTTCACGCTACGCAAACAACGAACCGCAACCCCCCCCCCCCCCACAGCACCAACCGCAATGCCGGTACCGACAACAACAGGCTAACAGCACTTACCCAGCTCAGCAAAGAAGCTCAGCACCACCCCCCTCCACGCTCCACCGTGAGAAGTGCTGCCACCGCCGCTGCCTGCGCCGGGATATGCCCGCCGCGCCCCGCCCCGCCCCGCCGAGGCCCCGCCCACTCATCCAGATCTGAGCTCTGATTGGATACCCTCTGCTCCTCCTCTTTCCTTCTCCACCCGCCCATTTTGCTGCTGCGTTGCATTGTGGGCTTTGTAGTTGAGGGGAGCGGACTACGAATCCCAGGGGCCTGTGGGGCTGCCGGTTAGTTCCGGACAACGCCTGGTGTGTGGTAACACGGCGGACGCTTCCTTCTCGTAGGGCTTCCGGTACAGTGGAGAAGCCCCTCGGAGCTCTGTGGGCTTTGCGGGGCGGAGGGGAGCTGAGGTAAGGGGGTGAGGTGAGCTCTTCATCTTCTCTCTTGGACTGGGTGTTGCGAGGATAAGGGCACGTAGAAGAAGGGAGAGGACGAGGGTCACTGGCGTGTTTGCGTAGGGCCCGGCTTTTCCTTTGGGGCTGTGCTACGTTAGAAGCGTAAAAATTTTGGGTATGGGGCCGGGTAGAGGCATAAGAAGCGCCCGCCGCAGGTGAGCGTGGTGTGGGCCTCGGCCTTTTCCTCTCTATTGCGGGAGCGGCCCATCAGCGGCGTGACCCAGGCCGACGGCTCGTCCTTGTCCCCGTCCTTCCTGCTCGGGGCCCTCCTGGAAGGGCAGGGCGGCAATCCCCGCCTGCAGCCCCTCGGCCGTTCCTGGCAGCGCTAGGCCCGCCGTGTGTTTGTAGCCCGGCCTCGTATTGCTGAACGGTGCTGATAGGGCCGGGCCCGGCTCGCTCTAGGTGGGGCCTTCCGCCGACCCTGAAGGCAGAGGGAGGAGAGAAAGTGCCTGTGAGCACCGAGCTTTGGGCTGGTGTTGGTGCTATTATGTGATGAATGAGCGATGAGTGTCCGGCCTTCCTGAGGCTTGCCCATGTAGGGGGCACGAGTATGCTGCTGAAGCCTTGGGGCAGGTGGATGTGTGCTTGTTATCAGACGGACTGATTGCTGAGCGCTGGTTGTTTACCCATGGCGATGTGTTATTGTGTTTGGAACTGTTTGTGGCTTATCTGTCAGTGGTTGATAGGGCAATAGCAACTGAATGGTTTTACTTTCAACTTCCCAAGGAGAAGAAAAAGAGCTTGAAAGAGAAGCGAGGATGTGTTGTCTTATTCTGTGTTGTATTGGAGAAGAGAAGGCTTAGGGAAATCTCTTTGTAGCCTCCTAGTACTTAAGGAGAGCATATTAATAGGAGAGAAACCACCTTTGTATGTGGGTCAGTAGTGATAGGACTAGGGGGAAGGGCTTTTAAAACATAAAAGAGAGATTTTGGTTAGGACTTAGGGGGAAATTCTTGGCTCAGAGTGGTGGGGCCCTGGCACTGCTGTCTGCAGTTGTGAGTGCCCCATCCCTGGAGGTGCCCAAGGCCGTGGATGGGCCCTGGGCAGCCTGAGCTGGTGGCCCACATCGGGGCTTAGGACTGAGTGGGCTTTAAGGTCTCTTCCAACCTAAGCCATTCTATGAAAGCCAAATATTATTCGTTGGGCTGACAAATGAAATTAGGGCCTGGTCTGGGCAGCTGTGGTTTCTCATGCAATAGGCAGACTCAAAAACAAAGTATTTATATTAGAGCATATTAAACAACTTCCATTCTGAATTTCAGACTGCGAATGTACTGTAAGCCTGATTTCAGAATAGGTTTGGATTTTTTTAAAGTAACTGTCTAAAAATAGGCATTTTGGGTTTGAGTTTGTGCAACTTGAATTAGTCACACAAATTGGCCTCACAATAACAAAATGCACAAGCAGTTATGCTTTGTCAGAGTGCATTCACCTGGAAGTGGCTGCAATAAATGTGCATGCAGGTATTTGAGAAGTGAATGTTTGCTCTTGGCAAATTGAAGATGCTTATTAAACTTCAGTGCTATTTTCTGATAATACTCATTTTGCATCTCTTTAGTGAAGCTGCTGAATATAAGAGTCAGCAGAACACAGAACCTGTACAGTAGGCAGCCTGTTTTAAGTTTCTTGTTGTCTTCACTGGTTTTAGAATGCGCAGGTTGTTATCATCACAGCTGCTCTAGATGCCAATTTCAGTGAATTCAACCACCCTGTCCACAAGTCACCCAGGCTCTAAAAAAGATAAGTAGCTCATTATCTGAGGCACAAAGGCTTCAAGCTTTGTACTGTACAGTCAAAGTTGTACAGGGGGAGTGATTATGATCTATAATTGGAAATACTGTGCAGGTAACTTCTCTCCTGACAGGGAAAACTTGTGTGTTGGTTTTTTTTTTTAGTTACTTTTAAATAACCGTTAATAAGAGAAACTTGAAGGTACCAAGCTATACACCAGGTACATACATTGTTAGAACAGCATATTGGCCATGCACAGTGGTTTTACAAGTGGAGGCGAAGATCTTTGCCTCTGAATTTGGGACAGACCTCAAGTGAAGTGTTTGTTTTTACCTCCATATTTCTTACTGAGCTTAAGTAAGTTTTTCTGATAACTCAAATCTTGGAGGATTTTTTTCTTAACACAACCTTCTTGAATCCTCATTACAAGAAGTGGAGCAGAACTTCTTGGTAATGGGGATAATCTGTTTCTATAGGAGCAGAGCAGTGACTTCTGGTTCTGTCCTAAAAGCCAGCCATTGAATTAATCATGCAGGTAGATCAGTGCCTCAGGCCTTCTTCCTCTTAGTAGTTGGCTTAAAAACAAATAACATGAATACTTTAAGATTTTCTACATCTGAGACAAATGGAGCCTTGAGAATGGAATAGAGACAGCACCAGTGGTGTGGGTGGGTGACATAGCTGAGGAGTGAATACAGTTTCTCTTCAATTCTGCTACTTGATTTTCAGTGCCTGTCAGAAAACAGCATAGATGAGAGAAGCAAGCTTATATCTTGGGCACTGATAACAGTAGCTGTACATTTTTGGAAAATGTGGAGTTTCTTGCTTTTTGTCCTTTTTGCTTTACAGGAAGTTTATGTGAGTGTGGGGTGTTGTGTGGCTTTTTTCCTCGACGGTTCAATTGAATGATTGAAAACCTCATTGGGTGGATATGGAGGGATAAGTCTGTAACAGAATTCATTGAAATTTATCTAAAAATATGCTAGTTTTGTGACTACTGAATAGTTGGGATAGTCTTTTGGTGCTGAAACATTAAAGGTTATAACGTAAGTTTTGTATTGACAGTGAAATTAGATTCTGTATTAGTTATTCTCTGGGAATAGGGCTCGATGCGTTTGGCTTAATGCTGAACAGACAGGATTAGATTAGCTTGCATCTTAGCGTTGTTTTCAAATTTAAATTCTCTTGACACTCACTATATCCATCTTGTTCTTTCTCTCTGATGATTGATTTCATCTGATAGGGGTGAGGCATGGCTTGTAATTACACATGCTGGTGAACAGGCTACATTTGAATCTGTGGGATTGCTGCGTAAAGAAAAAAATCTTCTATGCAGATGATATTTAGCAGTCTGTCTTTTCCCATAGCTCTCACAGTGTATCCTAATTTCTCCTTGTCTTTTCCCTCAGACCAATTAACAGATTGGCCAGTTGAGTAACACCCTTTTTGCATCTAACAGCAATTTGCCAGGGCTCTCCATACCATGTGACAGCGTGGTGCTAGAATGGGTCACCTATTAATAGGATCTTATTCCAGCTTTTTTGAATGTCAGGAAAGCCCCAAACAGCAACAGCATTTGAGGGCTGCTGGTCTATCTAATAATTCAGCTGAATAATGGGGTTAATTACTGTTTTGATGGTCTAAATTGTATTTGAGACTTATTTCTGATGCTGCCAACAAAAGTCTTTGATTCTCTTGCCTGTTTTTTGTTTGCACGTGTATTTAAAAGCACCTCTTGTCTTCAGTCCCTTGAGTCCTCTGTGATAATGTGAATCCAGGGTTGATTTACCTTGTTTGAGGAATGTCTGTGTCTGCTAAAGAGGTAATGGATGGTGTATAATTGTTTTTATATGGGGTGTTTAATGGTACCATAGATTAGTAACAGTAGCTTATAGCTCTTCAGAAAATGAGTCTTTCATGGTAGTCCACAGTGCAATAGGTTTTCATTGTCGTAAAAATCTATCATTTCAGTTAGTCTTTTATTTTCTACCTGGATACTGCTATCCCATAAAAACACTGTAACTATGTCTAATGCTTGCTTTGTCCTTTTTTGCCCTTCTGCTTCTGATCAAAAATCTTTGGGTAATGTTCAGTGATGTTCAGATACCTGCTTGAAAAGCTTGCTCTGACAGCACAATACTTTAGATAAACACTTGCAGGCAATCTATGAATGCTGTCTTCTGTGATGCTCCTTTGTGTGCTGTCTTGCTTGAGCGTTTATCTTACTGAGCTTCCAGAGACACAGAATTAAAGAGGAAAGCAAACAGCTCTCCCTCCACCCTGCCCATGACATGGCAGAGTTGCTGGTGCCAGCAGTACGCATGTGTAAGAAATGGGACAGCTTGTACTTGCACTGGTGGAGGAAACTTGTTCAGACCAGTCCCCCCCCAACCCCCCCCTTATGGGCGTAGACTTGGCATCAATTTGTGTAACTTGGAAACAAATGGTTTAAAGATGTTCCCATTTGGGGGAAATGATGAATATTCACTTGTGTTCTTCCATGTTGTTGATAAATGCATGTAAAATAGCTGCTGGTAGGTAGTAAACAGAAAAATAAGTGAGTCTTGATCTGGAATACCATTCATGCCAACATAGCTGTACATTCCTTTATAAGGACCCAGTGAGTCTGCTTATGTGTCACACTGAAGGTTTGAATCAAGAAGAGGAAAGATAGGAGTTTTTGCAGTAGATAATCCATGTCACAGTTTGTATGAAGAACTGTCACTTGTTTCTATATTTACATTTAATTTCTTCTTCTTAACGTGCTTGCCCAGCTGCTGGCTATTCCTGTAATGTGACCTGCTCCTGAGTGTGATCACACTGGGCTGTATCCATACCCAGTCACATGCACACGTGAGGCATGCGTGGCATTTGTAGCCATCCGTGTTCCTTATGTGCTTACTTGGATCAATAACAAATTTCACTTCTATGTACTTGCCCTGGGCAAAAAGATTAAATGTTTTGTTATTTAAATAGTTGTGTAGGGGAGATTTCTAGCCAGTGCAGAGCAGAATGGGGAATACAGCTTGAAGTGTCTTAGCGTGTTTTGTCCCGTTCGAAATATTGCCAAGTCATACTGATTATTGCTGTAGTTTTTACTGTTGCTTAAAAATGTCACCCTATTCACTTGCTAAAATATCAGTAAAATCTGGTACTTGGGCATACAGATGCTGGATGTCTGAAGGTTCCTGGGAGAGAAAAACCTCCCATAGCACATTAAATACAGAGAAAATCAAAGAAATAAAAGCATTAGCATCTTTATTCCTAAATTGGACATTAGGTTCTTCAACTCAATTATGGTGTGTGAAATATTCTCGAAGTCTTAACTTGTTGAACACCAAATCTAGCTGTCTGTTACAAAGATTTCTTATGAACCATGGGGCAGCCATCTTCCTTTTTTGCCCCTCTTAATTTCTGTGTCTGAGCAATGATTGCACTATCTTGGGCACAATGAGCTGGACTGGGTGGAGAACTTCCAAAACCAAGGTTCAGTGACTGGAACAATAATTTTCCATTCAGTTAACATAACTGTTGACACACCCTGAGTGGAAAGATGACTTAAGACTTGTGCTTATATAAGAGCAAAGATACAGCATTCACAGTTTTTGTATTGTGCATTGAGTGAAATCACTTGTAGGGAAATGAACTACATAGGAACTTGCAGTGAAGATTTTGTGGCAGCATGTTCCTATAAAATACCTGCTTGTTTGATAAATTAGAATTGGGAGTTTAAAATGGCATGAAGCAGCCATTCTATACTTGCTTAAACTCATAATTCCCACACTCTGGGCAGGAACTGATGTTGTTCTGTGTTTGTTTTTTTTCTATTTGAGCACTAATCAGTCATTAGCATTTATAACTACTTGTTGGTTTTTTTCCTCTCAACACAAGGGCAACTTTTCTCAAGTTCTTCAAATATTCCTGCACGACGAGGAGAAAGAAGAAACATTTCAGTGAATGAGGAGTCTTTTGCTTCTATAGCATTTTTCTTGAGAAGTGGGACTTTGAATGAGGATGACAATGGAAGAGATGAAGAATGAAGCAGAGAGCACTTCTATGGTTTCCATGCCACTCTATGCTGTTATGTACCCTGTCTTTAATGAGGTAAGCTGTGTGCTTTTGCTTTAGAATCTAGTAATCCCTTCGTGTTAGGACATCTGATGGCAGTAACAGGCTGCTTACCTTGACAGAGAGAACTTCTTAGCACCACTTTATTTCTGTGCATTGTTTCACCCTTCTTTCAAATTCAGTTTCAAGCTTCTCAAAAGTTACTATGTATGTTGGCCCTGATATTGTTTTAATTAGGTTTTGCTGAGGATATTAGCAAAAATGCAGGTAAGAAAGACTTTACTTGACCATGCAGTTCCTTATGAAAGGATCGTTTTGGTGTTCTTTTTTCCCTTCATCCCTGTAAATGCACACCCATATTTTTGGGAGGCTGCTTTCAGAGCTGTTTCAGCTCTAATGTTCCCAGATCTGACGTAGCTTTATGTGACAAGAAGTGATGCACGGTGTAGCACGTAGCTGTGAACAGCCTGATACATTTATATTTCTACTGCTAATGGCTGTAATTGACTGGAATATTTCCATCTCTGCAAGTATCAGAGATGGACGAGATGTTCTCAGAAGTCTTCTGTCAGATTTCTGCTGCTAGCTGAATAAAAACAAAGATATCCAGTGCTGTTTGTTTGGATCATACTTCATATTGTTTATCTCTCAGATGAGATCAGTCTTTTTTCCTCTGTCAGTACCTTTCTTTCACTGGGACATATAAGGCAAAGCCTAAGTATTTTGCTTGATCTGTTCTGGTAACATTGAAATTGCTAATAATTCTAAACTTCTCTTGCAGCTAGAAAGAGTAAATCTATCTGCAGCTCAGACACTGAGAGCAGCTTTTATTAAGGTGAGAAGTAATTTGTATTGAAGAATGGGCATTTAAAAGTTAAACAACATATGTTGAAACTTTAAAGAACTTCCTTGTATTACCATGTTTGAGGGATGCATCCTTTATGATCAGTAATATTCAATAACAATGAGTGTACAATTGCATGGACTGCAAGTCTGGAACATGTGCACACGTTAGTGATCAGAATGATTGAAGTATGCTGAGCAATTTTAAACAATCTTGCTTTGTCTGCATTGCATGAAAGCTTTAAGGTGGCATAAATCAGTGAGGATGGAACAATAGAGGTAACAAATCCAGTGTTAATAGGACCAGATAATGTATGATAAGTGCTCAGAAGAACTAGGAATGTATCAGGCTTGGAAAACTTTATAAGATCAATAGGGGATGTTTTTTGTGGATGAAAGATAAGTTTGGTATTTGGTATTTCCATTTACTTAGATCTAGCAGGAAATTGAAGAAATGCTTCTTTTAATTTAATATATTCTTAAAGAATGAAGATTTAAGTATGATTCCATAATACATTTAGTAGCTATCTTTTGGGCTTTTGGCAAAAGCAACAATAAACATACATGCAAGATACACTGAGCTTTACAACCAAGCTGTGCTTTTCTGTTTCTCCACTTAGTGTGCCTGAGCAGTCTCAATTCTCAATTAGAGCTCTTCCAAGTTAAATGCTCTTTACAGATAGTGCTGAGGAGCTAAGCTGAATACAAATAACAGAGAAACTGAGATTGGTGGAAGTGGTAGTTCTACCTCAAAACACACACACTCTCATTCTTGTTCAGCATAGCATACTTCTGTGATAGCAAAACAGGTACTGTGAATACTGCTAATGTTACAGTACAGGAGTGCAACAGCATAAAGTAGTTTCTGTCAACTTGAGTAAGAAGAGTTTTGTAATGAGAAGAAGGGTTTATTGATAAAGTCATTCATATAAAACCACTGATGTAACCTAAGAAAAATATAGAAAATTTTCTAGCAAACTCTCTGGTGTATGAAGCAAGTTGCATTACAATCTGCTTTTGTGCTTGCAATGTTATGGTTGCATTTCCAGAGCATTTTTAAGAGTGTTTTCTTACAATGCAGGCTGAAAAAGAAAATCCGGGCCTCACACAGGACATTATTATGAAAATTCTGGAGAAAAAAAGTGTGGATGTGAACTTTACAGAGTCTCTCCTACGTATGGCAGCAGATGATGTAGAAGGTAATATCTTGTCTCATGTTGCATAAGGGGTTTCTTCATTGTACTCCAAACGAGAACATGCATTGCCCTGCCTCTTTTCAGAACAGGTTTACTTTGTCTTAGTAGATCTTTTTCAGCCATGCTGAAGAGTAGGAACAGCTATTTCTCTGAGCACCTGTTTTGGAGAGATTGAAGAAACAAAGTCCCACCACCTCAACTCCCCAGACATGTTCTTGACTAAGAGGAAAAAAAAAAAGTGTATGCTTTCAACTGTTTGTGTGGGAAGTTCACCTTTTGCAGCTCAATTCAAATTGAAAGCATCAGTTATGCTGACAGGGGAGCAACATACAATAGGCTTAAAGTTCTTTTAATACTGTTTGGTTATTGTAACGTTGTCAGCATTATTTGGAAATAAAAATGGGGCTCTGTTCTTTCTCCAGTTTTCAGTAAGAAAAGTTATTGTTCAGCTGCTTCTGTTGATACCTTGAAATCCATCATAGCAATGCCAGTGCATATTGTGAAGTGATGTCTTACTTAAGCTGTCAGTGGGAACTTTGGGGTGAAGAACTAATGGCATTTTTCATATATCTACCTTATTAGAGTATATGATTGAAAGACCAGAACCAGAATTCCAAGATCTGAATGAAAAGGCACGAGCACTTAAACAGATTCTTAGTAAGATTCCAGATGAGATCAATGACAGAGTGAGGTTTCTTCAGACAATCAAGTAAGTACAATATTTTACATCTTTATGGAGTTTGAGGCCTGACTTTGCATTGAGAACTGAAGGCTCAAATCCTGTGGGAGATGCTGGCAAAATTGTTCCCAGCGGAAGAGTTTCTCATACGTAGAAGTGAAAACAGAGCTGAACATTTATTAAAAGATCCTCATGTTAGTAGATGGTAGTTCAAATTACTAATTAGCAAGTTCAGTTCATGTCACTTTTTTTAGTGTTTGATTTCTCTACATCCTATCTGAAATTCCTTCTGTGCCACTGTTAAAAGAGGATTAAATTTCTCTGAGTTGAATAGCTTGTGGATATTACAATGCTTTTCATTGTCAAACAGGGACATCGCCAGTGCAATAAAGGAACTTCTTGACACAGTAAACAATGTCTTCAAGAAATACCAATACCAGAACCGGAGGGTATGTGGAATAACTTTGATACAATATTTCTAATAAGAGAAGAGGAAGTATATTGTTTTGATCAGAGGCTGAGTAGGAGAGCATAACTGGTCAGCGACAGTGGTAATTCTCTACAGTTTTGAAGGAAGATTAGTTGAAAAAAGAAAACACACAGAAAAAGAACAACCCATCACCACAGTAAACCTATTCCTTTCTCTACATAATACTCACATACTTCTCTTCAATAGAATGTACTCAGCAGCATCTCAGCTTAGACTTGTTGGTGTTTTTCTTTTCTTAGGCACTTGAGCACCAAAAGAAAGAGTTTGTAAAATACTCCAAAAGTTTCAGCGATACTCTGAAAACCTATTTTAAAGATGGAAAGTAAGTGTCTTTTTGTACTAAGCTTATACACAGTGGAAAGGTCTTGTTTGCCTAACTGGTGTGCCTGGGGGGAAAGTAGGACAAAATGGGGCAAGAATTGTGTTATGAATTTACCCATACATGCTGAGAAAGACCAGCTTTGTTCAGCCTGATGTGGAGCAAACGCTGTGCTGCGTGTGTTGGAGATGTAAGCTTTACAGTGCCTCAGGCCTTATCAGTATTGCAGAAAATCTCAGGTAATGTCTGTGTTCCTTGTGGAATAAAAAGTAATTTGCATCTGTTTGAACAATGTGTGGGCTAAGATTAAGATACCCTGTTCGTGTGAGGAAGGAAGAGCACTAAATAAAATAGTCACTATTACAAGTGTCATCGAGTTGGAATGCTCAGTGACCCCAAGTGTTTGAAATAAGTTGCTTCCATGTGTCTGCATGCTCAGTACTTGAGTAAAAAGTTTCTAATTCTGAAATTATCATGTTCACCTATGAAAAGATGTCATGATGTCTGCTCTGCACTTCCCTTGTTACTTAAAACCCTAGAACTATGTAATCAAGGACTGAAGTTTTTTCAAGTTCCTGCCAATAGACTTCTTAGAAATAGCTATGCACATAAGTGCTTGCCAGTTGTAAGCTTCAGGTACGTCATAGTATGCTAATACATCAAGATGCTTTCACTTTCCCTAGATGCTAATATGTTTAGTTATCCAGAATTAACTCTGTATTTATTATGGCATTCTTTGAGAAGTGACTAAAACACGATCTTTGTTTTTCTAACAGGGCAATAAATGTGTTCATTAGTGCCAACCGACTAATTCATCAAACCAACTTGATACTCCAGACCTTCAAAACTGTGGCCTGAAAACTGTATATGTTGAGAGTTGTACTTTTCAATGGTGGATAGGGTACCTTTATATGTAAATTTTAAAGTTTTGACTGTATAAATTATCAGCCTCTCTTGAGGGGCCTAATGCAGGATTTTGAATGGGATTATTGCCATCTTACACCATATTTTTGTAAAACATTGTAGCTTAATCATAATCTCACGATGAAGATTTTGCATCACTTTTTGCTATTATCATTCTTTTCAGAATTATAAGCCAAAAGAATTTACGCCTTAATGTGTCATTATGTAACATTCCTTATAAGAATTGTAAATATTTGGTGTTCTGTTTCTGACATTTTAACTTGAAAGCGGAAAACTGCGAGATGATGTATTTAACAATATTGGTGGCAAATATTCAATAAATAGTTTACATCTATTAGACTGTCTTTTTGTATGTGAACAGAAAAGCATAACTCATCTGAGAGCTGCAGAGTGTTCATTAAATTGAAAAATTGAAGCCAGTTGGCAGTCCAAATCAGTACAAAATAAGGGGTCTTCCTTACAAGGGAGGTTTTTGGCTGGGATCGGACACTAGATCAGAATACCAGAATAACTCTATTAAAATGTCTTTGACAAAGTAATAAAGAACCTCAGAAGTGAGGTGTGTTTTGTTTTTTCATAGAAACAAAATCCAAACTTAATCTTTTTGTTGATGGTAAGTTAACGCTATTCATTACTATTCTGTGGTTTCGAGGAGATTACTCTTAACTTCACCCATCACTGCATATATTTACATTTAAGTATTGACAGGTTTTTTTTTTTTATATTGGGTACCCTTTTGGGAAGGAGCAGGAGAAAAAAAGTCTTCCAAAAGTGATGTTATTCTTATGCCATAAGGCAGCTTTTGCCAGGGGCTTGAGTCATGTGGGGCCTGAATTGAAAAACGTTGCTGTATTGATGATAAAGAACTACTGATTGACAGAGTGAAATCTTGTCTGTGTGATTTCATGGGTGTGTTTGGCAATTTCTAACAGTATTGTGCATTTCCCTTTGAAGTGCATCTTCATTTTGTTTTGAAATACGTGAAGTCTTTATGGAGTGAATTCCTAGATGAAGCAATTTGTAAAGCTGCAGAAGCCTGTTGCAAGAGGATCGCTGGACACTGAAGGAGCACAATTACTGCAGGATTAATTTTTCATCTATGAAGAAATATGGTCAGGCTTTCTTCCACTGTAATTTGGTGCATTTTAGCTCATCTGGGGTAACTGCTTTAAGCAGAGTACATCAGGTGGGTCTTGGAAACTGTTTGCTTGTTTAAATGATCTAGAAAAGGAGAACATTAGATACCTGCTGTCCTTTAAAATAGCCCTGCATACTGGTATGTGGAAGTGTTCTTTGATTGAAGTACTGATTATAATGAAATAATACAAAAGCGTGAGGAAGAGTATTAAGTAAAAATGAATTCTGTGGAATGTATGTTAATTTCATGATTGCATAAAGCTGTAAGCAGGACAAGGTCCTTAATCCTGCTGTGCAGGATGGTTTTGTTTGAGACACTGTGTGCTTACTCGCAAGCTGAGCTCAGTAACATGATAAAACTGTTCTTTACAACTCATTTAACAAGTAACAAGAGTTTCTAACTATAGTGTGCTAAACTGGATGGCAGAAGAGAGCAGTGAGGAAGGAGGCAGCCTGCCTCACTGAATGTAGTGATTGGATTTGCATCTTGGAATTAAAATGAATGATGTAAGCTTAAGTCTTTGTTCCAAAGGGCATAATGAGAAATAATTAGATAAAAGGCAGGAAAAAGTCACAGCTTGTAGTGCTTGGTTTGAAAGTAGTGTTTGGTACTGGGGAAAACTGTACAGTGGCTGTAAGGAGAGACATATTAAGCTTGGTTTACTTTCTGTGAACTGGAACTAGTTAATAAAACTGAGGGTTTTTATTGTTTTGGAGTGAGGAACAGCTGGCAGTCTTATCAGCTAAATGATGACACTGTTTATGTACTTGTTCTGCAGGTACAGGTAAAAATATATGCATTTATTATGACTTGGATCCCAAACGTGTCCTGCTAACTGACACCTTGACATTAAAATCAAAGAAGCTGTGAAATGAGCATTTGTCTTCATCAGTTTGTCCTAAAACCTTTATTGGGTAACGATACCTGGTGTAGTGCTGCACTTCAGGTATTGCAGTCAAAGCTCTGTTTTATTTGTAAACTCTGTGTTGGTTTGGTTTTTATTTTAACCTTTAAAGTAGTGTGAAGTTATTCATTGTCATCCATGCCTGGTAGTGGGAAAACCTGGAAACCAGGTCACTCTTCTATCATGTGCAATGAATGCATATCTGGTAGTTGTAAGAACTCAGCTTTATCTTTCACCAGTTAGGGCGCATCTGTCAGAATTGCATTGTGGTTTTGCACTTTATCTTCAAGTTTCCCGAGCAGCTCAGATAAGTTGCTTTCCTTAGGATTTCCAATACAGCAGCTGGTGTTGCAGATTCCTGTCAGAAAATTTATAATGTGAACGTGGGTTATAATTGATACGATACTGTTAACGTGCAGAATAAAATTTTGTATATTAATGATGTAAAGAAGCATGTCTTAAGTGCTTGTTTAATCTATGCAGCAATGTTGAAAGGCCTGGATTGATTTATGTCTGCTTTAGAAGTCTGTAAGGCATGTCAGGTGCCTGGCTTCCGTATGAGCTTCACCTTGAGCTGGAGTACAGATGCGGGTGTGATATTCATGGAAGAACTGGTTGAGGCCTCATGTCAGAACATTGTCTGATGTAAGTAAGATGGTGGGATAGAATCAGCTTTGATTAACCACTATCTTTTCATACAACCTTAGCTAGGTTATCACCAAAGTGTTTTGTTTTCGTGTTCTTTTCAAATCTTTCGCTGTATGACAAAGGAAAACATGTCTTGTTTGTTCGGCGGGTGTTATCTGATCTTTGTGTTTTGCAAAGAGACTGCATATGATTCTCTGAGTTGGGTGGGGAGTGAAAAGGGTGTCTAGACAAGCTGGCCACAAATTTCTTTTCAGATGATTCCATTATTAAAAGAATGAGAGGGAGATAAATGTAAGTGAACGTGTGAGATAGCAACCCTCACATTTGGCACAGCAGTGATTATCACTTAGCTGGAGATGAGGCACTGGCTGTTCCATTTGAGAATACTGCTGTGCCATGCTCAGTCTGGCTGTCTGCAGGACTAAGTGCCTTCTGAAAACAGGTGCTGCAGGCAAATTCTGCTTGTGAGCTGTGGGAACTTTGGTAGCTTCATGTAATGATTCAGTGCATTTGTTCACTCTCGTCTTTTTTCACTCCAGGGTTTTGGTTTTCTCTCTTCTGGGCAGATTTTGCTTTCAAAAGAAACTAGTAGGAAGCACATTTTGGGAAACGAAACAGAAATGAGCTGTAACCTTGGTGCTACAGCTGAAAAGATGCTCCTGGGTCATGGCCTTGGCATCTCGTTACAGAAATTCAGAAGCAGCTACCGTATGATGTTGGTCATAAATCTATCAAGTTCTGTTCTAAAGCCATTTTCCTTGTCCTTATTCGTCTCATTAGATAGCATTTTGAAATAGTACGAAAGGGGTAGAGAGCCTTCAAAGATTGAAATTAAATACCTACTACAAATTTAATTTATGACGAATTCACTAATCTTGTTCACAACCAATTGTTCTCGTTCCCTTTGCTCGGCCTCTCAGTGTATGATGAGGCACCAGTTTTATGTCACCCTAGGCTTCACTGCTTAAAAATAGCCAGTCCCAAGGTGTTTTGGCCTTATCTAGGGAGAGCAGGGGTGCAGGGAATGCTAAACTGATCCCTTTGAGGCTGAGATGAAACAACTTTTCTTCATGCTGTAGCACAGACTTGAAGTTTACAACAGAGGAGCTGTTGCCTCCAAGGTGGAGAAGGAAGGCTTGGCTTATTTGAAGGGTTTCCATCAAAGTGCTGTCCCTCCTCAGTGTCTCTGTCTTGCTCTTCTTCCCTACAGCTTGCATGTGACCTTATACACCTAGTACTTAATTTCTGAGCCAGTGCAAAATGGTCCTCATGAGCTGTAATGCTCACCCAGCTATGGCTGAGGCACAGCATGTGTGCTGTGGGACCTACGGGTGGCCCCAAATCCCAGCAAGGGTTTGGGCAGTGTGGAGGGGGAGACTGCTTCACAACTACTGCCACCAGCTTTGGTTCCTGAATGCTTGTATGCGACTGGCTTGTCTCAGCACATATTGCACGTCTCCACAATAGTTTGCAAAATCTGTGCAAGCATATGGTTCTGCTTAATGCCTGTTGCAAGGATGAGGAGCGCAGTTTGCCAGCTTTCAAAGTGTGTGCCTGCATTGCACTCATAAAAAGCTCAGGCTGTGATAACGATACCTGGACACTATCAGAGTACACGATTACAGGATAAGGGGCATCATCTCTTTCCTTCTGCCACCTTGCAGTGCTTCTTACTGCAGCTCAGGTGGTGTTCAGATGAGTAAGATCTGACCTGGCAGCACACGTAGTGAGAATCTGCGATGTTAGGAATCTGCTGTTCCCAAAAATGTGTGTTGTGTGGTGATGATTAGGTTGGTCTAAAAACTCCAGTTTAAAATTTGTATTTGTTTAGACATCACCATTGGTATTCTTGTAGAATTTCTCAATGAAAGGTGGATTTTTCACCCAATAACTGAAGGTGGGCATGAAGGGAGGTTGGGGTGTTGGTGTGGGACCACCAGGAGCTGTGACACTTGTCCATCAGCCTCAGTGCTCACAAACTGACTGCCCTCTGGAGATGTTTAAATCTCGCCTGGACGCCTACCTGTGCAACCTGGTTTAGGAAACCTGCTTTGGCAGGGGGGTTGGTCTCAATGATCTCTAGAGTTCCTTTCCAACCCCTACAATTCTGTGATTCTCAAATGTTATGCTTTCTTTTTTTTTTACCCTAGAGACAGAAGTTTTCCTGCTTACAAAGTGTATTCAAAAAAGGGAATGGAACTGGAGCGCTAAGCAATGCATTATTGGTGACACAGTGAGCAAAATAGGTTATCAATTTCTAATGCACTCTCAGCAAGGCTGTAAGAAAGCTGTGCAAATTTGCTTTCTGTGCCGGCCAAAGGCATCGTTGTTCTGTGTGGGTGCAATGATGGGAGAGAATAGTTTGCAGTTCGCTAAACGAAGTTTAAACCACTATATCTAAATTAGGCGTTTTCCTTTGACATCTTATTATTTCATAATTGTAACTAGGAGGCTTTTCAGAGTGGGTAATTGCTTTTTTTTTTCCCCCCCCCAAAGCTGCATTAGTCTTCAAGGGCAAGTGATGGTAAAATAGAAGCCTGAATGCCTGAAGTTGTAAAATAAAGAGAATCAAGCACAAGCTAAGAGTATAACTCACATCGAAACTCCCCTTCAGCTGCTGGGTCCCTCGGAGCTGGTGGAAAATGCTGCAGAGGGATGGGATGGGTAGAACCCTGACAGAAATTCAGGACAGTTTCATGGTAAGTGAATTTTCTAATTAAAATGTTAATTGGAAAGATTTTGCATCGCTTATGGAGAAAATGTGGCAACCATTTTTCACTGCTGTTTGCATAACTGTGTGGTATTAATAATTCTGTGTGCTTTTCTGCATCTGCTTAATGAGAGTGACAAACTGCCCCTGCAGTGCTTTGTAATGGGAGATCAGGAATCCTAGTTAAGGATGTTATGCAGGGGAGATGCATTATCTTCTCAGAGGTGGTGATGGGCCGAAGTTGGAGCCGTGGATGCATGTGGAACTTCCCAAAGAGCTGTGTGGTTGCAGCACGACAATCCCATCTTTTCCCTTGTGGGATGCGGAGTTAAGGAAGCCATCCAAGTCAGAGCATCAGAAGCCAAAAAATAAGATATAAAAATGGGGTAGCACAATGCACCAGCTGGAGTTCCCACTCAGAGCTATTTAACATGCTCCTCTCATTCCAGCATAAGGAAAGCCCTTTCTATTGTAGGAACTACACACAGCAGCAACTGCTGATGATGCCAAAGTGAGGGAGGTTCAATCTGTTGACCTCTTAAAGTCTGGAGCTGTTTCTCATGGGCAGGCAATAATGCTTCTGTAATTCTCTGCCAATATATGGAAGCAACTTGCTTTAGCAAAATAATGTATAAGGCTAATACAGCTGAGGTGCCAAAAACCCAAAACACCTGTTTGTAATCATGTCTTTGCTAGATGCAAATAAAACTGCAAGGCTCACATGCCAGAATAATTAGAGATAAAAACTGTCATTTGTCCAGTTCGCATTTACTGAGGTGTCGGGGTGACGTGGGACCTTCCTCTGTGCTTCAGCCACAAGGGCACCGTGGGATGAGCTGTTCGTGTGCCCTCCTTATGAGGGAGGAAACCTGCAGCACCTGAGCTTACGTGGGTTTTGTTCACCCAACGCATGGGATGCTCAGAGGGAGCAGCCAGCACGTCTTCCTCTGCCAGCTTTATCTATACATGTTATTAAATATAAGTGCAACATACATCTCGCAATTTCAAAATGCAGGAGGGACCAGGTGCAAACCCTACTGACTTTTCCAGTCACTTCTGCAATGATTTGAGCACGAACCTCATTCTTTATTTCTACAGATCTGCCTCTCAGCACAGCTCATGGATTTAGGGCAGGCCTTGTAGCCTCTGGGTCTGCTGCAGAGGGGCATTCCCCTGCCCTCAGCCATGCTGTTACTCATTATTTATTTCCAGGCTCTTCTGCCCCTGTGGTCCTGGAGCTGCTTAAAATGGATGGGAGCTGATTTGCTGGAGGTGCTCCTGCACAGAGCCATTTGTTTTCATAGCAGCAATCATTTGGTTTCCCTTTGGGTGCTCAGCCTGCAAGCTCCAATTTCTGTTCTCCAGGCTATTAGCCACTGGTGTAGCTTTAAAACAACTGGAAATTTTCATCAAAAATGCCTAAAATAAATGGATTTTACCAGGGGAATGGTCCAGCTGCAAGCTGCTGTCATTTCTGCTCATCTTGAGACAGGCTGTCATTCTGATTCGAGTACACAGAATTACAGAGTTGGCAGCTTTGTGGGTTCTCCAATTTTTAAAAGCTGAATTTTAAACCTGTGCCACTTCCGTGCCTCACAGGCAGAGCTTGTGGTCACTGCTCTACTTTCAGAAAATTGTACAGAGAGCAGAGTGGTAGGAGCAAGCTTTTGAGTCATTTCTGACATTTGTTTCCTTGGCCTCAGGAAGTTAACCAGTGCTTAACGTTAGCCTCTTCTGCCATGATGGAGTCACAGCTGGGATGGAGACAGGAAAAACAGGGATGTGGGGCCACACGTGTCAAGTCCATACTGCTCTCTTACATGTGCTCATCTCTGCTTCTCCCATTTTTGCTGTATTTCTATTTCCTTAGACCAATTGCTGTGACTTTATTATTTCCGCATCTTTGCCATCTTGCAGAAGACCGGCAGGTAATGAGGATGGACACGATTCCAACTGTGGTCACACATCCAGTGAGATCACACTGTGTGACCTCAACCAACGTGCTTCATTTCTGCGTGCCTCAGTGCCCTGTTCATTATTTAAGGAGTACGCACAGTGGGGACCCTCATCTCTGCTGCCTTACTGTAATAATCATCAAGTTTCCCAAGCATAAAGGAAAGCTTTGCAAGCTGATGAATCTGTTGCAATTTAAAGTGCTGCATAGTCTTTAGAATGAGAAACATTTAAATGTGAGCAGAGGCAAATCACTTACGGTATGGGAGAATTCAAAAGCTAAATGGGACCTTCTAAATATTTTAGTATTGAGATAAAAAAAAAAAATAGATGTCTTTCTGGTAAAGATCATTTTCTGCATGGATTATGCTGCCAGAGCAAATACTGGAGGGGAATGGTCAGAGCTTGCAGAAAGTGGCGATGTGAAAGGTGAAAGTCTTTGCTACCTCATTAAAATGCCTATGCATGGTTATCTGAGAGCTTCAACAATGTCTTGAGCTGAAATTTTCTTAACATTTCCCTATTTCTTTGGTATCTTTTTTATTCTAAGAGTACAGTAGGAGCTTTCAATCTTGATGAAAAATTATTCCTAGGTGGTCTCTCTTCTAGACTGATTCTAAAAATACAGCATAATTGATTGTATTGTAATACTGAAAGTTGTCAGTTCAGAGTGAGGTCCTGCTACGCTTCGTTCTGTGCAGGGATACGAGACAAATGAGGGGTGAAAGAGCTTGGAGTTCAAAACAGGCTGACTCACAGAGTCAGAAAGAAAAGAGTTTTGCCAAGGATCGCTGATACAGTGTGTATAGAAACCATGTTTCCTTTGCCCCTGCCTTTTGTCCTAGCTATTGAATTAAGTCATTTCTTTATAGACTTGCCTCTCTAAGGGGAAGAAGTCCTATTGTTTGACTTCAGAAAGAAAGGCTGCTGCCAAGATGGAATGTCACAGAAAATCATGCAGAAGTAATATAATCTGTGATATATATAAAAAAGAAATACCTCTACACGATGCTGGTGGCAGGGAATGGACACATGGCAGACTGCAGGCTGCAGCCCAGTCATGCGCTCCATCATCCTTGATTGGCGTTGCCTGTTGATGACAAGGTGCAGATTGCAGAGTAGGACAAACTGGCTGTGTTAAAAAGATGTATCCAATCTTCTGCTTTGGAGCCTATTGGCAGGGGCTGGCAGTGGTTCTGCTGTGTGTATTCATTTTCAAAGCATTACAATTGAGCTGGTTGAGGGGAGAAAAGAAAAAAGGATGGGATCAAGAAAGGAGAAAGTGAGAGTGTCAGAAGGACCAGAAGGAAGTGATCTTAAGCATCCTTATAGGTTAGAACGGCCCCAAATATGAACACATTTAGCTTGTACAGTCTTTGTGGTAAATCATGTGCTAAGAAGACACCAAATTGTTTATGTGTGTTTTGACTTAAAAAGTCTCAGATAGTGAGTGAATGGAAATAAAAAGTGAAACTCTGGTGGAATCTTGTGGATTCATTGTCCTGACACCTCCTTCGTGCTGTTGTAACCAGCAGCTACTACAACGCTCTTGCCTACAGAGCAAGGTTTCTAAGCAGCCTGACTGTTTGTATTCAAGATGATGACATTTTTAGGGTCTCATGCTGAAAGAGAAGCAGATTATTTTCACGTTACAGTGAATCTAGGCCAAATTGCTCATGTGGAGTGAATGCAACCACCAGTGTGAGGAAGACCTGAGGAAGGGTCCTGTGGTGATCACCTTGGAGCAGAACAGTGAACCATCTCCTGCAGCTTCAGTCAGGGAGGCAGGCTCTAATCAAGATGAAAAATGAGAAAATGTGTGTATGGTTTTAGTGACCTGCGTTCAAGAAGATTGCCTTTGGTGGAGATGGAACCAGGGAGATGTGTTTTAGAAGTGTGAGGAAATTGGTTCAACTTCTGGAGAAGAGAGATTAAAGTTTGGTTTGTTCAAAGTGTTATCCACGTAAGAAGAAGGGTTAGCTTAAATATTTGTGATGAAGGAAAAACAAATTGCTGAAGCTAGAAGGTGATGCAGTTTCATGACAAAATTATTGTGGCTACTATGATATTAGCAGTTGCATTAGACACTAAAATTGGGGTTTCCCTGTTTATTTGAAGAATTTGTCTTCTTCCAAACACCTTGTAAGGAAAAAGAATCTAAATGGCTTTAAGGTGGAGTTTGGCCAATTCTTGGAAGAAATGTAACTGAGCAGGAGAGTTTGTGGAGACAGGAAATCAGATCTAAGCCTATAAAAATTGGAGGCTTATCTACAGAGGGTTAAAGGTTGTTGTGTGAGTGCTTTCCACAGAACGTGTGCCCTGCATTCATCATGTGCTTTTGCTGGTCACTGGCTGAGGCCAGGAATTCCTTTCTCCCCTTGCCTGAATGTTGTCACTGGCTTTTATTTTTGATGGGATATTTGGGCTCTTTCTCGCTTCAGAATTGGGCTGGAGGCTGAGATTGTTTTGGTGCTCCTGCTGGCATACGTGTGTAAGCATCTGGACAACGTGAACTCACTGTGTACGTGTAGATGGTGCACCTCAGGGTAGTACACAGGCAACTGCCCTCAACTTTCTGTGCAGCACTTAGAATCTGTAAGTTTCCAGGAAGGATTTTGTGAGTCTGTGACAGTATATTGAGCAGATGCACTGAAGCTCTATTCTCGCCTATGGTTAGGTGAGCTTGTTCAGACCACAGAACTCTTGAAGTAAGAAGTGCTACTTAAGATAGCCTAAAACTACTACTAATGTGAATCAAATTTTGTATTTTGAGAAAGTAAAAGTATAGGAGGGGGAGGAAAATGTTAGAAATTGTAGGTTTAGTGTAGTATGGTTTGAGTAGGAAAGGAGCCTTGAAGAGAAATAAGATAAAAATGAAGAACTCTTTAATACCTGTAAAGTCAAGTTTTGTCATTTAAAAGGGTGACATCTTATAAAAATAACTTTTAAGCTCCACTTCTTGAAATGTTTTTTTTGACAAAACATTTTTAGTAGAAGAAAACCCATGATTCAGTTAGAAGAACGGTTTTATATGTCATGATGAGAAAAATGATTTGGTTTATTTTTGATTTTGGGTTTTAGCCACCAATCCACAACATCACTTCTCCCATCTCTACTCTTCATGTCCCGCTAGCAAAGGATTTAGTGCAGGTTGTTCAGCACCTTAGACAAGCAGGGTATGCTTACATTTTGTGAAGCAGAAGTCTTTATTCTTAGGAGTGAATTCAAATGTATTGCTTATTGTCTAAACTATCATGATGTCAATGTAAAATACAGCCTTGTAGAAACAGATTGTTTCTGTTATTGTTTTTTTATTGCCGAGTTTTAATTGTGACTTTTCTACGCAAGTGAAATTCAGCTTCATAATACTTGTTTCTTGTTTTTATTTGATAGAAAAAGAAAAGACTGCTCGCTAATGTAGATGGGAACGTGTCTTCAAGACGTGAGATTATATTCTGAAGTCCATTCTCCACTGCTTTCGGTTAGTAAAAGGCAGTGGAGGAAGTTGAGGTAAAATGCACTCTGGATAGTTCCTCAGGAGGTGACTAATAAGCTACAGCAGCTTCCAGCCAAGTTCACCAGATCAGGGTGTGCCCAGGAACCACAAATCGTTACCAGCTGACAGCTATTCAATAGATCTTCTGAAATAAGCTCGTGGTCTCAGGTGTCCAAACTCCAAAAAAAAAAAAACAACCTCTTTAGAATTGGAATTACTTTACACCTTTTGCCATTTCAGCAGTGACCAGCCTGCAGAGAAGGCAATACCACTGCATTCCCCCAGGGAACTGAAAAGTGCAGGAATTTATCTTTTGCTAAAGCTAAATAGAATGCATGACAATCACCCTTGCCCTCACAGTTGGAGATCTCAGCAAGCTGTTGGGTGTGTGCACTTCATCCTGGGGGTGGAACTCATCCATGGATGTCAGGAAAGCTGCCAGAAGAATCAGCTCTGTCTGAAGCTCTCACTGCAGCCATTCTGATCCCTTGGCTCAGCCTTCTGTTATTGATGGTGAGATGGGGGCTGGGCTGGGTCTTAATACCTTTGTGTCAGCTCGAGAGGGCTCTCTACTTTTTACAGGTGAGGCTGACAGGAGTTGTGTGCTTTATTTCCTTGCTGATAATTAAAATATCTGGATGAGTTACACTACAGGTGATAAAAATCAAGCATTTGGGGGATATTTAAGAGTTGTTGGCATGGATGTGACTGAATAAAGCTGCTTTTGCTCTTTGGAAAATACAAGTTTAGATTAGTGAGCAACAGGAACTCACTGGAGGTGTTTTCTTGCCATTTTAGAAGTCTCTAGGGTGAAATGGGTCAATGGAAAGAGACAGCAGGGAAGAGACTACAGAGCAAATGCCTTAAACAATCAGAGACACCACAGCCAGCTGGTAGCAAGAGTAACCAGTTGAAACCATGGAAGTTTCAGCATCCACATAATGCAGTAACTCTGTGTAACTTCCAATAATGTTTTGTTAGAGACAGCGGTGGCTCTCCTACAGCTGTTCCTTTTGCAGGCAAAAAGATTTGGTTCTGCAGCCTGATTGTTAGCAAGAAACAGTGTGGGTTGGCCTGGAGTGCTTGCACAGGGACACTGCTGTGTACAACCTTAGATATAGAGCTTACAATGGGTGTGAAGCCTTTGTAGCTTGTGGAGATGCTAACACTTGGACTCTCATTGACAATTTCATAGTGCCATGTATTTTGGCAGCAATTCTGTGATAGCTTTTAGTTTTCCACTTCAAAATGAAAAAAAAAAAAAAAAAGGTTGGTTAATAGAAGGCTGCTTGGTCTTGTTTTTGTAGCCTTCTGCATATTTGTGGTTTTGGTTTGTTTTCCTTTGTAAGCCCAGAGCTCTTTGGTAAGTCTAAACTAGGGGAAGCTATGATTGTGTTCATATATATTTTAAGCTAATAAACAAAGTTTTAGAAAAATATTTGGGTGAAAGGACAGTGCTGGCACAAGAACATACATAAATTGGTCCTGAAAGATTTAAGTATGCAATTATCATTGGGGCAGCTAGTTTCAGGGCAGCTGTCCAATGGGAACTGTAAAAAGAAATTATAAACGATCAAGCAGCAAGAAAATGTCCAAACTGCATTAAAGTTGGATTATTAAATTTCCAAGAAGACTTAATATGTCGCTCACAGCAGCAGAGGTTTGGACCTGCAGGCTGAGGAGGTTTGTTCTGTTGCTGTATATATGCATGACCTGAATGGGATGAGAAGGTAGGCACGAGGATATGTCACTGTGTCATAAGACGGTGGAAATTAGAGGAGAAAAGACCTCTCGTGTCACTCACTCCATTTCCTTGACAGCATGGAATATGAATTCGGCTCAGAGCGATTTCTAATACTCAGGATAAATTGCCCTCGTCCTAGCTGCAAACCATTGCTCACATTTATAATCACTGTACCATGCTAAGCAGTTTTTTTTCTATTTATGTTGGCTGCCATCAATGACTCTCACACTGTCTCCCCCTGTATTTGTCACTCTCCTGGGCTGTATATGTTGATGTCTTTCAGTCTCCCCTTGTAAGCAAACCCCTTCTGTCTCATTAAGGAGAACAGCTGTAGCAGTGGTACTAAAATGTACAGACCTGCCAGCTGGGGATGGTTAATAGGGCTGAATCTCTGTGCTGCCAATAGGGAAACCACCTTCAGCTGATTGGGAATATCGAGGTTGACAGAACTTCCTCCCTCCCCCCCGAATTTGATCTTTCTTTGGCAGGTACAAGTTAGTTCCTTCACTGCTGCTCCAGTTTCCCTGTTTGAAACATCAGCTCATTCTCCCGAAGGGGAAGGCTGCAGCATTTCCTTCTTGAGCCATCAACTGATCCTTGCACCCACAATGTCACCTTATTGAAGTGAGCAGTTACGAGTGCCTGAGTACACACACACTGAATCAAAACCACCTGAAAAAGAGCAGTGCCAGGGCAATGTGTCAGTGTGGGATCTGTGGTGTGGGTATGGCCGGTGCTGGGCCCTACCAGCACTCTGCTACTGCATCCTGTGAGATGGAGAGGGCAGCTGCTGGAGCTGCGTCAAAAAAGCACTGCCAATGCTGAGGAGAACAATTGTCAAAGCGGGTTTATCTTGGTTGTCACTGATTTTTTAACTTGGAACATTGCCCAACCCCTGAGATATAGTAGAAAAGATCCCCAAAAGTTGGTAGATCTTAAATATAAAACTCGTGTGCAGCCCACTGCTGATTGTAGGCGAAGTTTGCATACAAATCCTGGCCCACTGGATGAGGGAGAATTTTATTCTAATTTTTGCTGCTTTGCATCCAATGCAGTCACTGTGCAATTTCAGCTGTAAAATTATCTTTGAGAACATAGTTTGAGTTCTATTTAATTCCATCCTTCAGATGGGTCTTCTCAGGGTATTTCCTTAAACTGAATACAAAGGAACACATAAATATGGTTATCAGTCAAAAAGAAATGATTGGAGGAAGGATTTATAGTTATTTAGTAGTCTATGGTGGGAAGCTATTGATGTGGAAAGGGCTGAAGGCCCTAATGCACATGGCAATAAGCATTTATGGTATAGATTAAGCAAAAAAGTAGAATGCAGAAACTTTCTAATGAGAAATGTTGTAATATCTGGAAATGTGAAAGGGAAAAAAAAAAAATGAGGATAGCTGTTTTCTCTCTAAGAACGAGAAAATGATGTGGATTACAACAAGCTTTATTTATTTCAATTGGTTAAGATGGAGTTGCTGAAAACTGGTAGACTCTTTACTTTCTAACAGGTCAAACTGAGTATAGGAGAGTGGCTTTTCTTCTTACATTTACCTTTGGGGACGTTTTCCCATGCAGTGAAACACGCACCTCCCTGGAGCAATGAAGGTTTATACCTGCAAGGAGTCTGCTCCAAGGAGAAGGTGGTTCTGAGTATCCAGCATTTCTGAAAAATGATTTTGAAGAAGTCATTGCTGACCGGTTGAAAATCAGATGCTCTGCTTTTTAAAGCAGATGTGACATTGTGGAGCTTATAGACAGGAGGCAGATCAACTCTGTACTTGGGCACGAGGGGGAATGGCTTTAAATGAGAAGAGAGGAGATAGAGGTTGGACGTTAAGGGGAAATTTTTCACTCAGAGGGCAGGGAGACCCCAGCACTGCTGCCCAGAGCTCTGTGCCCCATCCCTGGAGGTGCTCAAGGACATGGATGGGCCCTGGGCAGCCTGAGCTGGTGGAGGCTGTCAGCCCATGGCAGGGGTTGTGGCTGGTGGCCCCCATCCCTGATCTCTGGCTGCTTGTATCCCTCCTGTTCCGTGCTCTGACTGCTTCCTGAGCTTTCAGGAGTGCCACAGAGGACAGTCCCCACATGCCCTGCAGGCTTGGCAATTTCCTGTCATCAAGAGCACTTACAGCCATATGCTTAATAAAAACCCTTCACAATGCACCAAGTAAACAGTGGCTCAGAAATCACCTACTCATTTATGTGCACGACAGACCCCGTTTCCATCTCAGCTGCTGGTCTTCTGCCCCACAGGGGATATTTATCATATGGCTTCCTAAACCTGCATTAGTGGCTGCAGAGCTCAGGTTTAACCTGCCCAGATCTTTGGAGACCCTTGCAATACAGAGGCCTGCCAGTGCAGTTTCGAGTCGTTTGAAGTTTCCTCTGATAGCTCTAATTGCTTTCTGCGTGCGAGCGATTTGTGGCCGTTCGGATTCTGCTTCCTCTCATTTGCCTGACTGTAAAAGCAACGTCTCAGTGCAGATGCATCAAGTGAGAAAGGCACGAACTGCAGAAAGAAAAGCATGATTCATTTGCTGAGGTGTTGCACTGTAGCAAGACCAGGAGCGGGGCTGACTGCAAGCCATGCCCTTTATCTGCTGCATCACCTTGGATGCATCACTTGTTTCCTGTTGATGCACACTTTAAACATGCTATGAATGAGCTGGTCTGACAAACACTGTCTGAAGAGCAGGGGACTGGGAGGACAGACTGGGGTCTTTGAGCTGATTCTCCTGCAGCTGTGTAAAGGAATGTGGAAGCTGTGAAACGTAGCGTGCTGGAGTAGGAATGGGATATGGTTGGAATATATTGTGTGTTCATACCATGAATAATAACACAACAGGGCCCTGGCTGTTGATATAAAACAAATAATAAGAGAAAATAGTCGTTGACAACTCATTATAAAATGAACCCAAATGTATTTAGTGGTAAATGAGGAAAATAATAAGCAAGGCAGAACTTCTGCAGAGTGAGCTATTCATCTCTGAATCCCCTTCTCAAGCGAAAACTGGAGATAATTGGTGATCTCTCTATTATGTTTGCAGGTGTTGGGGATCTGGGGGCATTCAGCATCAGCTGTGCATCCAGAAGATTGCTGGCTTCTTCCCAAAGAGCTGAAATCTCATTCTCCTCTCTGTTCTTTTAATGAAGCTCGCAGATGCCCCTTTCTCTCATTTGATAAGCAGCTGAAGTTCCTGGAAAAGGAGCAGGAAATGAGTGGAAGGGTCAAAGGCAGCAGAAAGGTGTGAGCTGGGCAACTCAGTGCTGAAATAGGTGAAGGAAAAGGGTGAACCAACCTTCCTGCATTTCCCTGACAAAAAGCTTGAAAGTGCATGCATAAAAGAGGCTTCTGAAAGTTCAGAGGGGTGAGGAGAAACCCTGGAATGGAAATCCCATGGTGATGGAGCCTCACTGTGCTATTTTGATGCTTCCTGGAGGGAAGTATGGGCATCTTGCTTCTCCAACCTTTGAGCTGAAGTGGTACACCAGCTGAAGTCCTTCACTCTTCCCTATCTGAAAGGGCTTCATTTCTGACAAAAGGTTCAGTGTTTACAAAGAGATATACCAAATCTTCATGTGTCCCGTGCTTCAGCAAAGCACTGACAGCAGCAATAAACCCCCTGAGGTGAGATGTTCTGGGGTTATCTCTGAGGAAGGCCGCTCTTCACGCGGCTGCCAATTGCAAATGAACTGAGTTACAAAATTTCTCTTTAATGCCACCTTTCCATATCCCTGAGGTTAATTCTGAAATATGCATGAAATGTAATTAGTGCAGATTCGTTTCTGCCAGCACGTTTTACACAAGTGGCTCCCGGTGGCAGATCTGGATGTATTCATAATAAAATGATTCAGTTAAATGTAATGCCACTTGGTATGCAGCAAGAGTGTTGTTTGTCTTCACAGCACTTTAATGATGCACTGCAGTCTTTGGTATCGAGGCACTACCTGCATCCCAATGAAGAGCTGTGGTTGCTGTACAGGGGAACGCCTCTGATAACATTTCCTTGAGCTCAGCCCAAACTGCATCCTTTATCTATTGCTTGAGATGCAAGCTGTAGAGCATGTTGTGTCCTGATAGGGGCTATCATGACTTCGGTCATCACTTTGATGCAAGGGGATGTTTATACAGGGCAACAATGCAACAATCTGATTAAAGAGGAAAAACAGGAAGGAGAAAAAAATCAAGCCATCCACTGATCTAATTCTCATGCTGGGTTAAAGAAGCTAGTGTTTCTTAAACATCTCACTCAGAGCTCTAAGAGTATTCTGAACCCTCTCTAAGAAGCTTATTGTCTGTTTCACAGAATTGCAGGACTGCAGTTCTGGATTGGAAGCGATCTGCTGAAGCAGGTTCCCTACAGAAGGTTGCACAGGTAGGCATCCGGATGGGGCTTGTATATCTCCATAGAAGGAGACTCCACAACCTCCATGAACAGCCTGTTCCAGTGCTCTGTCACCCTCTCTACAAAGAAGGTCTTCTACGTGGCTATCTGGAACTTCCTACGTTCAAGTGTTAGGCCATTGCTCCTTGCCCTGTTGCTGTGCACCACCAAGAGCCTGGCCTTCATCCATTTGCCTCTCACCTCCCCGTAGGCGTTTGTTAACATGAATCAGATTCCCCCTCTGCCAATCTTTCCCCCAGGTTCCTCAGCCTTTCTTTGTAAGGAAGATGATCCAGGCCCTTTATCGTCTTTGTGATGATTGATGATTCATTAATGGAGACACCAACATGGTCTCTTCTTAGAAGCCTATGTGATTAACAACCATCCCATTACAAACTTTCTCAGACATCACTTGGTGCTCTCTTGAGCATTGCCATCCTGCCTAGTTTATATCTACGGCTTGCTTTGCCTGTTTGAGTCCCCTTCTGTTTGTAACTGACCAAGACTTCTTCCCCTACCACCCTGCTATAAAACACTGGTATCCATTTGTTGGGACGTATCAGAATTTCCTTGGAAAATGGATCAATTCCTGTATGCTTTCTATTTAAGACTACAAAGGAAATTAGGGTTTGGAACACTAAGTATGAATTTAATTTTATTAGTAGCAAAATATTACTTAGACTGACATTGTTTTCAGTGTATATATAACTTCAGATTAGCTGTTGAAATTGAACGCTCTGTGAGCTACAATCAGAATCAAACAAAAGATGACTAATTGCTGCAAGAGAGAAGCGTCGCTGGGTGGTTCTATTGCAGGGACAAAACCATCTAAAAACCTTATTTTGGTAGTGGCATTCAGAAGTTACATATATGTCTGAAGTTAGATAATTAATTTGTTCTGATGTAACAAGAAAAGATGAAGACTCAAAGAGCAGACAGTACTTTACAATATGGCCTGATGTTCAGAAGGTGATACTGATGTGGCAGTGCTGAGCAGCCCCTGGTTTGGAGACTTGTGTTGGGCTGAGTCTCTTCTTCACTAGGCATGTTGGGTCTCTTACTCGTTTGTCAACCTTAAAGCAGTAGTAATGGAGCAGTTGGTGAAACAGGAGGAAGGGCACTTGTTCCTTCAGGATTATGAAATACTGCTGTACACAGAACTCATGAAAAAGCCGTGTTCCTGCAGTATGGAAACAGCCTTCAAATAGTCTGGGCTTGCTCTGAAGGGCATCACCTTGCAAAATGAAGCCTAAACCAAAATTTTGAGGAAGTACCTATTTGAAGCTAAGAAAAATGGTTATCACTGTTATTTTTGCAAATCTTTTCTCTTGCTTTGTACCACTTATCCTCATCTCTTTTATGTCTGCAGACAGCGTTTGACATAAGTGCTAAAGAAACTCAAGAAACAAGATAAGATGTTGCCGCATGGTGATTTGGGAAAAGACACTTAAGTACCTGATCTGATTCCAGCTGCAAGAAGAATCATGAATTTGATCAGAAATGTTCCCTTTTTCAGTGCCTTTTTCTGAAGTTAAACGCTTCCTTAGGGAAAGCTTGTAATAAAATATTACCCTTATGACAGAGAATTGTCTCAGAAAAGAGTGAAATACATGTCTAGTACTTGTTTAGATGAATTTAGCTCTTCCGTAGAGTTAATCTGCTTCACAGATGGCGGTGATCTAGATTTATTTCTTCAGCTATTTTCTTCAGCCTAGTTTCTTGACCAAAGGTTGTGTGTTATTGCTAAATTTAGTCTTGCTTTTTAGTATCTGGACTCATGGGGAATGGCCAAATACCTGTGTGGGCTCAGCCTGCGTGACCATGAGGTGAGCCTTTGGGAAACTCCTCTTGCTTCTCCTCCACCTGAGCCAGTCTCCATCCTCACTCTCTTCTCTGCAGAGGAGATTGGAGAGCGCTGTCCTGCTGCTCAGAAGTGTTGGGCTGGCACATGTGGAGCACTTGGATGTGAAGATAAGAATGCATAGTGCAAATATCTGTGAAACCTGTGTTTTCTGAGTTTTAGACCTCCATTTTCACTTTGGTGTGGGAGCGTTTGATGCACTCTATGCTGTCGTATTTTCCCCTTTTAACCTTTATGCAATTTTAGATGCTGATTTTCTCGAACGGAGCCATGACTGTCTTACAGTAGTACATCTGAGTGTCATGACCAAGATTGCTCCTGCAAGGTACCCATCCACAGTGCATCAATCATGCCTTGGAGTGCTGGTCATGTCCTGCACTGTTTGCGCTCTGAGTAGTGGAGAGCTGCAGTCTGTTGTGCCATGTCTGACAGCCTCGACACAGCCAGCCTCAGTGCTTATATATCTTAGTGTCTGCTCCTTGCTTTGCTCAGTAGTTATATCCTATTGTCCCTTGCTCCATGTTTAAATCCTGGTTATGAGTCCATCTGAACACTGAGCCTGCTGCTCCGCACCCACAGAAGAGCAGAGTGTCCCAGGAGGTGACCTTGTGGCACTACAAGTTGTTCTTACACTAAAATCTTTTGCTAATGGAGGCTCCATTCGTTCCTCAAGCAATTTATGCTGAGCTTACTTTCTCCTTAACGTTAAAAAGCTTTTTCTAAAGCATTAGTGTTCTCCTTACTGCAATTTGAGGTCCCTCTTGCTTCTCTTATCCCCCTGTGGTCATGGACAGCAGATTATTACTTTCTTTTGGTGCAACAGCTTCTAGGGAACTGGAGAAGGTGGAATGAAACAAGTTGTTTCTCACTAAGTGACTAAAAAAGGTCTTGTAAAGGGTAGCTTCACACTGCATCACTTTAATGAAATTTTCTTGTGTGCAAGAACGTTCCTGATAGTTTTGGCCAGACTTTACTTACTAGAATCAATTAATACTATGGACTTAAGCGTGAAGATCAAACAGTTGTTTATGCTGTAGTTTTTCTGCAGTTTAGTTATATGCTATGGCTGCAAGAACTGTTGTATTTCCCTACATTAGAACAAGAATATACAATCTTATTATCTCGTAAGGCTTCAGAGAAATAATGTGAAAGTTTTGTAGGAGGAACTTGGAAAATGATATGGATTTGCTTCTAGGAAAAATATACAAGTTGTTTTTGTATGTTGGATTTTCGTTAGGAGAGGAAATATTTCAAAAGCAGGAACTGCCAGATAGCTTTTGTTGTTATTGCAGGCTGTGCAGAAGCAGGAGTTTTGCACTGTGAGGAACTGCTGAGTGAGCTGTTACAATGGATAAATTTCAAATGCCTGTCATAGTTCTCTTTTCTACACTTAAAATGGGGCTCTATCCATGATACTTCCGTCCAAAGGAATGTGATGACTCTGAGCAAGTTTGCAATGAGTAGTAATTTTCATTGCATTCTTATAATGCTGTACCTGCATGGCTATGTAATGCACAGGGGAAGGGTTTTCACCTGGGCAGGTGTCCTTTTGACCCCTGGCTGTGATGATTCATAGTGAAGATGCTTCAGGTTTCATGGGTGTTGAGTTCACCTGCCAGGAAGGCAGTGTCCCTGGAGTAGCCTGATTAACGCTCCCTTCAAGGCCTGCTGGCTCTGGGATGGATGTCCCAGGTAGAGGATATTCAGTCTTTACTCTTCTGATATCTAATGTAATGGTAGCTCAGTTTGTTTAGAATCGGGCTTTGACAGGATCAGACATTTTTAATGAATAAAAAAAGGAGGAAAAAAAAATCCATGCCAACTGCTCTGCGATTTGCATTTCAGATGCTAATAATTCTCCAATTTCAGAGCACATATGCATAAGATGACTGTAATGAAGATACACAGAGCAAGACAATATTTCATCTCAGTTTCTGTTTTCCCCTACATAATTAGCTCAACACAGCATCCACTGCTGTCTCCTCAGTGACTGGCAGTGGGCAGAAAACCAAACATCGGTTGGTTGTCATGGCAATGCTGAGTTCCAGCGCTGTGGCCCTGGATGCAAGTAAGCCCAGGCTTTAACTGGGAGCAGAAATGGAGCCATAAAGGTGTAGCAAAGTCCTTCTCCTGTAATCTTTCAAGGAATTGGCTTCTCATGCAGTTTTACCCACACTGATAAAAAAAAAGATGTCAAAACAACAACAGATTTTTCCACCGCCTGGCAAAGGAAGATGCTGAATTCATAGAGTGGTTGGGGAAGTGCAGTTTGGTGTCACTGTTTTTCTAAGAGCTCGGATAAACACAGAAATCACAACGCACTCCTTGCTCTGAGAAATGTGCAACATGTGGTAGAAATCCTGATTTATTTATTATTTTTTTTTCAAACAGGAGCTAGATAACTGCTAGTTTCAACTCTGGGCTGTGCCAGTTGAAGATTTAATAATAAGATTTAAACAGGTTTATCTATCTGGCTTACTGTGGGGTTTGGAGGAAATGGTGCTGAGTTAAAAGTCCACTGCAAACGCACTGAAAAACAGCAGCCTGAGTCAAATGGACCCATTCAAAGTTCTTCTGGTATCTCGTGGGCAAAAACTTCTCTATAATGACAAGCACTTGATGTTCTTGCTGCCTTGACCTCAGTGTTGTGACACCAAATCCAGCTCACGCCCTCAGCCTTTCCCTGCTTCCAAAGTGCTGACGCAGAGGTTAATGTGAAGGCAACTCTTGGCTTTGCTGAAGAAGAAATGCTCTCAGAGGAACATTACTCCAAAGATGTGGGAAGAAATAATAATATTCATTTCCTGGAAAAGAGGCTTCTCTAAAAGTTATATTAGGACTTATCTAACTACAGGTGTTCTGTCAGTTTACTGAGATTAATGTGAGCAAAACGATGTACCCAGCTCCAGATACACTACAGTTATGGCAACAGAATTAGCTCTACTTCCATGAATATGAGAATAACATTCTCTTCTATGTAATATTCCTGTCTTCCATATTGACTCATTAAAAATAGCCTTACAAAACCAGAGCTCTATTTTAAATAGGTAACAACCTATTTAAAACAACAAAAGCACAGGTGCAAAGGTGATGTTCTTCAAAGGATTGCCCAAGGAAAGATTTTAAGAACATGCCAAAATTTAAGTTAGTCACTTGAAGATTAGACCAAGTGTTTCCATCAGGGATGGTGTAGCAAGGGAATTCCTTGTTTCAGTTCTTCCATCTTGGAAATAAATTCGAAGATGAAGCCTCCATGAATCTCATAAAATAAATGTATGCAACACCTTTGTGTGAGATTCCTACATTTAAATATGCATAGTTGGAATACCAATGGGTGGAGTATGTTCCAGCTTGAATGGCAAACACGTGTCATCTGAAAATGTAGATAGAAATGGTTGCTGCATGAATTATTTTGCATTTAAAATAAGAGGTGCCACCAATTCTTCCTCAAATGGCATCTTTTGAAAAGCTGTTCTGATTAGCTGAAGCCAGACTGTAAATTAATGAATATCAGACAAAGGAAAGTAACATATCTGCCCTGATTTTCTCCTGCTTTAATGGAGATTGGTGTGTATCTCTAAAGCCCTGTGAGCAATGACTGAGAAAACCATGAGGTGTTTGGACAGAGAAGTGTCCACAGCCCTTGAGAAGGAGTTTCCTTCAAAGCACTGAATACATCCATGGGGATTTGGATAGAATTTACATCCCTTAACTACCAGATGGTTGGCTCCCATCCTGCCCCTGGTCTGCAGCTTTGTCATTGTCTCAGTTAATGATCCACAGCACATAATATAAGTTTTGTCTGCCCATGCTGTCACTGCTGCTTGCTTCTGTGTCTTGATGGCTGAAAGTCCACCAAATGAGGTGGGTGTAGGTTGTGACTCAGTAACCCCTGTGAGCTGTCTTGTCTCTCGTATCGGGCGTTTTTTCTTTGCCCATAGAATCCCTCTGGTTTACATGCATCATTTTTAATTTATAACAAATTGGACACTAGGGATGTGTTCCTTCATTGCCTTATTGATTCTGAAATTACTGGAGCATTTTTCTGCCTTGCCTATGCTAGGAAGGGAAGATAATTTTTTTCTTAATTAGAAGTCTGATCTCACTGTTGTCATAAACTTAGTGTTGGAATGGACGCCAGGAGCAGCTGACATACCTCTTCTGCTATGGAAGAGGATGATGTTGGGTGCAGGATGGGAAGGTACTGTATATAAGAAAAAAAAAAAAACAGAAGATATTGTGGACGTGTATAGTTTGCTTCATTTGTTTTAAAGGTAAAATCTGTCGAAGTTTAATTTCCTCAAAGCTTAATAATTTTCTGGTTGGTTGGCAATGTGGTGCAGGAAGGAGATGTAGGTTTGGCTGCACATCACTGGGGAGGGAACACTGCTGTCCAAGTTGCTGCACTGTTGAGGGCATGACTTACTGTATCTCTTACAAAACCAAGCACCAGTTCTGCATCAATGGATCCTGAATCCTGCTTCAAGCCATAGTTCTGTCCACATACAGGTTGCTGTAAGATTTGTGTATGCAGGTTAGGATTGCCACAATACTGACTTTCAGAGGCTTTGTTCTCTCTGCCTCATAGCAGAGGAGAAAGTGCACTTCACAACTGTTCAAGATTATCAAAGAATGGAAAAGAAAAATATACATAAAAGCCCTTTTCTGCTATTTTTATGCCATTATTATGAAAAAAATAAGACAATTTGCAGACATTTTTTGCAAGAAATACAAATGTTGTAACTAGGAGGGACGACTTACACAGCAAACTCTTGCTGAGAGATGAGGCATACATTGCTTCTGTATCACCAAATACCTTCTTTCGGTGCCCTTTAAGCAATAAAAGCAGGAGGAAAAAATACTCAGCTACAGCCACAAGCAATCAGTGTGATGGAAACGGTGAGAAATGCCTTTTACTATCATGGGCAAACAGTACCTCTCCACGAGTATACTATGTACCATAGGTACAAAATCAGATGCAGTAATACAGAAAATGCCTGCCTTAAACTTTGCAAAGTGTCTGCTACCCGAATGGAACAAAAACACAGCTCATCTGGGAGATTTTGCTGAGAACTGAAGGTGACGTACTGCGTTCTCTTGCGCGTATGATATCCTGGGTGCCACTAAATTACTGGTAATTGAGTGCAGACCGGGGGATTATTTACCTCTTTGTCCCATCGGAGTGACAAAAGGCAGCCTTGGGGTGCTGATCACTTTATTCACCTCCCCGCTCTCAATATATTCTCAAGGCTGTTCCTTCTGCTCTTGTCGCAGCCCTACATCAGCATTTTCCTATCATCACCTCCAGGAGCGCTCCCTTAATTTCTGCCTCGTTTAGCCCTCGACTATAAATAACAGTAACTGCTCACAGAACCGAGTCTTACAGAGCACTACCCTGGAGACTGCTCAAAACCTGAACATTTCAGTGGTTTGACAGCCTTTCCAGACTAACACCTAATACATACTAATCCTCATGCCAGGTGCAAATCCATAATTATAACCCACTGTCAACAGCAGAGGCAAAATAATTCAGAGTAGTCCAGTGAGAGAGAAGTGTTTGTCGAGCCATTTTCTCTCTGTAGTTCTCTCTCCCCTGGTTCCCCAGTGAATATGATGGGAAAATAAATATGGATCTTTATGTCCATTTCCAGGAATGCAGTTGTCTCTGTGTGTACGGCACCCAGGAGGGCTGTAAGGAATAAATTAGTGATCTGCTGCGTGCATGTGTCAGCTATGATCTATGTCTCTGTTTGGCTGCATCTACAGAGCTAAATATTTTATGTGAGGAAGACTTATAGTACTATGAATGTCATTGACGAGCAAAAGTAACGAGGAGATTATTGAGTTCTTTGGGGTCTATTCTTCACCTATTGCTGCTATCCCTGCTGTGGAGAGTGGGATGCTGGGGCAGTCCTTGGAGGACGTCACCCTGCAGAAGCCACTAATATGGCTCACTGGTGATAAAGTCCCCATCTTTTTTGGTGTAAAAGGAGTGAGGCCGCTTTGTGGATCTGACTCTGTAATTAGGGAATGATTTTCTTCTTCAGACAGCTGCTTGTGTGCAGACAACTCACTGATGCAGCGGCCGGGATGTGCAAATGAGATGGAGCCTATGTTTTGTGCTCATTAAAGGTGCTAGAAATCTCATATGGCTGCCATCTGCCACCTTGTTTGTTGAGTTTGATTGTTAGTCAATGAATGGTTCCACTGAAGCTCAGTGATTAATCTCCAGCATATGATTCTCTTTATCATGAGAAAGGATTGCAGAATTTTGTTCTTATTATAAAATGGTACAAATGTGCAAATTCTCTTCAAAAGAGATTGGGATTCGTTGAACAGATAAGTACCCAAATGGGGAAATTAGCAGTGAGTTTCTGTAGTGCCTATTTACAAAACCACAAGCTCCTTGATAATAACAGGGAATGCCTCTGGTAGACACACGGTCTCTAAACCAGCAACGTGGTTCTGCTTAGAGGTTGTGTGCTGGAAGCTGTGCAATGCCTGCAGGTGATTTTAATGACTGACACCAACCTCAACAGGATATCATGAGCCTTGTCTTTCTGGATGGTGAAAGGAATGCTTCACTGACAGGTATTTTCTGTACACTGGCTTGGTTCAATTTGCCTGTAAAGAATGAGATGAATTTTGGGGAAAAGAGGATTATTAATGGCTCTAATCTATTAAACATGCAGCAATCTTTCATCTCCTCCTCTCAAAAAGAATGGTTCAATTAGAATTCTTGGTGTTTGTAATCGCTTGTTGGAATATTTTTCAAACAACAATGCATTAACTCGTTACAGATGCATTTTGCTTTTGCAAGAAATGATTTGATCATAACTGATACTGACAGGGAATATAACCAGCCTAAACAAAGTCTGTCTGCAAACATGGAATCGTCATAAGCACTGATTTACTGCCCATGAAATGCTCTGAAGTCAGTGAGGTTGTGTAGGAGATGGATGTGACACATTTTGTTTTTGTGTTCATCTTCAGCTGTTTTCTGAGTGGAGAATGCAAAATGCATGCTCTCTTGCTTTGACTGGGCATCCTTTGGATCTGCATTGTGTATCTACAAAAAGAATTGAAAAGCTTTGGATTGATTTATTATGATTGAAGAAATCTCTTCAAAGGTGTATTGATTTTATTTCTGCATCTCTAGAGTATATTCAGTTTCACCAGTAGTTTTCACTCATGTAAAGAAAACTGTTTACACGGATTTACTTTGGAGCACAGTATTCAAAATAGAAAATAAAGGTTAGATTCCTGACAGAACATTTTTAGTTGTGTAACTGTTCTGCGTTTTGCATTGCTTTGGGAAATGAATGCTTCTAGCAACTAACCTGCAGCATGTACTGATGTGGACAGAATTGATTTGCAGATTTGGGCCACTCGAGATTTAAACACTGATGAGAACAATGAGTTGTGCCCAGCAGAGACTGCTTCAGTGGCCTGTTTGGCCATGCTCGTGTTTCAGGGCAAGCCAACTTTGCTTCCCTGTGCAAGCAAGCGATGACATTTTGAAAGCTTTCAGGCTCCTCAGTTACCTGGTTGGTTTTTCTGGCCAGGACTGCTGCCCAGTGAGGAAATGCCTGGCCACGTCCCCACTTCTGCCCTTCACCAGCTACCTGGCTACCTCCCATTTCTTAATTATGGACCTTCTTTACTAGTCTTTCTTCACATCCCTTTCTGTATTGCTGCAGAGCAGCTCAGGGTCTCTCTGTTCAGCCCTATTAGCTGGGAAGGCAGGAATGTGTTACTGGAATATTTAAGGAATAATTCTCTGTCTTTAGACAGTATTTGGGCAGAAATATGAAACATAAAAAGCAAAAAAAAAAAAAAAAAAAAAGCTGAGGTATGGTAGATATTTTGACTTTTAAAAGCAACACTTTAAAGAACTGAGGTAGAAATAAATACCATAGCTCTATGGAGTCTCAGGGGAGATACGTGCTTGCTGCCTTTCAGGTGACAACTGATATATTTATCTTTATACATAGAAGAGACTGCCGATTTTGTATGAAGTCTGTAAGAAATTATTTAAGCTTCAAGCAACTCTGTGCACAATGCTTTTAGTGGAAAATCAGCAAAGGGAAAACAGCCCTGCCTTCTGAGGGAAGGGTGTTGTCAGTAAAATGAAGAGGTACAAAGGCAGAACAGGGTGAAGATACAGAGCAAAGATACCTTTTACCCTGAAGAGGGATCTCCTCACCTTGGTGTGGAGGATTTTTCTCGTAACTCAAAGTGTGGGGTATTGCAGTGGTACATTTGGACTTGCAGATTCAATTTTCTGGAGCACGTTGGAAGACTTCGATATTTTGTGCTCGTTTCTGTGTTCAAATTGGTAGCCATTTTAACTATTTGTATGGTAGCCTAACAAAACTTACATTTTGAGTAAATTCTTGTTCTTTTTCAAACTGTTTCCTCCTTAAGTTTCCCCACCCTCCAGTTAGCAGCGTGGTTTCATGTCAAGTGCCAAGAGCAAATGGAAGATCCTGGCTTCATGTCCATGGAGGGTGTGCACTGCTCCTTGTCCATGTGCTAGATAGTGTCTCTTCCAAATAGGAAGGGAATGATGAAGCTGGCTAATAGGGAGTATGTTTCTTGGTTAGTATGTATGGATTCTCAAAAATAAAGTGTGGTTTGTTAGAAGCTTTTATGAAAGGTAATGTTTAGAGGCACTGACAACACGCTGTACGAACTTGTAAGAAATGCTTTTAATATACTTTAGACCAGGGCTCTAATTTCAGAGCATTACCCTAAATTTCAGTCCGTAAGGCAGTTCCACACAGAGCTTTTAATATCCTAATAGAAAAACCATAAATTGCTAAGTGAGCTCCATTCTGGGAGCAGAGCACATGTGGTCTCAGCCACAGCCAGAATCATCCAGCAAAACCTTTGTGCTCATCAGGTGGCAGAATCTGCGCTGCCCTGAGGAACTGCTGTTTTCTAAGCAGTGCTGTCTATTCCAAGTGTTCTCTTTAACGTGGAGCAGTGCTGGCCCCTTCTACCTCACAGCAAAGGCCTTGGAAAACCTCTTTGGGAGGGAGAGGCAGAGATTTTTGATGCAAGTTTTAGAAATGCCCAAAGACAAACAGATTGACTTGTTCCACTTCTGGTACATTTTTAGAAAAATGTGAAAAAGAAGCTGGCTTTTGGGTGCACTTGTAAATATTTTACTAGCAAGTGGCTTTGTGAAGGCTTCTTTTTGTTGGGGCCAGACTCCTCAGAAATAGTGCTTTCAGGGATCACATCAGCATGTCCTAGTTTCCATTCTGCAGTGATGTGAGGCATTTCTGAAGAGTAGGATCCTCCTTTTGGAGGCACTTGTGGCAACGTGTAAACCTCTAGACTGGTTTTCTAACTTTTACATAATTAACAGTTCATTAAAAAAAGATGATTTGGAGCCTTATATAAGTAGAATTTCTGGCTCACTTGTTAAGCATCCAGCTCGTATTTGCACAACGAGCGGTCGTTTCACACACGATTTGCAAATGGCTGCTGGCCTGATCTGAAACCCTCCAAAATTGCCCTGAGCCTTTCTCCTGGATTTAAAGAGCTTTTAATCTGATCATAAATTGCTTCATCTCCGTCTGTTGCTTATGCTCATAGAAAGAGAGGCTGCAGATACTTGCAGACATATGTGTGTCATATCACTGCATCATATGGCAGCAGCTATTTCTGAAAGAGGTGGCCAACTTGAGAGAAGGATAGAGCACAAACAACTCACAGAATCACAGAATGGTCAGGGTTGGAAGGGACCTCAAGGATCATGAATCTCCAACCCCCCTGCCACATGCAGGGCCACCAACCTCCATGCTGAATGCTAAACCAGGCTGCCCAGGGCCCCATCCAACCTGGCCTTGAACACCTCCAAGGACGGGGCATCCACAACCTCTCTGGGAAGCTGTTCCAGTACCTCACCACTCTCTGGGTAAAGAATTTCCCCCTGATATCCGACCTAAATCTCCCCTCCCTCAACTTAAAACCATTTCCCCTCGTCCTACATATATCAACTCCTCGGATTTGTGTTTATATTTTAGCCAAGGAGTCTTTAATCGTCCCAGAAATCTTATCCAAAGGTCTTTTTCATGTTGTACATACATGTATAAAAATATTTCCCCCTGTAAAGACATTTTCTATACAGAGACGCATCTCCCTTTTCCTCTAGCAAAGGAGAAGATTGAAGGTGATGTTGTGCACAAGACTCAAGCGGAGGGATTGGCAGGACATGGCTGCTCCTCACGTCAATGCTTATGGATTCCTCCAGTGGGGCTGACCTTGGGGGAGGTGGTTGTGTTCATCTTGGTTGGAGATTCCATGAGTGATGTGGCTTGTCACTGCACAAATTTATTGCAGTTGTGCCTCAGGCAATTTGGCTTTCAATATGGGCTCAGACTGATTCCTGGCTGTCTCTTACAGTCGTTTCTAATGGCAGCTGAATATTTATTTCAATTTGGCAACAAATGAAACAAACACCTGAAGCTTCTCCATGCAGGTTTGTTTTCATAGGATTTGGTAGTAGTTAAAATTATTAGCTATATTCAAGAGTCTGCCCAATTTCCTACTTATTTTGTAATATCTGAGTACATCTCATTTAGGAAGGAATCTACAGTGGTAGACTTTGGGCTTTTTAACTGAGGTGAAAACTGTTTTTAGGAAATAAAGGCATTTTTCCCTCCCTAAAAGATATTAAAGAATTGATAATTTCTCAGGGACTAAAAAATGATCAAAGTTTTATCCTGTGCCTCTGTTTAGAGGTCCTGAATGCTTTTTGCCATTAACTATATTGTCAGCCCAGTCCGGCAGTATTATGAAGATTAGATGAGAAAGTCTAACTTATCATACAACAATTGCACTTATTTTTTTAGTAAACCTGGAGTTTTTAGGTGTGTTTATGGCCTTGAATTTTGGAGCTGGCAAGGAGATTAATGGCACAACAAGTCTGATTCTGTTTCTCCCTGAGAAACACTTTAAGGAAAAGACAGAGAGGTGATCTGAAAACCTGAATCTTCCCAGCCTGTTGGAAAATAAGTAGACCTTCATTATATTCTCATTACTCCAGCTCTCAGCACAGAAAGGAAAGAAATAAAGGTCACTAGCTTTTACCATCTGCACTAGAATGAGATGAAGGTAATAAAGATCTCCAGGATGTATTGCTTAGCTGCTGATCTGAGGCTTCAAGTAAGTCTTGAGGCATATAACCCTGTCTCAACAAATTCCAACTTGGTACAGGCATGTTTCATGACTCACTGAATTTGAGTGGAAAATCAGAATTTCTCTCATTAGACACTGTATTGGGCTTTAATGGGTTAATTGAAAAAAAATTAATCTGAAATCCTGACTTCAAAATTCATGATAAAAGAAGAAAATTATTTTAATTTGTAAACATTTTAAACATATGAACCCAAGAGTATGAGAGTGATATTAGTATATTGCACCAGGTGATTTCTGCAGAACTATGTCTAATAACATGACAGACTTCTTCCCCCAATTAATTTGGAAACATAAACTTCCTTCAGCAGCCAACAACTGAAGATAGAAAACGACAGGAGAATGTCTTGGAAAACCAGAAATAATTCTTGCTGTAATGCCCTTATAGTCCAAACCAGACGGCATCAGAAAATTTCTCTTTTCCCTCATCAATGCTGTGTTAGTGTCTGATGATGACTCAATTGGCTCATTAAAGAGAAAATGTTGATAAATAATGGTAGGAATATTTAGAAAGTAAATATGGTACTAAAAGAGATGCAGGAAGCCACTTATTTCTGCACTTGGTCTTTACCAAGCGCCTTCAGACAACAATATTATAACAGCCTACTATATCTATTCCTACTAAAGAAGCAAAGTCCCGATGAAATGTCAGCAATATCCATCTTAAAACAGGTATTTGCTGTCTAGATGTTGTCCTAGTTCAGAGAAGCCTTTCTACTGTTCAAGTCAAAGTGGCTCTTGGCAAGGTTTGTGGAACTGCTTAATTTGATTCATTAAAGTTCGTGCATTAATTTAGTGTTTTTGCATCCTTAATGAGACACTCTGATGGCTTTGTGAGTTGCTTTGCAGCCTTTCCATACTCTTTACAAAATATCCTATCAAGACAACTGAAGAATATACAACACAACTGTGTGTTTCAGAATACTCGGTGGATAATGGCTCATAGATGGAAATATCAGCTCTTTGAAGGGCAGTGCTTGGTGCTCTTCTGTGAGGCACCATCAGCTTTCAATGAGATGGAAATCAAAGGTCAGTAGCTAAGTTCATGGAAAGAAATGAGGTGAAAGAACCTGATTGTCTTAGATGTCTTGCAGCTGAATCAGCAAGGCCAAAGGTACAATCTTTAAATACTTTGAAGCTCAATTAATTCTCAAATGAGCTTTCATTTTTCAATCAGCTGCCAGTTTTCACCTGGCCAAGGGATGTTATTTCTCAGAAAAGGTTTAATTAGCACTCTCCTTGCTAGAGTGTCTCTCTTTCCCCACCTCTCTTTGCCTGGTCTGTGAAAGCCCTGTGCTTATTATATTTCATGACTTCTTCATCATCTAACTATTCAAAGCTCATCTTTAACAAGCAAAAAAAGAATGTCTTATACTTCCACGTGACTGTGAGGTGCTCAAAAGGAGAGGTTAAGTGAGAGATAGAGCCATACAAGCAGTGTGGGCAGTGCAAATTTAATAGCAACACTTGCATGAAGTGTCGATTACTATGTGTGAACATCACCAGCATTACCAAATTTAAAAAGCACATGTACCAGTAAACCTACATTTCATCTGAAGCCAACATGGGTTCTCAGTGACCACTGCATAGGAGCCACAGCCACACTGCAGACTCCACAGGAGCCTAACGAGCTGCACTTGTGCTTTCTTTCATAAAGAGATACCCTCCAGCTCACTGTTTATTGAGAGATTTTTTTTCTGTGATGGCTGTGCTGCAGAAACAGGGGCTCTCAACTAATTTGCTGTTTGAGGCATTGAGCCATCTCCCATTTCAGCCAGGAGCAGCGCTTGCTACCGTGTGGGTGGGGGATCAATGCACTCACATCAGAGCCTTTTTTGCAGTTAACTTTAAATTGCTTCCTTGTATCTGACATACAGCACTTCAGCATTAAACCCTCCTGGTTGAGTAGTGTATTAATTAGCTTCTATGCATAGATAGATATATATGGTTTTTCTTTATATTTATCATACATTTTAATTAACTGGAGCCACAAATGCAGCTTGCACCTATAAAACTGTAATCCCTTAAATCACCAAGAGTTTCATCTCAGGCTTACTGAAATCAATAGGCCCCAGCAGCTTCCCCGAGAGCCGAGCGTCTGTAATTATGGCAGTGAGGTGACATCCCACAGTTTGACAAAACTGGTCTTGAATTTGTTTGCTTCTTGGTGTCCTGCTCTGCGTGAAAGGTGTAATTTCTTTCTACACTGCAGTGAGTCGGGCTCAGGAAATACTGTGTACTTCTGCTTTTGATTTATTTATTTGTAGCGGTCATTACATTGCTAACAGTCATTTGGGAATAACAGTCTTTGCGTACTGGATTCATAGCATGATTAATAGGCTTTCAGCTTAAATGGCTGCAAAAAGTTCGATCTCTGCGCTGGTGAGCTAATGCTCATCACCTTCTTAACAAGAGACACATGTGAAATTCCTAACGAGTTAATTCCTCTGACATCCCATCTGCATGACACAAGTGGGGTTCAATCAGGTGTCACAGTAACAGTTTGGTGACAGCTTAAGTTTTGTTTATGAACTGGTCTGACTTTAGTGGGAGGGTTATGTGCATGTGGGAAGGATCCTTGTCCTGGCTCCAGGACTGTAAGAATCCTCAAAGGTCAGCTGCTGCATGCGTGTGAATATATGGACACAGGGCAAGTTCATTCAGTCATGCAGACATTTAATGAGCCGTTTTAATGTTTCAAAGATTATTCAATTCTTTTTTTGTTACAAGTCTTCAGAGGCAGGAGAGACATTGCAATAAATACATAAATGGAGAGTTCACTGCTCCTGCAAGAAAGTTAAAATGAAGTTTGCTCCACATTGGAGGGGTTTTGGTGTGGGCAGCACGCACAGGGAGAGGACTCCTCCTTTGGTTGTTTCAGGATTCCCAGCTGATTCCCCCACAGGCTGAAGTAGGGAAGAAATAAATTTAAATCTGCAGTTACCACTGCATCCATAGAGCCGCTTCTGGGGATTTGTATCCTGTGGCTGCTGGGCTCTGAGCTCGGTGCTCACCCCTGGTTAAAGGCTCTGCAGGATGGGGCTGTTCCTGAGGTGTGGGAATTAAGTTCTCCCTGAGATCTTTCTTCACATTAATTAGTGCTTGATCTAGTGGTCAGCAAACAGCCAGCCCATGGCAAAGGGGGTGGAAGTGGGTGATCTCTGAGGTCCCTTCCAACCTAAGCCATTCTGTGGTTCTGTGAGCCTATGGATTAGACTCGACCTGATCTCAGTTCTGGACATGGATGGACACAGTGCAGCCCCCAGGTCTGACCAAGCCTTGTTCCCCTACTGGGAGAGAATTACCAAAAAGCTAAACTTGGTGGCAGAACTGGGGGCGGAAAATTCAGTGCTGTTCTGTGAATTATAGTGCTTCAGGTCTGCTTCTTTTATTCCATTCTCTCCCCCCAGTGTGATTTTTGCAGCACACCTCACCAAATGTATAACTGATTTTGATGTGGGATTCAGGCTTGTTTTGCTGCCTTGAAAGCTGTATTTGATGAGAAAAGTCTGTTCCCAGAAGAAATTCGTGATCATGAACAAAAGGCAATGCAGCTCCGTGAGCCATGTGCAGCTGATGGCGAGATAAGAAGCAAGTAGGGCTGGAAGAAAAATAAACCTTTTCTTCCAAAGGAGAGGTGTGTATAAAAAATGCCAAATCCAGGGTGAAATTGTCTTACTTCTTATAGCACAGATCCTTTTTCTTAGGGGCAGCATTTTCAGCTTTTGGGTGGGACCTCATGCGGCTCCCAGGGCCGGGAGCCCAGCTTTGGCTTCTGCTTGCTGCACTGAAGTAACTGAGATCAATGAGGTTATTTTTATGGGTGTATTTATTTATTTATTTATTTTTACTGTTTGGGATCATTCTTCTTACTGAAGCACAGCTGAAGGCATTTGGATGTCCTTGGAGTGTTTTTAAAACGGGAGCAACCAAATCCAAATCTGATTTAGACAAAATAGTTTGGGTCCAGTGCTGTTATTTGTGAGTTATTTCCCCTCTTTCAGCTGCAGGTTTGCTGTAAGAGATTTCTGTTCTGATCCTAAAAACAGAAATGCATGTGTGATGCTAAAGAAGAATGTTATTTACGGAGGTATTCTTGCAAAGAATTTGCTGTCTTCAAGGTCTGATTGTCATTAATTGAGATAATTGACAGGAGTTGGACTTGATCCATATGGGTCCACTTCAACTCAGGTTATCCTGTGATTCTAGCTATGTACAGACCCCAAATTCTGTCTCTTATTCCAGCAGACTTTCCTTTGTACCTGCAAAAGCATATGCAGATAGCCATTAGCAGCTGAACTAGCTACATAATTGGGTCAGCTGATGTTAAGGCATCAACCATGGCCAAGCACAGCAATTTTTCCCTTGGATGAAAAAAATCTGTAGTTTTTCTGGCTACGAACACTAGAGAATGGACTTTATTCAAAATGATTCACACATCTTACTGAAATAATGTTCGTGTTTTGGCTGATCCTCAAATTTCAGCCGCCCTATAAAATATCCTCTTGTTGGATCATTTATGTGTATTAAATTCCAGACCAAATCCAGCAAGGATTTCAGATGTAGGTTGTACAGAATCCAGTAGGACTATGATAGGTTTGAAAGAAAATCTTCAAGTGCATAGCTGTTTAGCAAGACACCATTTGGGTTTTTCAGAGCATTTTTCTTCAGAGCAAATAAAATCTACAAGAACACAGTTGCCCTGTAACATGAAATGGGGTCAATATGTGCTCATTAATTCAGAGCCAATTAGAACCTGGTAAGATAGGTATAGAAATCAGTGGACAACTTCAGAAAGCAAATGATGCTGAGGAGTTCAATAATTCAACCAAAGCCTTGAAGACGAGAATTACAAATTATTGTTGGTTTGTTTTTCCTAGAACTGTATTGCATCTCAAGCCTATGATTTTTTCTTATTTTTTTAGTACTCTCCTGTAATATTGTCTTAATGGCTTTAGGAGCTTAATTACACACATACTGGATACTTGATGTTTTCAGAGCTGTGAAAAATTATCCTTGCTATGGGGAAATCTAATTCTAAGGTGGATAAATGGAGTAGTCAAATGGAAGAGTGAAACGAAGCAAGCAGTTTGTATACATCTTAGCCAGGTTAGTAAACGTATGGCAAAGATCAACAGTGTGCTAAATGCAGGGTAGGAGCAGCCTGGCCTTGGCTGACTGCTGCATGGATTAAGGGTGTGAAGACGTGCAAGAAGGATTATGGTGACAGGAGGCAGAAGGATGATCAGTAGGCACGGCGGGAGCAGAGGGGGCTTTCCCTTTTGACTGCCCGATGTGCACATGAAACCTTTTTACACTGCTTAAACTTAATTTCAAACCTGAGGAATTTCAAGCAGAGGGCAATTTTTAAAAAGCGATGTGCTGTAGCAATGCCCTTTGTTATTGCCAGAACTGGGAAGAGATTGCAGCACGCCTGCCCCGAGCAGAGTCAAGCAGTTCTGAGGTGCGAATGGGCAGCAGTTCTACTGCTCTGGTGGCTTAGGTTTGATTATTTCCATCTTCCTGGCTTGAAATGAAACTTTCATGCTCTTGAACAAAGAGCATACCTTCCTACAAAGCTTGTTTCTCGTCCTAGGAGATGACAACAGGATGGGCTTTAAGCTAGCATCACCTTTACAGAAAAGCCCTCTTGGTTGACCTCAGTAATATCTAACAAATTATTTATGGCCTTCTCTTTCTTTAAAGCTCAAGCAATCTTAGATTTAACAAAGGCAGACAGTGTATGCTTGTACCATGTAGACAGATGCCATAGGCTGGGTAACAGTGCTGAGTTGAAGTGTGTTTGTGACGGTATGCACAAGTCACAACAGCTTTATCCCAAACTCATACAGAACAAAAGTTTTTGAGATGTTCTATCAGGTATTTCCAGTGCTTTTAATGCCTCAATATCTCTTGTAGATTAGACTGCTCATAGGCTAATGCTGTTTGTTCATGTACGCCTGTTCAGGTAGTGACAGATTAAGCCATGTTTCTATATTTGCAGGAAAAAGCCCTGAAACTGCAGCCACTGTGCTCACAGGGCAGGGAGGAGAGGGGGATGTCACAGAATTTGCTTCTGATTTCTTTTGCTATGGGAAAGGATGGAAGGGGCTTTGGTGCATCGATCCCATTGGCTTTCATGATAAGCGTTGCTGTGTCCTTGTTTGAGTCTTTCTTTTTCAAATCTGTTTTAATACCAATGGCAGAAAAGTGTGATACAATTTTCCAGGTAGATGTAAGCATTAATCCTTTAAATGGCTTTCGGGACCAGTTAATGATGTTTATTCACATGAAACAACTGAAGCGTTAGCACGTGTGGTTAGCGACTGCTGTTAACAAAGAAAAGCTCAATATTTTAAATGGTGTTTAGTGAGACCACTGCCTAAATCCAAGTTCCTTTTGCTTAAGCTTTCAGCAGCAGAGTGGTTAGCAGAGCCTTAATCTCTGCTCTCCCCAAAGATCAGTAACTTTGCTATTGACTGACTTAAATAAACTTGACTGGATTAAACAAATATTTCACTCTGCAGCCTGGCATGTTTGGGCACTGATCCAAAGCCCATTGAAATAAATGGGAAAAGTCCCGTTGGTTTTATTCTTTTTTGGATGATGCCTTTAGGACCAAGCAGGTGACAAGCGGAATTATGGGCTTGGTGCAAGGAAGAGCAGAAGTGAGATGATTTTCAAACTCCTGCCTTCAGCTCCCTGACATGATTGAAGTTTATGCTCTAGGTTAAGTCGTGAGAGAGACACTATTTCTTTGTATAGTGCTTGTCCAGTGAAAAATAAGGTTCCCATAACAGAAAGTAAATATGCTGTGGCAGTTCTTTGAATGGAGGAAAGGATGGGCGGGTGATCCTCTGAAGTGCACTTCTAAGTCAATCTCTGGTAGCTGCATTTCTAAAGAAAAGTTTAACCTGGGTTTCCCAGTCTCAGTGAAAAAATCCCTATTCTCAAAGTGTCTCTTAAGGTCAAATTTATACCAATACCTTTATCCATCTTGACTTTAAAATCCTGGATGGGAGCATTGTGCTACTGAAAACCTGAGCTCATATTTTAACAGGAGAGCCATTCTGTGACTGCAATACAGTCTTGGTGTTGTCATGTATGTCAGAGATGCACAACATTCCTGTAAATACCACTTGTTTCATTGCCACTGGCTCCATTCTCTTCTCTCTACTTTCCTTAGTTTGCACTTTCAGTGGCGTTGTTTCAGAAAGGAGAGACAGATGCTGAAAGATGTAGGAAAGACTCCACAAGGCAATGCGACAGTTTTTGGCTAACGTTTTAAACTGTGTGCAATCTGTATGGAAAAGGTGAGTTCATGTGTTTGAAAGCCAGACTATTTTAATCTCAAAACTTAGGCAGGAAGACTCTTTCCATTACTTTTTATCATTCTAACACAATCTTAACGAGTGCAGCCACTTGGAATAAAAGTTCTGAGGATGTTCAGTGTTGCTTTGAAAGTGTTTCCTACCATGGTCCCTTCTAGACGCAGAAAAATATGAATGTGCCAAAGGATAACCTGGCTTCTATCAGGCGTTCATAAACATGCAAGTCTGCTCATTCAGGCAGATGATTATAATTCGTTCCTATCAAAAACATTTGAACAGAGCTGTTGCAGGTGCCAAGTGCCACGCAGTCTGTCACTGGCAAACAGCTCTCCTTGCACGCTGCCTCCATGCAGTGTGGCACAAGCACTGAAGGTGGGTGCCAGATGTGATAAGGGAAAGCTGTATCCTCTGTGCTGGTAAAAAATGACAGCAGCAGAGGAGTAGAATAAGGTGAGAGGGGAAGTTAAGAGAGGGAAAAATACTGTAATGAACTAAACTACTGACTCATTGGCATAAAGTAGTTTAGCTGTAATGCCAGTGACATCAGTAGAGGTGCTTTGGAAGTGCAGTTGATTCAGGCTTCTAAAACAGAAATTAGAATCACATGTGATTCTCAGCGAGGTGAAGATTCCAAAATCCAAGTATTCTCAATAATGATAGCCAAAGCACATGAATGACTGCAAAAATCACCCGTATCTCTTACAAGCTGCCCACACTACAATGCAATCAAAGGCAGTCAAAACTCAGTATTTTCAGCTGCTGGCATCAATTTATTACAGAAGCAAAGGATCTCATTGGTATGTTATCTTTAAATTGCCTTTTATCACACTTTGAAGTAAATGAAATTTGGTATGACACTTTGAAGAAACTCCTCAGATTAATGACAGACTGTGCCAGTCTGTACTGAGCCATGTTTTAGGTTTTTGTTTTTGGTTTGTTTTTTGTGGCCCCTGCACCTGTTTGTGATGTGAAGTGCGATTTCAGGCAGGAATGAATTTGGTCAGAAATCACTTAACACATCAGTGTTGCAGAAGGACAGATCAGGTCATAATGCTGAAAGGGTGGCTTTGTCTCATTTTCTACTCCCCACAAGCAGAGGCAATGATGGTTTCAGCAGCCATCAGGCTGTGTTTCGGGCAGGATGTGGGCAGGACACAAAGCCAATGAGATCACATCTGCCTTTTTGCCAGGGTGCTCGTTGTGAGGGTCAGCTCTGGGGTGCTTTCAGCTGCAGGTATGTTGGTGTGCGGGTGGAGAGGCATGCAAAAAAAAAAAAAAACCAAACACCCACAACCAGCCAAACAACAGAGAGCATTTGCTTTCTCAATCTTTTCTCCTACTTCTCAGCCTGTAGCTGCAGGCAGCCTCCACCTGCTGGGGTTTGCCAGACATGACAAGTTATCCTTGTCTGTGTGAGCCGGACAAGGATGTTGCCAGGTTCCACAGACTCCTAATTTCCTTACCTAGCACCTCGATGAAGATGGGCTGGTTGAAGGGCAGATCATTACTGATCACTGTATAGAATCATAGAGCGGCTTGGATTGGAAGGGACCTACAAGATCTAGTTCCAACTCCCTGCTATAGGCAGGGACTATGAAAGGCATTGCTCAGGCCACTGCTGCTCATTCACAGAGCAGTGCTAGTTGAGCCAAACTGTGATTCTCAGCATGTTATGGGGTGAGTTTTGTGCACAGCTAACGCTGCTACACAGCTGTTTTGCGTTGTTCCAGCAAGGATGCTGCTGCTAACTGCTGTGTTTTGGGGGTGAGGAGTTCTCTCCCTCCAGCCAACTCTGCCTGTCGTGCTGCAAAAATAAAATATGTAAAAATTAAAAATTAATCTTGCCAACGTCCTCTACCTTCAAGAAGGATTCATTGTGGAAGGACAGCATTGCCATAGCAACGAGGACTCTTCAGATGGCTGTAAATCTGGTGAATTTCCAAGACACAAAAGCTTGCTCAGAGCCCAGAAGTACCTGGATAGAAAACAAAACAGATGGTAAATTCTCCACAGCTTTTGCAGTATCGTATTTTGCCAGTTATTCCCCACTTTCTCATATGTCCAGACTGTTTGTTTTACAATGAATTTGTGATCTGTGACAGATTCAAGACTTTGCACAGTGGAATTGGAAGTCAGCACCTCTTTTCCCACTGTGGCCTTCTCAGCATGGCCTTATTAATGGCTATCAGCCTGCTCTTAAAATAGCAGCAATGATCATTTGACTCTCAGCCATCAGAGAAGCGTCCTTAATACTTAATTGTTCTATACAATGATATACCCTAAAGTGTATGGAGTTGTGATCTTTGGGACAGTTACTTTTCACCATCTGAAAATCACTTGTGTTGTAACCTGCGTTTGCAATGCCAGAATTGGACTCTCAGCAGGGAAATTTTCTTCATAGTGAAAGAGTTTTGAAGTCTAAAGGGCAGTGCAGCACTAGCACAAGGATGATAATCTTCTCTAAAATGTACGTGCTGCCGAGTGTCACAGCTTCTTGCCATGGGCACAAATTAGTTTTCAGACACACCAACACTTCTGCTCACTTACACAAGTTAAGAGGAATGTTGTTCTGTCTGTGACTTCTGCACAGACTCCGTGTGACACCTGTGGGGTTTTCTTAATTTTAATTCTGCCTGAAAGATAATGGCTGATAGTGTTGTGATCTTAACGTAGGAGGTGACAGCAAACTTTCTTTCTTTTGGAAAAACTAATAGTAAAAAATATCAGTCTGAGTGAAGAATTTGGTGTGGTTTGCCTTGTTCAGGTGAACGTGCTTCACAGGTAAGAGAAAGCATTGGAGCATGAACTGCTTGTGAGCAGCTTCATTAGGAAAGAATTCCTCCTAGCTGAGACATCGATGAGGAATTGACCTCTGAGAATGAGAGCTGCTATTTTAATACAAGCATAATTCTGCAGGTATTTCACATATTAACTATTGCCCTAATCCTCTGAGCGTGATGAGCCTTTCTTCCAGCCAATTTTTTGACACTTGTGAGAGCTATTGCATTTTGGAACAGCCACCAAAGGAGTGGAGTTGAACAAGAACCCCTATTCTGGGTTGCCCTGCGTACTTTTGGGCGTTGCAAAGAACTGAGCACTTCTGCATGGCACAGCACCAGTGAACCCTGAGCTGCTGAGCCCTGATGGCTGCCACTGCTTTTGTATTGCACCTTGGGAACGTTCATTCTGCCTTCAAATTAATTTCTGCTCTACTTTTCTGGTCCTTAGGCTGCTCGTGAACTTGTTTTAGTGCAGGGAAAGTGATTTACTGCATTTAGGAAGGTTGGTAATAGGGAATTGAAGATAACGCGACTTTATTTTAACGATGGAGTTTGCCAATATCAAATTTTAATTCTTAACCAGCACATTTTCAGTTGTAAACTGCTGTTCCTGAGCATATCCTTCATCACTTAAATGGCCCTTTTTAAGCCTTCCATTTGCCAAATGCCTACAGGGAAAGTAATAACTGTAGTTAAAACAGAATATAGTTACAATATGCCCCGTGGATACATTTTAAAATGAAATGCCATGTCTTGAGTAGAAGAAGTTAACATCATTTGCGATTTCAAGCCAGTTACTATCAATGATTATTTGTGCTAGGCTGTAATGCGTGTTACACAGCATCTATTTAAAGACTGAGGTGGATGTTCTCCCTTGTAATTGTCCTGCTGCTGAGATTTTTCACCTTGACTGAATAAAATTAATCATTAAAACAAGCAAATACTTATATTGGAATATTTGTCAGAAAAAGAATCTTAATTCCTTATCCCGGCTTTTCTTGTTTCTCACCCAGAGACAGCTGAAGAACTTCATTGCTGTAGTATCCTAATGTGATGTTTGGCACTGCTCAGCTGGGGAGCAGTAATTGTGCTTCATTTCTTTATTTCTCTGCTCAAAGGCAGCAATTCTGGCACTTCATTACAGCACCATATGATGACAATCAGTAAATGGGTGTTGAGGGGGAAACAGGAAATTCCCCACACCCTTGCGCTCCACAATTTTTAACAATATGCCTGTAATGAAAATTTATGCTGTTTTATGATCTGCGTTGGATTTAAAATGTCAAAACTGAGATGCTGCTTAAATTATGGGCTTGAATCAAGGACACATCATTCATTCCTCTGCCGTAAAAAGCGGAGAAATTACTGTTATTTTTAACAATTGCACAATCGGTATTTTTGCCGGCGTGTCTTCAGCAATGAATTATGAATCTCTCGTGATGACAGGCATTTAGGGAACTATGTAGGCTAATGTGTCTCATCACGGATAGATTCAGATAAATGAATGTCTCTAACACAGTGTGGTCGTTCTCAAGGGTTGGGGCAATGTTGGCCATTTCCTTCCTGCTGTACCTTCCTTCTCCGAAATGCTGAATTTCTGCATCCATCCCAAAGAAGCAGTGAAGTGTTCTGACAGATGTAACTCAAGAGAATGATGACGCGCCATGGCTATGGGTGGCAAATAAGAGGCAGACGGTTCATTGGTGGATCTGCTGTATCCACAGGCAGAGCCTTTTGCTACACGAGCAAAAGAGATGTGCAATAATACTTTGACTATAATAGACGTAATCTGTTTAGATTTTCTTGTTCGAATAAATAACAAGAGCGGCTAAGGTCAGTTTGCTTGGTAAGGGAAATGGAATTTCTAATGTTCTGTGATGTTTCATTTCAGCGTGGTATTTTCTCACGTTGAGGAAATTGAACAACTGATGGAAAAACAAAGTTCAGAGCAATGTGTACCTTTAAGCAAACATTCCTTCCTTTGGGATATTTAGGTTTTGTGTTTTGCAGGGAACACTGGAAAAGCCTGCTAGAGCACAGTGGCAGAGACATGGAATAATCACATGAAGCTAAATATATGTAATTTTCTGAAATTACAATCTGATAATTACAACTTAAGTGCTGTTTTTAATCACTGTGTTAAAATGATGAGAAATTTTGAGTTTCAGAATAAAAAAGCTGTTTCTCTGCCCACACAATAACTGTCTTCTTGTTCATCTTAATACAACTACCAAGGCAATGCTGTATTGATTAATTCTGTACGCTGTGCCTTGATACCTAATTATTTCTTTTGTCAGCTTGTTGAAATCGGCAAAAATGTCTGATCTTATTCTGCTGTAATGATTTCTATATGAATTTTCAAACAATGAGATCTTCACTTGTATGTACTTGCAGCTCTGATGTTTTAGTCTGTAACTCTGGTGTGCCAGCAGAAGTGATTAATTCCTATTGCTTTTGGGGAGAGAAAAAATGACTGCAGTAAAGCTCTTCTACACTGAAGCCTTTTCTTTTTCTTTCTTTCTTTTGTCTGTAATACAGCAGCTGTTCTGTGCTCGCTTCTTTATTTGTTGATTTTTATTTTTATTTTGGACACAACTTGAATCTTTTTCTTCTTTATTTGTGGCGTTGTCAGCAATTTCCTGATAGATATTCTGCCTTGTCTTTTTTCAGTAGTGATCCAATAGTTACAAAATTTACACTATAAAGACATCAGTGCTTGTTGCTGAATATCTAACATACATTATATGCTTGATTTGCATTCTGGTGGTGCCTTGACCAATGTAACGTTAACATAGATGTGGCAAGAAGCCATCCCTTGTATTGAGTGTAGTTATAAATACATTTTCTGTGGGCTATGCTGGGATTTTACTCTGAGAGAGGGCTCGTTTGTAGAGTGATTGCAGAGTGAACAATGATTACAACCAGTGTTTACAATGATTCTTTTCATTTATGGTAACTGGTAAATAGTTTTCCAAGAAGAGCAATGAATCTAAGAGATCTGTCAGGTAAAGGCATTTGGTATTTACAGCAGTATTCAGCAGAGCTGAAATACCTAAGTTAAAAATAATAATTTCAAGCACCGAGAATGAGTAATTACTTTGATTTAACGTGAAGTTTCCTAACCATCAGAGTTCAGCCTCTGCTCAGGTGTGTCCCCGTCTGATTACCTTGTGTTCATTATTGGGCTGACAGTCAGGATCCAAAAACGATCTCTTTTGGAACCTCCTCGACTCGATCCCTCATTCTTTGTTAAAAAAAAATAAAGCTGGTCACTTCCAAAGAGATCAACAAAACTGTCCAGAACAAAGCAAAGAAACAGAGCCTTAAGGAGATGGGAATTCCCACTCCCCAATGGGAGAACACAGGATGTTTTTATCTAGATTGCTAATTAGAAAAAGGAAGCTCTCTCCTCGTAGGTGAAAAACTTTCATTTGAGATCTCTTTGACTGAAGCAATCGAGAAAAAATTCCTTTTTTTGAGTATTTTTAAAAGTGGATTTATTTACACTTGCAGCTCTTAAAATGAGAGTAGATTAGAATGAAACAATTCAGAAAATCATTGCTTTAGCTTCCTTGGATGCTTCCCTCTCCCATGCGTTGTGCACTGTGTTTAGATAGCTTATCCCAAGACAGATACCCCTTTGGGAGCCACGTGCCCAAAGGGACCTAAGAATGTCTGTTATAAAATGGTTATAGGGGAGAAAACATTCCAGAGCTTGTATCTTGAAAACTTGTATAGAACTAACAAAAGTAATTTATCTGGGCTTTCTGACCTGTAAGGCTGTCTGCAAAGAATTTGAGAATTGATCACAGGAAAGTAGTGAAGATTTTTTTATGATGGAAAGCTTCCCAGAGACATAAACATAGAAATCAGGATAGTTCTTCTTTGATATAACACTTTGCCAATGCACAAATCAGTTTCTCAATGCAAGGTTTTTGCTCCATCACTTGTTCTCACTGTCCCCACAGCAGAGTAATGTCAGTGACTCTCTCTGGTCAAATGTTACTGCTGATAGCAATGCTTTCTGTACAGCTTGTTAACAGTTAGAAAAGATAGCAGTGTGAGCTAAGATACATTTGTTCATAAGAACTTGTGTCCCTTCAAGCCCTGAGAACCTGAGCTTTCCATTTTGCCCATTTCAATATGGCATTGCAGTGATTCTGCAATGAAAGAACTGTAATACAGGCAGACCAAACTCTCCTTATCAGCATTTTGCACACACTGTACCATGTACATCAGAGCAGAAGCAAGTGAACAGTAAATATCCAGCAAAAGTTTGCAAGACTTCAGTCTTTCAATGCCTATGAAAATTTTCAAGACTGCAAGTATTTGCTAGATTGCATTATCTTAACAATTACATTAAAAACCTTTTTTTTCTAGAGAAGCATCTCTCACTTGGTCTCTTGCTCTTGCTAAATAAGCAATATTTTCTTTAAATTGTAACCAATGACAGCAAAAGTGATATAAAAATGACAAGTTGGCATTCTGGCTCTGAACTTCATTGTGATCTGCATTCCTCTTTGTGTCTTGTTCTTTCATCTTTTATAGGTATGAAAGATTTGAACAATTTTCCTGCTAGGGCTAAGGGAAATAATGTTGTATTGCTGTTAAAACCGGTCATTATTCATGTATAAACAGCTCAATTACTGTTTCTCATACCCAATTTTTGAATAAAATATTGATGATGACATATAAATAACTTGTCATGACTTAGCAGAAGCTCTACAAAGCTATTAGAGAAATAAATTGCGAAACTGAGGTACATTCAATAACTGTGTCAAGTGAAAGTCAATATATACAGTTCAGCTGAGGTTTTCTCAGTTTGAATCCTTCTAGGAAGTTCATGTTAACAAAAATCTTGGACACGTTGTCTCCTGATGGCGTGTGATCATGGAAGGGCTGTGATCTTGGGCAGAGGGGGAAGATTCATGGGGCTGAAATTGGAAGACCTTCAAGGTAAGACTGGAACTGGACTCACTGTGAGTTCAGAGAACAACTCTTGATTCTTACGCTATAATATCAGCGCACAAGCAAGAAGCAACGCTTCTACTTTTAATGCTGAATAGGTCTGAATACTTTAATACTCTTACATGAAAAGGGAAGACTGCCAAAACACCCAGACAAACAATTCAGTAGCCAAAGGAAAACAATTGTTTTGTCTTTGGCTATGAAACAGCAACTATACGGTTAAGTCTTTATAATTTCGTAACCCATGTTAGTACATCTGTAACTTTATTTGCCTTGTAAAGAAACTGGATGCTGTTTTCTCTCTTCTGATCTTTTATTTTCTTAGGGCCTTGTCATGAAAGCCACTTTAATCTTCGTAGATAAATCTTCAGGTTTGTGGATTTTTTTTTCTCTTAAGACCTCAGCTGCCTTAAGTCTTTCCATTTCATCATCTTTAAATTTTTTTCGGCAATTTGAAGCCCTATTTATAAACGGATATGATTAAGATTAGGCTATAATAAGTGCTAATCTTTTCCTCCAACTAGGGAGATAAAGCCTATCTTAAACCTGGATGGCTTAAGACAAGTTTTGTTTCTTTATCTGTACAAAGTGAACAAATAAAACACTATCCAGCAGCTGTATTCACAGGAAGCACTGAAGATAATCCCTTCCATTTATTATTGCAAAGTGTTTTTCTTTTTAGGCATCTACCTGCTCAACTTTCAGATGTGTAGGCTGTTGATTACAGAGCTGAAACTTGCTAATGAAAACTGAAAGTCACCTGGTCTGTCATCAAGGCCAATATTTGGCTCTTTTTTTTTAATATTTCTGATTGAATTTGAGGTGAACAGGGACAAGTCCTTCAAGGCATCTGTAAGCAGAAATCAATCACCCTGTCTTTGCACCACTCCTTCAGGTGAATGATCTGTCTTTTTATCAGGTAAGCCCAAATGCTTTGGTGTGCATCCCTCTCTGCAGTTCTCAGTTCAGTTCTACGAGTGCCTAGAAGAGCCCAAGGTTGAGCCCAAGGCTTTTAGTCCAACAAGGGCTTCTGACTAAGCAAAGCAACCCCAATTGGTGCAGAATGCTAAACAATCATCGAACATGATAATGTAACCCTGGAGTTCTGGGGAGCCTGAAGGGCAGTTTTGAAAGCAAACATAACACATCGTAGAGTCTTTGACCTCAAGATTTTTATAGAACGACAGGCTGAAATGCTGAAATGAGCATTTTATGACACGGAACAATAGCTTTGGCACACAGACCACAGGAGTCATCTACCCCCTGGATAACTTTGGTGTTTCCTCACTGCCTTCCTTGAATATGCCCAATGCCTGTGTTTCTTCTGAGCAGATTTAACCAGCCCTTGTGCATCAAGCAAAGGGGATTATGCTGTTTAGGAGTTAGCGTGCATTTAAATAGCTTTAATACTCCAGACCATCTTAAATGGGATCTGATGTAAGGAACCATGCTGCACAGCTGGTTGATTGGTGTCTTTCATTCTCCCTATCAATCTGCAGCCAAAAACACTGAAGGAAGAACAAAATTCTTGCTGTATGATGAAGTAGAGCAAGTAATTCATTCCTAATAACTAACCTGATCTCCTGAAGACTGCAAATACCCTGCTTTTATTGGAAGTGTATTAGTAGTACACGGTCAGGTAAATAAAATGATTTCCATTTCCTGCCTGAACATGAGACCAAGTTGTTCCAAAGCAAATTTAAAGTTCATTTCCTGCAAATATGGGTATATGAGATTTTAAAACTAGCTTTTCATTCATGAAAATGGGATTTGAATGACATGAACGTTTGTGGAAAGCAAACAACAACAACAAAAAAAGTTTGAGAGAAAACAAAAAGATCCTTTCCTCATTTTCATTATTAACCTATTAACTCATTGCTCCCTGGCCCCACAAAGCCTGAAGTCTTAAGTCTTGTACCTTGCCTTCATAAAGAACAGTGTCTCCCTGTTGTTTTATCAGCCTCTGCTGTAGGCACACAGTGCTACAGCCACCGCAGACCGAGGCAGGATGGGCAGGGTGACTTTATTGAAGCAGAGCCTGCTCCCCTCCTTGGCAGCTTTCCCCTGCAGCCCACCTCTGTACTGGCACACAGCTGCACACAGTGACTCACCTCCTTTGGGAATGCAGGAAGCTGGCTGGAAGTAAAATTGGCCAAATCAAGCCTGAGGGCCACAGAGCACTTAACATTCATCTGTCTCAAGGGCTGAGCCTTATTAGTGGCATGAAAATGTGGTCAGAGAACGTGATCTTGGAATAGCTTATGTTGGAGGGGACCCTTAAAGATCATCTAGTTCCAACCCCCTGCCACGGGCAGGGTTGCCAGCCATAGACCAGGCTGCTCAGGGTCCCATCCAACCTGGCCTTGAATGCCTCCAGAGATGGGGCATCCACGACCTCTCTTGGCAGCCTGTGCCAATGCCTCATCACCCTCTGATAAAAACGTGATACAGGGAGCTGACTAGGGAGGCCCCAATAACTGACAGGCTCAACCCATAAATTGCCCAGAACTAAACTGAACAGACCTCCTTAATTCCCTATTTCATCTGCCAGCTTTTTCTGCCTCTGCAAAGAGGGACTTAGTCATATGTACCTTACCTGAAGTTACAAGATGAACCATTTAAAAATGACTGAGTTTTGGAGTTTCACAGACCTGATCCAATGACAGCTGCTTCCAATTATTACAGAAGAATAATCATTACTATTATTACTTAAAATCTGTTGCTCGAAATAAATTTAAGGGGCTGCAAATCAAAATAGGAATATGACCCTATAATTCAGTCTTGGTGAAGTTATTTTGTCTCTGTGCTCAGGTGTTCTTTCTAACTGTAGCTTTAAATACACAGGTTCAAAAACACTGCTCTGAATTACTATAATATGGAACTGAATAGACAAAATCTACCAAGTCAACAAACCTGGTTTCACCTGTTGAGAAGATCAATGTGGAACCAAAGGTAGTTAATGGCAACAGGAAAAACCTTGAGAAACACAGAAGGTTTATAACTTACAGCACAACTCCACCAGATGGATTTTAGTTGAATTTCAGCTTCTTTATAAACTTTATATTTACTTTCAAGAAAAGCGACTCTAAGAGAAATTATTCGTTCACCCCTTTATTGTATGTGATCTGCATTTGTGAAAGTTGATTGCAGAAATATGCAATTACATTTGATGATGAAAATCAGGTTAAAGTATAGAAATGAAGAATAGAACTGAAAACCAGAAATGACACACAAAATAGCTGAAACTTAAATCCTGTAATTATAAATACGGTGATGTGCAGAATGCCAGCATCAGACTCTGCATTACTTCATCTCTCATGTGTATAAATCTAACAGCTCAAGTCTCAAATAAAACAGGCTTTTGACACTCTTCCAGCTACAGCACTTGACCCAAAGCCCACAAAGTCAGCATGAATCACTGAAGTTTTGGCAGTAAAATGCCAATTTTTCTGGGAAAAAAGAAAGAATCTTACATATCAGCTAAAAGCATTGCATTTTTCCTAGCGGAGACTTTGAAATTACAAGTAATCTTAAGCACTGTAGCAATGAATGAGACGCAGTTTATCCAGAACAGCATTAATATTGCGTTCTTTAAAGATAAGAACCTACTGGCAACTGAAAGAGGAGATGTGATCTGAAGTCCTGCATTTAGGTGGCTATATGTGACAGGTTTTCCCTACAGGAAAGAATACGTTTAAATGCTAAACCAGATGCTTTCTCAGTGATGAGGGAACCCCAGTTGGCCGCCATGTTGGCCACCCTGTTGCGTGGTCTTTAGAAATATTTTCTTAAAGCAAATGATAATTTATTTCTCCCTTTTCATCAGAACATCTCCATTGAAACGTCTGTGACGTTGTTTTACAGCTGAGAATATCAGGACACATTTTTTTTAGATTTACACGTATTATACAAACTGCGATTCTTTCTCAAGATCAAAAACGCACACGTGTTTCCACAGGCTCTCAACACAAATTGCCTGTCAGGGTAATATCTTGAAAACCGTGCTGTAACCAGGATGATGAAAGAAAATTACTGGCAGGCAGATTATACAGCTGTGTAACTTATTTAGTGCCTCCCAGCCTGAATGCCTATGGGACAGATGCAAATTCTCCAACTGAAGCACATCTCAGAGCACATGCACTTCTAACAGACAGCGGCTCGCGCTTATTAAGCTTGGTTTGGGTCGCAAGCACAGTGTGCTTTTGCCTCAAATGACAGCTTCTCTCCAAAGACTTTTTTTTTTTTCTCCCCATCCATTACGAATAAGGATCTGGCCGCTGATATTAAAGGTCTAGGCTCGGAGCAAACAAACCGAAAGACGTGAGGGATTAAAACACGATTATCCTGTCACTCACTGTAGACATGCAACACAGACACCCATCGCTTTAACCACAACCCCCCCCGGCCGCAAGAAGTGCTCTCACCCCACACGGCTGTTTCGCCTCCCCTCCCCGCAGCGTGGAATGGACTCTCCCGCGCAGCCCGCCCCTGGTGAGGTAACGCGTCGCTGTTGCCATGGAAACGGCTGTGGCGTCGCCGCTGCGGGAACCGTTGAGACGGCTGAGGCGGGATCTTCCTTCCCGCCTTGTGCCCAGGTTCCGGCGTAAGATCCGTGTTGGTGGGCGTTCGATGCAGGTTGTGATACGTGCTGTAGTCAGCCTTTGGATTCTATGGGTTTATTAATGTGAGAAAGCTTGTCCGGATGGTGACTGCTCCCTGTGGTTTGAAACAAACTGCTGTGGTCTCATCTGTTTCGCGCTAAACTCCACGAGCTGCGATCGTCTCGTCCATTTTGAAGCTGTTAAGCTGTCCTTCAATGGATGAGGAAGAAATTTCAGCCAGCAGTTCAGTTTGCTTTTAGGTTCTCCTCCACCAGCTGTTAGTAATCACTGACCTGTGTGAATCCCTCAACTGAGATATCATTGAGATGCACTTTAATTGCACTAATGCTTATTTTCAGGTTTTGCGTGAACGGACAGCTGAACTTTAGCCCTTGAGCTCAGTTACCCATTCGATGTTTCCGAAATAGCTTCTCTGCAGCACTGAAGTCCTGCTTTTAGCTGGAATCTATCAACCAACAGCTGAAGAACCAAAGGTTTGTCATCTGTAAGTCTTTGCTGCTGTGCTTGCAATCGGCTGCTGGCGTGCTCCTTCAGCCTGCTTAGCCTGTGTTAGTTACACTGCAAATGTTCTAGAGCAGGGATGGATGTTAGGCTTCTTTTTGGGCTTCTTGCTGTATAAACTTGCCTGTTGGAAGAGTCCTTACTCCAGTCTGGAAATGCTGAGAGTAGGGAATAACTACTCTGCAAGTTACCTTCCCATTTTGAAACAATTTGGGTAGGACTGAAGACATTTATCATTATTCATATGTGAAGACGTTTATCATTACAAATCAGCTGAAACAGTTTGACTTTGTAGGCGTTGATATTGTTTTCTCCTCACTGCTTGGGTGTCCTTCCAGAAAAATGTATTTCACTGTGTATTAAGGTACTTTCTTTGAACTTCAGGGAATTGCCCACACGAAACTGAAAAGTAAGTTTTTCCCCTGGTATCGTGAATGTAACAACAAGCTTTTCTTTCAACTAAATATAATCTGGAGTTGTTTTAGGTTTTTAGTGACGCCATACAAACCACTTCCACTCTGCATTTCTCTTTCCATGCGCTGGTATTTCTTGGCTTTCTAACAATTTTTTTACTGTTTTTAATTTCAATCAAATGAACACTTCATAAGGTTTCTCATTGTAGATGATGCAAATTCTCTCTCTCTCTTTTTATTTTTTATTTTTTTAATTTTTTTTTATTTTTTCAGGAACAGACAATACTGGGAACCATGAACAAAAATAATTTTGTGATACTCCCAGGTTCAAAAAGCGGAACCTCTGTGAGATTAAAATCAAAGTAAGTTCATTTTATCTGACCGTGATAGAAATGTTGTATCAGCATTTTTATTAAGTTGTCAAGAACTGTTAGGTGGAACAGCTTATGTGTGTGCAAATGAAACACAGACAGAGTTGGATTAGTTTTAGATTAGCAAGATAAGCTTATATTGGAGAAGCTTTATCACTACAAAAACAAAGAAACAGCATTAACAAACCGTAAATATCTTCATGTTGTCTTCTGATCTGAGGCCTTTCAGGTCTTATGAGAGTAAAAACCTGCAGTTTACTGGAGAGACTGGAATCTCTGGATCTTCAGAATGCTGCTTCTTTCAGTAAAGCCCGCTATGACAGGGCAGTCTTGGTTGTGAGAAGGTTGTTCTTGACCTGCAGTTAACTTTGCAGAGCAGTTTTCAGTCTTACTAGAGACAGAAGGGTAACCTGCCTTTTCTTTTCCTTGCTGCTTTAGTGTCTTTCAGATGTCTTAATGTATTTCATGTAGTTCCTATTGTATATTTTACTACTGTGATTTCTCTAGAACTGTCAGAGAGTTGCAACTGGAGAAAATACAGTTGGAAATGGAAAACAAAGAGGTGGAGAAGAAATTACGACAACTGCAGTCCAACATGAGCAGAGAAAAAGAGGAGAGAAAGTAGGTGACGTTTCTGGGTGCAGACCCTGCAGTCAGTTAGCATACTACAGTCTGTACTAATAGCAGTATGAACAGAAATGATGAAAAGTATATGGCAGTAAGAAAAAATGTGGTGAAATATTCAACATGCTCTTGACCTTTTCTTCTGGGGAGCCTGTTGCTGCTGTTCTTAGCTGGTCCGTAGGGAGAGTTTTCCCTTTCCTTTTCCATCTTCCTTCTTCGTTTATTTTATTTTTATCCCCTAAAATAAACAGTAATCTGTTCTGTTAGAGTTAGTACATGTTTAATAAGCTCCTTCTTGCCTTCATTCATAGGAAATCAAGTGCTTATCATTGGAAGTCTGGACAAGCAGGAGCGATGACTGTCCAAGCCCTACTTTTATCACAAAACAAAGAAAAAATCAATAAGGTAATAAGCTATCAACATATTTGCAAATAATGCTATTTAAAATGAGAGATTTAGGTGATTTGTGCTACGAAATATGGGAATTTTAAATACAGCAGGAATAAAAAGCTGAGTAATTCTGAGTAAAATTTGTGTTTCCTTTTGAACTAGAGGAACATCAAGCTCTGCCTAGCCATCTGTTGTTTTTTTAATTGCAATAGATACTGGATTGGTAAAAGCTGTGCTAATTTGCTGTTGTGAGAGTCCAATTTGGTATAGCTGGAAGTCATCATAAGCCTGCTGTAATAAGTCTGTGGCATTGTGTCTTGAGTAACTTGAGCTGAGAAAGTTCTTTCCAGTATTTGTACTCTAATACATTAGTATGTAAATATATATGTCAACACTCTTTCCTGTAGGTTTCTTCAGGAAAAGTGAAGTTGCAGCTACTGAAAGAACCACTTCAAGGTAATGGTTTCTTTATTAACTTAATTAAGAACCCACTAACTTCTGGCAGAGTATCGGGTTCTTGAAGGTTGCTGCGATTAAGCAGTAAAGAATAAATCAGAGATTGTGGTAGCAGGTTATTTGGTTTTGTTATTTTTCCCCAGTGCCAAAGAAAGAACCATTTAAGCATGAAATGTCAAATTATGGAGCTCATGAAAAAACTGAAGCAAAGGAGATGGTTTCTCCTCGTCCACATACTAAGAATGCAGGGCTGGTAAGTATGTGGTATAAAAGGTATCAGTAGAATACGTGCATATAAAAGCTTTGTAACAGTATTTAGGCATGATTATGTGGTATAGTATATAGGAAAAGTGTGTGGCCTACAGGAAGGAGTCTGGCATAGGTCTCTTCAGTGAACTCCATATGTGGAGATACAGATGTGCACTCTTAAAACACACATTCAAGTCTGAATGTTAGTTTTTGTCTTATGCTAGCTTTTCTGTGCAGTGCTGTTGTATTGCAGTCAATGGAAGTGTGTTCCTTCTGCCTCCCTTCTTGGAGAGGGAAATGGAACTGAGTCGAACTTTCAGCCTTATTTTTCCTGGCAAATACGAGATTTTTATATATATTTTACACTTATTCAGCTGCTGGGAATAGTAAGTCATTTAGGGGCTGCTTGCTTCACTGGGATGGTCCACATGAGATGCCAAGTTAAAACTATTAGATGCACAGTAACTTACAAACAGGAGAAAAAAAATAGCTATCTAAGACTATTTTGAACCAACTTTAAATGATCTGACTTAACTGGAATGGAATTCTTATAGTAATAGGGTTTTTCCACCTGTTTGTATGAATATGTTGGTAGTGTTATACACGATGACATCCTCTTCAATTCAATGATTGCTTTCAATGATAACAGCTCAGTACACCTTAAGTAAAGGAAGGCTTTACGTGTTGATCTCCAGGAGTGGCAGAGATAAACAGCTCTCTTATCAGGTCTTTAACGGCGGGCTTCCCCATGCTTTGTTTTCATTGGTTGGCCCAGCATGTGCATGTGGCTGAGGAAGACTTGAGATTGCTGCGATAGAAGCAAGCTGAATGGTTGTAGGCAGATAGCGCATATCCAGTAGTCTGTGCATATGTTGTACTTCTAAATACTTCGTACTTAAATACTTAGATAAGCAGGATGCGTTGATAATTCTGTCTGCTTTCTGAACTCGGGCTTGCTGGCAAAGTTACACTGGAAATCATCATTATGAACGATGAGCTTGTGTGTGTGTCTTTTAGCAAAGGCAAGCAGGAAGCCTACCCTCCAAAACTCCTCTGAACATTACCTGGCATCAGAACCACCTGCGTTTTTGCTTGTCTTAGCGCTCAGCTGGAATTCATTCATTCCCCGCCTGTTTAGTGCGGTGACCGCCTGGGGACACCGGCTGTCCCCGAGATCACCGCCAGGGGGCGCTGCGGCTCCACTACGGCTCCAGGCGGGGCAGCGGGTCCGGCCGCGATCCGCGGCTGCTGCTCTGCGAGCCTCTGTGACTGCGGGTTATTGGATTGTTGTTCGGCACGCTTGTGTGAACTCTTCGCACTCTGTTGATTGTTGACGTTAGCGTGTGTTTGCCACCGTCTCTCTGCTTTCTATATCTGGTTCTCTTGATTCTTCTATTGTGCCGTTTGGTGGGAAGTTTATTTATAACAAATAAAAAGGTTTCATGTTATTCCATAAACAGACAGAAGCCAGTACACGTCCTGGAAAACTGCAAGTTGTTGATCCCTTCAGATTTACTTCATTGGTGAATGAAACAAACATTAATCATGAGGAGAAGGTGGACAGCAAGCGCGGGGTCACTTCAAACAAGTTGACATCCTCACCAGCGTCAGCAGTCACTGCTGAGGTACTGTGCAGTTCAAAGCCAAAATCCTTTTAAATGTTTGTGACACCTTCAGCTGAGTGATCTGAGGTTTCACTGTGTGCCGAGGGATCAAATTGTCAACTTTAACAGTCTAGTGACCTGCAATTATGTATATCTGACCTATATACGCAGGATGTAGGCTCTCTGACTAATGCTTTGTGCCTCCTAAAGTATTTACTTCTTTTTTTGCATATGCTATTTTTTTCCCCCTTATTTTGCTCTTGACAGAACACTTGAGTTTAGTTGTGGGCAAGATCACTTAACAATTGAGTGGGTTTGATTATCAGAGCAGCACAGAAAACTGGGTTCTGCATTTCCTTAGCTGAGAATAAAAATGTTGATATTGTGTATGTAACCAGAGAGAGGATTATTATCAGAAGTGCTGTATTAATGATGCTGTGGAACTGATTTAGGAGCTCTCTTCAGAATCGGACTGGACAGGTCTTGACAATCAGGACACAGGGATCTTACTAAATGGCATGTTTAATGAGGAGGAATCTGCAAAGATTTTTCAGGAAGCTTTGATTCAATGGAGGAACGGTAATCGTGACCACAGACCAGAACAGCATACTGGTGAGGTTCTACCAGGTATGATTTCTTTGTTGTTGTTTGAACTGCAATTTTAAAAGCATTAGTAGCCATTTGGATAAGTTAGCAGCTATCTTAAGTAGCAAGGATGGGTTTTCTGCCAGAACAATGAATGTTTATTCTTTCCTCTACGTTCTACTGTAAATTAGCAACAACCTATTAAGTTTTATGGCTACCACCACTGCTGAAAATACTGTGCAATGACTGGTTTTAAGATCTCATGCACCCTACTGAGATTATTTTTTAATTTACTTTTAGTAATAAGAAGTCAGGTAACAGTTAGATGCACAATCCTATCTAAACCTGCATAAAACCAGTGTTTTCTGCAAATTCTGACAGCATGAATTCCTTCTGGCTGAGTCCAGTAAGTGGAAACAAGTTGTAAATTATGCTTTAAATGACTCAAATCTCCCTTTATCTTTTTGTAGAACAAGATTATCCTGATATCCTAAATGATAGAATTGAGCAAAGGCTTAGGTGGGCATAGACTGCTGGCTTGATGTTCATTCAAAAATAACGTACCTAAATATTGAACTTGTAAATATCTGCATTTGTGTTGTTTTCTTTAATCATTCTAATAGAATCTGTGGAAAATCATGAGGTACAGACCAATCTTTCTGTTATGAAAGAACACGTCCAAATTCAGTTCAAGGAGAGTGGCCTGAGCTACATGGAGAAACTCTTGCTTAAGAAATACAAAAGGTATTGTGGAAGTGGCTGGTACTAGCAAAAGTAGTCAGAAATGCTTCATGGCACTAACAGAATTCCATTGGAACTTTGTGATGCTGGGGGATTGATTAGGATGTCTGTTTACTGGGTATGTAATTGTGCAATGTAGCCATTGTAGCCAGACTTGATGACTTCATATATCAGAATTACTGCAGAGTATTTGAAGAGAGTCTTTGCTGTCAATGGGTTGCAGAATTTGAAGGCCAATGATGATATTTGGAAGCCTGATTTTTATTTCAGGAATTTTATACAGGAAAAAGTGTGCCCTTTAAGATAGTGCTGTAAATATAACAAACACTTGCTGAGTTCCTGCAGCACGAGGTTATCCCATCATTCATTGAACAGAAGTGGCTGCTTTTTAGCAGTAGTAAACAGTATGGATTTTTTTTGGATGACATAAAAAAAAAAGCTAACTTTTTAAAAGCCTGATTATAATTTCTTTTTTTGTTGGTGATGGTGGATTATTTTTCTTTTTTTTCTTTTTTTTATTAGGACTTCTGCTGATGAAATGCCTTCTAGTCGCCTTACAGATTTAAGGCCTGAGCGTAAACTGACTGCATTACACAAAGCTGTGACTGGAGGAGAGGAAGAAGGAAATGCTGGTCATACAGATGATTTAACAGGTGTAGTAGACTTGTCATTGAAATTAAATATTACATATTTGGGAGGTAGATACTTTTTAGCTATGGTTTTTGAAATATACATTCTTAAACAGTTTCTGCCTGAAAAAAGCAAGCAACTAACTTAGAAAGTAACGTAATAGTTTGTGTTTTTAGAAACGTATCACAGGCATGAGAAAATAAAATGCGTTATATTAATTATATTTTGTAGTTGAGGAGGTGAGGAGATACTGGACATCTGTTTTTAGAGAGGAAGAACCCAAGAGTGGTACGGAAAGTGTGGAGTCATCTCTGAAAATTGAACTTCTTGATGATGTAAGTATGTGCTGAAGAACTTTGTAAACCTTCACAGCCATCTTGTATGGTTTAAGTATTGACCTGTTGAAATCTTAAACTAGCAACGACATAGTAATTTGTAATGAAAATATATGCACACATTGCATCTTCTGATCATCTTCATAAAAACATGGAAACTGCAGCTTTCACTTCACAGTAATTTTCTCCTGTGGTGTCTGTGGATCCTTAATGTATAGGAATGACACAGAAATGAAGTCTGCAGGCATTTTGTCACTTTGGTTTGTGGTACTTAGACTTATATTTTATTGCTGAATATGTATTTGTTTTTAATTAGTCTTACGACGTGGAGTTGGAAGAATCGTGTGACTTCTTGGTGTGTGAAGCTGAGGCTACAGGAATGAATAACCAGAGAAATATGGAACCGTTTGAAGAGTTTGGAAGGTGTGAGAAGAGATTATTTGTGAGAGGAAAGGAGTGATTTCTAATTTGATTAATGTTCACAAGTAACTGGCAGAACTTATCCTTAATAATTAGAACTGATATCAAGTGAAATGTGCGATTTTTCTGACATCCCAAAGTGTAGTTGGTAGGATGTGATCTGTTTTGGTGTATTTTACTCCTGTAATCTTTCCTCTGTTTCCAAGTGCTTCAGCAATTGCAGATCAGCAAAACACAATGCCAGACCTTTTGCCAAAGGAGACTGCAGCCATGATGAAGTCATCTTGTCACTCGACTTTTGCGGCTGATGCTCAAAGTCGTTCACCTTCTGATGGAAATCTTGTTTCCTCTAAAGAAATCTGGCAAGGTAGATTTTCATAGCTTTCTTTTTTCTGTTGTATACATAAGTTTTATATGCAGTTCTATCATTCTCATGATAGTCAGCTATTGATAATAGTAATTTTTTTTAAATTAACCATTTGTTGAGCTATGTATGTGCCATGAGCACAACTTGTGTGGTAGTTATCTCACTTCTGTGAGCTTTTATTTGAACGATAGCTGCTCTAATGTGAGTTGTAGACTGGAAAGAAATCCATTGTTAAGCAGAATGTGATCTTACAAATCTGTTTCAGTGTACAGTATTAAACATGTGGCACGTGTCTTTTTATCCTTGCCCATTGCAAGAGGCTTGGAACTAAATGCTCTTTAAAGATCCCTCCCAATTCAAACCGTTCTATGATTCTTTTCATGTAGGAAAAATGCTTTTATATTGATTAGCTGAAGAAAAGTATAGATTATAATATTTGCTGTGTGAAAGATGGTCTCTGGTATAAGTGTTCCAGTGCCTGTTGCATTCAGCGTAGTCATGATGAATTCTTACACACATCAGTGGTTCCAGGGATCTTATTCTGTGTCTTAAGCATATTCAGAGTAGGGCACTTGATTAATTTTAAGAAATGTGTTGGTCTGTAAGGATCCTTTTTTTCTTAACCTTGCAAGTACCAAAGGCTTGCTCCAGCATTCAGGACCTAAAGTGTGTTCTGTTTGTACTTAATACAAGGAACTGTTTATATGAGTCTTCAAACAGGGGGGAGGAGGATCGAGAGTTGACAAATGAGGTGCAGCTTATGCTTTTTTATAGTAAGTGCAGAAAACTTAATAGATTTCTTCATATCACCTTATGTTAAATGCAGCAGATACAGTAAGTGTGCTTTAATACAAAATCAATAACGATTTTCCTTTTAATAATTCTTAATTTCAGGAGATGGGAGATGGGTTACTGACATGAGCTTAAGCAAGCAAGCTGATGAGTCTGTAGTTCAGGCTGTCTTAGGAAGTCAAATGAGTAGATCTTCAAGTGGTCTCAAGACTCATAGAATTTCTCCTCTGGTAACATGCAGACCATGCTCAGGTAAGAATAATAATCTTGAGATCCTGCTTTAATAGTTTATTTTGCCTAGTATTTATTTTTAAGCACATTTGTAACCTTGTTTCTTTAAAGCAGAGAATGTGTTTTATGGATCTATTTGTTGTAGGCCCCCTGTTTGTGTTGAAAGATGTTGAACTGGGAAATTATTTTGGTTTTTTGTTCCAAATACAGAGTAAAAGAAGAAGAAACAACCACCAAAACATCAATATTACAAAAGTTTTGGAGTTTTGACAGGTATTTAAATGACAGGGATGGTTTCAGCTGCCTATATGAGGACAACCAATACCTGACACACAGCTCTTTTTCTCTTACAAATGTTCCTGACAGCCTTGGATTGCTTTAGATGAGTGGAACATATGCAGTCTTTGAGTCAGTTTGACTTGTTCCAGCTAGGAAGCACAGAGTTTGAGATTTGTCTGTATGAGTAGTAACTGTTTAAATTAATGATTGATTTTAATCCATTTAGATCAACTCGTAACTTAAACTACAGGTTACGTCATTGATTATTTTTATCTTTAAGAAATCTTCATTATCTTTATGAAATCTTGAGTTTGCTACAAGTTGTGATCTTGTGTGATTTCAGGGAATGATTCTATCAGACCTCGATCATCAGATGTGCTGCAACGTAAACTGACCAGAGATTGTTCAAAATACACTCATCCAAGACCAGAGAGTTCACCTCTGCGTGCATTTAGAGCTAATACTGAGATATCAAAGCACAAGGATGTTGATGTAATTAAACAAGATGAGCATTGTTGGGAATATGCTGCTGACCAAGAAGCCTTACTCTGTCTGGAAAAAGAATTACAAACTTATAGAGGTAAGTGATAATATTGCTTTTTCCCCTTAGAGGTAAGGTAATGAAAGCATGTAGCTATTTCCTTATTTTTTGCCCTAATATCAGTTAGATCTAATAATATGAAACCAATTAACTATGCAAGACTAGTTGAACTGTGATTTATTTCTGTTTGATCATGCTTTAATCTACCCCTAATTTAGTAGAAGCAGCTGTTTCATGCAACTGTCTTAATTATTTTATTTATACTCTGCGATTTCACTGCAGGGATCTGCAGAATATGTGTATGGTATCAGATAAAGATTTGCTTTCAAATAAGTATCCTTTCCTTCAATATGTATCCTTACCTTCAAAATGGGCACCTTAACTGTTGTTAGAAGCTAGATTTGTGATACAGGGCTAGCAGGAAAGGGAAAAGATGGACAGAAAATTCTGTGAACCTATCCTGATGAGAATTGCCAGTAATGAGGCACTATGGATCTGATATTGTCTCACTTTGGGTTTGACTCGAGCAACTTTGCTTTAAGACTGTCCCAGTCTTTATTTCCCCTTTTCATTCCACTTCCTTGGAATATTTTTCATATGTGTGGAAGCCTGTAGCAAAAATGTGTGACTAGCTGGAAAAATAATAATGCTTGCATCTGTGTTATCTAACAACTCTAGGCTGTGGCACTGGCTGATTATCCCTTTGGATTAGTACTTGTTGTGTATCCACTACTGTTTTAAGTGCATTCTGCCATTATCAGTCTGCCTTTGCTGCTGTACACCAAGGTCTCCTACTGGACCTTACCAACAGTGTTTCTTATTGTGTTGGTGTAAGCAGCTCAGAACTGAACTCTCCATTATTTCTAATGATATAGGAGCCATATAATAAAAAGTCATAATTCACTTGAGGGCTTGTAATGGCATCCTTTACCAGTTACAATTAGTTAAACACTTAATGCTTTCGTTGATACTGTGAAACTCTTTAAAATTGATAGTGTAAATAATGTAGGTTTTATTTTCTTGGTTATATTAGTCACTGAAATGACTGCAGATATTTCAGATCCTCAAGAAAAACTTTACAGCCTAACTTCTGAAGACGTAACCTCCTCCAGCAGACGTTCAAGGAAGATATATGGAAGTGTTACAGATTTCCATAAAACCCTGGATCTAAAAGACTACAGCACAGCTGATATGCTTGGGTAAGTTAAATTCCTCAAGTATGTTTTTATGGTACTGTAAAAATTTTAATATGCCAAACATCTTCCCAGAACTGTAAAACAGTCTTAACTTTCTGATTTTACTTTGTATACTTATTACTAATGTCAGCATGACCTATTTTGTATCTTGTTTGTTTTTTAAGTTGGTAATTGCATCTCAGATTAAGAGTAAAGCAATGTATTTTTGAGATCTCCAATTAGGAATGTTGAGATTTAAAAAATAAAAATAAAAATGCTTTGTTAATATGCAGCACTGATATTTAAAATGAATGTTACAAGTCATCTGAGGTCTCTGCTTGAAAGATTGCTTTAAAAGGAGTTGTGAGCAAATGAGACAATTACGTTTGACTGATTTGTGATGTATCATTCATGTTGCTTTGGAGACTGAGGAGGAAATTAGAAAAGAGGACATTCCCCAAAGTTCTGTTCTGCCATTGTTTTCTTATTATGATCTTGTAGCAAATAATGGTGAGGCACTATATATTGTGTGAAGGTAGCTGACTTAGACTTTTGTGTTGATACTACTGAAATTACAGTGCACTAGAAATCTAAACTATATTTGCAGTACAGTTGGTGTTAAAAAGGCTCACTTTTCTGGCTCTACCATTCTGGATTGTGGGGTTTCTTCACTAAGGCATACTAGTGACAAGGTTGTTTACCTCTTCTTTATTCATTTACATCTCCTAAATAAAATGTGATAAAAGCTGAGGGGTTGAAACTGAATAGAGTAGGTTTTGGTGTATGCAAAACATACAGTAAAAGCTATTTAGTGCCTTTATTCCTGTGCATGAACGCATGTCCCTGAGGCTTTACACAGTTGCTAGAGGAACTTGAGCTGCTGAAAACCTCTGTGTTGTGTTTGTTTTAAGGGGCTGTGATGAAGACCACATAGATGATGAGGAAGAAATTCTGGAGGATAAACAGCAGGTTCTTGCATTACAGTAAGCTTGTGAGGAATGTAATGATTCCATATCTTTGCACTTTGTATGAAAACAAAGAAGCAGATGAAGAGTAATGAGTTCTGTTGATGTTATTTATTAAAGATTACTTTGTAAATTTGTAAATAAAAATGTTTAAAAATCACTCCACTTGGATTATTTTTCTTACTGTGGAAAAACTAACAGGATAAAAGAAAACTGAAAAGACTTGTTGGGAGATGCCCTGCATTCTCAGGCACAGCAGCTCCCTTCAGCTTTCTTCACAGCGTGGTGGTGGTTTTTTCATTTGTTTTTGATGTATGTCTGAAATGTAGTGAAAGCTTTTGTGTTTGGTGCGATGCTTTTCTCCACTGTGGTTTTTATGATATTTTGAAGGTATCTTAATCTTTTCTCTGGTTTTGGTCACCAAAGAAATGAAACTACCTAATTGCACTTATTAAAAGTTAGGACTTGGTGTCAAAAATGCAAGATTTCTCTCTGCTTGTGTTGGGAGACTTTGCAAGTGGGACTAACTGTAAGCTTTTGAATGATAATTGCTGTTATCACCTGACACAACTAAAATTAATGGAATTTTTTCACTGAAGCTTTTGTATAGAAACTTTATAACTTGGTTTATGTTTTTTCATCTGTTCCACTGTTGTAATGGTTTAAGTGGGGAGTTTGTATAAAATGTGGCTCTATGAATCTACTGTATGTGTATTTGATTGTTATTAACATTTCTGTTTTTAATGAAGGGATTGTGTCCATTTCAGTCATTATTCATCACAGCAACAATGATGATTAACTGATCAGTAAATAATGAAACCTGATATTAGATGTCTTGTAATGAGGATCATGATTTTCATCACTACATTAACATATGCAGGTAGTTTTACTAAGTTTGTTTTGCTTGAATGTTTAAGGGGAGTCTTTGAGTGCTCGTGCTGGAAACCTAATGGATGTTTAGAGGTGGCAATTGACCTGCTTTAATGTAACAGAAGAAATGTTCTGATGCATGAGGTGGTTTCTGGCAATTAAACACACACTTATTGGTGTCTTCCTTGCTGCTATTTAACTCTAAAGTGGTGTGCAGTTATTTTCTATCTGCCCCTCAGTTATGCACTGAACACTGCATCAGTTTCTTTTACAGAAAGGAGTACTTGAGTGAGCCTAGCTCGTAAAGAGTAGAGTGATTGGGCTGAGCAGACCATGGTTTGACTTCCTGCTATGTTTCTTATCTTTAAGGTGAGGGCGTATTTTTTCACTTTAGTTTCCTTTACGAAGTTTACCGTATATCTATGTTTCATTACAGGAGCTCTTTGCCAGGAACTCTAATAATAAAATCAGAAAGCATGTTTTCTGCAGATTAAGTCCTGTGCTGCTCTTTCATGAGTGCAACCTTTTCTTTCTGTTTGAGTTACCTTTCTGCTTGTTCCTGTTATGCTCATTTCCCTTGAACAGAAAGAGGCTGACTTCTTCCATGCTGTTCCCAACTCTTTTAACTAGGAAGCCAGTGAAGCATATGCTACTGTATTTGTGTGCCTCAACAGTCAGATTTTAATCCTTTGTGACTGTAAGAAATTAAGAAGAAGACAGTGTGTTTAACATCTGGATTTACCAGCTGTGCCTTCCCATTCCTTTTATTTGAAAGAAATGGTTATGATAATACAGCTAACGAACTTTGGACTAAAACTTACTTCAAAGTGATAGTAGTCTCTCTAGTCAGTTATGCTGTGAGCATATTTCAGTTTTGTAATTTGAACTTTAGAGTATTTCAAGATGTCTTTGTATGTTTTTCTTCAAGACATATTGGTCATCCAGTTAGTCTATCAATCTTACCAAAAAGAATGCCTGAACTGTAGACAGTGACTTCAGTTAAATGTGTGGTTTTACACTACACAAATCTTATGAATCACTGTGGCAATTAATTTAGATTTTGCAGTCTACTTTGAAGTGCTCAGTACTTAAATATAAAATTGTTTTCATACTCGTGAGCACGTAGGTGAATCGCCATTGACAGAAGTTCTGTTTACAAGTATTTGCAAGCTATCCCTAGAGCACTTTAGGTCTCTTTGCAGAGCACTGTGAATTGTATGCTTGCTGTTCATTTGCTCACTGCTGTGCTCAGATGGGGAATGCTCCATGCCTGTGTGCAGGGCTCAACAAGTGCATGAAGAGAAGCAGGAAGGGAACTGCTCCTATCCTGATGTGTGCTATTGCTATCTTAATTTAAAGAAAAAGTTCCAAACAGCAAAACATCTCCTCTTGATTACCTATCTCCATGCTGATGCTTTATTTTAATTCGGATTCTGTTGTCTTATAATGTGAAAATCTGTGCTTTTGTAAATCACTCAGAATTTACAAGTCAAACACTTTTGCGTGAATGACAACCAAGGATTTGTGCCTGCGAGTATCACTGCGTGAAGTGGGCTATTTAAAGCAAAATCTATTTGCTTTAGATAAAAGAGAAATAATCTGACTTTGAATGATATGTCAAAATGTCAACTGAGTTGTCAGCCGAATGTGGCAGCTGTTCCATTCTTAGGCTCAATTTATATGGAAGATAATGGAGGAATGTTGTAGCTGGCTTTGTTTTGTGTGAAAGTATTTTTGTATTACAAATGACTTTTTCAGTAATTATCAGTAAACAGCTCAACTTTTATCTAAGTTTCTGTAAGAAAAAAAAAATGCTGGTTCCAAAATGTGAATGTCTATCCTTTGTACACTGTTGAAGGTCAAGCCCTATTTCATCCTGCATTGTTCTGTGCTTTCTTTTGATGTTCTTCAGCTGCTCCTGTTTCGTTTCATTCCAGGGGTGTTAATCAAGATGCAACATGTTGCAAAGCGAAGCAAGTAAATATCTGTGTGGAAACATTCTCAATTCCTTCTCAGTTTTCTGTATCTTATATTATAGAGGGCATCTGGTACTTGTTCCTCAAATTTTGCATCTTGTCCTTATTCTTGTTTTTGTTTTTTTCCCACTCTCCATTATAGCTGGTAATGAACACATGGAGGCAGGAGAGAGAAGAGACAAGGAAAAGATGTTTGCTAGCACTGTGGAGTTGGCCTTTAATAGAAAGTTTATTATTTTGCCTGTGTGGTACAGGAAGAGAATGTTTAAGAAATATTTGCTTTCAGGGCTCCGCAACTGAAGTCTCCAGGTCTTTCCATCCACACTGAACCCAAGGAAAGGCTCTGGTTTTCGTTCTTCTCTGTAGACAGTCAGTGTCTTGGCCTCTGTTCCTCAGTAGGTTTTCTGGCTTCAGCCTTTGTTTTGTTCATCAGTGTTCCTCTTTGCTGGCAGCTCTTGGTGGGGATGTTGCTAGTGCCATCTAAATGCTTCAGGTAGGAATTTAGACTTAAAAATAATTGATTGCTACTATTTTCTGTATATGATAATTGAGAACTAAAAGCTCACACAAGATGCGTGCAGTGTGGCTCTTTCGGTACAAATTTGAACTTCAGAAGATGTGTAGATTTTCCTCAAATGAGGAAGTTGTATTTACCTTGATTTACGAGCAATATAGCATCAAATAAAACCCAATTAAAATCAGCATGGGTTCAGATATTTTTCTCTTAGAAGATGAAGAGAGTAGGCAAAAGAAGGTGAGAGAGTAAAATGGCATGAAAGCGTGCAGTATGCTTACGTGGCTATGGAGATAAGGCATTATTTCATGTTTTGATATGGGGGAACTAGTACTAATATAAAAAGCTTGCCAATAGGAACAGCAGCAACGTGTTTACGTGTGCTAAGTACATGCATAGAAGCAGTCTGAATGATCTAATAGAGGCAGAGAATTCCACAGAGTTTATGGAATATATAGCAGCTTTAGTGTTCTGATTTTGGTCATATTCTGTTATACTTACCTCATTTAATCCATCTGGAATCGTGGCTTAAAAGCTGTATTTGTAGTAAAACAGATACCCCCATGTCTGTACTGAAGTGTTTCTAGGTACGTTATGTTGCAAGTCATGAGCCTTCTGTAGGGTTTGCTGTGCTCAACTGACCTTTCTGGCACAGCTCTGAAACAAATTTGATTTGAAACAAATCAATAAATTGAGCAGTAACAAATCACTAGGACCATATGGGCTTCACCCAATACTTCTAAGGGAACTAAAATGTGAAAATCTCAGATTATGCAACAAGTGTGGTATGGAGAAGAAGGCAAATAAGCAAGAAATAAGGCAAATAAGTACTGTCTGTGGGTGGGAAAGGACCTTAGTCAGAGGCATGGGTGGGGTTTTCATTTGCTGGTGGGAAATGTTGTAGTTCCTGGAAAATGTTAGCTGAATGGCAGTCAGGCTACTGTGTCTGTAACTCATGAAGATGTTTTATATGATAGTATTCAGCATAATTGGCACTGCAGATGTAATGATAGCTGTGTTTGAAATTCAAGGTATGCTGGGCATGCTGACTCGGTGTATCCACAGCCCAAAGCCTGCAAAATGAAGAGCAAAAGGAAGGAAGTCAAAATCGGTGCAAACCTCATCTTAGAACAACAGAGTCCAGAGAATGGTGTTATGTAAGTTATGTTGCATAACGTGCTGAATTGTGATAAATAGATCTAGATGTAGCATCTCCTGAATTGATCATGAAAGAGGTAGGTGAAATATTTAGGTAAAGATTGTACCCCTTTTGTTTGATTGCTGTTGCTTGATACTGCTCTAAAATACTGTACAATCATACAAACTGTTTCTTCTGTCTATGGAGAAGGATTAGGAAAGGATAATAGCTAATAACCACCTCTTTACCAGTATGAGATGCATGGAGGAAAATTAAAGCAGTCAGTGAAGAAAACAGAGACTAAAGTAGCAATGTTTCTGTGTAAGTTGAGCCCAAAGTTGGGCCTTCAAGCTCCGCTATTTGATCCAAAGTCAGTCACAGCACTTCAGGTACTAGAATAAGTGAAACATCCACTGGCTGAGGCAATATTGCCTGATGTATGATGGACACTATCAGTACCTTAAAATCCTTGACTACATCCTTGACTTTATTTCATGGCAATGCAGTGCTTTGTGAATACTGTGAATCGGCTGCACTGAGCCATACTGACATATGGCCAGATGGATCCCGCAGGGCCTTCAGATATGAGGGGAATACTGGACAGCAGTGGCAGACAGCTGTACAAGGAAGAGCTGTTTCATTCCTTGCCACATCAAGGACTCCAAGAGCTGCCCTTGCTGCAATAGGAAATGCAGAGATACCCAAAACAAGGAGATTTGATAAGAGCCATCGCTCTGTGGAATCCTCACAGCATAATTCATCCAAAAACAAAACTTTACCTGACTTGATACTTAATTTTTGCTTTCCTTGTCTGAGAGAATTATTAAAATGAGTTATGTCTTGTGACAAACTTTGGGATGCTTAAGGCAACACTCCAGTTTTTAATATTGTAGTTGCAGTATATCTGTAATACGAAAAAGGACTCCTTCCTTTCCAAACTGCGATCGTTTTGTGCACTTGCTGATATCAGAAATACCTCTGCTTTTGCTGAGCTACCTCCACTGATAGTGATGTTATTTGGTTTCAGTTCAACCTTGCTGCAGTCAGTTGTTATTGCTTAAGGGCTTGAAGGGGATGATTACTTAAGTCAGGGAACAGTTTAACATAGGGTAGAATGCGAGGATGTTTCTAAGGAAGGAGATAATGGAGTCAGCTTTAACACTTGCTGCACACAGCAGCAAGTTCTTGCCTGTCCTTCACAGGCCATGTCTGTCTATCAAAAATGTGAGCGTGCATCTTGCTCACGTATTCCAACTTTTCAATTTCATTTTGGGAGAGAGGGAGGTAGAAGTAATCCTCATCTTTTCTAGGGATAGCTGCGTCATCTTTTCCTCATTGCTTTCTCATTTATCCTTAGCTTTAGAAAGGAGGGCATCTGTGAGTCTGAATAAACATTTAAGGACAGGGAGTAATAAAACAGTGTTTTATGAATGTGAACTCTTTCGTGACAGTGCATGTTTACTTGGAGACCCACAAGGAATCCAGAGGCCTTCCGCCATCAGCCTGGAATGGTGGTGGTGCTTAGACCAGTATCAGTCATTGCTTACAGTTCTTATGGTCTGCTCAGTGTATTGGGAGTAGCTACTCTGTACAAATAAACATCATCTCTAGAATTTAGCAAATATGTCTTAATTTGGATAGGCATGATTGAAGATCAAGTTAACTTGGTAAATTCTAACAAAAACATTTTAATCTGAGGGAACAAGACTAGTTAAGTTAAATGAATAGGAGTGAATTAAGGCAATTGCAAGATCTGCTTGTTGTGTCATATTTAGGTTTGTGTCGGCACGTTTAGGTCTTTGCTCCTGATTATATCCAGATGTTGAAGAAGAGCGAAAAGAAACCTGAACAGATTCACGAGCAGGGTAACTGTCTATCAGGAAGGAAAGTATCCTATGTCTATTGATTGAGGCTGTTGGAGGAAATCAATGAAGAGTAGATATCTCTGGAATGTGGACTCCCACTGTAATCTTGTAATGAAAAACTCTGAGCCTGGGTAATTCTCTTTTGCTGAGGCTGGATGTTGCTAAAATATTTTCTATATATGAATAGCAGAATTTACCAGGATTTGCTAAAATCAGATTTTTTTTTTTTAGCATGTTTTTTGTGGTTGTTATTTTATATGCTTAGAAGAGCATGTATTCTAATTCTTAAGAAGCAGGAATATTCAGAATGTTGGACTTTTCTCCCAGAAAGCTCACTAATACCCTTGGTACTGAATTTTCTCCCAGTGAAACATGCTAGTTTTAAGAGATACTAATTGTGATTTTTATATTGGGAAATGAAATGCAGGCTTTTCCTAATTGATTCAGTATTTTCCACCAAATGCTTTGAAGAGGAGTTCTCTTCATACAAGTCTTTGATGTCATGCAGCTACTTAACTCTTCATTAACCAGAAATACCAAAAAACCCAAACACTTAAGACCTGCTGGAAAAAAGAAAGGAGGAGGTTGTGTCGTCTGAAGCATGAAGCCTGGGGGAAAGAAAGTGGTCACTGCATGCCTCAGGATTTTTGTAGAACAGCAAAGTGCAAATAGTGATTAAAGCATCAGGCCTTGAGAGTCCAACAATATGATGTTAAATTAATTAGGAAAAGTACTGAAAGTAGCTTGTAATGATTAAGAAAAAAATGTCCTCAAAAGATGTAATACAATTAAACCTTCCTGTGCTCCTAAAGAAAAGGAGGCGTAGGAAAAGGGAATATTACTTTCTTCTGCAAAAAGCAAAATCTTATGTTTTCAAGGGATAATAGATTGTACAATGTCAGTGCAACAATACACAGTCACTAGAAGGTTCTAGAGATGCTTTTTTTCTGTAAAATCAGCAGTGCTATGGGGGGAAAAGTGCTGATCTTTCAAAAGCAGTTGAAATTAGTGCTTCTGAAAAAGTGTTAGCAAAATATATTCAGCAATTTAAATAACCAACTTTGCTTGGAAACTTGCTATTAGCATTATTTTCTGATATGAGTCTAGCAAAAACACTTATAAATTGGGTCCTAAGAGATTAGCATACAGCATTCGAGAGTTGCTCGCTGGGTTTAAAACAGTCCATGTTGCAGAGATGCACAACATGTTTAGGCAGCTCTTAGGAGTTGTTTCATACTGATTCCTTCCCGAGTCCCTGTTCTGAGTATTTCTTTCTCTGTAGGTGTCACTGTAGCATAGCAGATAGAAAACACTTCCCTTAATGAAAATGTAGAAGAACACAGGGAGATCAGAGGCAAGCCGTAATCTGGTTTATTGTGCTATGGTTGTCATATCAACACTGAGGTTTCCCAGCAACTAACGGAATAAATTGTTTTATAGATTTATTTACTTATCCTTTCTAATAATGAACCTGATGCAAGAGATTTTTTTTTCCCTTTATAGTTCTCTGCCAATTAAGAAAGCCTTCTCAAATCATTTACATTTTGTCTTCATGTTAATACTGACAGTTAAAGTGGATCTTGTTAATCTAATTGAAGCTGGTAGAATTAATGAAGGTTTTGCCCTCGCAAAATAGTTATGTTGTGAAACTTTGCATTTTACTGAGAGGGGAGGGGGTTAAAAAAGCTAGGCTTTATAGATTTGATGTTATTTTTAGATCTTCAAGATACAAAACTTGGCTCCTATTAGTGTGCCTTCTCTGCTTCTTAGGCTATCTGCTTGCACCATTTCAGGAAGAATGGTTGAACCAGGGCTAACTGTTTTAAAGAATGATTAAAGGAGGTAGGTGCCTTGAGCCTGGCCACTGGAGCATCCTGTGGGATGTGAGAAACCTAGGTCTAACACATGCTTTGACTTAAGTATAAATGCACATCTGCAAAGGACTGAATTGCTGGAGGTCTGATGGTTAGGGCTGGAGGGAGAGCTGGAAGCTGTAGTTGTACTCTTAGCTCTCTAAAAGAATTCTACCCATGGGTTATTTTTTTCTTAACTGCATATGCAGGAATGAGAGCAGACGTCAGGTCACTGTTCCTCCTCTGGCATGGTGTCAGAATCACAAGGCTAAGCAGCGTTATGATTTTTACACTATTTTCTTGTGGCCCACGGATTTGGCATGATTTTGCCAAAACATTGGACAGCTTTTTCGTTGCTTTACGTAGCCTGGTCAACAGGATGCACATTTGGGTATTGCATCCAGCAGTGAATGAAGTGCTGCTGAATCTTGTCTGGAGAAAGACTGTATTGACCTGTTTTCACTTCTCTGGAGGGCTTTTCTAATTTTTAAGCTGTTATCTAATAAAGTAGAAGTGAGACTCTGGCAATCATTTAAAACCAATAAAGTTGATCTTGTCTATTAGTTGTACTTTGAACACGCTTAATAGATTAGAGTCTCAAGGGTGTTCAGAGCCCCTGTACTTAATCACAGGCTTGAGATTTATGTGTCTGGCTCATAAGGGCTGGATCCTTCTAGACGCAGCTTTAAAAGCTTTCAGGCAAAAGGAGAGATTTGGTGAGTTCTCACCTAGGCAACCAGTACGAATGGCGTTGTGGGTGTTTTTTTGGATGTAGTTTGGACTTCAGCTCTAAAAATCCCTACAAAGCCTTTTGGGGGCTTGCCTTTGTGTGTATACCTAATGGATAAAATTGCTAGAGATACTGAGGTGTCACGCTACCATGTGGTTTTATTTAAGAGCTGCAAGCCTAGTTCTGGTCCTCAGCATCTTGAGAAATAGATGTTATTTTTATTTAAAGAAAAAAAAAAAATTTCATGCAGACTGCCTTGGATTTCCACCCTGCTCAAATTTCTATGTAATTTATACCACACCTCTGCATAAATTCTCCCTCTGCTCCCTTAGAGGATACAGCACTTGAAGTTAATTAAGTAGAGAAGCTATGTGAAACCCAGAAGAAACTAGAACAACACTGATTGTCTGACGGTAGGAGATCATCTCAAGCAGGCATTTGGGCATTTATTAGGAATCTGGGAAATTACATGCTAAGAACCAGGGGATTGTGTATGTTATGCAGTATCTAAGGAAAGGTCTTCACTCCTGGGAAGGAAAGAATAAAAAGGCGTTTAGCAAACAAGTCAAAAGAAATGTAATCTGGTTAATAGAAATACATGTACTAGCTTGTATGGGGCATAAAAACAGATTTTATTTGCATAGGACAAAGTCTTGTAAATGCATTGGCATTGAGTCTGCTGGGTTATGCTGGTTTGAAATGAGCTATTTTCAGAAGGTGGTGTGACATGGTCCTTCTTGGGATTGGAGATCTGTGTTTTCCTGAAGAGTTGCCTCCTAGCCTTTCTGTAGCTGTAGTGATCTACTCTTACTGGGGGAAATGGAATTAGGACAGCTGTTCTGTACTCATTCGGCTAACATGCTGATAGGGGCAGGCCTGTCACACTACAGACAGCTTTTCTGCAGTTACCATCTTATGTGTTGACTTGCTTCAGCTTTTGGTACTCTGTGGCTGCTGTCTCCAGCAGCCTAGCACTGAATGAAACTGTTGGTTTACTGTGCAGTTTGTTATCATCGTTATTGTTATTGCTCCATTACCAAGAATAGAAAAAAAACCTGTGCAGTTTATATATCTGATTTATAGCATGCATGTTCTTTGCAACTCCAGACACTTGCTTTCTTCTCGTGTCTTTTCAGTCTCGAGAACTATTGTAATTAATTAATTCACAAGATAAGACAATTTTATCAATTGGTTCTTCTCCTCACTTCTGGAACTTGGGCAAGGTTTGTTCCCTATATTTATTTTTTCTTCTATTGAGTTTTTAGCATTTTTTATCTTAGTTGCTATATTACATGCTAGTGACATTCCAGAGTATTCTCTGTAGCCTCTGCTCTTATAAACAAGCCCTGGAATATAGATGAGTCTAAATCAGCAGAAATAACAGGAGTCGATAATTTTCAAAGTGGCAGAGCAGTGAAGATGTTGAACTCTGAGTACTAGTTGTTAGTTTTAGGCAATTCCTGATCATTTCCAAGATATATTTCTGAGCAATTCAGCTCAGCATCTCCTTCTGGGAGTTGTGTGATCACTTTAGAGTAAAGTATAACCTTCCAAATATATATTTGATAGATGTGAATGTTTTTGAAGGACTAATACATAGCATTAATATTTACTCAAATTGTTTGGCTGCTTATTTTGTGTTAAAGTTCCACTATCTGTGAATGTCTTTATTATAAATAGTATGTGAAGGAAGCATGTTTCTGAAAGTCTGTTCAACTTAGCTAAAAGCAATGGAGTCATTTACTGTTGGCAAAGACTCCTTCATCTCTCTTAGTACCACTAAGATTCTAAATCACTTGTGTGGTAAATTCATTTATCATGAATACAAGAATAGCGTCTGTTATTCCACTAGCTGGGATAAAATTACCACACTATTAGTTCTCGTGCTGCAGGACATAATAAGATCATTAGATTGGTTCAGTGATTTTTCTTCCCATAGTAGCCAGATTTGATTGATTCATTGATTTATCTATCTAGATATTTATTGATAATAAGATTTTGTTTGAAGCATGTGATGTCTGCAGCACTGGCCAACAAGTTACCAAATAGGAGAGCCACAAAGATGATCAGGGGGCTGGAGCACCTCCCCCACAAAGGCAGGCTGAGAGAGCTGGGCTTGTTCAGCCTGGAGATGAGAAGGCTGTGGGATGACCTCATTGCAGCCTTTCAGTACCTAAAGGGAGCCTACAAACAGGAGGGGAGTCAACGCTTTGAAAGGGCAGATAACAGCAGGACAAGGGGAAATGGTTTTAAGTTGAGGGAGGAAAGATTTAGGTTGGATGTCAGGGGAAAGTTCTTTACAGAGAGAGCAATGAGGTGCTGGAACAGCTGCACAGAGAGGCTGTGGATGCCCCGTCCATCCCTGGAGGTGTTCGATGCCAGGTTGGATGGGGCCCTGGGCAGCCTGGTCTAGTATTAAATGGGGAGGTTGGTGGCCCTGCGTGCGGCAGGGGGTTGGAGAGTCATGATCCTTGAGGTCCCTTCCAACCCTGGCCATTCTGTGATTCTGTCAAGCTACCATGCATTTCTTGAACACTCACTCTCTGGGGCTCCTTCGTTAGTCTCGGATTCCACCCTCATTGTTCTTATCCTATCCTCCAACAGATAAAAAAGAAATTGAACAGGAGGATTGATGAAAAAGAGTGAAATTGTATGCAGTACATTGAAATTGCATGCAGGATTCTATTCAGCACTCAATTTATTATACTTATTTGGTGGAAAAATCAAATGCAGTAGTTTTAAAAGAAGGATTTTGTTACACAGGTTGTAGAATATTAATATAGTATAGCAAGAAGAGAAGAAACTAAAAAATAGGAGAGGAAAGAAATGAATAATTTATGAGAAAACACTTTCTTCAACTCATTAAAATGGTCTGACAGTCATGGAAACCTAAGACTTTTCTTGTTCAAGATGAAAGTAGAACAAATGCAAATGAACTTTATAAAAACGAATCAAATTTCTCCCCCTTATCATTTGGAAGTGAAAAAAACAGTACTCAGTAAGATATTTCATTTTTAATTTTTTACTGTTTTCTATAATGATATTTAAATTTCCACGTGCAGATCCCTCAGTAGTTAAAGCTGATGTTTAGAAAAGTGACCTCACTCCTTTCAATTCCCAGCGACAGATATGTGGGTAATCACAAAGAAATAACAGATTCTTTTCTTTCCTCTACTTCAAACACACTGTTTTCAATGTGTGACCTGGGAAGAGTAAGGGAAGAGAGATGGTTTGGCTCTTCTCTGCTCCTTTCTAGGAGATCATTCTGTAGATGGTATTAAGGCACAAGCTGGAATTGTTGGAGTAGCGCGTATCAGATTTCTTTCAAGGCTCAGTTTTCTTTGAAGATTTACCTTCCATTGCAGTGTGTGCTGTGCCTTTGCCTTTTTTTGCTTCTCCTTTAGACGTTAGTGCTGGTGGCAGCAGTGAGAGATTCTTCAGGTACAGCTCAAGAGTCCTGCTGCCATACAGCTGGAGGAAGCGGTGTGGATCTGAAGGTGTGGAAGCTTTGCACAAGTGGTTCCTATTTCAGAAAGCCCTAGCGTTCAGAGTGCTGCATGCCTTGGAAATTAAAGCTCTTTTTCAAAGTTTTCTATCTAAATTTACAGAAGTTGGGCATTTCTAACTTACAGAGTTACTTTTTTTTTTTTTTTTTTCTGCACATTTTTCAGGTCTTTCTCATAAAGGTTTGAAATAAAACCAGTTTTAAACCATACTTTTCAGGTTTTTTTTCCCTTCAAAAATTGGAAGCGTCAGTGGTAAGTCTTTTTGGATGGAAGACATCTAAAGGATAAAGAGATGTAAAAGGAACGCTTTTAACTTCCAATTTCACAATTGTAAGTCCATTGCCTTAGGTGAAATTCTTTAAATGCTGAGTTATGGATTTTTTTTTTTTTCTCCCTCTGAAATCAGCCATCCCAACTATTTCAGCTGGAGTCTGTTGGATAGAGAACTCGTTATGACTTTGCCTTCCTCAAAGCAATGACTCAGTCTGCTATCAGAAGAATGTAGTGCATCACACCACCATCTAGTGTTTGCTGGGTGAACTTGTGGGTCATCTGTAGATAAGTTATGTACAGTTTTTGCAGAATTCTTGGAGAAGAGCAAGAAGTTATTTAGTAAAGAGCAGTAAGAACTGCATTTTCTGATGTACTCTTTTAGGTTTGGAAAGCCAGTGTAACAGTTTTACAAGGGACCAAGGCCTGAAGATCTTGGAGTGCAATTCTGGTAGATGGGTGTTTTTGAGTTCTAAAGTAGCATTTTTTTCCCCCACTTCAACACATTTTTTGATGGATGTGTTGTATGTAGGATTGGTTGTTTTATTCTTGAAATGTTCCATGCAGGTGTTTCTGATAGGGATATAAATTGGCAATGTTGATCTCCTATTAGCATACTTATTTGTCTCTCTGAAACGCATATAAAATGCTGTGATAAAACATTAATAAGGGCTGCCAGCCCAAAGTAATGTTAATTGATGCTGGTGAATACTGATGTTGATACAGATAATAGGAAAATCATATTTAGGGGTGGGGTTGCTCACACATGTAAGTACACACAGTTGACCTGCACATCTAGAAATACATGGCCCATTTGATCCTATTGTTTTCCAAGAGAAGGGAATGTACATCAATGCTGCCTTTTTAGATGGCACCTTCAAAACAAATTAAACAGCAGCAAGGGTTTAATGTGTGGCAATGCATAATGTGTTCCAGGGCCCTCAGATCCAGCCTCAACTGGCAGTGTGCTCGGTGAGATTAAAACTTGTCCAAAAACGGGGCTGTGGCTGTCTGTGCGAATGCTGTGAGTGTGATTTGTTTTTCAGCGGCGTGCGTAGGCAAACCAGCTGCCTAATCTTGGCTCTGTCGTGTGGCACGCGACACCGTGGCGTGTTGATTTCACACCTTTCACGCGTTACTAACAGGATACAACGTGTTTTTATGGACTTTGTTTTCTTATCGCTCGCGTCTTTAACGTACAATAGGAAGTCTCCTTTAAGATAAAAGATTTCTTTTGGTTCTTTAATAGCAAAGGATAAATGATTGAAACCTAAATCCAACTCTGCTGTTCGAAGCAAGCTGAAAACAAAGGAACAACACAAACCCCATCAAGCTACTCTATTTGTTTATCCATTAACACAGTCTATTTTTATCTTTAACAATGTTACTTATGTTCATCTTTTTTCAATTGCAAGTCCTTTGGTAATGCCAACCAAACTCATGAGATATGATATTTTCATTGAAAACACTGGATTATACTTTTAAAGGAGCCATTAGTTGTCTGAGGACCTTATTTCCAACATATGTGGTTGTAAATTGTTTTTCGAGGTTGCTCCAAACTTGTTGTGATATCACCAATACATTTTAAGTCTTCTGTGCTGCTTTGTCAAGTTTTCCTTAGGGTTACCAAAATAAATACCTATATTTTTTCTCTAGTGTTAGAACTGTTCACAAGAAATTCAAGTTCAAATCAAATTCAGCGTTCTTACTCTGGAACCTCATGAGCCTCAGTAATGCTCTGTCACAATAAGAAATTTTTCTTGTACAAAATGGGAATGAGAATCACCTCGTTGGAGAAGTTCAGAATTTAGACCATTTCTTCTAAGAAAGATGATGGTAACTTAAACTGTTTCATTTCTGGAGGGCACAGAGGAAATCCTGGGTTGCAAGCAGTGCAGAACTCACATTTTTAAAGACTTTATGTTCCTTGAACAGAAGTGGGACACCTCGTTAAGGTAGAAGAGGCAGTTTAGAAATAAGAGGCAGTTCTGAGAGGTGCTTGTTATGGTAACAGGTCTTTCCAAGGATCTCTTTTTGAGGCTATGTGCTTTGCTGGAGTGGTCTCATGCTCCTCCAGGCTCTGGTTTAAACCATGCTTTGGCATCTTTCTCTTTGCTTCAATATTGGTACTATCTTACATCTCTATAGCAAAACCTGTAAAGTAGAACTTTACTTGGCCTTCCTTGATCTTTGCTTGCTACTGACAGCAACGAGAGGTCAATCTCTCTGTCCCTTTGCAGCTGGGAACTGACTCAGCTTTTGCATTTCCCGATGACAGGCTGATAAAAGCAGCATAAATCACCCTATTGAGAACTGTGTGTAAATACATCTTGACAAACACAGGAGATTTGGGAAGGCTCAGAGCTACACATCCCAGACCTCCCTGGAGTCCTACACCCACTCTATTGTAAACAATTGTTAAAAATGGCTGTTGTTCACCACCTCGCTATTTTACTTCTGCTCTGATTTTTCTTGGTTTTGGTGTACTGGGCAGCGTTGCAAAATGCTTTGTGCTCCACATGGGGTTGTGTGCATTTATAAGAATCAAATGTCTCAGGTCAGACCTCTTTGGGAAGACAAAAGCATACCGCTCTTTCACACTGTTTTGAGTTCTGCTGTGTCTAGGCAAAGCCATGCAGCTAGCAGGATTTTCTTGTCTGCTGCTTGCCTTCCCTCAGATGAATGGAGGTTATTGCTTTTAGTCACATACTGTGTATGTGCTTGCATAAGACCTTGGCTAACTTTCCTTTTTCTTGGCTACAGCTCAAACCCTTGAACTTCTGATACTATTTTACCTTGCTGGATCTGTTTCAAAATTCAAATGCAGGGTATGTCAGCTTTCCCACAGGAGCAGGCTGCAAGTGCAGAACATGCTCAGAAGATGGCTTGCCTTCTGCCCTAATTATTTTCCTCCTAGAGATGCTTGTTATCTGAGTAATAATGTAAATGACAAATGAGCATCTGACTGGTAAAAAAAAAAAAAAAACAAAAAAACAGTTGAAGGGAAACAGGCAAAACAAATAGGCTGGGACTGAACTCTCTTGGCCTCCTGGAATTAGCAAGTAACAAGAATGATTTAGTTGAGGAGATGAGCGTGATTGTGTGCCCAGTTTGTGGAAACAAAGAAGGGCTTATGTCCACCACTCCAGTATCTGTTTTCTGAGTGTCTATGCATTTATCTCACTGGAGAGGGCCCATGAAATGATATCAGGTTGGGGTAGATAGCTGAGGTTGAACTCTGCTGTGCTCTCCCCTGATCTCCTTTTTGCTCTTCTTGCAGTATTTTTTAGGCTCCCTAGCTAAACTAGCCTCAAGGGCTGCTTCATTAATGAGTGTCTTTGTTAATTCAACTGCTTTATTGGCTATACACAGAAGTGACTTCAACTACAGTTTCTAAAAAGGTCTTTGGAAGCATCTTTGTAGAACTGTACTTCTGTCTTTGGTCAAAGGGGCTTGGAGTGCAGTTGTTTGGTATCTGTTTTTATGGTCTAACATGTTTGAAATAGGGCAAATAGATTTTGTTGGGGATGTGTCTGTGGGCATCGTGCGCAGCTGAAGTATTGAATCGTGGCTTTTCATCTTCCCCTGGGGACTTCCCAAGAGAAGCAGAACTGCTTTTCTCTCTGAATTGAGACAGCTTATATGGGAAGTGGATGTGTAGATTTGGGGTGGCAGGCTTCTAAACATATAGAAAAGTCTACACTTCAGAGCTAGTGAGGAGCTCTGCTGCAAGAGTACCTGTTGATTTCACTGCTTTGAGAACATCCTTATGTTACAGAGCAGACACTCCGACTTATTTTTGCTTTCAGAGTTACAGAATATTGGACATTGTGCACAGTATAGGTGGTCTCAATTTCTGCGTCTTATGATGCCAGAAGTCAGCAGTGATTATTTGTAGGGTCATGCCACACTTAGAACTAGAGATTTAAGAGGAAACTGATAAAAGAATTAGCACATTTTTCTCTGGCAACACATGGGTTGATAGTGCTGAAGAATTTAGGTTAATAACCTCTGCCTGCTGTGTTACCCAGTTTTAATCCAACTTGTTGTGTTGAGTGGATACACCTCTGAGCTGCACAGTTCCTTCGTCAGGCACCGAAGCAGGTTAAGAAACCCCAAGAACACTCTGCTTGAAAGTATTAAGCCACCCTCATTGATATGCTCTGCCTAATTTGTGCTGCTCCAGTGATGCAAAGCAGCCATAAACCAGGATTAGTGCAGTGGAGCAGTGGGGAGACTTAATAAAGAAACAGGATAACTGTAGTTTGCTGTGATGTTTACTTTTCTCTGAGACTTGTATCTAATGTATATTAATTGGCCAATTTACTCAAATTCTAATTCAATGCAGCTGAATTCTCCTAGGAGTCGCAAATATAATAAAATTAGATCCTTTTATATTTCATTTTCCTGAAAAAGACATGGATGGTACAGAGAGCTAGATCTTGTTCTGTTTTACTTTATTACTCACAGTGTTAAAGGATTTTCCCTTAGCTGTGATAACTGAGCGTGCCTTACTCTGTATCCTTTTGCAGAAGCAGGAAGGAGATGAGAGAACAAGACTGAGCATTTGCTGCACATCTGTGGAGAGAAGGAGTGAGAGGTTTTCTAGTTGTTATTTTTCATTTGCTTAAAAAGTTGTATTTACTCATAGTCAAAGGGCATAAAGAAAAGAGCTCACAGAATTTGAGGCTAACTTGTAAGGTCTATGATCACCACCTTTGACTGAATTAGAAAGGCAGTAGGAGTATCTTGTCTTGCAATATTACACCATCACAATGCCTACGATGAAATACTGAGCAGCTGGCATTAAAATGGTACTAAATTGGGAATCTTTATTTCTAAACTCTTAAAATTATATATGGACCCATTCTAAGAACAAAATGGAGTATGCTTTGCTGAAGAAAGATAAGGCTGGTCTTCTTCCAAGTACGACACTATGTTTTATACCACCGCTTTCTCTTTATTATACTTTATTTGCACTCCATTTCAACATAATGAACTAAATCTTGGGAGACATAGAAATTGCAGAAATAGCTAATAACAGCTTTTGTTTGAAACACAGCATAAGTTAAGTAAACTGAGCTGAAGTATGTGTTAATACTTGGTTTCCTTTATATGTTCTATTTTTACCGTTATGCAATTTATTTTCCAAAGAACAAAAAATTAATAAAACATAGAACTTTATAACTTAAATTACAATCTAAGCCCCAGTCTCTCTTGGTTCTGTTCCACAATTGCTTTTTAGTAGAAAATCGATGGTATCTCAATTTAAACTTTTTGAGCATTAGAATCAGCCCCATAGTGATAAACTTGATGACCTCCCCCTACCATGCTTCACCAAACACAAGCAGGCTCCTGTATGTGGCCTTCCCCTTGCTTTGTTGAGATTTTTAGAAGTACTGAGTTTGTCAATTTGCATAAAAATTTATGGCAAGTCCACATGGAAATGAACATTAATTACTTTCCTATGCAAGTTTATTCCCCCTGACCAACTACCAGATCAGATTTGATGTTGAGCTATTTGGAGCTGAGCTCTGAGATGTACAATCTTGCAGTGTCTGTTGCTTTTTATATTTGTTCTCTTTGTATTCAAAGCATTACTTGCTATGTAACATTAGGGCTTGTTCATATGCATTACTGTACCTCTTTAAATTAAGATGTAATTTAAAATCAATGTCATTAAGCCAATCCAATAGACTGCATTGCCACTCTTACTTCAGCCTAAAACAAGTTTATTTCAGTTTAGTGTAAATCACCTAGGAATGTTGTGTTAGCTTAAAATGTAATAATCCATTAAATTGGACTGAAACTGCAGATGTTCTCACAGGATTTTGCCCTAGTATATGCCCACTTAAATTAGCTAGAGCAAGCTTATGTGTACACAAGGAATTAGAAATGAAATCAAGCACCTGCTGTCATAAATTCCATTGCCTAAGACTGGTCTGTATCTCTGAGCAATCAGCACACAGGGAAGAGACAGAAAGGAAACCAGGGCTGTCAGCCTTTGCCCAACCAATGCATTGCAGTTGGGGGGCCATGCTGCTGCCCTACCCTTCTCCCTGTGGCAGGCAGGAACTGTCTGCTGGGCTCCTGTGCAGCAGCTCAAGAGCTGGAGATGGAAAGAGGAGAAAATTTCACTTTGTGGTTCAGCTGGAATGCTTTGTGTGTTTGTTTTTTCGCAGCTCAGTCCATCTCCCTATTCACAAATATAATAGAGAGAGGATGGAGAGGATGAGTAATGCTAGGAGTGGGCTTTTTGCGTGAGGAATGGACTCTGTTATGTTGCTCTTCTGCAGGATTGTTAGGAGGGGAATATGCAGGTGCAAAATGGTAAAAATAAGCCATGCTTTATATGTGGAAAGTTTATAGCACCATCTGTGCTTTGGTACATCTTTCTTTAGCTGAGAAATACTGGGCTGCTTCCCTACTGCTAGTGGTTTCTTTTACCGAGTTGCCATTTGTAAATTTAAAAAATACACTCTTAAAAAGTAAATTCAGTATTATTTACTGCAATGTTTACTAAAATTTTATTTTGTTTCTTGAAATGAATGAGTTTGAAGGATGGCTCTCCAAGACTTGTATTTTTCTTCCTCTTTATTGAAGCTCAAATTGCGCTTCTATTTTAGCTGAACTTCTGCAAATACTGATAAGTGGGTGGAGAGGGGCAGAGGGGAGAGATGGCACCTTGGGACTATAATTGAGGCTCTAGTTTTTGGTTCTGTAGTTGTGGAGCTCTGCACAATGCCCAGCATTAAGGAATAGCTTTGGGATCACAGTGACAGCGGTTCCCTTCCTGGCAGGAGTACCCACACCAATTTAACTTCCTTCTTTCCACTGCAAAATTAGTGGGAGGAGAGGGGAGGTAACTATTCCCATCTCCATCTGACATCACTGAAGTGTTTTCCCTTATGAGCAGTGATGAAGAGAACCAAAGTAGCTATTATTTTCTTGTGCTTACAGCAAGTATTACTGCTGCAAACCTCAGTGAATTTCGTGAGGGCAGCTGCTTGGTATCAGACTGATATTAAGCAGGAACTAAAGTAAACACTAAATGTGTTAAATAATTAAATAAAATTTTTTACAGCTGCCTGTCAGTATCAATGAAGACACCAAAACAGCGGTTTCCTAGTTCTTCCATGCTGTGAAAAAAAAACAGGAAAGGTATTTAGTGGCTTCAGTCCTGTCCACCACTTATGTGTGTAGTGTGATTTGCATCAGAATAGAGATTTTTTCCTTTTTATCTATTAATTCATTGACTTAATGTTCATTGCTGTGCAGGCTGGGCCCAACTTGTACCAGTATAAGCACTGTTGGCATGGTGAGATGCCTCCCATTTTTTGTTTATTGTTCACACACACTGGGTATCCAAAAGTAGACCTTACAAATCATATAACATATTACTTGTCATAGCTCTGCTGTCTTCATCCTATATGAGAGGAGCTTCAATAAATTTGTCCCTTGGTTGAATATTAATGGCAGGGTCTAGAAAACGCACCCTAGGATCTAGCAGTTTCCCAATTCATGCTGAGTTTATCTGCAGGGGATTAAAGCACTCTGAACGAAAGAGTCGATCTGCAAGGAGAGAGAAAGCAAACTTGATGAAGGTGGTATTCCAAAGCATTTCCCCAAAGGCTCAGTTTGACCTGAGGTGCTTACTGTGAGCAAAATGCTTGCAAAGAAAAGCCTGATGAGTTCAATAGTGCTAAATCATTAAATTCAAAGGAAAGTCAAGTTTCTTAAGGCGCCTGAAGAAACACGATGTGAATGTGGGATGCTGAGACGTGCCTGGGTGCAGGAAGAAGTGCTCAAGGTATCAGCAGAACAAATTTGGGGTATGACATGGAAAAAAACACAAGCGTGGTGAAGCTTAGTTGAAACAAGGACTTCAGCTTTTGTGGAGTTTCACAAGTAATAATGAGGAACAAATCCTGGTATGTTATGTGAGTGTGATCTGTGACCTGGCTGCCAAAGCCATGCTGAAAGGATTTGTGTGCTGATCAGCCTATGCTGAACTGAAGAAATTATTGGTTGCCTGGGTTCCCTTCGAGGGTGTCATTAATTCTCTCCTAATTGTGAGAATAGCAATTGAACACGTGCTACAAGATACTTGATAATTGATACAAGATAATTGTGTAGTGCACTATTGGGGCTTGAGTTATGGAGAAGCATTGATGAAATATGCCAGAAGAATGGAATTATATTATTAGACTTCATAGTTCAATCTGGAGAACAGGAATCTTATTAGAAAGTTTGGCTGAATCGATGAAACAGACAGGTCAGTCAATGGATTATGAATCTCCATTACCAAAGTATATGACACAGCAGCTACTGCTTTTAATGCATGTAATCTTAAAGCTTTTGCTCTTTTATAAAAGTACAGAAACGTTTATTGAACTAGTAAAGTATGTGCTTTACGATGGAATGTGCTCTGTCTTAAATGGCATCTCATAACATGAGGATCAATAAAACACATACAGTTGGAATCCTTAAGATGAGTGTGTTTCCCTGAGTTGTTTTTTACCTGGTTTGTTTTCTCAACTTGGGGCAGGCAGACGTACGTATAAAAAAAAACAAAAACAAACCAAAGGCTGTCATTCAAGTACATTTGTTTTTATTCAGAGTGATAAATGAAATCTTTTTGAAGATATTATGTACCTGAACACGTTTCAAGAGTAGGTCGGCTTCATCTGCTGTATTTCGTGTGAGAGAGGCTGGAAATGAGGATAAGATGTGATTTCGTTTGTATTTAGGTTTTGTGCATCATTAACTTTGCATTTAACTTTGCCTAAATGCAAGGATGACAAGTGAATGCGTTTTTAGTTTTATACCTATGTTAGCAACTGGGAGGCAGAATTCTTTGCTGGAATTGCAGACTTAGGCCTGGAAACTCAGTGGTGTTTGGAATAGTTTCTCCTTGACCATTTACAGTTCATTCACTGATCAGGATAGTTTTGAAAAGGCTTTATTTTCCTGTACTGTTTGTGTACAGTCATGTTTCTTTAATCCTTGCTACAAAATTGAAGTATTTGGTTTATTTTACAACAGTTGAATACAAATAATATTCACTTCTAGGTGGAGTTTCTTCTCTTAATATATTTTTTTTAGTTTATAATTTTTTTAATGTTTTTATCATAGTTTTAGTGGAAAAAAATACAGATATAATCTCTAAAGAGTTCATGTAAAAAAAGAAAACAAAACACTACTGTTCTTTGTAGTTTTTCTTGTTTCTGTACAGAATCTGAAAACTGCACCATTTAAATATGCATCCAAAGATGTCCGTTGCTGATTTTATCATCTGTAGGATGGATTGAGAAAGTCAACAAACATTTGGGCTGTACAGTCTCTTGTTAATATGGTTTGGATTGTGGGATGGTTTGCTCAGAGGATATATCAAGATAAGTATTGCAATATATTTACATAGACAAGAAAAAGCTGTCAGGAAAATTATGCGTGCTGAAAAAAGTACATGAAAATGATAAAATATATATGTACTTGTTTGAGTTGGTGGCATATGTAAGGATTACATACGTGTGCTAGAAGTAAGGACTGCATATATATGTGATTAAGGTAAGGAAGGTGTGTGTGTGAATGTGTATCACCCCTCAAAAGCTGTAAATGCTTCTCACCTCTCACTCTCATCTCAAATCTCAGCACGCTTCTTCCTTCTCAGTCTCTTAGTTTGTTGCCTGATACCATTATTCAAGGAAATCGAGTTAATTCTGGAGAGTTCTGCTTTCTGACAAAATAGAAGGCAAGAGAAACGAGTCTCTATAAATACTAACTTTCCTTTTTTCTAACAATTTTTTAAAAGTCACCTCTTGCAGTGGGACCTCTGATTGAGATTGGAGTTGTTTATTCTCATCGCAGTAACAGTTGAAAAAGATACAGTAAGCAGTTTCTTGAAAGTGAAGTCTAAGTAAATTATTATTTTTCACTTCACCAAGTCCCTGTTCTGTTTCTCCTTCATTGTGAAAGCTGTTTTTAACTGTTTCACTACTTATCCTTTGCCACTTCCCTGCATGTCTGTGAAGTACTCATGATCAGACACGTAGGAAGATTTTTTCTTCCTTTCCAAATGGATTTCTCTTTCAGATATTAATGGCAAATAACAATTTTATGGTGTACCTTACTGTTATTATCATCTGGTGTTTGGGGGATGAAGAATTTCTGTAAGGTCTTGGTCCCTCACCCTTAAAGCGTAGGAGAGAGGAAAGGGAGAACAGATCATGCAGAGAATCAACAAGTAGCGCTCGTTAATATCTCAGTAAGATGTTTTCTTTAGTAACGTGATTGTTAAGAAATGAGGATAACTGTGCTTTGTGTTCAATCTGACAATTTCACCCAGTGCTCCTGCTCTTTTTTCAACCCAGAACCAGCAATACATTTTCCCTTTGGGAATTACAATTTTCCAACCTTCGCTGTAATCTTTCAGTCTTCTCTGCTTGCTTCCTGTTTACTTATTTCCTGCATAGTTCTGAATTGTATCCATCCTTTACAGTTTGGTTGGATGTCCCAAGAATTTTTGCTTCTTCTGTAGATTTGTATCCTCAAAGAGATCTCTGCCACTGCCTGCTCCTCAGGTTTTCCTACTTTCCTTTCTTTTTTTCTGTACTGTTCTTCCTCTTTTCTATTTTATCCTCTACCTTTGATCTGAGCAGCAAATATCCTTATGATATTTACAGGAGAAGTAATATTTGGATAGTTCTTTGTTTGGTATTTCCATTGAAAATATCACAAGCAGTCATGTTTCCATGATATTTCCATTGACATTAACTTGAGAATGACTTCCTTTAATCGGGCTTATGGGGCTGATGAAGCTTCATATTCATTACCAGCTTTGCATGTTTGCTTTGTCACTTTTAAAACGATTTGATAAATGAAAATGAATGGGGAGGAAATTATCGCAACCTGTTTGTCAATTGTGATTGAACTCTGCAGCTAATTGATGCTCATCTTCAGGAAGAATATACTGATATATATATATTTTTTCAATTTATACAAAATAATTTATTATATGGTTAGTCCATCTAATTGTTATTCCTGGGAAAATTGTTCCTCCTTTTATTCCAATTTGAGGATCACGGATTTTAAAATTGTAAGAATTTTTGTAATCTGTCTTGTCACCTTACCTTTTCAACCTGTTGTTTTACAGTTTATTTTCTCCACTACATTTTTCCTTCTAGTTTTTTTTGATAGATTTTTTTCCAGTGTCTCGAATTTCCTTTAGTTTTGTCAATATTTCACAGGTTTTAACAAAATGAAGTGTGGCAAATCTGCCATTCTTCTTTCTAACAGCAAGAAAGCTAAGAACTTTTAATTTTATGGACAAAAGTTCTTTTCAAGGAAACTTTATTTTTTTAATGGCTAAACAACTTTGATCTGTTGAACTTTTTTTCTGCAGTAAATGTGTCTAAGAGCGGAATAGTTAATTTTATGGAAAATAATTAGTCTCAAGCGTGAGCTAGAGAAGAAGGTAAATAAAGATTTGTAGTTGAGCAATAAGAAGGATGAGCATTTAAGAATAATTACATCTGATGAAGGTTAAAAGCAAAAGATTAGAAACAACAACAAAAGGTCTAAAGCATTTCTCCTTTAAAAATTATTAGTTGTTTATGAAACTTGAGAAGAGCTCTGAATGTAGGATTCCGAGTGTCAGAACAACTCTGAATCTTGCCTATGCCTAGATGTCTAAGAATATTCAGTGAATCTTCAGTGAGAAAATACTTGGCAATGTTGTTCATTTTCTGTCTTAAGCACATTTATATTACAAACTTGAGGACTTTATTAAAAAAAAATAAATTATGGAAAAATAAGGAACCTTCCGTGTTGCTTTAGGGAGAAATAAATTGCTGTTAAACATTCCTTTCAAAATCTAAAGAGGTAGCTGAAGCAGCTACGTTAGTGTAAGATAAGATTTGTAAAATGTCTAACTAAAATCTTTTGCTCCTTGAAACGAGAAACAGAATGCAATAAGTAGATTGACAACGGTGAAAATATACTCCTGGGTAGAGAAATATGTAGTTCCAGGTTATTTCTAAAGATGGATGACTTCAGAATGTGGATTCTTGATCTTGCTACTGGCTGATGGTGTGAGGGAGAAGGAGTCAGTCAGGAGATGTGGGTTCTGTTCTTTGCATTTTCACTGAATTACTGATTTTCTGCAAGTCAGTCGTTTATTCTCTGTAGTTAAGTAAAACACCTTCTCTACTTCATAGGAAAATGAAGTGAATATTAATCAATGAATGATAGCGGGGTGCCAGGAAAAATGTTGGCTGTACAAATGTTTAGCTAAATCAATGCTTCAGGACAAATATTTACATAAAACTATACTGGAGAATTAGTTAGAACTAACCATGCAGTCTCTTTTGGACTCTGGTTAATATTCTACCTTAACTTGCACCTGGCAGGAGCTACAGGCACAAATGTGCTCTAAGCTGGGTGAAGTATCATGCAGTTGAAATGCGAAATGCATCTGACTGTAGCAGGTGCTGAGATAAATTAAAAATCCAACAGTGAATCAGAATACAGAACCATACCTTCTGAAATTTCTCATATTCTTCCCATCAAGTTTGACAGGTTTTTGATTGCTTGTTTATAAATTCTGGTGTCCTGTGATGAATGGCAGCTAGCTAACAACACAGCCCTATTTTTATCTTCGTCTCTCTGACACGTAAATTCAAATAACACAAGGAAAAAAAAAATTAAGAAAATTTAAGTATTTTGCAGTATTCAAATTGTGAAATCTTTTGCAGAAGAGAAATTCCAGTTTTATTCACTTATTTTGAAAGTGGCTTTGGAATTTTCCTGTGACATTTAGCCTGTTTTTTGAAAGCTCCTCAAAAGCCTCAGAAGACCACTGGTTCACATGAATACCCAGCCATTGCCAGGAAGGTTTACTTGAAGGAGGCTGCTGAGGAGCAGGGGCACTGCTTTTCCAGAACACAGTTGGGAAAAATCATTATGTTGTGAGGAGGTGAGGGTTTTCTTGAAGCCTGGATATGGAGAAACTGTGATGGCTGAGGCTGAAGATCCTCCTTATGCTGAAATGCCTCTCAAGCTGAGAGGATTGCAAGCTGAAGAGATGAAAACCCTACCAAAATGACAAGTGTCATGTAGTACGCCTTGATATCAGTGTCAGAATTTTCCAGCATAACAGAGAATTTCACTGATTTAATGAAGCTTGTCTTCCTGTAGGCTTGCATCTAATGGTTATCTGACTTTGGAATAGTGTCTTAATTCTGACTGCCTTCTCCATCCAGGACTCTCTAGCATGCAGATTCTTTATATAACCTCACAGGAACTTTTAATGCAAAAGGGGTGTCTTTGCATCAGCATTCTGCAATGTTCTTACATGCTTTTTAATTTTTTTTTTTTTTTTTTTTAATGAGCAGATAATTGCGTTCCCTATATAATTAATCTGACAGATTTGACTGAAATTGGCTAACGTTTCTGAGAATTCCTTAGGAACCCACGTGCAACCCACAGACCTTGTTTGCTGAGAAAAGTCAGCCACAGCAATAGCTCACATTATTTTATACGTATCTTTTTTCACTTCTCCTTAACTCAGTTGTGATGAGGTAGGCTCTGAAATTTGCTCTTTAGGATGTGTTGTAAGGGCTTAACTTTCTGTTCTGTTTGCATTGTTTCAGACTTGGATCATTACTGTTGTCATTAGCCAGCACGCAGAACGGTGAAAAAAGATATATTCTGTGAATTTCTTCTCAGGTAATCTATCCCAAGCATTTTATTGGCAGCACGATATAATTCTGGATCAGAAAATCCCTGTGTAAGTCATGGGTGTCAGAGACTGGGTTTATTAATCAGAAATAGAAATGTAGCTGGCAAGAGGGCTACACGAAATGCTCTACCTGTTTTGACTAAGTTATGGCAGCCCCACCAGGTTCATGAAATCTGTGAACTCACAGGGCAGCTTAATTAAAGACCAGGTCAAAACTGTATTTGAGAACATCATAGAAATGAGTAAGCTGAATATAGAGCTTTGGCAAAGTACTCTGAATCTGGTTGTTAATTTTTTTTCTTCACCCCTGTAGTCTCTCATCACTTCCCCATCTTGCCCTTTGTCCTGTTACTTTTCTGTATAAAACATCAGCAGATGCAGTTGCTATGGCAGAATTGTTCCAGTGAAACTGAGGGGATTGAGGTCAGAGGCCATTTAAGGAGCTTACCTCAGTAGGAAAATACTTGTAAACAGCTATCATCAATTTTAAACTTCTGACTGGAAGGATGCCCAGCAAAATATCTTCCAGTGATCAGATTAGCTCACATTAGAATTTCATTCTACCAAAAATAAGTGCTGGAAGCCATTTTATAAGCATTTGCTTAATCAGAACAGTATTTCAATTAAAAAAACCAAACAAACTCTTTTTTTGTCAGAAAATGAGGAAATGGCAAAACTAAAATCATACAAGATGTAATTTAAGAAGGAAAAGCAATAAAATAAAAATCTAGCAGTGCACTGTAACAGGATTTCCTTATCAAGCCCTTTCCAGATGCTGTAACTGTCATTTAGGCCATGCCAGCGCCTGGTATCATGCCAGCCTAATACAAGTTGGTTCCACTTGTCACCTTTTCAATTTCCCAGCTGGACCCAATTTTAAAGGGCATATTAGCATTATCAAAGTAATCTTTAAGATGCTTACTTTATTTTCAATCTGTTTTGTTTCTAAATCATGTTAGTGGGGAAAAAAACCCTAAATGCTGGCTAGATGTTTTTTCTGTATGATATCAGATCTTATGCTCTCAAAATAAATTCTTTTCTCTTTTCAGAAGAACACAAAATATTTTATTCAACACATGACAGTATACAACGTTTAAAGAGTGCTATAGAATCCCTTTTGCAGTCCAAAATTAACATTATTTTAATAACTGGAGTGATAAATTAATTGTATTAAGTTAAGAAGAAATAACACTTTTTGGCTAACTTCACTAGAGTTCTTAGAGATTCCTGGGTGGAAAATGCTGTGTGGAAGATAAATACTTTTGCACAGAGTTATTTTCTTTAATTCTGTCAAAGACTGTGATGTTGGGCCATCTCTGTTAAGCTATGAAGATATTTAGACTGGTTGAGCTCAGATCTTTATGGTTGGTGACCTCAGTAGGAGAGGTGTCTGTCTTCTGGCATTGCCGTAGTTGCTGCCTGTTGGACTTGCCTTGTCATTTCACTGCTCTACGCTGTGGGTCACAATGGCAGTGCTATTTAAGGAAGAATTTCCGTTGTAGTCTTAAATATTTTCAGAGCATCACTGAGTTGTCCTGTGTACTTTTCAACCAGATATAATGATAATATAGGTGATACAGAAGAAGGTAGAACCTCTGGAACAGGGTGACTCAAACTGGGTGAGTCAATGTTTAGCTTTGATTTTTTTTTTTCCCTATATTTTCAATTAACAGAGTTGTTGTCGCAAGTTATTTCACAATAAGCTAAGAGCTCTGTGGAATGGCTTATGAAGGCAAGACTTTATTTTTCTATTTTAAATTTTACATTCTGAAATAATAGAAAATTACTTCAGAAAATTGAAAAGAAGTGTCTGCCTAAAGATTCTGAGTAACAAAGAATAAGGTTATATAAATGCCGAAGTAACAGGACCTATTCTCTGCTTTCCCATCTACCCTATCCCCCTTTTAAACTCCATCTCAAATTAATTTTGTTAGGCTTTTTGTAAGACTTTTTGAAATTGCAGTGGTGGGAAGGCCTTTTTGATTGCGTGCTTCCATTCAGATAATATATTTGCTCTTCTTTCTTCAGTTCTTACTGAGATAATTAATGGAAATCTTTTGGTTACCCTGAGGCATTTTTAGAGGTATTATTCATAAATATCAAGGCTTGCTGTGTAAAAGAAACTGAAAATAGCACTGCAGACAGGAAGTGGCATTTGAAAAGTGATGAACAGGTACACTCTGTGCAGCAACTGCTAAGAAAATTGTTGCCACCAGAGCAGTTCAGTGAATGTAGGTGCTGTGAACGTAGCTAGAAAGGAGCGAAGTCCGCTGTTTGTTCTTCCTGAGAAGGTAAATGAGATGATGTTTAAATAAAGGCTGCTGAATGAGTGGATGTAACGAGATGGAGGTTACACTGGGGTGAGAAATGTACCTTGTAATTGCGATGAAGTAATCACATAAAATTCAATAGTCTAATAAAAGGTGGAAGGGAAGAAAACCACCTGCTGCCTTTAAACAGAAGGTAATAAAAAGTAAACTGTGTGCCCCCCTAGGTACGTTCTGTGCTCTGTGCTACTGTATTACAACTGCAAGAGGAATGCTGGGGTCATCTGCTGCATGGAAACCTGCTGCCCTGTGCCATAGGCTGTGTGCACTGTACTCTGCTCAACCACTGTCAGTCTCTTTTTCTCTTGTGCATAGGAAGAAAACAGATCATTTCCACAGAAATTGCTGGAAAACTTTCATTTTTACCACTTTTTAAGGTTTTAATCAATTCTGTATTGACATTCCTGTTGCTGTAATTACAGAACTTTAATCTTTCTTCCTGTTTTTGTCATTCTCTTTTATTTCCCTTTTTTTTTTTTTTTTTTCCCTTCCTGTATCCAAATGATCTATTCCCATGCTTTCCAAAGTATTTTCCTTCCCTGACTGTTTCATAGCCAAATAGGCCCCTGCTCTACCTTACCCTACAGTACAGTGGGGGATGCAGTTGGAAATGGAGGAGGACCTGTTCAGCTGATGCAGTGCTATCACTGCTGACCACGCATTCATCCTCCCAGTGCTTTCCTTCAGGCGTTCCCTTATTCCCCTTTCCTGGGCATTAATCTCTGATTCTTTCTGAAAGCGGTGCTTTTCTTGGCAAGAAAACAGATCATTGCTTTCTTTACTTTAACCTTTCCTGTCACTTTCCTGATCATTTAATGGTGTGAAATTTTATTTCATCTGTCTATCCACATACAGAATTATCTAGCTTAAAGGCTGTTATTTTTTCTACTCTATTGTGTCATTATCCCCTAAGTGTCTTGCAGGCAGTACTTTTGCCAGTAAAATACAAAGGCTGGTGAATATCAGTGATATTTGATCTTAATTTTACCAACTAAATTTAGAGAAATTGAACTCCTAGAAAATAGGAAATTCCCTGAATATCTCTGCAGCGTTGAGTCGCACCTGATCAGAAACACACAGCTTTCCCCACTATTACTACTTAAAGCACTTTTATACATTTTCAGTTTTCCCTTTAAGCAGTGTGAGAGAGGTGAAAGGTGCCGCAAGTCAAGTAAAGGTTAATGGAAGTGTTTGGCAAAAATACTGCACAATTATTCATCTTACATTTACAGATGCAAATTCTGTTCCCGACCAAGATGGTGCTTCAGCTTAATTAATTTTAATTTATGGAGTATGGTGGGTAGCACTTCATGAGTGGGCATATATTTGCTCAGTGATATTACCTCTTAAATGCCATTCTGGAGGATGGCGATCTGAATGGCTTTGCGTTGTCACACACAACTTCTTCATCCAACACAGTGAAAATTAATTTTAATCATATTAATCTGAAGGCCCTCCTGTACTTTTAAAGCAACCATCTTAACCTGCCTAAAAGACCCAAATCAATGTGTGTTTCACTGTGTTTGAGCGGGGCGTTATGACTATGTGCCAATTGACATCACAGGACAATTTCTTATTGCCTTGATTACATTTGAATATGACTTGCTCTCCTGAGAGCCTGCTTGGATTGGTTTTATAATATTGCTTGTGTTTTATACCAGTGGAAGGTGAAACTTGGTGCTGCTGGCAAGGTTGATGCACCTTCTATCTGCCATTTATTACACTATGCACAAAGTATTGCATTGGGAGCACGCTTTTTCTCCGCAGTTTAACTCTGTGGCATGTGATCATAAATCTCATAGAACATCTTTTCTAGGTAACCATGAGTGCTGTGTATCGGGAAACAGAATCTCGTTTTGTCTGTAGCTTAGTTGTTACCAATCCACGTCACATTACCTGGCATATAAGCTTTCCTGCAAGTTCCAGAGCCACGTGTGATCCCTCATGATTTCCTTGTGTTTCAGAAGGATTTATTCTAGATATGGGATAATATGAGACGAGACTGAACTGAGCTGTCTTTTGGATTACGCAGCGGGGAGAGCGTTTGAGGGATGTGTGAGTGGGGAAAGGAGACGTTTGCGTGGTGATTCTGAGCATTGCTGTGCCAGAATGTTTAGCTTCAGAGATGCATGGTGGATCATAGCATACACTTAGCATTTGGGTCAGTAGAAGTGCTTGCTTTCTTGTAAAGTGGTTGCTGCTTTGCTCGTCTTCAGCTGCAGCTGATGCTGGCGTGCATCAGTGCTGCCCTCTGGGCAGAAGGCTGAAGGCTGTTGCTGTGATTTGGTGCTGAGGGTCAGAACAGGATGAACGAATTGCTCTCTCAAGCTGTGTGTTTTTACGTGCATGCTGGATGAGTGATTTTCTTGTTATTGTCCGTTTAATGTTTATTCTTCCATTTGCTTCCTCACTGCATAAATAGCAGCAGATCGAGAGTCAGTGAGCAGTTGTGCCTCAGCCATCCTTGCGCTTCTTTCATTCTTACGAGAAGGAGAGCAAGGAGATTTTGCACACAGCTTTGTGAACTGAGTCTCTGCAACATGTTGTCAAGAAGGGTCCACAAAACGTGCTTTCAGTGCTGGTTATGAGTGCTTGCATGCAGCCAGTGTGCAGCAGGGCTTATATCAGAGAGGCCTTTCCAGCCTTCCAAAGCCAGCTTGGCTCTCTCTGTCCTCAGGAAAGGCAAGTAATCCTGAAGTGATGGGAATGCCGGCTTTTCTCCCCTTTGACCCCTTGCCATATCGGCTTGTGTTTATGGCTATATGTGTATCTCTGTGCCCAGTGTCAAGGAGTGGGTTTACTCCTTGTTGTGTGTCACCTTCATGGGGAGTGCTCAGGTGGCTGCTCTCTGCTCTCTCTTGTTCCAAGGCCTGTAGAAAGTGCTGGGAAGTCTGAAGACCAAAACAAAGGGCGCTCAGCAAACAACAGGACTCTTATAATGGTCAGTGCTAATCACCAGGTGCAAACACTGGACAAACCAAATTGTATTCTGTCAGCTCAGAGCAGCAGAAAGTGCTGTACGCTGTCGAGTGTCCTGTTCCAACACAAAAAAAGAGATATGCATACAAAATAAAGGGCATAGTCAACAGAGACTGATTTTTGGAGACCAGAGAGAAGGAGGAATTTGGGGAAAAGCCCTGGGAGCTTCTCTTTGCAGAACCACCATAACTGCTGCTCTGGGCAGATGGAACCAAACTCAGGCCTGCATCTAAATCATTGGAGTATTTTATAATATCATAAGATCTTTTCTATTTTGTAGGTGAGGGGTGTGAAGCTCTCTGAGATCCTTGCATTAACACCAATACGTAAGTACAGACTTCAGGCTTTAGCACACTTTCTTTATCGACACAGATTTTTTTTCAAACATCTGACTGAAGCAATTCTTGTTTGATCTTAATATATTTGGTGGGGTTTTTTTTTTGATCCAGTAGGAAAAAAGTGCAAATAGAGTCATAGTTATGATAGAAAAATAAAAAAAAAGATTGTAAAAATTTGTATTTCTACACCCAGTAAGATGGTGTCATCCAAAGATGGGCATTATGCCAGTCCAATCCTTATTGAAGTCTCAACTGTTGCTTTTTGGTTGGCTTGATGTTTTTCTAGAAGCAAAATACTTCAGGTTGATTTAATCTCCCACCAGATGGCTGTCAGAAACTGAAGAGTCTTCTCCAAATATCTTCAGCTGGAAAGACAATGTCTTTTCCCTTTCCTCCTTTCCTTGGGCCTTAGGGGCCTGGAAGTTCTAGAAAAGACCACAGAATACCATTCTGCAGTCTATAGTGCAGTTGTGGACTTGTAGAAGAGCATCTGGCAGCTGGGAGAGTAGGTATTAAAAAAGAATTAAAAAGGCTAGCGCTTCTCTTTCTTTTCTACAATGTTCATCATTAGAATTCTCCACTGTGGTTTCATCTTGTAAACATTTTAATATGTGGTTATCAGTCTGGATTCTCCAGACTTTGTGGTCTGCCTTGTTTTAGCTTATCGCTTACAAAAGGGAAAAATCCAGCTATGAGGGAGAGCCTTGGCATGCTTATCTCACTGAGTGTTTTTATAGCTCTATTGGGCTTACGCTCTTTGTGTTGTTTGAATAATAGCATCAGGATGGCTGAGTTTGTGCCCCCATTTCTGCCTTTCTCCACTCAGAACCTAATGAATGATATTAAGCTCACAGAGGAGGGCAGATCTGAGGACGCAAAGGCAGCGAGTTCACCAGCTTAGGGGACTCTAATTGTTGCAGTTCAAAACGCTATCGTATATCTTGTTACCGCTAATTTGAAGTGGTGGATTTGCTACTGGCCAGTAACAGAATGCTTTGGGTACTGAATAACAGCTTCTTATCTCCAGATTCACAGATGGATTTGTGGATGTCCCATTTCTGATGGTTAGCGTTGAATAGGAAGTTTTGTAAATGATTCTTGGCAGGAGTACTCATTACATTTCTATTGAGATTTTTCTCCACAGCTGAGTTTTCCTTTGCTTTTTTTTCCCCACCATATAATTAAATGGGTGACCATCCTATGCAGAAGGAAATGCTTCTATTAAAGATGAAAAGAACTGAGAGTGAAGCCAGCTATACAGCATTAGGTTTTAAGCCAGCTTCACTTCAGTTTTCAGTAGAAATGGATTAAAAACAAAACAAAACAAAAAAAAAAAACCCCACAAAACAACAACCTGACATATTCCTGGTCTGATATTTTCATGAAAGGCATGCTGATAAATATATTGAATGCTTATATCAACCTTTTGGACTGGAAATGTTCTTTAAAAGGGGAACATGCTCTCAGTTTCTAACATTATGTAATGAAAGTATATCTCTTGCTCTGCTGACAGCAGTAAATATTTCCTGTTGTGCTCTTTTATTGCCATTTTAATGGCAGAACTCCCAAAGCTGACAAGATGCTGCATTTTACCTTATAAGAAATTATTCTGAGAGATTCTATTGATTGAAGAGCCCTGCTTGACAAGCTTATTATAATGCTTATGTGATCCATACCCTCTTTAGACAATGTAATTATTTGGAAGTAAGCAAACCAGCTTGTGTGTCATTTAAGTGATGTTTCAAGCCATAGATGATGCACCCATACTTTTTTGGCTGAGAAGAAATGTTTTGACATGGGATTTTTCACCTGGGAGAATGCTTTCTAAGTCCTGGAGGAGTCACTGCGGGCATTCCTGGTTTTAGTGAAAAAGGGGGAAGTTCTCAGGCTGTTTTGGAGCCCTGAGTTTTTGAGTGTGTTGCAGTGTTCTGGTTTTTTTTTTTTTTTCTTTTTCTTTTATTTTATTTTATTTTATTTTATATTTTATTTTATTTTATTTTATTTTTTATTTCTTTCAATTTTCAAAGCAAGGAAAGCCGTTGTGCTGCTTTTCCTGTGACATTTGCAGCTGTGCAACTCCTCACTGTCTCATAGCCTTCCACAGTGGGGGAGAAAAGAAGTTTGACATTAGGTTCTCTGCAAAGTATTGCTTACCAACGGTGCTATGCTTTATGTGATCTTATTTCTATGTGAATCTTTTTGATAGCCAGTGGCATACTTATTCAAAGGTTAAGTATACTGCTCACAGAAATGAATGACTGAATTTAAAAGTAGAGCATTAGCTTTATTTTTTAATATTTATTATCAGTGGTGAACATGCTGCTTCACAGGCAAAATATTTAGTCTGTGCTCATCAGAAAACTCAGCTGTGAGTCATGTGTAATTTGCCAATAGGTGGCATGAGTGCATTGCTAAGTTTTGCAGGTGTGAGCTGCAAATAAATGCTTATATTTACATGTCTGAAAATGCTCCAGAAAGCACGGTCTCTCATGTTAGCATTCACCAGTTCATGTGTAATAAGGACTGGCTGAAACCTGCAATGCAAATGCTGCATATTGCTGTTCACAATGTATTTTTATTATGGCAGTGATATAGAGCAGAGTAAATATGTAAGACTGAATGAAAAATAAATGACCTAAAGTCATTCGAGAGATTGAGGCTTCACAATTACACTGCAACATGACAACTTACAAACAGTAATAATAATAATAATTAATAATAATAATAATAATGCATTGCCATTTTTCTTATCTAATCTTCTTATCAACTAATAAACTTACGTTAATGTATGGCTACTCTTGGAGGGTCAGGCAGTCAAAGCAGTTCACTGTCCCCATCTGCCATAGCTCTCAGTGCAGCGCTGACCTGAAGCTGCCGCTTTCACTTTGGCCCGCCCCATGCTAGCTTTAGAGCGTAGAACTGAGAAAACATTTACAACTAACATAAGCAGAATGAAACTCCTGCTTTTCCTTTTTCCTTTAATGTTTTTTTTTTCCCCCCAGAAATTTTCAGGTGTTTACAGGCTGTGATTTATCCTGAGTGGCTAACTTTCTAAATATGAATTATGAGTTGAAGTGCAGTTCTGAGCCTGCACAAACCCTCGTTTGAAATTCTTTACCCTCTATTATGCAAGCGGTCAATTAGATGATTATAGCTATCTGTCTGCCTTTGAAACCTACAAATTGATTTGTGGTGTAAGATTGTGGACAAAGTGTTTGGGAAGTGCCCATATAATGATTTTGATCCTTGTCCAGCTGCTTCATCTCCTCACAGACCAGGTAATTATCTTTCATTGTTGATTCCAAATGTGTGCTTGGGAAAGGGATGCTCTGAGTTGAAATAGGTGTGAGGACCTCATAGCCACCTCATGCTTGTCATAGTTACAAGCTAGCAATATCCGCTCTTCTAAGCACATAGAATATCCTACTTGGAATATCAGGTATCTTTTCCCAGTAGTTTCTTAGACAGTATCATAGTGAATAGGCATTTAGGCACTATTTCAGATTTTCTTTTTTAATAACTTTGTATTCTGTAGGCAGCAGGGTCTAAAGTTCTGAGAACCATCTTATCCATTCTCTGTACTCAGATTCTAGTCCATCAGTTACTTGCAGGCTGCTGTGGAGTGGGAGGACTTGGCCTCGATGAGTCTAAGATGTGGATCTGTGTTAGTTGTGCCACACACAAGCTGGATTTTTGTGTTCTTAATTGCATTTTCCTGTGCCTTTAGTGACGGCCACGACACTGCAGAGGAAAGATGTTGCTTAGCTGTTCCCATTCCTTTCCCTCCCTGTGTCTCCTTAGCTTAATAGTCAGTACATTTTTGACAGCTTATGTGAGTTTGAGTTGGGAGCTGTATTTCATGTAGAGTAATTCCCAGTCTTTTGTTCCACGTTACTTTTTGGCCCTGCTAATCACGAGGCAATGACCCACCACTTACTTTCTCACCTCTCTTTGGTCTCTGAAAAGAGAATGAGACACTGCTTTAAAAACAGGTGGTAACAGCTCTGTGGGTACTTCTCATCCAAGCATCGCTAATATCAGAGTAGACTGAACAGAAAGCAATGCCAGTAAGGGATTTAGAAGCATTTCCTTAATATAGACAAGATTAAAGTCTACATGAGATAGAAATAATAGCTCTACAAAAACATATAAAGATGATTTGCCATCATTTGTCTCAGAGGGATGCTGATTTCTGAAGTGCTGACTTTGACTTTTTCTACTTTTGATTGGGTTAAAATGAGGATCTCGAGAGGTGGTTTTGAACAGGAAACGTTCATGAAGTTTTTAGAACAAAAGAAATAATTAAAAATGTAATAAGACAGAATTGCTGGAGATCATTGTTTTGGGCGTATTGTCTGTATTTAGTGTTGAAGCTCACAGCCTTCGCTCTCTTACCCCTAAAAGCCTAAGCAGTAAGGGGCAGAATAGCAAAGAATTAGGTAATTCTTCTAAGCACTGTTTTCCCTCGTTTACCATTCAGAATGAGACACAGGGTGGTTCAGTTTTGACATACTAAGAACGTATATTTCTAATTGTTCAGTTTCTGTCCTTGGAGACTGTTTCTGGCTGTGCTTTATTTCCTTTTTCATAAGTTGATTTTAGCTGTAAGACACATGGTTTCCACAGGTAGGAGACTCAAATTGAGAGCTCTATAATCCATAGAATCCATATTTTCTTCCTCGACAAAGAAGCTAATGTGACTTGAGCTTAAAAAGCATTAGTTAAATTGTATGCTGACAGCTCTATAACGCTAACATCTGTTTATGTGGAGCCAAAATTTAATATATTCATTGTATGGAGGACTATTCAGATTGGTGGCAAAAATATATTCTGTTTCCTCAGTTAAATAAATTTCTTTGTTCTTTGTAGGTGCTGTGCTTTAATCTGGCAGGCATCTCCGCACCATGCACCTATTCACTCACCTCCTGCCTCCTGTGGGACCGGGGGGGGACTTAGAAGAAAAATGCAAGAACTCATGGGCTGAGGAAAGGCCCCCTTCAATAACTGAATTATCTTCTACCTTCAGAATTGAGACCTCAGTGATATGCTGAGGATTCTATTTGGCTTTATGTGATATGTAAGACATAGAAAGAAATCGAGAACCTTCTGTTTCCCATCTACTGAGCGCTAAGGCTGGAGATCAGGGCATAATGGCAAGCTGCTGCTTTGGAGGATGTCAGTAACCACACTTAATTTTTTTGAGCCTTTCTATCAGCTGTTTTCTTAAATGTGAAATTCACTTCACTTTGTGCTGTAGGGAATAGAAGCCAGTGTGTAAAATATTCCTTTTCCTAAAGATACTGAAGTTTTGTGCTGATATAGTTCACTGGACCTCTTGCAATTGTCTTACTTCAGTTGTGTGTAGGCTTTTCTGTGAAACACAGCCAGGTCAGTGCCTGATTGCATCAGTGACTTCAGCAGCTGATTTGCATCTGTTGGTACCACCAGAATTCCTGGCCTATGAGCCAGACCCATTCATTGGGTGGAAAAACACTGACATGAGCCCTATACTGCATGTTTGGCCATCAAATATTGAAGGCAATAGTAAGATGTATCCAGAAAAATCTATGCCTGGGTGAGAAAACTGGATGCCCAAAGTACTCTCTGACAGTTGTGTTCATTGGAGGGGTGATGCTCGGATGGGGAGCATCTCCCCGCAGCCAAGCAGAGGCATAACATGACCTGGTGCTTGAAAACAAAGGAAAGCAGGGGTTTTATTTGTCTCAGCTAAACCTCCTGCTGCAAATTTATAGGCTTTTTAACTCGCTGTGCTACTTGTCAGTCTCCGAACAGATGCACAGCCTTCAGGCTCTTGGTGCTTGCCAGCAACTGGCATCCTGCTGGGAGCGGTGGGAGGACTTGCAGTGCGAAGCAGGGCAACCTAATAATAGCACAGGAAAACACTGAAACCAGTGCTTGCACAAAGCAGTGGAGAAGTGTAACCTGTAGTTTGGGGTTTTTTTTTTTTTTTGGTATTTTGTTTTCCTTTCCAGCCAGCAGAAGAATGCCTGGTGAAAACCCATGGGCCGCTGACTTGTGCACAGCTTGGTGGCAGGATGCTGAGAGCCTTGGCCAGGATAACCAGATGTTTGAATTCCCCCAGTGCTGAAGGGAACCATGGATATGTAAAAATAAACTTCTCTAAGCAGACACGCGTCTCAGGCAGTTCAAAATTTACAGGATCTCATTTGCTGTTTGAGTGAAAATGGGATAGAAAAAGTATAGGGAGCATGCATTGTTATTTTTCTGACTGTTGTAACTGTAGGTTTTGTGGTTCTCTACCTTACAGGTTCGTAGGGGTTAGGTTCAACTCAGCTGACCTCTCATATGCCACATGTGATTTGAATCAGTGAATGAGGTGAGGCTGATGGATATGTTTCTTTCAAATGGAGGGTGAAAATATCCTGTCTAACGTGAACAAGAGGGAAGATGGGAGTTAAAAAATATAAGCTGGGGAAGAATAACACTGAGATAATATCCAAAAATCCCTCCTGTACTTAATGGTTTTCCAAGAGAGCCACTTTTGTATGGAGATACTCAGAAAAGAATGCTCAAAGTTAAGTTCAGATTTTTTAGGAGCTACGATCAGCAGGTGATTAAAATTGATAGGGAAAATGGCCTAAAAAGTTTACAGAGTGAAAAAGCACGTGGTGACCCCGGTGTTACTCACATGCACACCTTCCTCTCTGGGGGTGAGGTCTTCCGAGGGTCTCCACCAGCACCCTGCTGCTGCACTCACAAAGAAAACTGGTACTTAAAGTGCTGCTAACAATATTATTGCAGCTTTCTCTTTGTGCAGGGAATATGGTTTGATTAAAAATATCAATACACTTGCGAGGGGAATAAAAACGACACTCACTTCGGTATTTTCAAGGCCAATTAATTTTTTAATTAACAGAAGTATGCTTGAAAATGTAAAACACTCATTTCTGGAAATTGGTCTGTTTCCAGTTATTGCTGGATTTTTCTGGTAGGCTGTATTTTTTAAAGTAGAAAATGAAATCTTCATGCAGGAAGATCAATTGTTTAACTTCCATGGAAGTCTTTAATTCTTTTGTCTTCGGATTTTGTTGTATTTTATTGTGTTTATATGTGCACGGTACCTACTGTTATGATTAAAAGAGTATAATAAATTTGCAATGCTTTTTCATTATAGTTTTCAGTGCTCGCTTCAAATTAACTTATAGTTTCCATCCATTTCTTAAGCATTTCTCCTATTCTCCTATTTCTCTCATTTCCAGCGTCGTGTTTACTGAATCATCTTTATGGCGCTGCCATTAAGGATTCATTGTGGTTTACACTGTACGTAGAGTTATTCAGGAGTTCATAACTCAGTCTGTTTAATTTCAATCATGCTGAAACTTGGCATATAAATTGTCACTTTGAATGCAAATTGTGGGTTTTTTTTTTTCTTCTTCCTTATTTTATTTTCTTATTTTGTTTCTAGTGTCTTCAATTGATTAAGCCTCTTAAAACTGCAGGGATGGAGAAACTCCAAAAGTGTCAAATCTAATAAGTCTGTAGACGACAAGAATCCCCAACCCTGACAAAAGTTTTTAAGCTCCAAACAAATGAACTCAAAACCACGCTCTGTGCCCCAGCTGGGACGTTGCCTGTCTGCAGAAATGCCCATTTTGTTTGCCTGGTAGCTGTCTGTGCTCCAGAAGCATGCAGGAATGCGTGTCTGAAGGCAGAGGCTCCCATGTCCCTGATGGGCTGGATCCCAGCCCTGCTTGGAGGAGGACATGTCTGCAGGAATATGCCTAAGGAGAAAAAGCTTTGCAGTGATAATGAGAAGATGTTTTTTCTCATGATCTGCTTTCAGTCTCGCTTTCTAGGAAGATGAGCTTTATCTTGGTGTTTTAGAAGGGTATTTAATTATTAGGCTATCCACAGACAGGGATGTTCCTTACGTATCTATTCTTGCGACTGCACACTGTATGTGGGAGTTGATGAGGTCAGGAGGAGATGGGCGAGCAAAGAGTCTGATGTGATGATATGGTGAGAAGTACAGCATGCAGCTGCTTGGAAACACCAAGGGCTTTACAGTTGCCTGCAGCGCGCCATTCCTTTTTATTTTATCTTTATAACAACTTAATATGTGTGGATAACCTAGATTTAAAGTGGTTGCCAAACTGCTACCTGTGCAGCCAGGAACCTTGACAAACTTCCTTTAAGCTCACCATACAAAAGTGCTCCCAGCTCAAAGAAGAGCGTTGCATATCTCTGCCTGCCAAACATCCTTGGCAAGCCTTCCTTTGAACAATTCTGATTTGCTTCCATTTAATTAAGGAACACTTCCCTGCTCTGTGATTATTGTCCTTGCCTGAAGTTGTTCCCATTACAGAGATGAATAAGTATCTCTCAACGTTAGTTTCTACCTGTTTGGTAATTTGTTATGCCATCGGGGACCTATAACTTGTTGTTGCCTTTTCGTCCCTACTAAGACTGCCTCATCTTGATTCTCTGTTCTTATCTTCCATATGACTTTTGTTTTGTCCTTTCCACTTAAAAGTTCTTAGAACTGCTGTTCTTTCTCAGCTATCTCTTCCATCTTTTTTCTTTGTCATGGAATACATTTCCTGTGTTTAGGTAGGAGGTCTCTCTTCATTCTTATACCTTTTTCAGGAGCTGTTTGTGCCACACAAATGTGTGAAATGAGGAGCATAAATTATCACAGACTTTCTCTAAGTACAGGAAATAAATCTTATTCTCCCACTTTGTGAACTTTGTATCTGTGTTGCTTTCCTTTGGATGCTTTCGGGGAACTTTAGATTGAAAGGTAATTAGTAATTTGGTAAGCGAATGTATCCAGTGTGAGTGGGCTCCTTTTGGATGAAAAATATCAAAACCAGCACTTGATTTCCATGTATCTTTAGCATTAGGAATAGCATAGAGCATATAGGGGACTTCTGCATTGGCTGTCCTGGGTTTCCCTTTTGTAGACTATCAGTAACTGATTGCTGCATTCAATAGGTAAATAATTCACAAGGAAAACAGCAGGATTTGATTGTCTCCAAGTCGATGCCTTTTTGGCTTCCAGCGTACTGATTAACACAAAGTAATTGCTATGGCACATGCTGTACACTTCTATGAATTTCACAAGCACTGGACTAATTGTTATCTACAGGATGATCCACATAAGCCACCTTTTTGGTCACCAGTGCTCTAAATTACTTGCATACCACATAGCTCTGTCTCCATGTATGATGATGAGGGTAACATATCCTGAGCATGCCTCTCCAATTGCACTACTTCATCCAAAGCAAACTGTTAGCATGGCATTCCCAGCTGCTCACAGTATGTTGCCATAAATGATATATGAGGATGACATTCTCTGCTTTTGAGAGCGATGCCACTTGAGCACTGCTGAGCTTGTTTCCGTGTCACTTTGAAAACCATGGAGGTATTACAGAATTGGTGAAATGGTTGAAACACAAATAAAACTTAAAAGCAAGATATTCCCAGCAGCTGTTTCTATTCGCACTGGATTTGAGTGTTTGGATGTGGTTTCTCTGGTTTTTCAGCTGTATGTATTGTGTGCATGCTGAACAAAATATAATTCACCTTAAGTGTGAATATATTACTTCAGACAGGAAGGACAAAAGTAAAAAAGGGTTTGAATGAATGTCTTTGGTGCTGTGAGCCATTCTATGCCAGAGACGAGCAAAAAGAGCAGGTTCCCAGATGTGTAGAGCTTCACTGGGACAAAAAGCAGTCGGGCTACATGACTGGGCATGCTTTCTTTGCAGCGCTTTTTAAAGTCTTGGTAGTTCTGAAGTAATGTGAAAAACTAATGGGAAAGCATAGTTGTGAATCATATGAAATCAGAAAAAAAAAATTAGAGCATGCTCAAGTATTCTCATGAAACTGAAATTTGATTTGAAATCTCTGGACTCTCTTCTCATGGTGGAGTTAAGGAGAGCGCTGGGTTTGCAAGCCTGTATCTTGGAAAATTAGACATTTCTATTTCTGTTAGAGTTTTCCATTTTGAGCCTGGTTCCTTTTGGGAATGGGCTCAAGGACATATTGCTAAGAACTCATACTACCAGATTGCAGTGCTACAATGGCCCTTTGAAGTATAATTTATATTTTTTTAATAGAAATATCCATGGAAGAGAGGGACTAGTGGTTCCTTTGTCCTCTGGATACAGCAGTTTTGTTAGTGCAAACAATTTCTGTTCACTCAGACACTAAGGAAAAGTTATTTTACAGGGAAATAGCGGTTATGCAAAGTAATAATTCCTGTTGTTTTCACTGAGGCAAAAAGATTAACATTAGGAAAAAAAAGAAAAATAAAAAAAGAGTTAACCGTAAAAGGAGAATAATAAAATTATTATTTTCACAATTTATTTGAAGATATTGCTTTTTAAAATATATATATATATATTTTTTTTTTTCCCTGTGAGAGATTAGTCTGATCTCCTCTGAGTTCTGGCAGGTTCTTATCAGCGAGAAAACCATGGGTGCAATTGCAGGAGTCCCAGGGTCCCTTCAGGAAAGTAATTTTAAAATGAATCTGCCCATCATCCACGCTGCGCTGTGGTTAACCGTTGTGGGGGGCTCTTGGAGTGTGAGCTGGTTTCTTTTTGGCCAGAACAGACATCTAAATATATCAACAGATATCTAAATATATAAAGATATCTAAACAGAAAGATATGCTCCGGAGAGCACTGCTTTTAGGCACAGAATTACCTTGTGGGTGTTTACTGGGCTGATGAAGAGAATGAACATTTTTGCTGTTCATAAAATAAACTGAACTCTTGGTGTTTTGAAATTAAAAAAAAAAAAAAAAAGATTTATTATTGAGCATCTTGTAAAAAGAATGAGGTGACAAAGTTGGTATCGAAAAATGAGATGTGAAGATCTGGTGGTTTGTTCATTGCTCTGTCACTGTGTATCGTCCTGCATTTCTTCATTGCTTTATGAAACCTATTTTGCCTTGAAATGCTACATTTTTTATGTCTAAAATCATATTTCTGGTAGTGATGCTCATGGGTTTCCAGACAGCAGGAATGTAATGTTCTCTTGAAGGCTGAAATGTATTTTGATCATATTTAGGTCTTTGCAAGAGAAGATTTTGTATAGCTTAAATCTTAAAGGTGTTATGGTCAGAGTTGTTAAAATCTTTACAGTACATGGATAAGGTCCTGTGCCTCTTATTAATGTCTCCTAAAGAGAATAAAGGTTAGAAGCCACTGTTCTGAGTCTAATGAATACTCTGGGTGACAAAAATGGTGGTACTGTTTCAACTAAAAACTGCAAAATATGAACCAAATCAATATATATTTTGTAATATAAAATTGGGTAAGGGATCTTGATTATAGTGTTTTCATATTTATTGCTTTGGTTTTGTGGTTGTTAGAATGCCTTATTTTTGTTGTTCCTAATTTTAACCTCAAGTTTAATTGCTTAATCCTCACCTTACTAATTATTTTGCGTAAAGTCTAAACACACTTCAAACGTTTCTGTGAGCTTTTTGATACTATGCAGAATTTAAACATTTTCCCAAGTGATGTCATGAAAAAATGGGGTCTGGAAGGAATCTGTGGCAAGAGAACTTAACTTTTTAGATGCTGTTGATGTTATTCCTCAGTATTTTTGTTGCAAAGCCACAACTAAAACTTCATGCTTTCATGAGCTCTGCTAGGAAAATTTCCTTTCATCTGAATGTTGTGGTGTCATTTCAGCCTAAATATTTAATAATTATTTCCATATTATTTCAGTTTACTTCTTATGAACTATCAAGTTACTTCATTTTCCTTCATTAAAAATCAAGCACCAAACTATTGTATACATGAAAGCTATGCTAAACAAAGAGTAGAGAGAAGAGTGGAGAGTTGAATACCCCATTAATCTGTGGTTGTCTTTCAATGTAGCACTTCAGCTAAAATGAGTGGAATGATATCTGCTGACTTTTAACCGGCATAAATCTCAGCATAATGAAAACTGGAGTTTGGTTTCATGCTGCTTTTAATCAGAGCTCAAGTCTGCTTTTTTTCTCAACTAGTCCCTGATAGGGATAGATTAGCAGATCAAAAATGTTGTGGGATTTTTATTTTTTATTAAAGGTCTACTGGAACGACAATCCATTGCATTCCTAATAGAGCCCTCCAAACTGAGTGATTCCTGCATCAATTTTACATCTTGCAAATGAAACGGAACCTTACAACGACATCTAACCAGAATTTAAAGATTTCACAGTGACTCAATATAGCATCCTTCACTACTGCTTATCCTCAGCATCACAAATGCAAACTTTAGCGCACATTGATGAAGTAACAGGTCTTGTTCTATGAGTTATCCCTTGAGTTTTTTGTTAGATTTGACCAATCCACAGTCAGTAATCTGGAATATTAACTTGTGTTGTATTTTATAAATGAAATAATGTGCTAGTTATTTTTCCTTTTATTTCAAGTCAGATTTTTAAACCTCCACAATAAGCATTTGCAGGGAAGAGAGAAGAGCTAGAAGAGCTATTCAGTAGTATGCTTCTATCTTTGTGTCAATCCATTGCTCCTTACATGAAAAAGAGTTAAATCCTCTGCCATGATTGATTGATTTTCCTGATTCCTAGAACCAACCAAAGCTTTGCAGACTCTTCTCAGTGAATAATTCACACCCGATGACTGAAAAACCCAACGAAGCTAAACCAATATGTGCAAATATCTGTCTTAAGACTCATCTTTTGGGTACAACTATTATAAAGCCATTTGGAAAAAGAAGCTCACGCATACAAATCAATGTTGCCATGCAACAAGTGCTAAAGAAAGAACCGCAAGATTTAAGCCTTAATTAATTTTCCATAACAGCTGGGAATATTCTGGAATAAGGAAATTCAGGAGAACTGATGTTAATTAAATTCCATTTCCTACAAATCTACATGCTAGTAGCTGACTGATAAAACTCAACTGATACTTTTCACAATCATAACATTTTATGTGTGCGCTCTCCCATGGAACTTCCTTAACGTCCAGTAAGATGTGACTCTAAGCTGAACACTTGCACTATCTACTGCAGAACTGCTTCTTTCCTCTAAATTTCTAGGGCCATAGTCATCTCTAAGTTCTTCATCATATCTATTCGATATCTTGTCATGAACACTGGTGGCCTGATGCCACGTGAAATTACTGGGCTCTTCCATAGGTTGAAACTTAAGCCAGCGCTTAGTGCTGATGTTGGTAAGAGAACAAAACTGGAAGCAGATTTCTAAATGCTGAAGTGACATCAGCAAATCTCTCGGTGACATTTGCTCTTTAGGTGACGGAATCATCTGTTTCTGGGAGTTATGAGAACCAATCTGCTGGGCTGTGATTGGTTGGAGAGGAATTGATGTTGTAGCAAAGAGATTTTGAAAGACAGAAATTAACCTTGTCCCTTCATCTTTTTGTGATTCAATTGGCAATAGACAGTGCTTGATGTATCCATTGGGCAGAAGATAAACAGAACAAAATCTGTTGGTAGAAGTCTGAAATACTGTGGTAAGTGATCATAAGAGCATGTAAGTATAAGCATGATTACCTTTCATTCAACTCTGCATTCCAAGCTTCTTCGAATCCTACAGTTGGAAGCTGGATCACACGTGACCAGGATGGTGGTCTTGTTTCAACCAGGAAATGGGTGCACTGTATGTATTGGATTATTGGATGGCATTCAGTAGGAAATTTAGTAGGAAATATTACAATTAGATCACACCTTCCTGTGTCATGTTATTTTACTCATTGGAGAAATTAATCCTTGCCTCACAGACTACAAATCACTGAGTAGAGGTAAGTTCTCTCTGAGATGCTGCAATGATTGTTGATTTTTGAGCGCTTCTCAAATGATCCATGGAATAGATGAGCATAAAGGTTAGCTAAGTTATGCTCTATGACTGATGCAAAGGGCAGGTTTCTAGTCTAGCAGGTGCCGAAGCAAGTGGAAACATCCCATTTCAGAAGCTGACACAATTATGGATTAGGCAAGAATGGAGAACGTTTTGTTCGTTTCTCTTTCCTGCCCCACTGCAATTGCTTTTGCCAATTGTTATAAAAACTCACTGGTTTCAAGTGACTGGTGGAAGTGTCTCTGAATTCAGATAGCAGTGGATAGAGCCTCACTGAGTCAATGTTCCTTTCGACTTACACTACAACTTTAAGCCCTGGAAGTAGAGTTTATATTTTTGCAGGGATTTTTGTTGTTGCCAAACTTGACTCTTACTTGCTGCAAAAGAATGGAAACTGTGCTTCCTTATCTAACACTATAGGAAACAATACTAGCCCTGATGGCACACCTGCTGACACTGCTATCTTTTTCCATATCAAATTTTGTCCATCATATTTACAGCAAAAAAATATAGTGCTTGCTGTTTTGTTGACTGTAGCTTGAGAGGAAATTTGAACAATTATCACCCAGGGTAGTATTCACCTGGATATGATTCAAAGCAGAAACTTCAGAGATTAATAGATAACATAAAATTACAGATCAATGTGGCAAAGGACCGTTCTAATGTAGCTGTAATCGTTTTCTCATCCAGTGGTTGTGCTCTCTCCCTTCTATATTGGTAGGGCTGCTTATCTTGTGGCACCGTGGCAACTCTGAATGCTTTATCGCCTCCGTTAAAAGTGGAGTCAATTACAACTCTAGATTAAAATAGTGAGTGTAGTTCAGGGAGTAAAAAAGATATGCTGCTATGTGTTTTCTGAAATTGCTAGCAAGGCCTACCTGATGAGTCGTAACTCAAATCTTAATGAAATTAATAGAGTGGCTTTGGAATAGATCCCATCTTGAGGTGGAGGATGCAAACGCTTGTGATACTGAGAACTCAAATCAGTAAGAAAAGGGGACTACACCGTGGGTATTTACATAAGACAGGTTGAAATTAGCTGTGTAATAACACACAGACAAGAAACCACAGTTGATAGAAGGTGCACTTTTTTCCCATTTGTGGAGACAGAAAAGACCTGAGCGCAGCTCTCCTGCTTCAAGTTTATTCTTGCTGCTTTCTTGCAAACCTTCTCTATGCTGACTTGCTAAGTTAGCAACAGGAGCTGAAGCCAGTGCTGCTGTGTGATATGCACAAAGCCTCCAGGCATTTCCTCATGGCATGGACACAAAATCGAGAATAATAAGAAGAATGCTGCACCAAATACATCAGAGGATGATGTGTCAGAGGATGCGTGATTTCTTTAAATCGCAGTTAAAAAATATTGCCCTAAATTGTTTGTTTGTTCTGATGCTTCCATTTTCTAATTGTAATTGGTTGCAAAACAAGTTTCTCCCCTTCATGGTGAAGATTTAGAAATTACAGACTAATGTCTTTTTTGGAATGAGATTAAGAATAGAATTAACCGTTATTAAAAATACTTCTGTAAGTCTAGAAAATAGCTATTTCCTGTATCATTTTTATTTTTCAGACCCGGCAGTATCTGCTGGCCTGAGCAATTGCCATTGTGCTTTATTGGATGTTATAGATATACATTTAGTATCATTTTTTTTTCTGTTGCCGGTTGAATGACCCTACTTTTCTTTCTGAAGATAATGCAGATCAATTATTGGCATTTGGTGTCGATCTGCATTTCAGTATCATGGGTATTTTGGTGGAGCCTGGAAAGAACTGGGGTCATATTTGGTGCAGAGAGGTGAGTTGGCAGAACCTCAGGGTAATTAGGCAGCAATGGAGAGATCAGTTTTTCCTTCTAAAATGTTGTCTGGTATGGATCTGAGAAAGAAGGCTGTTATCTCTGCAATTCATCCAGAAAGATTTGGCGAACTAATTATTACTGGACAGCCATTGGCTGCTTCTCATCCTGTAGCAGGTGTAGAGCTGACAATACGGCTAAATGGGCTTCACAGTTTGGATTCATTCTGGGCTAAGTTTTGCTCTCGCAAAATTCAGAAGGGGTTTCTACCACTGAAGAGGAAGGAGGGCTGGAGCTTCCTAGTCACAGCTGCAGCAATGCACGATGTGAAGCACCTTTAATTGTTCTACATTGCGCCCACTGAGTGGAACTTTGGAGGAGGATTAGGAATCAAGTTTCTTCTTATGGGAGACAAAGAGATACTATGCAGTTCTCAGGACCAAATTTTAGAATTCTGACTTCTTAATGTTACATGTGTTACAACACTCAATTACTAACTTTGCTGTTTTATAATATACCCATTTTGCTGTTGTTACAGTAAAAATTAATACACGTCAGTCCAGGATTTCATTGTAATTGTTTTTTATCTACCTGCAGCCTAATTTCACTCCTTTGTCTTATCTGATTGCTAGTATTTTAGACACCCAAATGCCATTGGATTGCAGGATCTCACATATACTACCTTTTTTGATCAATTCTGCTTGTAAATGTACAGATAAAACAGAGCATGTCTTACAAGACAAAGAGTTCTGAGATTATAGATTTATTCTAGCTGGACTGTCTTGTTGGCAAGTCTTGACATTTTGATTGGATGTGTGGAAGTAGAATGGGTTTTTAGTACAGTTAGGATCTTATCCATTAGATTTCTTTGAATTCAAAGTCTCACTTCTGTTTATTACGACGTTTGAAATCTTCTGAGTCAGACTATGTTTTCAGAAATTTTCTGTTCTATGACACCTCTGATGGAGGAAAAAAGCTGGCTTTTGCCATGCTATTTTATGGAAATATATGCAAAAATCCTTACTGAACTTTGGTTTGAATCTCTTTTACAAAGAAAGAGGCCTTGCACCAACATTTTTCCCTAACAATCCTTCAATTTCATCTTAAAGTTCAAGAAAATATATTCAAGGAAACTGAGTTCCAGAGGATTTTAAAACAGTTTTTAGATCATTAAGGCATCACATTAACATTCTTGTTAAAGAAAAAAATAACTTTAATGTTTTGGCTCAGTGTGTTAGGAACATCTGATCTAGTCTTTGTGCTGTGCTTCCTTCTAGGGACTATGCAAAAGAATGGGTGAAAATCGGAGGGTGTTCAGATTTATATGATGTGTGTGCAGCTCTAGATTGAGTTGGGACTACAAATGGGTCAAAGAGATGGCTCCACACCTTTCCCCTTTTCTGAGGTCAGAGTTTCTGGGATGGCAGCTGAGTGGTAAAGCCCATTGACCACAATCTATATGTACATACAGGAATGCATAGGTCCTTTTTTACATTTGTGCACTGGGACCTGGGCCCAAACATGTCTTTTGTCATTGAGTTTGCTACACTGCATTAAATGATGAGTTAATTTAGAGAAGTCCTGTGGCCAGAGCTGTGCTGGAGGTCAGGTTTTGTGACAAGTCATTGCTTTTGCTCTATAATCTCTAATGGATGATGTCTCCTAGAGTACCGACATGAATAGAGTGTAAACCATGAATAACCCTAATACAAAAATTCTCTTCATTTTTCCCCAAAGCAACTTAATTTCTTTAATTTGTAGAATCTCTGAATAGTATCAAAGAGACTGCAAAGTCTGTTGCACATGACTGAGCTACTGCTCTTCTTGTTTTTCCCATAAAATTACTAAACTATACCCAAGAGTTGCATTTAATGTTATGATTTCCTTCCTCCCTGAAAAGATTTTATGATATGTAGCTTAATAGAAAAACATTGTCGAGATAGGCGTTTCTTTCCCTGGGATGTTTTTGGACTGAAGCTTCTGTCCCAAAGGAAGGGATTTATAAAGCCCAATAATCTCACTTCATTCCAATGTTTAATTAATTTTTATTTCAGTTGCTCAATTTTGGGAACGTAAAGTGTTTTGTAGGAAGAAATGGAAAATAGGAGCATTGTGAATTCTGCTTTAAAAAAAGAAAGAAAGTCATGAAAACAAGCCTCAAAGGAGAGCACTGCCTCCATTCAGAACCCAGTCTTTTTGTTCAAGGTCTCCTTGCTCATGGTTTAGTTTGTTGTTTGCTTGTTGGTTTTGTTTCTCGCTGATAAATGTGTGTAGTCTACATTCTTTTCAGGACTTCTGGACCTCATAGAGCAGCTGCAACAAAGTCAGTGTGCTTGGGCTGCAGCTGGCTGAAATCTGAATTTTGTTATTAGTGAAAGACATTATTCACTGCTTTTGCCAAAACCAGAGAAGCAGAGGGTGAAATAAAAGTAGCAGAAAAACACTTCTTGCATATAAATGCCGTTCTGAGTGGTCTGTATGGAAAGGCCAGAAGAGAGAAAGTTTTAGGTTGTCTTCCTCCCACACCCCCAGCTGTTAACCTTTCAGTCCCTTAAAGTCTACTGACCATGCAGGCGATGGGCAGGATGCTGTAGGGTAGCACAGAAAAAGAACCATTCACCTCACTAAGGGAAAATAGTTTGTCCCTGATTGTGGAGCTTTATATGTGAACACGTATCTCAGATTACAAACTCAGAGACAAAGACAAAAAGCAGATGCTCTTTAGCTGATGTCTCCTTTTAATCTTTTGCAGATGCAGTTACATTTAGTACATGTTGTGAAGATAATGGAATTTTCCACGTTGAACATACATAATCAAAACAGAAAATCCCTAGATAAAATTAAATTTTAAGGAATGGCAAAAAGACAACCCCTTGTTTCCCTCTTCTTGTAGCTGTGCTGCCTTATGATCTGGGAACCTGCAAAGCCCTCACAGCTGATGGGGTTTGATACCAACTTTAATGGGACTAATGATGGACAGCTGTGGTGTTGTGGCTGTTCTGTGCCTTTTTTCTTATTGAATCCATCAGGGAATACCAGGTGGGCTTATCACCTTTGCAGAGTCGTGATGAAATTTACTGTAGGGAAAACAAATGCTTGCTGGCAGCATCCAGGTTTCTTAACCAGAACTGTGAATTTCTTTCTCCGGTTTGGTGATAGGAGGAATATGGGTGAGAGCCAGGTAGGAAAGACGAAGCAGTTCTTTATGCTTTGCGCAGGGCTTCTCTGACATTTTCTGATATTCCTTGTTTCATTTCTGGCTCTGCTCTAGCATTCTTTCTTGATTGCAGTCTCCTTTTCTGTGGGGAAGCTTTAAGCCACAATGTGAAATGATTAATGCATTCAGAGTAGGGTGGTATATTTCACTGAATACACTGGAACTTCAACTTGGAGTAATTATTCTTGTGGCAATAATTGCAAGAACTGGGGTGGTGTGAAGGAGAACAAAGCAGATTACCCAGGTAGAAATTTGACTTTCCCTGGGAAAAATGTGAAATAAAATCTATCCCAACACCTGTGAATCCTCCCCATACAACTTCTTGCTCTCAGTGGGAAGAGTGTTTTAAGTACGATCCCTGGAATCGATGAGCACTGTCAGTGCATGTCCAGCATCACTGCTGTGAGGAAGGAATTGTACAAATGAGCTGATGTAACGTTGGTGTGGGAATATAGAAATTGTCATTAAGGGCTGTGGTAAATGGTTTGTGAGTTACAGCACAACAGAAGTCGCATTTGGCAGAATTATGAACTATGGATGAGCGTATACAGGTGGGACCCAGCAATCCATCAGTAAGACATGTTTCCTAATCCCTAATGCCAGGAGGTCTGGCATTATGCAGCTAATGAAAGGAGAGACAAGGGTATGCGAGTGCACGCCTCGCAGAGGGTATTGTGCATGTATGCAATTAATGATGCTGGTGAATTATGGAGCAATGACAAACAACACCACTATCACAAAGGAGACCGGAGGGTTCATTCTGGGCAGATAAAATAAATTATGTACTCATACACAACTCCTTAGATCTTCTTAGCCAATGGCCTCAGGCAATTAAATGAGCCAGAAATTGAGCTCTCCACAAGCATTTAAATAGCAACTGTTCACATGCATGCACAAGCAATTATGTCGTATTGAAATAAGAAAAGAAAATTGAATATAAACTCTGTTGGATAGGGAATAAAATGGAATTACTCTTTCTTGGTTGGTCAAGAACTTTGGTAAGCACAATCTCAGGGCTCAGCTGAAAAACTAACTTTGAGAAAAGGATAAAAACACCTGAGAGCTGTATATTTAAATGTGTTGAGGAATAATATAAGCTCTGGCTTGCAGATGTGCAAAAATATTTTTGTTATTCTTGCTCATTTTATTATTTTATTTTCTCTTGGAGAATTCCCATCTGCAGTCCTGTGGATTCCTGGGATGATCAAAGACAAAGTGTTCATGTGTGCCTCTACACTATATACCTATATATATGAATATATGTCTACTTCTATAGATGTGCATATAAATACAGTGCATATCTTTGGGAGATCCTTTGAAATTACAATCTTTCACACAGATGTAAGGTAGTATAATGGGTTCTACAACAAATTGCATAATAAAATATGAATGCAATGCCTATATCAAATGTTGCTCATTTCAAAAAATTAAATGTTTATCTAATTACCAGTAAGACACCCTGTGATCTTAAGCAGACCCATACCTTAACAAACCTAGAATTACTGTGGTTTCTGTGTGCAGTGAAGGTGTGGATGACATAACTGGACATAACCAGATGAATTACTTAATAATTTCAGTAGTAGAAAATATCGAGGCACATACTTGACAGAGGTCTCTTCTAAGTGTAAAGGTTGACTCCATTCCTTAACTAATTTGAAGAGCTGAGACAGCTTCAATGTTCTTTTAATTTCTTATGTGATTTTGCTGAAATAAAGACTTCTAAAAGATCCCTGGAAACTTGATATTGAAAGATATTAGTGCAAATACTTTTGTAAGCCTTTTTTCTCTCCAGTCTACTTCTAATTTCTTAATTTTTGCTGTAGGCCCTATTGGCTAGCATGCATGGAATCAAATTTTCATTGGTAGGAAGAAATTTGGAGAATTAGATTAGTTTATGAAGTTAGGCAAGTTCAGAAAGTTAAACATGTTGAGGGACTACAAATCCAAAGGCCAGATTTCTGGTGATGGTCACGTTCCTACTACTTCCTGGGCCTGGACTATCAAATGTTTTGAGAGTTTTGGATTTTTGCTGCAAAAGAAGCCATTGCATGCTGGTTAGAGCAAAGTCTTGAGGAAGTACTTCCATGGTGAAATCTAATTGAATGTAGAAACAATGCAGGGAATGCCAAAGAGTTACGCACTGAGCACGACTTTAGAAGTTTGCTTAAAATTCACTGCTTTGTAGCTGGTTCCTTTATTCTCATTGGGATTTTTGTTCATAATCATGCTGATGGTACTGAGGCACCCTAATGAATTCAAATACACAACATGTGGGAGTAGTGTGTGCTGTTCACACTAACTCCATCTACAGATGTCCATTTGTTATCATGAGTTTGTATTGCAGGTGTTCCAAGCAAAGGCACTCGGATACACTGTTCTTTCCTTTGGAGTTTACTTTTGGATCTTGTTTTGATGGTTTCCCCTTCATCTAAAATCAGGCTATCAACAGGAAGTGCATTTATGCTTGTTATGAATAAAAGAGAGAGATTAAAGCTTTTCGTCTACCTGTTTATTAAAGCGGTACATAAAGATTTGAAATGTTAAAAGCAAAACATCTTGAGGACTTTTTAACTTTCTTTTTTTAAAAAAAGAAAAAAAGGTATTTATAAGTAGAGCCACTTTTAGACTTTGAACTGGTCCATAAAATGGCAGATTGTTGTTCTGTTTCAAATTTCTCTATTTAGACACAGTGAAACCTCTCTGTGTAATGCTGTTGATTTTTTGCATCATCACCAAACCACTGCAGTTGGAGCTGTGCTGACACGTCTGCTCACCAGCCTCTTATTTTCCGGAAATTTTAATCCAGTGGTGGCATTTTTAATAGCATGCAATTAAGAGTTAATCAGCAGTATTCTGTGTGAGGAGTGCTGACATTCAGAAATGTAAGCAAGTATATGGTGGATTTTGCTCCGTTAACATGTGAGCTTCTTTGGTGGGAATAGCAGCTTTGACTTGCCAACTGCAGAATTAATAAATACATTTAATATGTATTTCAAAATATGCAAAAGGGCAGAAAACGTTCTATTAGCCATCTGATTTTCAGAGCTACCGTGTTCCAAGAATTTGCCAATTGCAAACAAGTTGGTACTGGGGTACTTAAACTTCAATGGTTTTACTTGTTGAGGTTCATTTCATCAGAACAGTCATTAGATGCCCTTTGTTGCTGGTGGTTCCCTCCCCATTCGTATACTCTGACACCATGACATGATATTGCTAAGATGAAACCTAGAGCAAGTTTTGCTGCCAGTATGTTTCCATTCAGTGACCTTAAAACAATTTAAAACAGCAGTGCCTGCCATTACACGATTCAGTCTGCTGTGTTCTTGGGAAGGAACATTGCATCCTTTGAGTCCAGCACTATAAAAACAAGCTCACAAGTACGCTCATGACAGTATAGAGAATCCTCCTGCATGTCATCCCTTTTATTTTCCTGCCACAAAAATAAAGGACAAGACTTAAATCCATCTGAACTGTAATGTAAAAGCTGAGCAACTGTCGTTTTCTCTTTGGCTGTCTTCCCTGTAGAATTTCTAAGACATGAAGCAAACCAAAGGCCACCGTGCAGGAAGCATACGGAGTCTGAGGGCTCCCTTTATACCTACTTCAGTTACTGAAGTTGAAAAACACCCTAATTCCATTCAATTACCTTCACTGCAGTGCTATTTTTGAACTGCCATACATATGCATGGTTTGCTGTTCTGTGCGACCCTGCAAAGTTCAGCGGAGCTCCAGGAACCATTATGAAAGGAGAGAAATGATTCTACATGGCAAGCAGTGTTACTTTTTAATTAGTTTTTTGGTTTCATCAGCTTTCTCTTTTTCTTGCTATTCCTCATTCCCTCATTTTTCTCACTGAAGAGGAGAACTTCTTTGTCTTGTTACGATCAAAGGGGAGAGTAGGATGTCTGATAATACCAGGATTTTCACACTGTGACAAAATTAGCAGAGGTGAGGAAGAAAAAAGACTTTAAAAAATGTTTTTATTTTAAGGAATAGAGTTTATTTCAAGAACATGTTGATATGCATTTGGATTAAGTTGAGCTCTCTGAAATCACACTGTTAAGCTTTTGAGCCATAGGACTTTGTATCTGTTCTTGCCATCTATTTACATTTTTTTCCTCTTTCTTCTTCAACTGCAGCATTTGTCAGAGCAGTTACTTCATTTCTCATTGGTTTTGCTCTGAATTCATGGGTATAAAGCAGAGAGAAAAATCAGGGAAATGATCAATTAAAGATGGCAAATCTTATCCTTGAGAGTAGGAAGCGTTAATGAGACACAGAAGTGATTTTTCTCCTCTACCAAAGAAGGATTAATTTCAGTGGGGAGGAGGCAAAGATTTACACCACCTGCCTTAGAAGCTGGGACTTGCAACATTTAATTCCAGAATGGGAGCACCTGACATAGATTTTCCCCACATTACAGCTTACAGAGCTGAGCTCAACAGCTGATGCTGATTGTGGTGATAAAAATGGTGAAGTGAAACCCCACTGCTTTCTTGCAGTGCAAAGAGATGCTGGGTCACTTCAGAGCTGTAGCTGAGTTTGGATACATAGTGAGTAAGAACTGTTTTCCTACTTCTTCACAAGAGGTTTTCTTTGTGGTCTTTTATTTAAGAGGCGCAAGAAAATGGATGTAGAGTGTTGTTATTATTATTATTATTGTTATTTTGTAATATTTTTATGGAGATTAAAGAATTTCTTTTTTACACAGAAGGCAATGTTTGGGATTTCATATCTTCCTAACTGTCTTTTATCAAAAATACTGAAGAATGCGCTTTGTTGTTGGTTTTCCCCTCATGTACTACAGAGCTTCCAACTGCTTAAGTCTCTTGGGGAACCAGCAGTATTGGTATGCAAGGATAATTCAGCTATTCAGTTCAGCTCTTTATGAATTACGTGTTTTCTGCACAGTTTGTGATAAGTTTTATTTGGTGGTAACGTGCATCTTTTAAAATGCCTAATATATGTGGAGCATCAGGATGCTGTTTATACTCATGCTTAAAGTTTTATTGTGAAATCCATACATCGGTTCTAAAATGTGTAATGCAATTTGTTGTGTGTGCTGTGCAGAGTCTGCATTCCTGGATTAGGCTTACTTTTAAACTGGTAATGTGAAAAGCTCCTCCAGAGTCAACTTAATGTTTTGTTTTGTTTTAATTATTATTATGAAATAAGAAGGATTTCTTAATAAATTGTGGAACCATTATCTGCTGGAATTAATGATACAAGAATCTAATGAGGAAGAAGTTTTTGTGCATTGCTCCAGATTGCAACAAAGTGTTGTGCTTTTAGCTGAGGTGTTGAGGGCCACTTGCTTAGCTTAGTGAAGCAGGTATGTAATTAAACGTGCCGTTTGCTAATCTGCTGCAGTTATCTCTTCTTGCCATGGAGGGGTCAAAGAGGGTGAACTGATGTGGTAGACTGAGACTCTGCTAAGGTTTAACTGAACAGCTCTCAATGGGGAGGAAAGGGGCTGTGGGCCCTTAGTGCTGCTTCTGTGGATCGCTGCTCTGTAGGTTGATAGTGATGCAAATGTCAAACTATTAAGAAAAATAATGATAAATGCTGTTTTTCATGATTTACCAAAAGAATGTAGCGTTGCTACTGATGCCATTTAGATCTAGCTCAAGTTTGTTTTCTACTTCTTGAAGGTAATTTTGAAATTCAGAGATGCTCTCTTTTTTTTTTTTTCTGGTAAGGTGTATAAGCAATTTGTTGTGTGAATTCTTTATGCTTAAAAATATGGCTGCTTTTTTTTTCCCAGAGGTTTTCCTTTTAGAAGGAAACTATTGTATTTTGTTTGGATGCTTTTTAAAAAGCTTCTTTAAAATCAGTTTGCTAAAAATTCTTTTGGGATGACCAGTAGTGCTTAAAAAGATGATGGTGTATGTCTGTATATAGATAGATATACACTTTTTTTTTTTTGCAGTGCGATGGGAAATCATCATACTCCAATCCTAAACTGATCAAAGCATTATGATAGCTGAAAAATGTGATCAGCAGACAAAACAAAGTCTGTTTAGCAAACAGCTCCCCTCCAAATGTGTAAAAATAAAAATCCTATTGCTATAAGCAAATATAGGCTGCAGTTTAAACAACTTTTCTATTTTGTAGGCATTGATGCTATGAGTTTACATCTCTTTTTAGTGAAGGAGAAGTGACTCTTTCACTTCAGTGGTAAGAAACAACAGATAAACATACTGAAGATGGCTTTATCTTAGAGAAGAATGTGCTTTTGGAAGCATATTGCTAGTGTAGGTGTAAAGAGAAGAGGGAAACCTGCTAAGTGTTCCATAAGCTCAAGATGCTGTCAGCCTGATGAGCTGCAGCGATTTGATATTTTCTTTTATTAAATGTTTTTGTTAGGTCCTTCATGCTTCAAAGATACTTAAAGTACACCATATTTCTAGTTTCAGTTGTCTAATTGCCTCTGCATTTTTTTCTTCTAGAGAAGTCTTCATCAAAGGCAACTGATTTTTGCAGTTGATACCTTATGATTTGTTATAATGCAAGTAACATTTAGCACATCTTGTAGACTGCCTGAAGAATTCCCATCAGTTTCCTAGCAAATGTCATCTCACTTCTGAATTGAGTGAAACACTGTCTTCCTTTTGCTTTCCTGCAATTTGTCATGCTTCATACTTGGCTAGAGCTGCCAATTTTCATTGTCCTCACTGACAACGGCTGTCAGCGTGCCATTTATGTCTTCAAAACTCTTGATGGCAGCATCCCCTAAGTTACAGGATTGAAATGCAACCTGAGCAACTCTGAGGTTTAGATCTGTGTGACTTCCTGCTACATTATGATCAGAAACAACACCACAGCATCTCTTAATTTCTCCATACAGGGGGAGCGCATCTAGATGTAACAAAGTGGTCAGCAGTTCCAATAAAGCCATCAATATCTCCTGACTGCTTGCGTTGTGTTGTGAAGAACTTGTGTTGACAGTGATGGGATTAAAATAATTCAGAGAAGCATACGTGTAATGAATCTCATTGCTGTGAAAAGGCAGGGTGAAGCCAGCTATAGGCAATTTTCTTCTTTTGTTCCATCTCAGAGCTGAGTAGACGCTTCCTTTTGTACTTTCTCATTTATTGCAAACTCATGACTGCTTTTGAATTTTTAAATGTGAGCAGTAGGGCTGAGTAAGACAGAAACAGTGGAAAATTCCCACTTCTCTGAAGAAGGCTGGAGATAAGTTTGAATCTGTCAGGTAGGGTTACAAAGGGTAAGATAAGTCACTACTACCTTTCTGGTCTGTGGTTAGATGGACTAATGCCAGGGAAGGCTTTGGCTCCCCAAGACTATCAAACAGAATTTGATTTTGGTGTAGTTCAGAAGATCAATGGTCATTAATTTTATCTGACATAAACAAACTGGTAATTAGTAGGAGTTCCAGTTGAAGTGTGTTTCAAGTAGTAGTGTTATTATTGCTTACAGTCACTTTATGGATTCGATGGTTTAATTTATAATTCTAAAGGCAAGGAATGAGTTCAAAAGCCATGAAAAATGGTTCGTGTTTGTTTTTAACATGGAAGTATTTCTAAATATTGTGATACTTCATATTTCAAGTAAGATAACAGAGGCACAAGATATTTACTGAATGGAAAAAGCACTACACTGAAGATGACTTCCAAATAACAATCATTTCTAGTATTTTAAGAACAACTGTTGGCTTTCTCTGTCCTGAATATTCACCTTCAAGGAGGATGGCATAATGATTCAAGTCACAGTGGATGTTTTGGGGTGCTGTAGCTCATGCAGAAGCAGCTTGAAGCATTTGCATACAGCATTTATTCATCTATAGGTGCTTTGGGTCTTCTCTGCTAAGAAAGGCTAGCTCTTGGTAGCTCTTTAAAATAGTCATTCATAGCCAATGTTCTTTTGAACTGCATTTCCTTGAGTGCTTTAAAGGAAAAAAAGGATTGGTGTGTATGAACACGGGTTACAGGGCTCATGACTCTAGACATCCCAGTCTTCCATAGTTAATTCTCATTACTCGTTAGATGCTTAGTCAGAAGGAGTTTATTATGTACTGACTGTTTTGATGGCCATATTAGCAGTATAGAAAACTGAAGTGACTCCATTCTGAATCAGCAGATCTCCCATCAGTTAGATGGGGTCTCTGGAGACAAGAGCCCTGCAGCTATTAGCTGAGCCTGCTATTGAGTTTGCTGCAGGGCAGTGTCTCAGCAGCACTTTTCCTGGATGAAGAGTTTATAGCGCTGTTGGGCTCAAGTTGCTTTGCGCTGCAGGTGCAATTCCACCCTTAGGCTGTCAAGTTTGTTGTTCAGCTTACTTTTCTGCTGAAACGTATTTGGAGGACTGCCTCCTTGCCATTGTGGCTATGGAGGATGTGATGGTCACTGGGGATGGTCAGGCATGGAATGAGATCTCTATGGCTTCTGGAAATTGTTGGTACTCCAAACAATGTTGGGCTGCATTAATAGGTTGTGATTTTTCACTGGAAGAGAGGAAGATTGCTTTGCACAGGTAAGATAGCACAGAGTTTACCATAACCTTTCCCTGCAGATTTCTGGAGTAGTCAGTATCCAAGTTTTGAACAAGTCTTGAATAAAGCCTCTGTCTTGGCACCACTGTAGTTAAAGAATAGCTTAACAGTTGTTCTTTGATTAGGTCTTAGAGGGCAACAGAACAGATCTACATGGAGGTTCTGTCTTTCTGCTAATATATTTTGCAATGCTTTCTCACTGCAATCTATGAATACACAAAAGCACTTCTTTACTGCCCAGAGACACATTTACTTTGCAGCAATTGCCGCCAGAGGTAACTTAATTGCTTATCTGGATATAGATAAGCTGATGAAGTTCCCTAAGAGCTGCTGCCTTGCTGCTCATTTAACCAGGTTTACTGGTAGGTTTTGAGTTCTGCTGTTCCTATGTGCTGTGCAGGTACGTGAAGAAGAAAATTAAGCAGTGCCAGAGTACCTCCATCCAAGCTGCAATGTTTGGGTTGGTAGCCAGTATGCTAAAGTGCTGCTGATCCGAGCGGTGCATCTAGTAATAAATAGTACCGTCCTAGAGTTTAGGTAGGAACAGCACAACAAAATCACGGAAGAAGGCTTTTCAATTATTCTTTTGTTCTCTGATGCAGCCATGAAAGCAATGTTTTTTTATAAGTAAGCGATGTCTGTTATTTGCAGATGAGTAGTTTTCTCTTGCCCCAGAAAAAGCGTTGTTAGCTCATGCTGTGGCAGCTTGTGCTTTTGTTTTTGGATACTCTGAGTTTCAGTCAGAAATGTGGGAGAATTAGCATCTATAACCTGGTGGATCATGGGAAGGCAAAGCATAGCCTTACTCAAAATCACAGTGTATCGTATGTAGCTTTTTCTCAATACTGATAAAAAGAATAAGTTAATACCTTCCCCATCTCAGGACCATGGTCATGGGAGCCTGCTGCCTTAACATGTGTTCCATTGCCCATCTCAGTGTATACTAATCTCTGCATTTAGCTCCCTTTTCATATGCATTTATGAGAGAGCTCTGCACAGATGGATGAGTCTTTATCCATATTTCTTGGTGGTTTAGTGTAGTTACATTGGAGGAGTAATTATTTCTATCAGGAAGATTGTGACAGCCACCACATATTATGGAAATTTTCCTCATTGAAACTTTAAAATTTTTTCCTATTGTCTGATTCTCATAGCAACACAAAGACTGGTTTAGAAATGTAATTGCGATCTGTAGAAGAAATATAACCAGACATGCTATGAAGCTGAATTACATTAGAGCATTGGGAATAGAGCCACCTATAAAAGAAAATGAGTAGAAAGAAAATCACGGTATGAGCAATTGTCATTTGTCAAGGAAGGGGAATCTGTGCTGAACCACCAACGACCAGACACCCAAGAGAGAAGTCATTCTGACAGTGACGGCTTGTAGCCTGCCGCTGCTGGAAGACTCTTGGGGTAGTTCTTTAGCAATAAGGATTGCTTCATTATCAGGCCCATGGAGCATAATTATGGTGCTTAACTGAACTTTTCCAGGGTGTTTTACCTTTTTTGTGGGTTAACAGGTTGCAGTGTACAGTACGGCGCTAACGCAGCTGAACTCTCGGCTGAGGTGTTGAACAACCAGTGCGACCTTTCTAACTGCAGAGTTCAAGCCGTAGCACATCCATGCTTTGTTACCAAACTACAAACCTATCTGCTTGTGAGGAGTTGTAAATGAGATATTGATATGGTTACTGTGTTCTTCAGGAAGTCTTTATGAAAGTTCAATGAAGCCATTAATTCGTGACGCAAATCGCTTAGGGCCTCACTCTTTATCAGCATTGTGCTCACTGAATCACAGTCATGTACATTATACCTTCACATATACATCTTTTTATCTTTTTTTTTTGGCTTTGTGCACATGCAATCTGTAGAAACATAAGTAGCTGCAGAAAGTGTTAATAGTATTTTGTGTTTCTGTTTCATACTTGAAATAACTACCGATATTCTAAATCTGTTGTCTGCTGAATCTCATAAGAGTCTTGAGGAATCTTAATTGGCATTTTACCACATTCAGATATGCCGAAGTTCACTTTTGAAACTTATTACTTATGATTCCGTGTGTGGCTTATGAACCTGAAAGTTTGATACTGACTAATCCTCCTTCACCCAACAACTTAGGTCAGCGTCTCTTTCTCAACATTTTCTTTCTGTTTAATGAGGAGCTGGATTTTATTTAGAGGGAGTTACAAGAATCTGAATTCCGTACTTTATCTAAAATAGTATCATGTTATAGCTTATCATTTTCCAGTGGTGAATTAGCAACTAAATTAATTGCTGCATTACGTAGTTCCTTTAGGAGTTGTGGAGTTCTGAGATCTCTCCTTAGACCGACTTGATGGTAGGTACTGCTATGATCATCTGGCTCCTTTTTCTCTGCTGCTATCATAAATAGAACGTGCAGAAGCAGGGAAAAGAATGGAAGAGCACTTGTGGAAAGCATCTGGACTGAGCAAGATAGGAATTTCTGCAGGAGGTGACAAGGAGGGAATGGGTTTCAAGAAACAAAATAAATTGTTTAAATTGATTTGAAATACTGTTTTGAAAGATAACTATCAATGTGCCTGCTTGACATTAAACTAAAGCAGCATTTTATTGTTAAGTCCCTGAAGTTTCTGAAAAAATTTTCCTGAAAATCTCTGGAAATTGGCAGAATATGACCAAGCATAATGCGTGAGTTTGATATTGCTGTGTAAGTAATGCTGTTCTGCAATGTTGTCATATTGAAAAATAAATAAAATACGATGAAAAGCTATGTTTAAGAACTAAGGCTTGTCATATTCACATGTAGCAAAGGAAATGAATGTTTTCACTTGTGAAAGTTATCCTACACAGAGGTAAAGTAGCACAGAACTTGTGCTTGAATGAGGCACCAATGCTTTTATTGCTGATTCTCTTTTTGTGAGCCATTCATTACAGTCTGATGTACTAGAAATACGGGAGGAATTTAAGCAGAGAGGAATGGCAAGCCAGTAACAGCGTTTATTGCTCAAATGATCAAAGGCAAATATTTGTTATGGAGTATAACATTGGTGGAATTTGGTGGGTATTCTGTAAACAGGCAGTGGAACCACGATGCTACCATCCAAAAAGTAGAAAACTACCACTGTGCAAGAGTAGAAAATACCTGCTATTACACTGATGGAGCTGTCAAGAGAGAATCTTTCTGTAAAACTTGCTGTGAGCTTGGTTCAGCTGAAATTGGGGGAGTTATGCTGACATAAGCTGGAGAGAAGCTGCTGTGAATTTGGTGTCAGATATCACATATAAAATCTTAGAGGTTGTGAGGGAAGTCTGCTTTCAAGAAAGTGCTTAATATTTTATACGAGGACTTAACATGGTGTCACTGCTTATATAAAAGTATCATAAAAGTTATGCTAGAAAATTCTGCTTGTGTTTGCTTTCTTATTTTAACCTACTGAACATTTAATTATTCCTGGTGAAATTGCTTGGCTTTAGCAGCTATTCTTAAAGCAGAATTAGCTTCATTTGATGGTTGCATGGCACCAAAAGTTTGACCTGTCAAGAAGCGAGTTATAAACTTGAATCTCCTTTGGGCAAGAAAGGGATTGAATCTAGGTTTTCTTGTGCATCTGAGTAATTTAACTACACAGCAACCAGGTAAATGAAGATGATAATTTCTTTCTTAGCTCTTTTTTTTTTTTTTTTTTTTTTTTTTTAATTCTTGTTTTGCTATCTGTGGAAAAAAACGCTATTTGATAAGGATGTTATGAAGTCTTTGTGTAAGTTATGGATCTCAATGAATAAGGCAAGGGAACTGTGGGAATAGTTTGTTTTTTTTTCTTAAGCATGGAGCCTGTGCCCTTTCAGGAATGTATCCAAGTGACACCAGAAATTTGGTGCATTTAAAGTCTTGCTTTTTGATACAAGATTACTGTTTAAAAACTCAATTTTGAAATTAAGGCTGCCTCTTTTGAAAAATCTACCATGGGCCAAGTGTGAGGAAGAATTAAGATTTGCAGGATATGTGCTGAGATTCACAATCATTTAGGGATTCCTTTGGTAGCACAGAAAATGCAGGCATGGAGGTAACAATTAATAATTTTACATGGTGGAAAAAAAAATTAGCTTTTGTAAGTCTCTTGCTAGTTGCTAGCTTCATTTTTAGTGAGCAAACACAGCAAACACCAGTGTGATTCTTAGTGAAGTGTAAAAAACAAAAAACAAAAACAAACAAACAAACAAAAAAACAAAAACAAAAAACAAACCCAAACAAACAGATGACAGGAAATTTTGGTTTAAAGAGGCATATGAAGTCTCAGTTATATTCATCTAAGTTAGGAGTTGTAAATGTAGGAAAATGTTCTCTAATTAATAGGTTTAACAAGGGAAGGCAAAAAAAAAAAAAAAATAATTACTGGCCTTGTTGCATACCTGTTTTCCCCTTCTAATCTTCCAAATTTCATCCCCAGCTCAGACATCTGCTTTGTAAATGAGGTGGCTTTTCTTTTATTTTGTATGATTTGTCACATTGCAGAAAGATGCGTGTGTCCATCAGAAGCACTTTCCTGCTTCTTGGATCATGATCAACATTTTGTTGAAAGAGACAGAGGACTTTGTACAGCCATCTGGAATATTGCTATTGTATGGCTGGCTTCAGTTCTTTGAGGGAAGAAAAAAAAACCCTGACAAAATGAATTCTTGTTGTGGTCAGTCTACCAAATTAAATGTTGATTACTTGGTGTGTGTGCCTGTCTGTTTTAAAATCTGTCACTCACTTTCTATATTTGAAGAGACAATTATTGAAAAGTTAAATCTCTGATGGTGTAGGAAAACCCGAGGCAGAGTTGCTGAAAGTTTTATCTCCTTCTGTCACTTCTGGAAGGTGCTCAGTACGAAAAGTTAAATAATTACAGTTTTATTTTCCTGAAAGTTAAATTGGATTTTATCTGGTTTTACCTCATAGCCGCCTCCTTTCCAAATCTAAACCAGCTAATGGACAAATAGTAGCAGAAAGCTCATAAAAACATCTGAACCCCTTAGAATGACAAATGAAGGCTGTGATGTGCACCTTAAAACCTCCCATGGATCTGGATTGAAGTTCCTAATTCTCTCACATTGACTAGGATGTAACTGAACACATCTTCTGCAGGGGGCTGGAAAAACTGGTGGTGTTGGATGGGATGCTTGATACCAAAATGTGATGTGAAGAATTGCTGTGTACTCTGAAGAGAATGCCATGAAGGATCTGGAGTGAAAGGGTATTTTGAACTTTTTGAAAGCTATTCTCTTTCAAACCTTGCAACGGCACTTCTTTTAAAAAGAAAACCAAATGTTTCATGGTGCTTCCTTCAGCTGTATCACTGCTCCTTTTTCAGATATGAGGGAAGAACTTCATCCACTAGCTGCACTGAGTGACCCAGTATAACTGAGGGGAGATAAGAGCTCTTTCAACTTCTGCACACTCTTCCAAGTTAAATACTACAGAATTTCAGGTGTGTGATGCATTCAGATGTGTACCAAGTATGACTTTGCACAATTTAAGCAAATCCAGTTCTTTATTTCTGCTATATATATAGTATATATATAGTATATGCCTTATACTACAAGGCAATTCTAGTCACTTCCATTTTGTAGCCATCACTACCTGTGTTCAGTCTATGTGCAATCTCTAGTTCAGACATAAAGTAGAGAGCTAGTTACCAACTGTGCTAGTGGTGTAAGAGAGCTTGAGGTCTCTGTCCTGTACCTTCAATGTGTACTTCATGCAGTTATTTGCCTAGTTGGTCACAGTGCTTTGGAGGCACAAAAATATGAGGTGTACGATAAGCAGCCAAAATGAAGTGACTTAACGATTCTCCTTTTCGTCGAACTGCTGTCTTGTCATTTAAGCACAGCACACTAATTAAAAGGACAAAAACTCCCACAACATTTAAGACAGCATTGTGCTTAGGAACAATATTTCTGAGTCACTGTGCTTTTCTAGTGCTACTTTGGGGCTTGCAGATTATATACTTGTACCCAGGAGTTAACTGAAGTATGCTTTTATGATTAAGTGCATGGAGTGTGATACCTTGACATTACTCAAAGTTGTTTACTCTTAAATGGGCAAAAAGTTTCAACCATTTGTTGTAGGAAAGCAATGTTTACTTGCAACTTGCCACATACTCCTTTCAAGGAGCTTTATTTTTGGGTCAGTGCAAAACCTGGCCATGTGTGATGCGTGATCGTATGGGTATAGAATGTTGAGTACAGCAGTTCTGTGCTCCCTTCAGCTTGTGGCTGCTCATACCTTTGGCCAGCACCTAGAATGGTGCTGTAGAGCTCTGCAAGAGCTGTCTTGAGTCCTTCCCAGCCATGGAGATGGCTGCTGTGTCTGGCCTTAAGGGAAGGGAAAAGAAAAGAGTAGAAAATTTAGAATGTCAAGGAGGATAATTGGCCCTGATGTAGTTTTAATTTAATTTGGTTTTAGTTAGGGGTTTAAGGTAGCCCACAAAGAAGGCGGTAAGCAAATAATGATGCCTCATGACTTACAGATGGTTTGAGGAACATCCTTTGCATGCTATGAAGTTACAGGTAGAATGTGTATCTTTTAAATTATTTTTTGTACAATAAATTGATTGTATCTGTTGTGTAGTGCCTAAATAGGTATTACAATTATAAACTTCAAAGGGTAATAAACTGATTTCATAGAATTTGTGTTTAGATAATGATATGGAAAGTAACAGCATTGAGAAGGCTTTTTGTAGGCAGGTTTAGTGAAGCCAGAGGATACAGTGGGGATAAAAGCATATGGTGTGTTGGGGTAATCACAGAAATATTTCAGTAAAGAATTTGCTTTTCCAAAATCTTTTGGAACTACTGTGAGCATCTCAGGCCCTGAGTTTGTTTGAACAACAGGCTTAATGCCAGTTTTACCCACTGGATTAGAGGTGATACTGCACAATTGCATCAGTCAACCAGAAATAATCTGTAAGCAGCAACCAGTATTTTTAGATGTCTCACACATTACTCCATCTCATTATCCTTTAACCAAATAGTATACTTTAATGAGCAGCAGTGGAATGTAAGAAGGCATTGTTAAGCACATGTGCCCATAAACATGTTACCATAAAGAAAGGGAAGGTGGAAATTTACTGACCAAGTGTATCATTTGCTTTCTTTAAGAGTCTCTGGGCAGAATCTTACCCATAGTAGTGCAGGAGCAGTAAACCATGGTTTTTTATTGTATTGAGGCTACATAAGGGCATAAAGGTAATAAAGCAAAGGTAGTTCTCACCGTGACTTGCTTTGTTCCTTGTTCTTAGCAGTGATTTCTCATTGAAAAACTTTTGGGGAGTGTCTGAAGAGAAAATACAAGAGAATAGCTGTCCAAAAGTAAGCCATAACTTCTATATGCAGTAGGAAACGCAGTAACCTAGGGTAGATGTTTAAAGGATGCACCTGTGGACAGCCTTTCTAACAATAAAGTAAGGATGCGTTTCTTCAACTTGCACGAGTTCTTATGACCTGAGTTCATGCTGCTTTAGGGAGTAGGAAAGGAAGCAGGCTGAAAAACTGGTGATCCTGTCAAGTGGTGATAACTGGAGAGGCAGTGGGTGTTGTTGGATCTGTTGGACCTCATGTGCTGTGGTAAATCAGTTTTTCCACCGAAAAGAAAAGAAATCATCGTGAGGCAACCTGTGTTGAATGACATTTCTCAAGATAAGTGCTGTCAGGAATCAGAGAATGCCTTGCTTCTTAGCCACAGAACTTCCCAAGCATAGCTGCATATCAGCGTGAAGATATGCATCTCATTTCACAAACTTTTTTGTCTGAGATGGAGTTTTCTGAGGTTATCCTGTTCCCATGTGTGTAGACTCAGAAAGACGTAACTATTTGTATGCTCCTGTCTGCGCTGTGAGGCTTCAGGCAAAATGCAGCCAGCACTCCTCAGGGACAGTGACACTCCACACAGTGCCCAAACAGCCCATAAATTATTTCCTCCCTTATTCTGAATATTCATAACTTCAGCAAATGGGAAATTGTATAAAGCTGGCATTGCAGTTTTTCCTACAACCTAGTAGTTTCATTTCTTGATTGTCTTAACATTTTGAATTCAAATTGACTTCAGCTAACTTTCTATCGTTTAAATATTTTCTTGATGTGAGAACACATGAAACAGAATCCTCAGATAATTCTTTTCAGTAAAATTCTTGCTAAAAGACTAATCAGAGTACAATTTGAGAGATTAAAACTTGTTTCTTTGAGAGGATGACTCTTTCCCTTTTTTAATCAGAGCAAACTGTGCTGGTGCTTGCAAGCCTGAGAACAAGTTAGGAGAATCACAGGAATAAGAAAATGAAATGTAACAGTGCTGTCAGCACCAAAGGGATGTTAGTCACAGAATTCTCGAAGATTCTTCCAGTGCTCAGTTAAAGAGAAACTGCAATGAGAATATATTAATTAAGATATCAGTTTCATACTGCACCAGCGAGGTTGCTTATTTTATTTGAAATGGTGTTTAAGAGTGATCAGAATATCACAGATAGAACTGAGCATAATAACTATGTATCTTCTGTTTAGTGGCCAGAACTCCTACATTTAACGCAACAATTTTACCACGAATGGTATTTTATCTCTGCCTGATTCTCATTTTAATTGGAGTCTAAATTTTCTAACTATGCTATCATTATAGCAAGTTCACTGAAGTGCACTTCCATTACATGAACTGCAGCATTTCAGAGGTGCCAAGTTCAGAGGAGAGAGATAAATTAATGCTGAATCTCGTGTTTTATTATCTTGAGGAGTGGGGAAAGATTTGCAAATACAGTCATTGCATAACCTGAATAATATGACTATATCATGGAAGAAGGAGAGGTGGGGAGATTCCTCAAGACCAAACTATCTGTTAGAGAAGTAGAGCAACTTGGCATTACTGTTCTTTATAACAGAGGTTATAATGGATACCTGATCTCTGAGCCACAAAAAGTATAGTAGAATTTCTGGAATGTGTTTGGTAATTAATCCAAATTCATCCTAAAGTCGCCATCTGACATGGATGAATACTGTATTGAGATCAGGATTTTCTTTCTGCTATTTCCAAACACGTTTCAAGTGTGGCTGAGTTTTGCTTGTATGGTAGCTACCTGAAAACTTTGTCCACGTGGGTCTCTCCATAACAGTGCAGATACTTGATCTGAGGATTCAAATAATATAAAATTTAAAAGAATCCTAGGCATGAAGTGAGATGTGCTGTTCTTTGCTTTTATCGCTTTTAAGGCCTCGGCTTCAAGTCTGCCCTTTTCTGTATTCTCTCCTCACTGTTATACCTTTAATGGGTATAAAGCTGTAGATATCAGAGCCAAGTTTCCTCAGATAGGTGGTGTTGCCTGTTCAACCTTGCATCATTTCTATTGAGCACTTCTTTAAGAGAATGGGAAAGATCACTTGATATTCCATTTGAACTCCTACTTTGTTTTAGATCTCTGGGGAAGCAAGGATTCTCATAAGCCTGAGCAAAAAGCTGATATCAGAGGGTGAAAAAGACACTCTCTTTACATTCTGTTCTTTCCCTCCTTTCTTACATCCCTTTAAGCTGCTGGCATCAATGTGGAGAAGTTTCCATAATCTCCATTATTCCTGGGTAGAGAATGGGGAGAAAACCGAAATTTTAAGGGTTTGGATTGTGCATTGTGAGCATGTACAGCATCCAGGGTTAGACACGTGGCTCTAGGATATGGAAAAATTTGCCATATCTGTACAGGTCAAAATGGGCAACTCTGCAAGCATTTTTTGTAAACAGTTAGTGAAGAAAATGGTATTGGTTTTGTTACAGCTTGTCATATCTAACTATCAACTGCCCCATGCTGGTATACAATCCTGTTCAGGCTGTGTACTTGTCTTTCTGAAGAAATCAGTTCTGGAATCAGAACTATACAAAGAAGAAGTTTGCCAACAGCTGGCCAATTCACATCTATTTTTGAAAGAGTACTTGAAGGCCATAGACAGATTCTTTGCGCATTGTTTTGAAGGCACTGTGAATCTTTCCTGAGCTACACTGCCTATGTGGTTATTTAGCCCTAAAGGGATCTCTGAGGAAAGAAAGTCCCAAGTTTTGGAATGAGTTTGTTACGAGCTTGAAATCAAAACAGCAACTTAAAGCACGATTAGATCTTAAGTGTAATTTCTGTTATTCTAGTCATAGAACCATAGACTCATAGAATAGCTTGGGTTTGAAGGAATCTCAGTTACCTAGTTCCAAACCTCCTGTTGTGGGTAGGGTTGTCAAACACTATACCAGTGGCTTCCACTGCCTTCCAGTCATTTACTCTGAGTGTTGCAGGTAAATTGCATGCATGTCCATATGTGTAGCTGCTACAGGTAGCTGTGCCCTGTCCTTCGTTACCCAAGAACCTCAACTAACCTTCACTGTAAGCCTGCACTTTTGCAGGCTGCTTTAATTATGTTTTAAACACTCTGTAATTTCATTATTGCCATTAGACTAATGAACTGTAACTTCAGATTGTGCTCTTTGCAAATGAGAGCTTTCACTTGCGTAGGCACCTGCCTATGCATCCCAACCAAAGCAATAACTGAGTTGTGCATCATGTGTATAGCCATTCAATTGCTTGCAGGAGGCAGCTGCAGAAACGGTTTTTGTAACCATTCTATGCTAGAGTAATCTCTATAGTGCTGCTCTACTGTATATGTCTGCTCTTGCTCCTTTCTCTACTAATACCAGCACTATCAACCTCTTCACTCTGGGTTTCTCAGCCTGAAGTTTCTCAAAATTGTGAAGCTTAGAGAAGTTCTCAGTAATGGGGTATATCGTGGGTGGAAAAATGCTCATTAAATCAAGAAGTTATTTGCAAATGTTGAAAAGATTCTAAACATCTGTAGCTGGACTGTGCTGCATCATTACTTGAATTTATGTATGGATTGGGACCCACGTATGAAGGGCTACTTGGGTCATGCTAACAGGAATGTAAGAGTAGCTGTTTCCATTTAATCAAAAAAGATGTGCCAGCAATGGAGATGCAAACGCATGTTTTACTGTGACAGGAAGGTGGTTAAAGATCCAAACGTAGGACTCGCCCTGCATTTTTGTCCACAGTTTTTCCTTTGTATAGAATTTTTTTGCTTTGAAGACTGTAGCTACTTAAAAAAAAAAAAAAAAAAAAAAATGGTATTCTAATAATAATGACTTGATTTTTTCTAAATGAATGGCTTTTCACACAGCACGAATTTTGAAGTTAAATGCTGTACTTTCCCAAGAAACTGTGAACGGCTCTGATGTGTGAGACCATTTTAGATGATTATTTGGATTTATGTTTATCAGAAGGAAATAAGTTTCCCATTTAATATTTTGATAGATATAGGAAGCAGACCAAAGGTCTGTAACATACAATCAACAAATACAGTCCTCACTGTTTCCTACAGCATCAAGGCTAGAAGGGACAATCTGTTTTAGTTATGCATTTGAGCACACTTTAAATCTAATTTTAGTGCACAATAAAAATGAATGCTCTGTTTTCCAAATGCATCTGCTGAACTTGAGTTTTCATACCAGATGGCTTTGTTATGTTAGAAGTCAACATACAGTACGATAGCATTCTCTGGATCTGCTGAAATGACCTTGCAGTTTTTTTTTCTATGTGAAGCCTATATACAACATTTATGAATGGTGACACTCAGTGTTAGCCTTTCTATCTTGCTCTTATTCTGCTTCACCTGGTTGTAAGAATTAGTTAGTTTTGATAGAAGTGATTGATGTTTCTACTACAGTGATTGATACAGTGGATGCATTACTAAATCTATACTGTACACAAACCACATCTATGCTTTCCAAGGTTTTTGGGTCCCTGCAGCTCTGGTGGCTTGTCCTCAGGTTTTTCTGCAAAGGCTTTGTGGACAATAGCTAAAATTAGATGGTGAGTAAACCTGGATTCCACTTTAGAGGTGGATCCTAGAGGTGCTGCTGCTTTGGTTGTGCTTTTTGTTCTAACACCTGCTTTATGGTGGTAAATGACTACTGTGAATGTTCAGAGTACTGTCCTCAGAAGTGTGTGGGGTGAGGTTACAAGTGTGATAATCTCCTAATGGCAAGGCATACATCAGAGTGTGTATGAACATAGAGCTGCTCACGCCTGGTTTAGCATTAAACGTGGAGGTTGGTGGCCCTGCATGTGGCAGAGGGGTTGGAGATTCATGATCCTTGAGGTCCTTTCCAACCCGGGCCATTCTGTGATTCTGTCCTTTGTGGCTGCTGCTTGCTAATAAAGAGCAGTTCAGTTTTACCTGACCTTAAGTAGTCAGCCTGTAGAGAAAGGATGATTGTGTTCCTCCACTTTGCCTTAGATTCTTTTATTACTTACACCGTATTTCCAATGTACAGACTGTATAGAATACCTCCTTCTTGCTGATTCTGCTCGTACTCCATTGGTCTAGATTTTTATTAATCTGAACTTTATCTCCATCCTCATTTCTCAGTTATCAACGGCATGTTCATCCTCACAGAGATATTGAAAGGCAGGATCCATATGTAGTGCTTTAAGCGGAGGTATGAGAGTTAAAAGCCTTATTTGTGACAAAATGCACAGGAAATGGTGAGAGACAAATTATTCAAATTCTTGGATAGTTTCTCCTACATCCACATCATACTACATAAGTATGATGTACATAACTTATGTACATTTGATATAATTCAAACGTTCAGTTTTTCAAGTGTTTTCCACTGTTGAGTCAATGCTTATTCACAATTAAAATGCTATCGTTATTCGAACTGCTGAAATTATTCTTCCAGCTCAAAAATTGATATACTTTAGAAGAAGAACTAACATCCAAACAATTGGGGAAGGGCTATAAGCAGTGAATCATTAAATATTGTTTTCTTTCTCTTCAGGCCAGATTTTATTAAAAATCTGGACCCGAATGCTTTATTTCCTCAATGTATTTCTGACATTTTTGACAAGTGTTCACTTCTGACTTTCGTCAGTGAACTCAGTCACTGAATTAGTGTGTCTCATGGGTTATCTCTGCGAGCGTCTCATATCCGTCTGACATTAAGTGCAGGCGGAACAGAGACAATGGTGATTGAGTCTGGCAGTTTGTTGGCTGGTTTTTGGTCTTGTTTCGCTGAAGTCAATGTCACTTGATAGCTTTTAACACCCTTTAGCCAGGAACTTTTGTGTTAATTTTAGCAGCAGCTTGTCTTTTTCATCTTACGCCAGTTCCTTATCTAGGTTGTGTCACTGTTACTTCTTTAAGAACCTAACAGTTACTAAAACATGAGATATTCGGACTGCTGATATTGCCAGGGGTCTATAATCTGGGATTTCTTGGGCATAGTAATGCAGAGGTGGACATCTGGCTGAGTGCCATTTGGTTTCCTTCTTTTGATGTGTTTTGATATGGTTTTGATATGTTCACCTGTGTTAAAAACACTTAAAAATGATTTAAGTTGTAATCAGCGTAAGCAATTCTCACCTTTCTGCAGGAGGCTTATTAGATCACCTGTAGCATGTGCTCTAGAATTCTTTTCTTCATTAAGCAAGATGGGCAGAGCACCCCTATAACAAGAATAGTGTATGATAATTTTGTATTTGGGACCAACACAAAAATCAGTAAGATTCATTTCCTGTTCTTTTCACTGGCTGCCTTAATTTTGTTGAAAAATCTCGTCTATGCAGCCTTCTCATGGTGCTGAGAATGTGGAATGGTGCTGGATAACAATCACAAGCCTTTTAGACTTGAAAAACACATAATGGAACTGCAATCTGTTAAACAACAGCAGGGACCATGTTCAATTATAGGCTGGACTTGTCAGCTTTTAAGTAGGCAGCTGAGTTGCAGGGAACCTCTTTGTAACAATTATGACAAAGAAAATGACAAGATAGCAGGAAAAATGGTTCAGCTGGGCAGCAGCTGTATTCACTAATATATCAGAAAAGTATCTAGTGGTAACTCGGCATTAATCCAGGTCATGGTGGAGACCTTCAAATGGTGCTTAATCTTCTCATAGCACTGTTGATAGAATCTCCTCGAGGGTGGTAGGGATGAGAAAGCTAGAGGATCTCCCAGTGGTGGATATAGGGACACCAGCCCCTTTTCATTACCTTCTTTAAGGGCTGCTCTCTGGCAAGCTTCTCCAAGATTTGTGTGAGCTGAGGAAGACGAGGGTATTTGTGGTGCTCAACTTGCAGATTTTTTTTTGTCAAGGGTAGTGCTGGTTAAAATGCTTATATTTTGGAGGTCAAAAAATTATTTACTACTTTTAAAACAGTATTTTTAATTTTGGTAATGGAAAATTCCTGTGTTATTCCAACTCGTCTTTGCTGAAATTGCGTTTTTCAAATCTTTTAATTGATTCATCAGTGTGCTGGAGATTTATGCACTGATGTGACTCCAGTTGTTGCTCTGCAGTGAAATTAAATGTGGTAATTCGGTGCTTTCTACAGCTTTGTTGTATTTGGTTATTTTAGGCCAGTCCCCATAGAGAAATGCCGTACGTGATGGGGAATTCTTCTTTTTGTGTGTTTGGAGAACGTGGCTGCTATTCTGGGTTTGAGCTCAAATACAGAAGGCAACTGGCAAGGCTTTTGTGTTTTCAGTGGAGTAAGAAAGCCTGAGGGAATGAGATCATTGCTCACCTCCCTCCCTAGTGAGTGGCAGAAAGAGGACAGAGTGATGCCGTGGCCCGGCGTCCCCTGCTGACACAGCAGGCACAAAATAGCAGCATCAGAGATGGCTCAAAGCTTCTCATCAGTGTAACCAATGCTGAATTTTGGAGCTGTGTGGCTGAGGGAATACGGTCAGCCTCATTCAACCCCAGGAGGAACTAGGGAGATGATGTGTCTGCCATGCAGCTTTCCTGGAGGTGTAAGTAGAACTGATTGCTTTTCTGTACTGACTCCAGGAGGAAGAGACACAAAGGAAAAATAGGTGATTTTGCTCTTGATCGGAGTTGTCTTCATCTGCCACTTGAGCCTCAAAAGAGCTTCCAGTGGAGACACTTAGGGCTGCAGACTGCTGTTAGATACCCCGTGGTTGTCTTGTGCTGATTCAGGATCAGTTCCGTAGTCTTATTCCATCAACATTTTCATGTATGATATAGAAAACAATTTTGACTATCTTTGGTCATTTTGACTTTTTGTATGTTCTGATGTTGTTCTTGAATTATTGTCATCTTTTACTCTGCTTTGTCTCCATGTTTATGAAAGATTCTGCATCATCGAATACATAGATAAGAATACGCAACAGAGCTTCTGAAAATTTCCATGCATGGCTGTGCAACAAAAAGTCATCTTATTGATGTGGTACTATTAATATTGGAGTCATAACACGATGTTTGCATCAATTGTAATAAATTTTTCAAATAAGGAAAGTAAACAAAGTGCTCCCAGTAGAGCAATTCAAGCCTTACATAGAGAACAGCAGTGGCAAAGCTGTGGAAGGAGACTTCACAGCAGTGCTTTAGAGAATAACTAAATTTTTTTCCATCATCAAGTCAACCTCTAGAGCTAAGGATTTTCTTTAGGAAAGTTCAGGAGAGTTGTTAGTCTGTTTGATTTTGTGCATGTGGAGAAAGAGAGAACTTCTTGTGAGATTTATCTCTATTTCACCGCGTTTGGCAGATACATATTTACTATGTAACACTTGGTATTGATAATAAAAGAAGCTCTACCTTTTTTTTGGAATTATTACCACAGAGCAGACATTGGGAAGTCTTAACCCGTTTCCCCAAACCACAGTCAAGCTGAAAGATGGTAATATGCTGCATAGTTGGACCATGCCAACGCTTTGAAAAACAAATTACTGACATGAGAGCTCAGAATTTGTTGTATAAGGGAGTAGTTCTCAGGTTCTTTTATGGTTCTTGCATGACCTGCGCAGCAGAAGCGTACCATATCCAGACTGGTACTTTAATACACAAAATACAGATCCACACAGACAGAATGTCTAAGTCTGGTTGCATACACGATAGAAAACCCTAAGAAGTTGGAATTTAGGCCCAAGAACAACTTACTGGATTAGATGAAGACATCATCTAAAGAATTACTCGGAGCTGGAAGTTGTCTCACTATTGCTTATTTTACAGACAAGTAGGCTGAAAGGATTTTTCTCACAATGCAGTACTGATGACAGCAGTTCTCATACTGCTCCCAGAAGTTAGGAGAAATTGTCTTGTCCTGCATTGTCCAGACTCATGGCAAGCTATAAATGCATATAAAGGAGCTGGGTTTAATTGGATTTCCTCCTCCTTACTTGAGAAGTTTGGTATAAGTAGAAAATTATTATGTTGGAAGGAATTTTTCAACGAGAACATGTTTTTATTCTATGTGCTATGGGACTTAAAGCATAACCCAGCCACGTTTTGCTTCCCATGTCCCTCAAGAAATGAGCCACGAGGCATCTATGGCCAACTTCCGTGCCCTGATGTGTGCCTGAGGTGCACGGAATAAGAGTTTTCTGAGCTACCTCTTCCTTCATAGAATGGATTTCTTTTCTTTGGGCTTTCTGGATTTATATCAAGACTTTCTTCTTCTAGTTCCTTCCTGCAGTATATTGTTGGTAAAGACAACTCTTTCCATTCATTTTTTGCATCCCTGACTGCTGTGCAAGTGACATCTATCACTAGAACAGGTGCACGGAGGAAGCCAGATGAGCTTACGGGGTCCAGATGCTCAGCTAAAGGAGTCATAAGTTATAATCCTGTTCAGGCTGTCAATGTTCCAAATTTATTAGTCTGGGTATTGCTCATGGGATTATTATGTTTAACTTTATTGTGGTGTTTAATCATGGCTAGAGTTGTGTGTGCTGTCCTTCTGCTAGGTCAAAACATCTTCCTTCAGTACTCTTAAATCTCTTTGTTCTTCTGCAGTCCTTTTTCTCAGGCTGCAGTTATGCTCTTACTATTCTCTTTTCTGTATGTTTTCTATCTCTTCAAAGACATTCTTGTTCTTTGTGTCCTCAGCATCTGTGTCTAAACTTGACATCTGACTTTTGAGGATAATGCCAATGACTCGGGTTGTGGTTTTCTTTTTAACACCTGCTAATTCTATACTCTGATTGCTGGAAGCACTTGTAGCATATTCACCTTACTTTAGATTGTTGTAATACCTCCCCTGGCAAAAACATCAAAGGCACAACAGGGAGCCCCTTCAAAAACTCGCTTCTGTGGTCAAAACTGTATGCATGAAATAAGAGTGGACTTGAGATTTCCTTGCTTGAATTGTTCCTTAGCAATTAAAGATTTAATCGTGATGAGATTGTTTAAAAAGGGCACAGATCATCTCTGTTGTTTTTCTTTTTAATTTTATTTAGGAATGAAGACATAATAAATTTTCATTTTCTTCTTGTGGGAAAGAATGTTTCTGGCACTTACAGCTTAGAGGTTAGACAGAGTGGAAATTACTGAGTAAACTTTATTGCCTCAGGATAGAAATGATAATATTTCCTCCTGAGTTATCTCATTCCTGAATAGTCATTCTTTTCTCTTAGGTTGGGATATTTTCAAGGACATTTTCAACAAGGAGCATATCCTCAAGAAAACAGAATTCCCTTCAGATGTTTGTGTGTCACCTCATGCAACTGTAAACAGTGAAACTCTTACAGTTTCCAGCAAGCACCCTGCTTAAAACACAAAGTGGTACCTGAGTAGAGATCTTCCATGCACAGAATATACACTTGTACACACTACATGTGCTCCCTTAAAGCTAGATAAAGTTTCAGTGGAAGATGCATCTTCCAATAATTTACCGGATTAATTCTTTTGAAGAGTGTGAAGCAGAGAATACCATAGCATTTCTTCAATATTCCCTGTGTTGATTGATGTCTGCAATGTCTAGGCTCGTAATAAAGGACAATTTATGACAAGAATAAATATATTCTTCTATTTTTCTTTTTTTGTTTGTAATTTGTATTGATTTCTTTGTGGCACATTCTATTATCTGTTCATAATATTTTAGCTTTTAATCATGCTAGTTTATTTTCCAGAAATTATTTTAAAAATGAGCATGTTAAGTCTAGTGAATAATTGCCAGTGTGATCTGTTCTGAAAAATCTGAGCTCCTTAAACAAATGTAAGACAATACTTTCAACTGACCCCTAAAAAATGTTTTCAAGTCCATGTAGTTGAGTCTGTAAATACCAACACATAGCTGTGTATGCAAAGTGTATTTGCATGAGTGCTGTTTGTGCAGCAATAGTAATTGTAATTTAGAAATCAACGGTGGTGATTATTGCATTCCTGTTTAATGTTAGCTTTTTTCAAGCTGTGCTTGACCATAGTTACTTTTCTTGTCAAAGGAAAAAAAAAAATAAAAAAATAGCTGTGGTCACAGAAGTAGCCAGCTTAAGCATTTGTAGAGATAGGGATATTAGAAACTTTGACTCTGAAAATCCCCAAACGCTGCTGTATTAAGTTTTCATTTAATTCTACAGCTGAGAATGTAGCTTTTCATCTTGAAACTCCATTCAGCAGAAAATTGGGAAATGTTTTCACGTTTCTTACGCAACATCCTATAGATCTACTTTGAGAAATATAGATCTGACTCTTATTTAGAACGGATCTTCCATGAATTCAATATTTAATATGAAGCGTAGAATCTAGTAGAAACAGTACACAAAGGCAAATTTTAGAAGGCTTTTTTTTTTTTTGCAACAGACTATATTTAGCATAACAGTGGCCTTTACTCTTGCTGCCTCATTCCATCTTTGTCTGCTGATAGAAGTTTATCTGGTTCTGTCACCAAAATCCGTAGGGAGTAATTTGGACCTGATTCCTTTTGATCTCTTTAGAAATTTAGCTTGGATTTTTGATTGATTCATCCCTATTGGAATGCAAATATGTAAATCCCAACTGTCTTTGATTTCTTAAGTTTAAGATTGATACCTTTCTCCTTGACTTCAGACAAATTACTTTAAATGTATATACCTGAAATTGCTTCATGCCTCAGAAACCACACTTGGAGTCCTCTCAGTACTGAAGTTTGGTTCCTAGACTTGACCGTCTCCTTGATTTTTGGTTCAGTAGAAAAGAAAAATAAGATCACGAGTTGCCCCAGGGTTTACAAAGTGAATATGTGTACGTTCACAAAAGGGTCTTGATCTGATCGGATTTCCAAGACAAGACTACACCAGATTTCAATAATAATAATAGATAAGATTCCAGAAGCTTCCTTATGAGGTGCCTGATGATTAGTCAGCCAGCGCACGGGAGATAGAAAATAATTTCTGACCTTCTTGAAGGCTATTCCCCCTTTGAACCAGGAGATTGAGCAGTCTTAAAGGTATGTAATATCTTTGTTCAGCTCCTCTACCTGATGAGATTAACTCTCTTCAGAAAGCTGTAGGCCACTCTAGACGGAGAGTCCTTAGGTAAGAGAGAGACCAAATGAATTATTATTCTCATCTGTTTTTTGTGCTACAGAAAAATACAGCAAAAATAAGCCTGATTTACTAGCCTAATATTGAAGCATTCACTGGGGGAGATTGGGCTCTGGAGCCTTCGTTAGCAGCTGTGCCAGTCATCAGTTGAAGTTATTAAATAGTCACAGGAGCCCTTGCGTCCCCCTCTTGGGTAAAAACTTTATCCACCAGGAAAGATTCTTTTTCTCCTATTGGGAATGAGAGTGATCAGACAAATGATCCACAAACAAAAAAGCAATTATTAACCAGCTGAGCATCACTGTTCATGCGTAGAAGAAAGAAACAGTTATATTTCTGTTTGAATTTTGTTTGCTGAATGAGGCATTCAAAATGAAAATCCAAGGCTCATTAGTTGTGTATGTAGTTATAAGAGGTGACCAGGAGATGGTGCATGTTGAGTGTTGGAAGGAGTTGGGTCAGTGGGACCGGGCTGTACTGGTGTGTGCTGAGCCCACTTTGTATGCTTATATGATCAGATTTAGCTTTCTGAACATCTATTTGGTCAACCTTGCCAGAAAAGTAAATTCCAGTTCCAGTGACATAGAGATGCACAAAATATCCATCTCTGAACCAGCATATCAAATAAGACAGCATTGTTTTAGCAGGTCTAATTACTATGCTTTTTCAAATATGATTGAAAGGAAATTAGAAAGGCGTCCGTTGTGCTTTCCGTTTTATACAAATGTCTTTCATGCAGAGGGATTTGGATCACAGGAAAAGTGATGCTTTTTCTGTACTTAATAATAAATTTGTCGCAAGAGTGGCTGACAGTAGAAGAGAGAGATATAATAACAAGAACAAATACTTTACTTTCAGACTGAAAACTTTAATGTGTGATTGAAGTGACCATGAATTGCCATCATTAGTAAATTGCTGACACAATACTGATCCCAAAATTCCTTTAAAAATCTTTCAGCATTTGACTGATTGTGGTACTAATAATAGAATGATGCTGCAATTTTATTGTCAGAGTTGTTCTTGGGTTTGACATTGTCTTTATCAATCTGTTAATGAATACAGTGCTTATGTAAGGTGATACTATGAATTCCTGGTTCAGAGCCAGAGATGGTGGCAATGCTGCTCTGTAGTAGAGCATGTTATTCACTAAAAGTTTCTTAGTTCCTTCTGGAAGTGGAGACTAGGAAGGGAAAGAGTAGTAGATACTTGATATTTTCAAAAGCTGTTCTGAAACAAGCACTGAATCATCCAAATCGTCTCTCAGATTTGAAGCACATCAGCACCAAAAGGCTGAGAAAAAGAAGCCAAGAAGCTCAATATTAGTTATAATTCCATCAACGTTTTCACGCTGGGAGTCTCTTCCTGCATCTTTAAAATATAAACGTGTTTCAGTCTTTGCAACCATGCCTGTGCTTGCAAACTCTTGAGAGAAAAGCAAATAAATTTTTTTTTTTTTTTTTTTTTTTTTTTTTTTTTGTAGTTCTAACTTTAGGCACATTCTCATAATATTTTGTTCTCTAGTTCTGTAGGAGCTGGGAGGATTAGAAGAGGCATGTGCTCATGGTGTACTGTTTGTCCCTGCCAGATGATTTCCCATGTCTTCTTCTGGGAAAGTACAGCTATGTTTCAACTGCTTTGCAGTCAGATTGGAAACTGGCAATCTAGGTCATTGTAAATACAAAGCAAAACAGCTGCCAATAAAACTGTAATATAATTCAGTATTCCCAGTACGTGAAAGCAAAGAAACAAATCCAGAATATTTGGACTGGATGACATTCCCTTCTCAGTTTATGGAGCTGTGTTCTTCCACTCCTTGAACAGCCTCAGTTGCTGCAAGGACAAATAAATGATGTGAACAAAGCATTAGAAAGTTTCAGATTCTCTGACACTTATGTTATTTAGGACCTTTCTTTGCAAGTAAGCACCTAGCTTTGTGTTGATCAATATGATGGCTAAAATACTGCCAAAGGTAGCTCAAGGCAGCAAAACAAGAAATCATCCTTATTTTGGAAGAGGCACAAGGTTTGCAGTGTCATTTGGCTCCAGAAAGAACTACTACCATTCTGAGTTCTATTAACATATGTGAGATATAACAGATCAGGTCAGTATTTATCTTCAAAAAAAGACCACCTGGGACACTGCATTCATTTCTGGACGTTTTAGCGGCAGACAAAAATATATATGCAGAGAGAGTTCAGCAAGGAGTAGAAGTAATAATTAGAGATCTAGATATTCTGACTTATGAGGACTGAAAACTATTTTTAGGCAGAGTTTTGTTAAATGATGGCAGAATAGAGAAGCTTGCTAAACATGCAAGTATTTATGTGTACTGGTGTGCTAGCTTGGCAGGTTTCCAAACTGATTTAAAAACATTCCCGTCTGCAACGTTTCATTTTGTTTGAAAGATTCTCTAGCAGGTAGATCATTATTTATTTGAAGACAGGAACGTTTGGGAGGAAAGGTAGATCATCTCCAAACTGAATCTGCTTGTGTAACCTATTAGGGATACTCAAAGCTGCCCATCTGCACACAAGGCAGGGAAACTCACGTGTGCACACAAATAGTGGTGTCACCAAGTCCCACTTAACTTACCCCTTTGCTCAAGGGACTGTGAAGTCAGAACAATACCTACCAGGAGCGAAGTAATTTTTGGTGGTAGAATTTTCATCTACCTGCAAGAAATCACTAATCACTGTACCATAGCATGTTTTGGCTGGTAGAAAATTAGTGTGAGTGACGTTTTTCAATGCATTTGGCTGTATTAGAGTTCTGGATAGACTCAGTGAATGGATTCTCAGTCATTTCTCCCAGTGAGCAACTCATGGTAATGCAGAATCTGAGAGTGATTTATTATGGTGCTGCCACAGCTCAAAAAGGGATTTCTTCTACAGAAAAATATTCTTTTTGTTGTACTTTGATGTAAATACTCCCTTCTCCTTTTGCCTTTCTTTCTCCAGTGACATTGCTTGATGTATCAGTGGCATATTAAATGTGTGATGTTTCCACTGCTTTGCTTGAGGCATGCTGAAAAAGAGAGAAATCATTAGTGAGTCCTCACAAAATCCTAGCTGAAGAGACGTAATATTCTGCCTTTTCCACTCTCCTTCATTCAAAAGTAGATCTAGACTTTGCTGGAGTGAATAGACAGATTTTTTGGCAGTAGTTTGCTTTCAGATGAGATAATTTACAAGATACAAACGTTCAAAGGCAGTATTGTGAATAAAATTTTAGTCGCAATGGAAATTTTATCAGTGAGTTCAGAGTGACCAGGATATTGCTTTTAAGATTTTTAGGCGTTCCTGTTAGCGCTGATGTTATTTCTGCATATGGTTTAGTGAAGTCAACAAATGGTATTGTTGCAAATGAGACTCAGTAATGCAGCTTATCTTAAGTCCATTCTTATCTGTGTGTCACTCAATGCCTTTTCTGTCACTTCAGTGTTGTGATCTTTATCTTGTTTTTTTTTTTTTTTTTCTTTCTTTTTTTGTTTGTAAGGAGAAAAGCAATTTATGCAATAGAGAGCAGAACACTATTATGGAGAATAAGATGTCTGATTTTTGTTCCAAGCTCTGCCAGAGTGACCTTGCACTGCCACTTTCTCTGTATTTCAGCATCCACAACTATAAAATGTGAGTAATGAGGGTATAAATGTATCATTTTTTTCTTGAGTAATGATGTTGCATGGTCATACTTTGTCCTTTTATTTCTGTTTACTGTATAGTTTGAGATTTGCCAATAAAAAAACCCCATGTATGCAGCTAATTACATTTCAGGATTCCCAATACCCAGTTTGTTGCAACTTATTTATTTGTATCTGTACAGAGGTGATATTAATCATTTGGAAACTATTACAGCCATATTAACTAAATGGAGAAAGCCAAATGTTTAGAAGATCTGTGGGCTGCAGATGCAAAAGGCAAGAGAATCATGTTTAAAGAGAAGGTATTCTACAAATCAATCCTGCATATGTGTCACCCTTCCTGCCTTGTACAAATCAAGGCAATAAATTTCATCTCCACTCTCTTTGAGCAGCTTATTATACTTTCATCTTACTCTGTTCAAATTATTCCTAATCACTTACTACTGTTTCATACAGCTTATTCATTCTTTCCTTCAACCAGACGTACCTAAGTAAGAGTCACTCCTAGAAGTTTTCTGATGCAGAAACTCTGCTCTTGTTTGAAACTGAAAACAAGTGGCTAAAAACTCACAATGACTCCTATCTCTGACATTATGGATGTTAATTTAGAAAAAAGTTCCTGGTGTTAGCACAGTAATGAGATTGTACAGGGTCTGCCCCTCTGCTGTGAACTGCTTAATTTTTCCTTAGAAAAATTCTAGCTGATTAGACTCATAGATCTGTAGAAATGCAAACAGTATTTTTTGTCTGGGTGCAGAATACATAGTCTGTATGGCAACAAAGTTCTGCTTTGATCCTTGCAGTGCTTTCCAAATGCATATGCCTCACTGGAAGTTGAAAGTGTTAAATATGGTTCAGGATAATCTGTGCTGCAGTCATCAGGAAAAAAAAGAGGTTGCTTTTTCTTCCTACTGAAGAACGTGATAGCATCGCTTTACCACTGGTTTTCATTCCAAATGATGCAATTATTCTGAAATATGCTAAAAACATCTCATAGAATTTTCACATGAAACTGTTATAGTGACATTTGTAAAATTCTCAGTGTGTGTTTGTGTATGTATGTACGCATGGAAGTTTTTCTTCATCTTTGTTTCTTCGAGTTTCTTCTAGATGACTATGGAGCTTAGTAGAAATATAATTCATGTCAACCTTAAAAAAGAGTATTTTAGATTTTGTATACTATTTTTTTCCTCTTTGAGTCTCTGTTGCACTTTCTGTGAAGAAAAACCTATGTTTCTTGATAGGACACAAATATAGGGATTGTACCTAGTATCCAAAAGAACTTGTGGCTTCCATCTCAATTGTTGGTGCAGCCTCTTGTGAAGGGATGCTGAATTTCTCATTGGTTCCTCTTTGGTGACCAGATATGTGGTTTGAGAAATAACGCAATCTGCCTCACTTTGGAAGCTTAAGGTGGTCTTAAGTATTGCTATTTTGAAAGCTACAAGAGTTATAAGGCATCTCAGTGGATCTCACAACAATAAGCACAGAAGCTAAGCTTGTCTCAGCATATTTTATAACAGTGATATATCTAATTTGGTTAAGTCTTACCTTTTCTTCTTGGCTATGTTAGTCAATCTTTAACTAAAAGGCTCTGACTTTAGTTATTCAATGGCAGTTTGCTCCAGGCAAGATGAGTGTCTTCCCATGAATAGCTTTTTGTATTACATTTCTTAGAAACAACTTCATAAGTTGGAGAATCTTGGATGTCTCTGTGGGGTGCCATGCAATATTGATATTTGCCATTTAAGTAAATGGGAATGTTCAGTTTTTGAGACTTTTCCACTGATGTACGTACACAGGTAGGCAGGCTGCTGTTAGGTGCTGACAGTGACATCAGTACCATGCTGAAGGTTTGAACTATGAAAGAAGGTTACATTTCTGGAAAAAATAAGGCAAACTTGGTTTCTTGGGCTGCAGGTGTGTGCTTTTAAGCAAGGGGAAAAGAACCCTGAAAAGGTGGAGATCCCTAGTGTGTATCTGGGCAGATTGCAGTCCCTGATGTCAGTGTGGTATCATCCCCCAATAAACTGGTAGGATGTCTTGCATCCTACCACAAGGAATGTGAAGGACACACTAAAGTTCAGAACTGAATCCAAGAATGAAGTAAGGAGTATGATGATCCATTCAGCCTTCAAAAACTTGTCTAGAAGGGCTAAACATTTTCTATATTGCTGTACTATAAGCCAGGGATTCAAAAAACGTTCCTGAAGAAAAGGTGAGAGGACATGATCAAGGAGACTAATAGAACTCTTTTTTACTTTCTAGATTTTTTGAGAAACCATTTTCAGTTGCTTTCAACTTGTTTTGGATTCAACTCATGATCTTAATGATGAAGGACGCCACAACCTATTAGCAGTCATCTGAGCCATCCAGATCTCTCAAGAGCCTGTTTCAGCAAGTTGGTCAATGTTCCCGTGTGATGCATGCGAAATATATTTTACGATTTAAGTATTTTCTGCATTCATCATGTGAATCAAATTACAAGGCACTCAAACAGTGAATAATTTATATTTCCCTAAAAAATGTTAAGATATTAAATAGCAGTAATAATGTTAGATTTATTAAACTGTTACAGAGAGCTCTTTCTTATCTTTGGTACTGCTTCAAACTCTTTGCCCCTATCAAATATATATTTTCTATCTTTGATTTGATTGTAGAGTTGTTTTTGTGTGGTTTTTGTTTTTCAGAGTTGTGATTTTGAGTTGTTGTTTTTATTTTTCTCTTTCTTGCTACTTCTATTATGTTTAATGTTTACTGGGCAAATCTTTTCAGGTCAGACATTCCCCAGCTGGATCTTCCAGTCACTGAATTCTGTAAAAGAAAATGGTTTTCAAAATTGGGTTTCCGTGTATTCTCTGTATTTGGGGACAAATGTGGAATTCTTTTCCCAAATCCACTTTGCCTTTCTGGCAAAGGTTGTATATTGCCTAAGTACCTGGCTTTGTAATGTATCTTCATATTTGTACAAATGGACATATGTCTTCTTCTACAGTGTTTTCTAATAGATCTAGAGACAGGTCGAGGAACACAATTTTATATGCAATGCTTATTGGCAAAGTTAAAAGTTTGGTTATTGACTCTGTGAGAATAACAGTAAAAATGGTATAGCTGCTTCTTCCCGCTTGAGTTGTAGCAGGAAGATTTTGGGACACTCCATACAAAATTTCAAAATAGAGAAAGAATGCATCCAAAATGGAATTTGCCATTGAGAAAGCTGCTTGTGTAGATACGATTGTGTAGACTAAGTTATTGCAGTCCAAGAGGAAACCTTCAATGTGATCAGGCAGTTGAATACTTTGGGGGAGGGAAGAGTTAAAATAGCTGTACAATATAAGGGTCACGTTACTTTCCTAACACCCATGGAGATGAAGATAAGAAAGCATTGTGAGCATGATAACAAGGATATTATGATGGTTAACATGACATTTATGTGGCAATGGAATGATCAATTCTATAAGCCCTCAGGAAGACAAGTGTTGCTGAAACGTGACAAATTTATTAAACCCATTTCTTATCACTTTTTTTTCCCGTATTTTTTCCCTGCAATACCACAGAGGATTCTGTGGCACAACAATAGAGGGAAAAGAATGGCACCTGGCAGCAAGGTAGCAGAGCAGGTGTCTGTCTGCTCTTGCATAAAGAGGGAGAAATAGGAGCTTGCTTGTCTCTGCAGGTTATGGAGAGCTCCTCCACAGAACATGGAAGGTCCAAATTGATAGATACTGTCAAAAGGACCTTCAGAGGTAAGGTTTAGTTTCTCACTTGAAAAGATTAGTAGTTGTAGTCTGAGGCATATGAGAGGAGAAAATAAATTTTCCTCTTGCTGAAGACAGATAGGAGGATAATATTTACATACAGGGAGATGGAAGAGGAGGAACAATCAGAACAAAGAAACAATATGTCTTAACTCTAATGGCGATTTCTAAGTGAACGTTTTGATATCCAGTTTCAAATAGTGAGATTATAAAGAAAACAAAAGTGGAAAACTTCATTTTGAACCCATCCCACCAAGAACCTCCTCTTGCGTTACACGAAAAAAAATTGTTCTGTTAGGTAAAATCCTGAAGGCTGGTGTCTGTTCACTTTCTTGAGCAAATTTGGAAACAGATTAAATATTATATTTATAGTGAGGATGAGCTGCAGACCATACTATGAAGGGACCACGAATCAGTTGCTTCTCATCATCTCAGTCAATGCTTATAGAGCTGCTGAATATGACATTCAAACAAACAGTAATTAATCCAATTAGAGTGAGGTTTGTTCTTACTATTTCTCAGTCTGTCTACCTACAACACGTAGTATCCATCTACGGATGAGAAGGTGACCTATGTAGGCACTCTTAGGTACTGGAGGTAATAAAAATTATAGTGCAATTTAAACCCTTTTTCAGGGAGTATAAATTGCCTTAACTGAAGAACATCCAAGCACTGCTGTGTGAAAGACTCATGCTAAAGCTGACTTTCTGGGCTGTAAGGAGAAAACTGTAATTTCAGCCTCACTAAAGACCAAAAGTGGCATTCTCTATGTAAAAGTGGTTATACAAAGTTTTCCTTCTAGGCTATAGTGCAAAAAGAACATCTTATCCGAACTACAACTGAGACTTGAAATCCTTTGGAAAGATATCTGGGGTGTGTGTGTGTGTGTGTATACACATAAAAGAAAATGTATGCTGTGATGTACAGGAATATAAGTAAACTGAAGTGATAATGCTCATTTCTAATGTTTTGCCTAAAAGTTCTGGTGACAAAATCTCTAGCGAAACTGAAAACATCAGAAATTTGCATCCCCAAAAGTGAAAGAAAATACCTCAGTTTCAGCAAGCTTCATCCAGACCAGCTATAATCTTGCATAATGAACTTGCATAGGTCTTGCAAGATAGCAAAAATGTTGGTAAAGACTCGAGATGAGAAGGCCGTGCCCAGACCAGTTCCCTCTCTAAGTAAACAGGAAATTTTCATAAGGAGATTGTTTTGTGGCTTCTGAAAGAAAACCCTTCTGATTCATGCAAAAGTACGTGCCAGCATTAAAATCTGTCAAAATAAAGTAGCTGTTTTTAGGGAAAGCTGGTATTTAAAATGTTACTACTTAAAACTTACTTGCTGCAGGATATGTCTTTAGCCACTGCTGATTAATGTTCTTTAGTAATACGACTTCAATAATAGTAAAATGCTTTGCACTCATTGTCCATACACAGATCTAATTCCTTTAGGTAACTGGATGAAGTTACATCGCTGTTTTTAGTGCTGGGCCCAATTTTTAACGTGTTCCTAATTGTTCTGTGCCAACCAGAAAAGAATTGTTTATTAAGAGAAAAAGCAAACAAAACAAGCTCAGAGATGATTTCTTTTTGTGATCTTGTAGGGTGTTAGGAGGGGGATGTTTGTTTGAGTGTCAAACAGTGAACCAATACTGCTTCTCTGAGAGTCTCTCAGGCTCTCCATGTGACAGATCTCTTTTTCTTTTAGTAAAATTAAGATAATTACCAGCCTGAAATGATTGCGGGACTAATTAATTGTTTGTAAATTACTTTAGAATTGTAAATGGCAATAGTAGCTCCAATATCGTAGGTGTGTGTATATATATATATATATATATATATATATATATATATTTAAACAGATACAGTGTGAGCAGTAGCTGCTGTTGCAAATGGCATTTCAGACTTTGCTGACTGGTGTCACTGATTACCTCAGCATCAGCTGTAGTAACCTGTAAAGAAACAAAACATACTCTTGCCTCTATCACTTTCTTTTTGTGTACGTTCACAGTCACAAGAGTGGTCTGACACACGCTGTGTCCTTCACTGAAGTTGCATACAAAAAATGTTTTCCACTTCAGTTTGAACCAAGGTGATTAAGTTCAGATTTCTGGAGTTTCCACTTGTTCTAATGTAATTCAATCCATTTCCAGAACGTGGCTCTGAAATTGTATCTCAGAACGATTGGTTTAGGAGAGAATTTAAGACATGTTTAAGAAAAAATACATTTGTAATTGTTTATAGTATGTATTTGTATTAAATAATATTAATACATAAAATACAGAGTTGATAATGTAGAAACTAGTTCAGAATTGATGTTTTCAGGAGTTCATCTGGGTAAAGACAGCAATGTACAGGTTTTTACTGGCAGATATTTTTAATATTTATATGCAATATAGACTCTTGGGTGTTTATCCTGAAATTTTCTATACTAGTATGCTTGCATACATTCATCTTCTCTAACACAGATGTTACATAAATAAAAATATTAATAGAAAGAAGTAGCAGCCTCTTGACTGTAGTGAAGCCTGGGAGTAGATAAACTGTTAATTCAAATTAAATTGCTTTTATGAACTTCTTGTCATTTATATTAATTACTTGTACTGGCCTGACCTAACCTACTTAGGTGGAACTGCAGAAATTACAGATGCTTCCATTGTACATGCAGAGAATGCAAAGAGATTTACTTGCTTAAATGCACTCACAGATGCTGTCTACATAAAAATTAATAAAATTCACTGATGTTGTGTTGCCATAATGGTAGAAGTGCCTTTGAAGTTTCTGTTGAGACTTGTACTTCATGATGGGACAGGCTGGAATAGTTTTGCCTGTCAATGGGAATACCAATAATGGTAATTAATAGTCTTCGTCCTCTGTAAGATTTAAGAACAGAAAACAAATACAGCTCAAATGATAATAGAACTCTTTATGATTCTCAGGTTAACAGTCCCCTATCCATTTTTGTGTAGCAGAGAAATGCTCACTGGAGACTTGTTGCTTGATTCCCTGGTGAAAAATAAAGATTTCTAAAAGGTTTATAGAGCTTCCAAGCAAGTATACATAAAGAAAGGTAAAAGTGTTAGAAAAACTAATGATGTGACAACTTAACACACAAGACTTATGGATCTTATTTCTGAGGCGTTTATTCACACTGATGGCTAGTTGGCCATAGGGAATATGGTGAGGTTTTTTTTTGTTTATTTTCTTTATTTATTTTTTTAAAAGACATTTTATTCAAATATATTAGGTAGAGCAGTCCAGGGATCTTTGAGTTCCAGCTAACAGAATTCTCTGACTGAAGCAGGTCGTGGTTTGTTAGTGAGGTTCTTCTGTTAGTCCAAAAAAATTACAAATGAAGATTATGTTGAGGTGCAAATGGAGCTGGTACAGAACCACTATAGACTTTAGTAAGTAAAGTTCACATATTTAAATATATGCCCTCCTTTGTTCATATGAGTTAATAAGTTCTTTTTCTAGATTTCTCTGGTCAACTTTTGATTTTGGGTTCTGTGATGAAAGCATTGACACAACAGGGATAATTGTTTGTTTTTTTTTCTGCCCTTGACTTGATTAACAACTTTTCACTGTTGTGAACAGTTGCTAACAGCCATCCTGGAATTTCAGGAACCAGTGTGTTCTTATGAAGTCTCCAGAGACAAACGCTACGGTACAAACTGTATTGCAGCACAAACACCATCTCTGATCATTATCCTTGTTGCTTCTATACTTTCTGTAATATGAATTCCTGATCAAGACCTGGATTATAGAAAAGAAAATGTCAGAGAGTGCCTCTTAGTTCTGAAATGACATTTGGGGTTGAATGAATGTGTTTGAAAGGGAGAGAGCTCTGCTGTGTTGTATTGTTGATGCATCAAACTGATCAGGTGAATGTTAATTTTGTGGTTATATCCTACCTCCCTCTTTCCCCCATATAATTCTCGTCACATTAATTAACTAACATTAATTATGTTAGTTAATCTTCTTTAACTAACAGATTAGTCAAGGTATGTAGTAGAAAGTGCAGTAAAGCAAACAGTCTAGCTCTTTTTCTTCAGCTAGCAATATTGGGAACTAACAAGTAGATGGCATTCTATCTCTATTTTTAAGTTATGAAACAATAGTTAAGGATGTCACAGAGTGTATTCCTTTCATTTATTATGCTATTCAGTCTGATCAAAGAAAAAAACATATTTCTTTAACTGTTATAGCCTGTGATTCTAAATAATCAATATAAATACTTCACTAAAATCAATCCAAGACAAAATGACTTCACCTTTATGTTGAAATACTCTGTGTTTAATAAAACGTCTAACAAAAAATATCTTAGTGGCTGAGAAGCAAAATACCAACTTCCTGAAAACCAAAGATATTTGAAGGTAATCAATGGGTCTGCAAACTGAAAAGGAGAATAAATGACTAATAATTTTTTAGTACTGCTGTTTCAAGTTTCATCATCAAGGAAGGAATTTCCTGTCGTCTTTATTTGCAGTCTTATAGTTGTTCCTATTGTACTAGACTCAGAAATCTTCTACGAGGAAAAAGAGGAATTTGAAAGGAATGTGAATAAGTGTATTCAAGTGCCTTTAGGCATGCATTCCATGTCGTCCTATTCATTTATTGGTTAAATTTCACCTTAAAGATTTCTCCTCACATTTTCCCGGCTGCTCCTGCTTGTAACTTAATGACGTGCTGCTTACCATCATTGCTGATATGCCCAGATTTTAACAGAGAACTTCTATGCAACCAGGAAGTTTTGGACAATAATCCCCAATCTTTTCTGACTTTCGAATAAAGCGGAACTTAAAAGGAGGGGTTCTTAGGTGGGAAATATGAAGATGAGTTCTTAATCCCACCCAAAGTTGGAATCTGCGATGAAATTAACATGGCAATTACTCCACAAACCAAAAATGGCACATTCAGTGTCGTTTTCAAACTTTGCTAAGCTCTTGCTTGCTAGAGAAAGAAGTGCTTCAAATGTACGTCCTTGTTATGGCTTGAGCACTGAGGCTGCACCAGTCTCAGTGCCTGTTCTCATCCTCAGGTCATCACAATAAAAGCACAATAAATAAATAGATGCAGATTCAAGTTGTCCTGTTAATCCCAGTAGAATCTACAGTTTGGCAATTTTTTCTTTTTTAGGCTGTAAATGTGGCCTTGGGTAGCTGACCTTTGGTTAAACTTCTGGACTAAACCACCCATGTGAGACTGAAATGTATATATATAGTGCTTTTGAGTAATTATCTGTGAGACTGTCTTTTATAACATAGAAGTAATGACGTGTGTGTGTGTGTGTATATATATATGTAGTCTATTATGTATAAAATTGCTAATCTTTGTTTTTTTCATGGTCTACATTTCCTCGATATTCTTTTCTTCCTGAGAATATATCTAAGGTGACTGCGGTTTAAGAAGCTTATACTTCTTGCCTAAGTTCTTTCAAGAAGCTCCCTCTCCTTAAGTGTCTTTTTGAATCGTGGTTGAAAATGCAGTTTAATGAATAGTAATGATATCTAACAGGCAAGGAGGCTAAATGAGAAACAAATATGTATTTGAACTATAGGCTCATTAAAATTATATTAAAACTATCTCTTGAGGAGAGATTGTCCACATTATACCGTGCTTTGTGGTTCTGATGAACATAAAACATCTGTGAATTTGGTAGGAAACCTTTTTGCTCAGGTAATAAAACAAGTGCTCCTAGGGATTTTGGAGAGAATTTCTGTCCTCCTTTTCACAAAAGGTGGTGATTTGTAGAGCAGCTGTAATATTGATGGTAAGGGAAAGGAGGAAAGAGCATGTGCAGTATCTGGTCTGTGAGATGGTATTGTGCTAACAATATAAGTAGGTTAATGTATGAGTGCAGAATGTTAGTTTTACCAAACGAGCTTCTAATATTATTAAACGCAGGAGTTTTTTGAGCTTTAGCAGCTGCTCTGCCTCTGAGACATCCAATTCTTTCTTGTTTTATCAGAACTGGAACTAGAGCTGGAGCACTGCACTATGCTAGGTTCCGTTGGCTCCAGCTTCAATGTACGTGAGATGGGGAAACTTACTGCTAGTGAACAAGGATGGAAATTAGTGTCAGTCTGGAAGATCCACAGCTTCTGCTACTGGGAAATGAATAATTTTTTTAAAAGCAAGTTAATGAAATTAGTTAAAAACGCAAAGGGAATTTAAAATGATATATAATTAAAATCATATATTTAAATTGAGTTCTAGAGCTTGCGCCTATAAGCAAATCAAGTTAATATTAAGACAAAAAATCTGAATTCTGTAATGATTTTTCTATGATAAATATGTTAAAATACTGCATAGCTATCACAGACTTGAGATTATTTGGAGTAAGAAGTGCTCTTGATCAGTGAGTGTCAGCATTCTGGCATTGCTACAAACACTGGCCAAACAAACTTGTAAATTTTTAGTGGATTATTTAATGTTAGCAGTAAGGAATTCTGGGCGGTGGAATGGTAATAAGTCACTGCAATTTCATTAAAATAACACTCTCATAGATTACTTCAGTAAATCTAAAAGATCATCAAGATAAATGAAGTAATTAAAAAATCCTACAAAGGCTACGTCCCCAGTGATTCTAGCTATTGTGCAAGGAAGTGATGGCTCTTAAATAAAAACATGCGTAAGTTGAAGGATTCAGCTTACAGTGGAATATTGCTCTTTATTCAAATTCTTATCCCAGGTGTAGTAATTTCAGGGTTTATCAGTTTAATGTGATTTCATTGTTTTCTTTTGCAATTATTAGCAACTCTTATAAACTTAATATTTGTCATTATTTAAGACTGAAAAAGTGGTAGTAGAATATAATAAAGTTGGAAATAAAATCTTAACAGTAACATCTGAGCTCATATCTGAATTGATTGCATTAATAACAGTAGCGGTTGATACTTTTATATTTGGATGGTTTTTCAATATTGTAACCGAAATAGAACAAGTGCAGTTCAATATTTTGTGAACTCTAATAAGAAAATACATGAATATAATATTTGTGCTGTAGCAATCGTGATTCAGATTATATTACTTTACTGCCTTGTCCTACATCTGCCTGTTATTATTTTGCCAAAGATGTGTTGCTTCAGAAATAGGACCATCATATTTATGTAGCCTTTTACAACTAAGTCTTTACTTTCAGCTTTGATAATAACTGTGAAGATTTCATGCATGTGCTCAACTTGCATTTAACATTTTAAAGCTGTGTTGCAGCTTACTCCCTAACACTCATAGTATAACTTGCAGCTCTTTCTCTGAAATGCAAACTAAGTCTTGTTTTATCTGTGAAGGCTACTTGCATGCGCGTGGTCACAGTTACCATGGCTGCCTTCATATATTTTTAATTTGTAAGCCCATTGAAATGTGTTCCAGGCTTCCTTCGAGTAATGAAGGATGACTATGCAGAGATTATATCTTCTCAAGTCCATAAAAACAATAACTTTATTATGGAATACTTACTCACTGAGATAGAAATGAAATCAAATAATATGAATCATGGAACTATGCTATCAGTCTTGTTCCTCATTACTGTCTGATTTCTAGGAATTTAAATACCAAAAAAAAAAAGCATTCTTCATGGAACAGTCTACAGAAAGTGTTTGAAGGTCTCATTCAGCTCAATGTAAAAGCTTGCCGGTCAGTCTAGCTCAGTCTGCCTAAAATTGCCAGGACTTAAAAGATAGGCCTCACCTGGCCTGGTTGGTCAAAGACTGCTTGGATACCACTGACTGAAAATGGAAAGTCATGCTTGATTACTGCTCAACATTAGGACATCAAAATGAAATGAACTTGAAATGTCATCTGTTTTCAGACTCTAAATTAATAAATTTAGAAAAGAGAAGAGGAGGGAATTCCAATGAGATCAGAAAAATTAGTGATAAGCTACAGAAAGAGAGAAATTGAAATCTTAATTTAGAATCTTCCTTTGCTTTTCTTGTAACTTTGAGTGCAGCTGTCCATAGCCAGAAGGCAAAAACATCATCTACCCATGATTTGTACAGTCCAGTTTTGAGCTCCTTACTGAAGGTTGGATAAATGCATTAGTATACTGTGTACTGAAGTAAATGGTGATAAAATATGCTGAGAAGGAAAACTTAGTATCCTATTTCCAGTGGTGAAGTCATGTAATTGCATGCTTCTCACACCAAAACTGACTGAGGCCTGGTTTGGCAGGGGCACAAACTGCAAAAGCAAATACTAATTCTCTGCATGATAGCAGTTTCTTGAAAATAAAATGTAACTTCTGAATTTGTGGTGTTTTTTTTTTTGTTTTTTTTTTTTTTTTTTCAGAAATTCTTTTAATGTCATCATTGGTTTTTACTGATGTTTGGATCATTAAACAAGTGAAACTGAGGGAAACTTACAGAGAGAAGAGTCACTCCTGTGTGGCTTGATAATGTTGTATAATTAAAATGATAGGAACACATTTATCTATTTTGATTAGGTATTGAGAGGAAATTCTGCACTCACAGAGTGGTGAGGCCCTGGCACTGCTGCTTAGAGAGCTGTGGGTGCCTCATCTTGGAGGTGTCCAAGGACATGGATGGGCCCTGGAAAGCCTGAGCTGGTGGGGAGTGTTACTGCCAAGAGATACTGGTTCTAAATGGTCCCATTCAACCCAAAACATTCTATGATTCTACAGATACGCAGTCTTTTAAAAATATTTAATTATGAACTAATACCCCTTCCTCCTCAGAAAACAACAAGAAGGTAAGATCAAGGCTGTATTGGATTGTCAATTACATCATGTATTTGCTTCATGGTAAGGCTAATTACTCTACAAACTGGAAAGGTAACTCAATCCTTGATCTAACTAGTGTGATATCCTGTTGAAGGACATCTTGCCCAAATACTTCTGCTTGTATTTTAGACAAACATACTGCTCTTTTTCTCTTGCTACATTAGCAATTGCCACTTTATGAAGTCCTTTCCAGCAGCACTTTTTCTTTTCAGCCTGACAGGCGGCCTTCCTTTGCTTGTGCCCTTTGCATGCTTTGAATGCTGATAGCTGGGATCTGATTTACCTTGCATATCCAGGAGAGAAAAATCTAACTTCTTGTTATGATTGTTACTGATATTACAGGATACAAAGGTTCTCCAGTCCTCGAAGAGGTTGCTTCAAAAGGCTGCAGCAAGGTAACATCTCAAGACTCGATCCTTTATTTAGAAAGTGTCAGCACAGGTATACACTCTCACTGTTATTCAGAGAGGTATTTTATGGTATTTTATATTTTAGTAACAGGAAAGTATCACTCTGTTGAAGAGATGCCTAGAGTTTTATCTGTAGTGCTTTTGAGTTTGTTTTTCAAAAGCATCTCAGTGACTTGGGTATCTAAGTCCTAGTGAAAGTCATTCAGACTTAGATAAATGGATTTTAGGGACAGGATTATAAGCATCTGCTATGAAATTCAGCATGTCACTCTGTGGAATCTTAATTACCAACTAAGGTTACAATGTACTCCTAACTTGTTTATGGGATATAATAATTCTCTTTGAAAGATAAAAGTCTTTTTAAAAGTCAACTGTGTATAAGACACATAGGTGAAAATCTTACTATTTGTTTTTTATTCACTTCTTTAATTGTGTCTCTGAGCATCTCTGTCACTCACTTCAGCTGGCATGCTTCTAATTTAATAGACTATGCTTGTCAAGATTGTATATCAAATGCTGCAGACAATCAGCTAAGTCCTTAGTCATCTGTCAAATAATGGGGTCTTAGGTGCAGTGAGAATAAGCTGGCAAAGTAGGGTATGTTGCATTCTGAAGTTTAAACTGTTTACTGATAATACAAAAAGAGCATTAAGGGATTGATAGTCTATTTGAAATTCCTTTGAAAATATATCCCAGACCGGATCTTTTCTGTTGCTTGTCTCTTGTGTGCCTCTTTAAGAAATCCATTCTTTTAGATCCACGGCTGCTATAAAAACCTGAAACCTGTCAGAGCTCTGCTGATCCAATTACAACTTTAAAACTTTTAAGCTTATGATTTACAGTAAGCTCATTCTATTTAAATACAAAGGAATCTTCTAAAACACTACATTGTCTAGCAGCATATTTCACAGCAATTCACCTCTTTTTCCCCTTGACTTATGCAAAGCAAAATAATTTTTATTGGAAATTAAAGGTAGGGATCGCTCAGTTTCCTATCATAGTTGAAGCTAGACAGTGAGCCCTACCCTGTTTTTCTATTGAGACAATGCTCTACTGTGGCATAATAATACCTGTTTTTTCCTCTTTGTTTTAATTGCTTTTGTTTGTGTTCTTTGGTTATGAAAAAACAACCACCCACGTTAGGAAGATGTTGGTAGAGACTGTAGGATTGTCTGCAATGCAACAGGCCAGCTTTGCCGGAGGTGGTGTGAACATTTCCTTAGGTGTTATTTCTACATGATGCAACTTTTAGATGAAATACTGAAGAGAGTTTAGGCATGTAACCAAACAATGCCATTAATCTCTCTTTTTAGACCATCTAGTCTCATCTTAAGGGTGAGGATTCCCCAGCTCCCTAGTCATGCATTCAGAGCTTTCTTACTAAAATGCACAGAAGAATTCCAGGTCGTTGGGATGTTCCTGTTTTCCTCAACACCCATCAGGAAACAAAGCAATCAAGTGTGGGTTTTATGCAAAAAGATTTCTAGTGAAGCCTGCTGTACACGTTTGTAGAAGCAGGGTTAGCTTAGGTGCAGGCTAGTTGTGTTTCACAAACAATGAAATGGAGTTCAAAAATGAGCTGACTGACTATTTCTTCCCGATAACCAAAAGGCTGAGGGGGAGATGGCCTCATAAAAAGCTTTGCAATTCTTCTGGCAACAGAAATTAGTCTGAATAGAGGCTACCAAAATCATCATTTCCAAATAATTTTGGAATTATCTTAGGCAGTACTATATACAGAAAAAGCAATATTTAATGGCATTCTTTTAAATCCCTTTTTTTTCCCCTCCTCATATAGCCTGATCTGAGCCATCAGAACAACTATAACTGAACATACTCACTCTTTGGCTGTGCAGTTTTCCAAACAATGCTGTTCATGTACTTCAGAAAATGTATGGTTTTATTGCCTTTATTTTTTCAGTATAATTTTTTTTTCTTTTATTCAGTTTAAGGTATAGTTTAAAAATATTTTGTACTTGTCATCTCCTCCAGTAGATCTTGTTATGGTCATTATTGCAGTTGTTATTGGTATTGGATTTATAAATCTGGACATTGTAGCTGATATGCATGTTGGCATTGTGGCCAAAAATGGTGAAATTTAAGTTAGTAAGGTAATTCAAGAAAAGAGTGAATGTAAAAGCAGAAAGTGTGCTATAGTGCTAGTCCTTGTGGTCTCACCACTGAACACAGGGTAGAAAACGAGCTCTGGGACATGTTTGCACTGCATCCTACTTTGTCATCTATTCTACTTGCTTCCATCCTCTCTGCTCCTTTGACTAGACTGACAACCATGTCTTCACTGTGCTATCCCACAACTGTGCCTTTGCTGTAAAACTATTCCTCTGAAGACACTGCCATCTGGAACAGTCTTTTGGAGCCTCTGCCTCATTGACTTGCTGTATCTTTTAAAATATCATTAGACAGCAGCTTTTCTCACTTGTCCGAGTCTCTTAATTCTATATTTTGTCTCTTCCATTATAAGCTTTTTAGTTTAGTGATTATATTATTCTAGTCTGTAAAGCACTTTAGAATGCTCTTTGGAAGAAAAATTATCTGTTACAATGTTCCTTTATATTTTTTTTTACAGAAAAACAGTACATTTGAAGTTATTGATATCTATATACGTATTTACTAGTCTGTCACCTTTGTGTGAATGTTATCTTCTAGTAATAATGTGGTAAAATAGATTTTTTTTCTTTTAATTTTTGGAATTTGCTCAGGACAGAAAGCACATTACGACTAGACCACAGTCATTTGTACTTATCCTAAGTCATAATCCAGTAACAGTAAATAATTCATTTTCCAGCACGTCATTTTCCTATCACTGTCCAATATGTAAGGGAGACAAAGCTGAATAATCATGGAGAAATCAGTTGATGAAGAAAGGGACTTGACTCCATGCCATGAGTTTCATTATTTTTGTATATGAACTTAGATACTACTGAATCTGAGACTGCAAGCTGTTACATGCTCTTACTACAACAGCCTGATTAACTTTTAATGGGAAAAAAATTTTGTTCCACTTTCAAATACAGTAATCTGGTAAAGGGTTAGCCATCAAAGACCCAGTTAAAGGGCAGGAGCACAGCAAGAGACCTATAAAGCTTGGCTACAAGGGTGTAGCTCAAGAAAAATAAGCAATTAGAGTTGGCAGGAAGGGGATGTCAGATGTGCAACTGTCTCTTGCATGAATTGTCTCCCAGAAAGCTGAAGGACAGCACAAAATTATCTTTCCTTAGAGACTCATCCATAAGTGGTGTTAATGACTGTCAGTTACATTCAATTTGATAGTTATCATCTGAAATGATTGATTGTAGCTGTGCTGCACATGGATATGGTTAGCAAAATCTCCCTGTGCTTTTGTTATCCTAGAAGATATCATTAGGCTTATAGTTTGACAGTTAGCACTCAGATTGTGCTCTACACCTCTCTGGTAAGTATCATGCTGTTTTTCTGTTTACAGACATAATGGTAATATTGGACTGTGTTCTGAAGGAAAAATAATTTTTAAATCTACAGTAGGTTTTTTTTTGCTGCCTCTGGTGCTTGTGATAATTTGCTTGAAGCGTTTTGGGGAAAAAAACTGCTTGAGAAAAGCCAAAATGGCCAGCATACAAAATTTCTGTGGTTCTGGAAACCAGTTTAATAACTCCCAGAAGGTGGCTTTGTTCACCAGCTGAGCTCCAAATATGATGCCTTTTGAAGTGTAGACAACTGACTACTGGCATCTTCTAACCTTTGAAGAGATCTGTTTTCACCAAATCTTCTAACATGGGAGAACCTGTGCCTGTAAGTGAAGAAAGTAATGGAGCAGCTGTTGAGGTTCTTGAACACAGGTATCCATCTTTGTAAAATCTCAATTTCTCCCATGTTCAGACAGAGATGAATGTAGAGATTGTGGTTTGGCCTATTGCATAGCAGGTGGCTTGAGGCAGAAAGCTTGGGTGCAGGTATGTTTCCATATCCAAGCTTCCTTGAAGCTTCAGGGCTGGGATTGGGACTCATAATCGTAATGCATTAAATTAATGTTATAGATGAAATTCCAATTCAATCTTCTTCATAAGAGAGCTTTTGACATGATATATTAACCATCAGATTAGAAGAAGACTGACTGATTGCCATTTAATGCAATTGGATGCCAGGATTTTTCATGTGATGAAGCTGGCTGGGTGGGGAATATAAATCTGCTGGTACCAGTACCCTTATAAACTTTAAATGGGAGGAAGATTAAAATTCCATGGATGGGATATTTATTTGCAGCCATTATTCACAGAGTGATGTATCACAGAGTCATGAAAATGCAAGTGCCCATCTTTTCTTTCATATGAAGCCTTTGAAAAAAGGATTAATGTAGTTTCAATCATAGTTTGGATGGTACTGCATGCTCTTACTTTTTAATATGTCTGCACATGTACTCTAAATTTACCTGGAAGTCATCCCACAGATGTGTAGTAGCTTCCAATTATTGTAAGGGCATAAAGAACAAGACAGGGATAAAGTCCTCTGGGTCATTAAGTCTAAATCCTTGCTATTGCAGGGAAGTTTAGCCTTAAGTTATCAGACTACTCTTCCATCTCTTTCAGATGGTTCTCCAGCCTTCCTCTTTTTTTTTTTTTTTTTTTAACTGATTCTCATCTTGAGTACTTTAATGAGTAGCTTTTTTAAAAAACAAAACAAACCAGTCAGTAGGTCAGTATAACTCAGGTTCGCTTGCAAACCTAGGTTCCATTAGATCCTGTTTTTCCATTTCCTTTCTGGTCTCCTCCCATTTCAGGATTTTTAAAATCTTACATGCAGCAGAGCCACTACAATAGTTCCATGATTACATTCTTTGCTTCTTTTCTTTGCTTGGATAATAAAACATTCCTTCCAACATTGAGCAGACTTTAAAAAGTTTGAAATTACAACTTAATAATTTTTTTAGCTGAGAAAACATTTGTTTCAGAGAGGAGAGAAAGTTTCTGAGTGTGTTTAGTTGTCTTTGACTCCTGATTTTATTACTAGGTATTTTATTCTGCTCTTTCTTTCTGACCCCTAATAGCTGCACCTCTGTTAGAATGGACTCAGGAGTGTCAGCAGGTTTGGTACCTTGCTAGTTGGGCAGCTATCTAAATCTTGTATGCTGCAGGGCATCTAGGAGGCTCAGACAAAGAGTTTGGACTGCTTTCCAAATGATGTAATCCAAAAGAGACTACAGCTCAACAGGAACACTTGTGACCTGAATGATCTTCTGTGTCATCTGCAGACTTTTTGGAGTATGGCAGCAGGAATTCAAAATCCAGTGATGCAGGTTAACAACATGAAAGGATGTGCTTTTTGTCTGGGTAAGGGAGAAAAACCTCTGAAGAGGGACTTCTGGGGCATAACAGCTGAAGCTGTGAATTTCAACCTCTCTCTAGCGTGATGCTCTGATCCTTTGCTGCAGCCAGAAAGATGTCTGAGGAAAATAACACTTCATTCCCCTTGAAGAAAGCATGCATAGCACAATATAATCTTTTGTTTTTTAGTAGTTACTTTGCCATAAGAGTTTTCTCATCACAAACTTGCATTATCTAGCTGTTGTCACTAACATAACAGAATTCCCACTTCCCTGGCAACAGGACTCTTTTTGGCTGGACATAATTGCACGATGTGCTGGACAGTGCAGTTAGATTATTACCAGGAAATTTTTAAGGCACGTGTCCTTCCAGTGTTCCCCTATATTCTAAAACAACTATGAGTTTTAAATCCTGTTTGTATGTAAAAGCTAGAAAGAAAATACCTTCTACAAAAGCATTCAATAACACAACAGTCTCTGAGTAATTAACATGCCACAGGCACTTGCAGGAAGAAATACAAATTTTATTGGAGAAATCTAGTTACATTTATGGCGAAATCTTGCAAATGGTTTTTAATGAGGTCTATTTTTAGTAATTATCTATATTTTTGGACATCTGTATCAAATCTCATGTGTACTACAATGCTACCCAGCAGATTATGCCCTGTCAAAATAAAAAGAAAGGCAGATTTATATTGCATTTCTCTATGCACGCAGGGACTTACACTTTTATAAGCCTTCATTGAACGATTTAATTTCTGGTAATTAGGATGGTTGCAATCTTTCAGATTAGAAGGGTTTAGTGTTTATTAAGAGGTTGCCTTCTGTGTTGCAAGATGGTTATCAGCATGGGTCCAGTCTGGTATTACTGAAGACACAATATTCAGGGAGAGGGCTCTTTTCTTCCACTTGCCTTTTTTGACCTGAAGGAAGAAATTAGATATGTAAGGGCTTCTTATCTTATTCATGCTCTGCTTATCACAGATTCCTTGAACAAAGTTGAATAAGGTAGAGCTGTATTTTCAGCTAATGCAGACCAGATCACCCCAAATCAGTATTCTCCTTCTTTAATGAACCTCATCATGGGCTCTGGGAAGTGTGCCAAGAGTGTGAGGGGATTTTGAAGATGGGGTGGTGGAAGGGTAAGGATTTTACAAAAAGGGAAGAGATGGAAGATTGCAGGATGTATTGGCTTCTCATATAATTTTTGACACAGTGGAAAATTGGGTATATGAGCTCAAGGTGCCCTCAGGCATTTTGACTTGCCAGTGAAACTTACTCAGCACATTGTTGACCTTGGTATTGTTACAGAATTGTATTTGCCCATAGATGAACTACCCTTGAGGAGTTTATCCATGTTGTCTGGCATTTTCCTTTGAAAACTCAACAGGTAGTGAAGTCTCACACTAACTGTAAAACTTGCTATCTGGTGTTATCAGACTTGTGTAAGGTGGCCTTTGACAAGCAGAGAAGATTTAAGGTTGGCTCCTTATCCCTGAGCCACTTGTATTGATGTGTTCACGTAAAGTTGAGTAGGTTATTCAAATACAAAAAAAATCCCAGAGTTCTGAGAGGTTTTTGCTCTAAAAGAAAGCCAAAGTCTTCCTCCTCTGAATGCATGTTGAAGTTGGTAGGTAAGGCAGCTTCTCATAGCTTTTGTTCATTTGCATTGTTTGGTGAGAAGATACGTAAAGTAATCAGGTTCATGTTATGTATTAAATGGTTTAGAAATAACAGTTGTATATGCATAGACATTTTACTAACATAGAAGTTAATAGTAAAATTGATTAGCTTAAAGCACCTGAATTTGTGGTTGTACAATCAAGTAGGATTCTCAATTACATTGAAAATTGTTTTGATATGCAGGGCTGATATTTTTGAAAGCCAGTTTTGTTGGTTTTTTTTTTTTTGATCTCTAGTGTTTTCAAGCCTTAGCTTGCTACTTTATCATACTTTTAACAGCTCTATGGCTAAAGGATTGTTACAATGGTGTCACCTTTAGACTGAGTTTTAAAACCAGAGAGTGCTTTCTGTCTTTAAAAGCAGAAAATTTAGGTTTCAGAAGGTTCAAAACAAGAGGCCATCCTAAATGTGATTTAAAGTTGTCCTTCCAGATTTAGTTCCTAATACTGCTGATTATACAAATTTTTATTTCTTATGTTCTTATTGATAAAGTACATTTTCTTAATGGCTGATAATAATAGACCATGGTACTCTTAATCACTGGGACACTGATCTAAAGATATTAAATATGAAAATACATCAAACTTGAATATTTGTCACAAAATATTTCCTGCTGTAGGTGTAAAACTGGGCTGAATACTTCATATTTCATGTAAGGATTCAACTCAGTGGAATAAAAATGTCTTGAATGCAGCGTAAGATGAATGAGAGAACAGCATGACGCACTTTGGTCGCCTCTTGAGCAGTCCTTGTGGGCTCTCCTCGTGGATGACAGTCTCTTCTCTGTTGACGTTCTGTAGAGTGAGCGCTGTAATGTTCATGGTTGTAACCTGCTACCAAACCTCTGCTCTTTGCCATAGGGAACAATTTTTGTCATCCTTCAAATTGTGGCTCTGGGGGAATTTATGCCAGATTGTTCTGTAGGTCATTGGTTTTTCTCTTTTTTCCCCCCTCATATAGCAATGCTGGGTACTATCTCTCCCAGATCTGCAAACTCTGTTTTGTATTTCTTTTCCTTGCTCTCTATTTTCTCTAGTCAGGAAATCAGCCAAGGTACTAGATAATATTAAGCATCTCACTAGCATTCAGGAAACCACATCGGCACTCACCTAAGGGTTCAACACTGAGCCAGGAGTCATCAACAGTACATTTTCACAGCCTCTCTTCTCACTGTTCCCTTTGTTTCAGTTGTCAACGCCAAACTTTTTGCATACCTGCTCATTGAATAAAATTTCCTGCATCACCAGCTTTCACCATGCATAATGTCATTTTCCACATTTCTAGTTTTTAATACAAAAAAGTGTTTTGGGGGTCGTAGTAGGCTTTTTGAAGGAATGAGTAAACTGTGTTTTGAGGGGAAAGGGTGTCAAGCTGAAAAAGCTTGTAGACTTAAGATTTTGTCTCTGCACATCATGCAGGCTCTGGGTAATGCTCATGTGAACAGAAACATTAACGGGTTTTCTTGTGTTTATCTGCCCACTGAATGTTTAAATAGCAGGCGGGAAATATTTGCTCTTTTCTTTTAAATAGCATATTCCCAACCTTAACCTTTACTGTTTATTTTTCTTCAAAAACATAAAAAGATTTACTAGTGTAACTCTGGTTAAGCAGATCTGGGAACTTAGTACGTCACAAAGGGGCAAAAATTATTTTAAGGAAGTCTTTATATCGGTATAAACCTTCTGTCTTTTCTGTAGGTCTGATGCTTTCCAAGCTGAGTGATGTTGGGATTTTTCCGATGTGACCAGCTGAGCTATTAGATCAGTTCAGATCTGCTCTGAGTTATTAGATGCAACAGAAAAAAAAAATAAATCTGCAGTTGATTTTCTCCAAATCTAATTGGGAATAAAGCCAGATTCTCTGACAAGTTCCACGGGGATATGTCTAGTACTGTTGAATCAAGTTTATTCTGGCTTTATGTTGGAGCACGGAGGACGATGATGAATCTCACTGAGCTCTTATTACTTAGTTACCATTTTGACAATTGTGCTCTGAGCTACGAAGCCATCAGGTTTGTCATACTGTGCAATCCCTCTCCATCCTCAAGAAACATCTTGGCTTCTGGGGGCGTTCTTTAGGCAGCAGACTCTGGATTGATATCAGCCTAGAAGATGTGCCCAAAAGAGGATGAAGGGAGTGAAGACATGCTCAGTTTGCCTTTGAAAATAGGAATGTTGTAGTCTATGATGTGTGTTATCACAAAGGTAATGTGATTACTCCACAGGACTATCAGTGCCAAGCATGGCGCTCTATGAGCTGCTGTGGGGAATGTTAACTCCATCCCAGGCACATCCAGTACAGTGGTATCCACTGGCTTCTCACCCAAATGATATTTTCAGTGCTTAATGATGGTATTATACCTAAGGCTCAATTTAAAAACAAAGCAAACAAACAAAAAAAAACCCAGTATTCTTTGTGCTCTTTGTCTCATGGACTAGGTCAGGGAATGTAGGCGTGTTCCTCTCTTTCTGATAGAATTTCTACATAGATCAGACAGCTAGCACGCAGACTGAAGAAACAGTAGCTAATGCACAAAAAAGCGTTATGAGAAAGCCAAGGTAGTGAGGCAGCTTGCAACAACAAAGGACTGAGTGACCTGAGGGCTTGAGGCAGAAGCAAACCCATCTAACCTCTGGGTACTAGAAATAACGGTGAGTACTTGCAGAAAAAATCTTGTCCTAGTTACTCAGCTGGCTATAGTAAAGATCTCATTTCTAACTTTTTATAGTGTTGCTAGAGCTCATGGGCCAAGTTCTCTGCCTGTGTTGGTTTACCTTATTTTTATTTATTTATTTATTTATTTTTCCCCACAGCAGTTCTGCTGTTTCATCTAAGATTTCTCTGCAATTATAGCTTTTGTAATCTTCTCCTTTTTTTTTTTTTTTTTTTTTTTTTCATCTCACTCATCTACACTTTTAGCACCTTCAGTGACCAGATCTTCATGGCCAGGAATAACTTCTCACCTCTGTGGATTTGATGTTCTTGGACCTTTTGCTGGCCACTGCCATGACACAGGGCTTGGAACTAGGTGATCTTTAGGCTCTCTTGCAACCCACACCATTTTGTGGCCTTGGCCCTCCTTTGTATCTGACCTTGGCTGTGTTACAAGACCTAGTTTCATAGTCTTGAGAACGGTAGCAAAGATTGTACCTTGTCCTTTGACAGTGGAGATAGATAATGGGCACTTCACTGCAATTCTTACAATGTAAAAACAGCTGATCCAACTGTTCCCATAAAAGTCCAATTGGTTGCAGTAGGCATTATGTTCATTCTGACAATGATAAAATGATTGCTTTAGTATCTGGCTGTGTAACCCATTTACAGCTTGTGCACCGGTATTATAAGAGTGTTTCAATTGTGAAAATCATTGAGATGTAAATGTCATGATTATAATTTATCTTCATTAAAAATTCAATTGGAAGAAGGAAAATTAATACATGTGCTGTATAGTGTACCAGATACTAAAAAGTAATATGTTATACTGAAAATAAGGACTTAGGAATGAAACTACATCAGAAAATAACTTAGAAGCACATTCTAGTGATGTGACAGGTGGTTATCTCAAGGGCATTGCCAGAAATATTTTACTGGCTCTCAGTTCTTGTCTGGAGTGGTGTAATATTTCATCTTTCTCTAATAGCAATCTTAACACCTCTCCCCCCTCCCTACGCTGCCAACGCAGACGAGCAGCCAAACAGACGGGGCTGTCGTCTTGTGTTTTAATGCTTGAAAATGATTGTATCACCTGAAACCACCATCAGCTTGGAGCACAAAAGCCAGCTCTGAATGTTATTAATGTCACTGGAAAGGCTTCCATTAAATTCATTGATCATTGGCTCAAATTATTTCTCTTTTAGATATTGATGGGGCTTTTTTTTTTTTTTTTTTTTTTAATTTATTTGCTGATTTCTATGATGACAGTGAAATTTTGCTTTTAAGTTCATCATATATTGGTTCATTCTAGTATTACTCATCTATCACAGACTCAGAATTGCCTGACTAAATATATTTGGTTTTTGAGTGGTTTATTTTTTAATCTACCCCAAATAAGAATGAGTATTTGTCTTTTCATTCAAATTTTGTTTTTAAATAGATTGCATTGTTTGTTTTTTTGGTTTCAAATCCAATATTTTAATTGAAGGAGGGAAAAAACACATGCCCATGGACATGCCCATGGAATATTAATATAGTTTATGCTATTTAGGAATAATATATTCAGTGAAATCTGTAGCTCTGAGTTTGTTTTTTCTTTTGATAGTGTGTAAGCAATCTCTTTGGTTGTGGCTCTCCTATAGATAAAAATTTTAATCTCAATGACTTTCTTCTCTGCCGTATTTAGAATAAATGAATTAGTCCATCCTTCCTGTTACATGCTATGTAATTGCTGAACCCTTCTTTAAATAAGCAATAACCTCTAATTTTTATTTATTTGCCTTTAATTCTTAATGGGTTCTGATAATTGCACTGGAATGAGCTTTCTTTGATTACTTGCACTTCAACTTACGCAATCACAGCGTCATTATCAGTGCAGACCTTCCTGCCACGGTTGGTACCAAAAATCTGTGCAGTGGAAATGTTTTATAGTTTGAAAAGTTAGCATTAACTGCCATACTTTTGTTATCAGAGATTTAAGAACTTCCTGAGCTGAGTTGTGCTTGCATGTCATCGGGCAGATGCATTCGGCTACATTCCTGCGTTGGTTCTTAGACAGTAGTGGTGAGAAATGTTTTGAAACAGGAGAGGGAGCTCTCACCCTGGTTATGAGGGAGGAAAAGCTGAGTGAGGCATCACTTCCCCAGATCTGGATGGGCAGGGGAGCTCCCCCCTCTCTAACTGCAGAGGGGAAAAAGCATTATTTTGACCTGCCATTATTCTGTGCCTTAGCTGTTCTCATCCATTCTGCTGAAACAAGCCAGTGACTGACTTAAAAAAGAAAATAAAAAGAAATCTGTTGAGATAGGTAAAAGATGTAGAAAGCTTTAGTTAATAATGTCACAAAGGAGCACAGTGAACTGGTGGGTCTACTCTCCACCCAGTGTAAAAATGGCAGAGTAGACTAGAAGGGTAGCCACCTAAGTCAGTTGAGTTGTTATACAGCTGGGGATCCATTGCAAACACTCATGTAATGAACCTAGTAAAAGTCTTTCTAAAAAAATAGACCACTGTGGGCAAAATACTAAAGTAACAATGTTCTACATCCAGTCGTATGAATGAATGTATACCAAATATTTTGCCCCAGGGATAGGCATGGTAATGGTCATGTATCTGTGTTTGTAGTGGCAAAGGTTTTGGATACTTCACCGTGCTTCAGAAATGCTGAAGTATATTTTTGTTTTCATGTTACTCTGTGGCTCATTTTTATTATCTGAAAATTGTGCAAAAGGTAGCTGTCAAGTAAGCCAAGATGAGGGTGTAAGCGAAAGCTGCTGCTTCAGAAAATAAGAAAGTCAATACGAAATGTTTTAGAGGGACTGCTAATGATCTGCTCGATCTCTACAAAAAGGTCCCTAAGGATCTACTTGTAGAGATTCAAAAATACAATGCTACCTGTAAGAAGAACTTTAAGGCTCGTACTGTATTTGTTGGTATGTTTTACCAAAGGAAGAATAACTTTTTCCTGACATTCGTATATGTGAGAAGCGTGCTGGAGTACCATTCTCAACTTAGTATAAAAGCTTGTTGTTAAAGCTTTAGCAGCACGACAGCAAGTAATAATGTCTGAAGAGATTCTTCTTTTTCCTCCAATGTACTTTCAGGCACTTTTTCTTTTCCAAACTGTGTCAGAACTTCATACAAATCTGTTTCAAGGGAAAAGCAATTCATAATATTAAGTGCCACCATTAGCAGTGACGCCCAAAACTAGGGACTGAATGACAGTCCTTGAAAAGCTTTATGCACGAAGCATAAGAGCAACAGTTGTAACTGATTAAGGTTCCAAAACAGCCCAAGCTAGCTGATCAAAACAGCACAAGTACAGGAATTTTGAGCTCTGCCTTCAGTGGGGCATCCCAGACCCATGCTGTGCCAAGTTTTGTGATCCCGCGTGTGTTTCCTTGGATTCACAATTTGGACTCCGAGATTGGTAGAAACTTTTAGAGTTTTGTAGGCCACAAAGAGAGCTTGCAAATTGTGCTGCTTTGACAATAACAGATGTGGGAAAGTTGTCTTTTGGGACTTAAAGTAATGCGAAGGTCGAGTGCTTTAAAATGCACTTGGACATCTTTTGGTTTACGTTATGAAGGTTAACTAAAGTGCATAACATAAAGTAGGAAGGAGTCGCAGATCAGGATGGTTATGCATGTGTGCAAAAACGTTTTGTTGTTTTTTTTTTGTTGTTTTTTTTTTAAGGGCAATTACAACAAAGTGAACGTTGCACAGAAAGCTACTTGCTTATGCTACTTATTATAATGCCGTGATCAATAGGAGATGGAACTAACATGCAATATAAATTTCTAATCTATGTATGCCTGCCTGGATTAAAACTTAATCACTCTTCAAAAAGAAGGATCCAAATTAAATCCTGGTATCAACACTCTCAATTCCTTAAGTAGTAAATCTTATCATATTTTTTTCTGGCAGTATTTTGTCTACTTTTTGTTAAACACCACTCTTTGTACTCAGTTATCTGTTATGTTCTTCTAGAAATGAATTGCTAGGAAAATACTCACCTTGTTCAGTGCAATTTCAACTGCTCATAATATAGCCGATAATTGCCTTTTTTATTGTCATTATTTTGGTCATAAACCCAGAATTTGTCTTTGAGTAAGGAAAAAGTGTAGATTTTTAAACTGTTAGACAGCTTAGGAAAGTGAAACTTCTTGAAAAGCATGTTGCAAATAAATTACCCACTTTCCTTCAAAACTGGAGATAACCATATCTGTTGATACCATTATAATAACAGTATTTCTGAATGAAGTATTTGAGGTCAATTGTATACTGCAATACTGTCACTATACTTGAAACATAATGATCTTTTAATCAGTTGTGAGGTCTCAACCTAATTTTCAGTTAATTTGTGGGATTAGGAAGTATTCAGTTATTAAAAGTTGAATTAATTGTACCTTTTACTGTGGCTCACTGTGTAGACATAATTTATCTTATGCACATATTCAGTAATATATTTTTAAAATTTCCACTGTATGAAGATAGAAGGGAAGATTATGAAATAGCCTATGGTTAATTTAGCAGGATGTCATGGGCTTAAGTTGCAGCCATGGAGATTGGATGGGGTGGGGGGGGGGAATAATAATAATAAAAGGGCAGTGAGACACTGGAACACATTGCTTAGGGTGAGCTTAGAGTTGCCAGCACCAAAGGTCTTGAACTAAGGCCAGGCAAATGTCTGTCATGAAAGCTGACATTGTAGCTGATCCTTCCTTTGTCCGTGGGCAAAGGACTGGATCATGTCTGAGTGCCTGCCTTCCTTCTTATGCTCTGATTTCTTGGTAAAATGCATCTAGAATCTTAAGCAGAAAGGAATGCTTAATGCGAAAGTGGGTTTAAACTTTAGCTGAGCTTAATCAGGCCTACTGTTCCTTTCTGTAGTGTAATAATTAAATGATACGGGCAGTATCTGCAGCAGTTACTTCTGCATGCATAAAAGACAATTATGTCCTGTACAGAGAGAGTGATGCTTCACAAAAATAATAAATCTTGAAGTGTTTCTTGAAGACTCTAGATATCAAACTTATATTTAATTTTAAGCCCCAGACTCTCCACAATGTAATAAAATATGCTTTCAGCTAATACATGGGAATGGTAAGGTCTGAAATTCAAGTTCAGAGGTTCTTCCACGCAAGATGCTGTGAAAGGATCAGGAGCTGATAGTTACTGAGAGCAATCCAATGACATCACGTATCTATCTTGTGAAGAAACACATCAGCGATAGCTTGAAGCTTTTGTCAGAATTTCTCCTACATTTCCATAAATACAGCAGGTTAACTTTTTCCCAGACAGAAATTCCAGTGCAAGCTAAACAAAGAGACTATCCACATGCTTCCATCAATTAATTTTTTTTTCTGGTTTCAAGAACGGGGTATGATTATTCTGGAAAAAAAGGAACAAATATACTTTACTAGTAACTGCATCTTTAAGGCTATGCAATGGAAATGAGCTAAAGGAAGTTTAAGAGTCTGTCTGATGTCTCGATTAGCATCTTGAGTTTTCATAAATTTTAAAACCAGAAGGGATTTTAAAGCCAGGGAGAATAGGATAACATTTTGCAGCGATCACATTGTCTGTATATCATTCTGATTCTCACAGACTTGACATCCGAATATATGAGACTTTTAAAATATCAGAGCACTGCTGTCCTTTATTCAAACAGTAAATCCACTGAAAGTCAAACATTTGTGCGTAGAACTTGATAGAACAGTCTTTCATCATCTTTCTTTTTCTTAATATTTCAGTTTTTATCTATGAACGCTCAGGAAAGTGATTCTTAGGGTCTTATTTCCCTTTTCATAGGCAGAATATCTACTTTCATATTTTATAACTTTTTTATTGCAGAAGTGATCCTGGTTTGAATTCATTAAGTGACATTTTTAAAGTATGAAGTGTGCTTTTTAAGAAAACAGCTGCTTGGATTTAATGAGGAAAACCTTCCTGTTAAGTTATTGAAACAGCCAAGCAGATTACCTAACAGGAATCCAATCTTCATTCCGTTTAGAAGTCTACAATGTTTACAGACGAAATAGTATGTTCTGTTACCTTTATCATTATAATTGCTGTGATGACACTTTGATATCATGTTTGAAACTGTAGCTATTCTCTATGTAAGAACTTCTCGGAAATCTTTTGCACACATAAACCAAAACGCATCTCAGAATTAGATGGACTGGTTTCCTCTCTCTCGCACGTTATTTGTACCCATGATCTAGTGAAACCCACAATTTTTCTAAATGGAAGCAGTTTGAGATTGGGACACAATGAACTATATTCCTTACACTGTATTCGTCTTGAATAGACCAGTATGTGTTATGTTTGCTCATCAGGTAGATGCAGCCACTAAGGATAGTTGTGACAACGCAAATGATTTTTGCCTAGGCAAAATGCAGGCATATCGTGGATCCACTCTGCTAAAGAAACAATATTCTTCACAAACAATGTTTCTAAATTTACTATATATGTTTCTGTAGCAAGGATAGATGTCTTTTTTTATTTAAAAACAAAACAAAAAACTTATCTGAAAAGAATCAAGTCACTACTCACATAATATCAGTTTTGTGCCAAAATATGAAAACAAACAATATCATCCCTAAATCTGCTTAGTGTGAGAAATTGAGACATGCTTTAAAGTACCTTTACACAGTACACAGTTAAGGGTCCTAACACAGCTGAAAGTAGGATTTTGATCTCAGTAAGTCCATACTTCCCTAATAAGAAATTGTTCCTTTATATAATTCAAAAAAGGTGAAGAGTGAGGCAAAGAAGAAACCTCTGTGCGTGTTATGAAAGTCAGAAAGAATCAATATTTCACTCTACAGATGAACTGAAAGTGATTCATATTGTGCAGAAGCATGAAAAAGTAAACGTTTCAATGAGATATCACAGGAGAAGTCTCCATGAGAGTATATAATCATAGAGTGGCCTGGGTTAAAAAGGACCTGCTATGTGCAGGGTCAGCAACCATCAGACCAGGATGCCCAAAACCACATCCAGCATGGTCTTAAATGCCTCCAGGGATGGGGCATCTAAAACATTTAGAAAAGAGGGAAAGACACTTTAGAAATGGTAGAAGGAGAACAATGATGTCCTTACATTTCAGACCCAAATGAAAAGGAGAATTTTTTGAGGATTCTTATCATGGTTCACTATTTAAAAGCAAGCCCAGTGCTCCATGATATATGAGGAAAAAGTAGGATTATTAAAATGGCCAGGTAATTAGTCCCTGCAGCTTCATCTCATTCATGAGAATAGAGTGAACCTATGCCCTGTCTAATAATCAGAAATAAACAGCACTGATTGTATTTGTACAGTAAAAATTATCAAGTCCCCAAAAGAACAGCAAAAGAATCTTGAACTTGTAATAGTGAGAAAGCTGCCAAAGTGACAATAAGTAAATCAAATGAAATTTAAGCTCCAAACAAATGTTCCTTCACTTGAGACTGGGATAATTCTGTGCCATATCATAATGAAAAAGGCAATTAACAGAATCACACTAAGAAACCCCCATTCTCTTCCAGTGGTTGCTGGTATTGCTGCTAGACAAATGCTGTACAGAGCTCTTCTGGCTTTAGTGTCTGTGTTCTTATGAAAGAAGGTTCTTTTTTCTTGCTTCCCCCATTGGAGGGGAGAGTGCAATTTTTATGAAGCCTTGTCATCTTCCTCCCACATATTGCAAGCTCCTGTTTAGAGTAGTGAATCAATCACAAGCTGTTTCTTCCCATGTATTTGCAAAATACTTTGGAAAATAATAGGTCTGTGTTATATCACAATAATAATAGCTTAGGATTTAAGCTCATGAGAATAGTCTAAATAAACAGTGCAAGATTTGGCCTAATTACCCAATTATCTCTCTCCTGTACTCAGCAAAATCTTTTCCTCTGACTTTAATTGGAATGAAATTCAAGGTGTAAGTCTTGTGGAATGCCTGGATTTCCCTTTCAATATAGAATGCATCTGGTTTTGGTTTTCTATTTGGTTGAAAACTGAATGAATTTTTTTTTCCCTTAAAATTAGATTTATAGATCAAGAAATTTAGGTTAACTTTTAGTTTTGTAATTTGGTAGTTTTGAATAAATGAAACACTGAAGAGAAATTATGCTGATTTCACAGTTATTTTACTTGCTCTTTTTTATAAGAAAAAAAGTCTGCAGCTGTACAATAGAGTGATGGCATCAGTTTACATTTGTGAAAAAAAGCTTCCAATTTTTTTGTGTTGTTTAATGTAGTTTTAGTTTGCTTGGTTCTCTCCCTTTCAAATATTAGTTTGAATGACTGAATTTCATAGAGTATTGTGTCTTTTCCTCATAACAAATCAAAGGAATGGTTACCAACAGCATACCGGTGTATTTCCATAAGTAGTTGAGTTTGGAAACAGTTAATAAATTTTATCTCTTTCAGTGATATTAGGTTTAGTTTCTAAGTCTTTGAACGTTTCTCAAAGTAAGGTGGATTAAAGTCAATGTAAATCAAATAATAGTCTGAAATCTTAATATACTATTATGTCACTGGTTGTACTTTTGTCCGAAATTCAGTTATCAAAGAACACAATTTGTTCTTGAGTGCATTTCGGGTGAAATATATAAACTTGATGCAAGATTGAAGTTCCTCTATCCATCAGTATGATTTGGGTCATTATAAAATTGTAAATACTCAAAGTGGATCCATCTGTCATTGCTTTGTTTTGAAAGAAGACAACAGTCAACTGCTGTAGATTTCTACAAATGTATCTCTTGTTATCTTACATTGCAAATACATGGAACTATTCTATCTGGAGCTTATATTTGTAAGAAAGGCATACTGTTCATCCAGTGATAAATTGGTCCAAAAAAGAAAGAAAGAAAAAAAAAAGAATAGCAGCAATTTGGAATTCCAAGTTTCAGTCATGGTCTTTTCAAAGCAAATTTTGATGAAAAACAGGAATGACTCCTACCACCTCTTGCACACCCTGTTATTTAAGGAAGGCAGAAGTAAGTTTTAAGTACTGTTATTACTTTTTTCAGATATTTTTAGGTCCAAACTGTTCAAGAGCCTCAAATAGGTGCTAGCAGCTTCAGAGTTGTGGAAATTTCAGGCATGTTTGTTTTCTTTGTTGCTGACTAAATTTATTGATGCCTGTTTCTGTTTTTTAACTTCTTCTGATGGGTGGTTTTCTGTCTTATGAGAAGCAAAATTCATTCTCAGTACTATTTCTCCATGAAATCTTGTGGTTTCTCTTGGGTTTACAATCTCAGTTTTGTCTGCCCTGAAACTGTCTAAAAGGCATTCCTGGGATTATCAGGACAAACAACAGCAACACAAACAACTCATCTCTACATCAAAAATAACGATAAATTAATAATGCCACTTTAAAACAGGAATAATGCCTTCTATAACATGCTATAAATTTACTCCTACCAGGAATTTGTACTGCCTTGGTGGATAGCACACAAGCCTAAACTCCTTGGAGTAATGCATATAGTGCATTTAGGTTATTAAAACCAACACCGTGCAGATATCGACTCTGCATCACAGTAGGAAAAGTGCCACAACGCTTTCAACATTTGCAGGAATATTTTTCAGCTGTGCCAATCTAGGGGCAAAAATTCACTGCATGTTCTGAATGAATCAGTTTTTAGAGATGCTTGGTTTTGGAGAGGAATCCTGTGGCAAGGCGTTGGAAATTCATTGGAAATCCCATCCATCGCTCAGATGCCGTAGGCTACATGTGGTTGAATAGATAACTTCTCTGTGAGGTATCTAGACTAAAAAACATCTAGAATTATTTCTGGTTATGTGACTGAGTTGCTAACTGAACTTGTGCATAGATCATAGTTTTATTGCAATCGTTTCTCTGGCTATACAATGTAAAAAATAAATACTTACCATATGGGGTACAGAAGAGGTTAATTCAATAATATTTATGTAGCTTTAGACAGTTTGATAGAAGAAACCATAAAAATGCTTATGCAGATGAAGCTGTAAAAATTTGAAATTGCATTTCTGCTAATTCTAAATTTCTTGGCAGCAGTGACATGTATTTTGTTTTCAGTATGGGCTCAGTTCATTTATGTAAAGCCTTAATTTAGGATGGGATAAATTTAAGAATGTTTTGTAAGAATGTGATCTCTTGGCCAAATCTTTTTCTGAAGAGTTAAAGTTTTTTAACTTTATTTTGCATTGCCTTGCTAGCTATCCAGAATTCAATGTAGAAACTGTGAATCTAAAACATCTGGCAGTATGAGGACTAAAATCAACAAATCTATAGCTTTCTAATAAAGCAAGATTGCAGAAGAAATTAAGATTGGGGCTACCTGGTAATCACTATAGTTTTTATGGCTCTCACACCTTTCTGGAGCACTGCAGTTTGCTGCTTGTTTTTGGGATGAAACTACTCTATACAAACCTTTGGCACCACCAGGATTTTCTACTATTCTGTCTTTAAGTTATTTCACACTGTGTTTTGAGAACAAATACTTCAGATATGTTCAGATACGTAATGAAGACTTGTTCTTGATATCTCATCCGAAGGATTGGTGCTTATCCACAGGAGAAATTACCCATCTTGAGTAGTTTGTGACCAATAGCTTTAATACTAAAAAACGTAGTGGAATGTTATTAAATGCTTTCAATGAAAAGATTCATAAAGCTGATGCTCTAAGTGCTTAGTGAAAAAAATATTGTCAGCAAATACGTTTTGATCATCAAATTTGATCATCAATCATGAGTTGATCACAGTCAATTCATGAGCTGTAATTGCTATATTTCAGGTAGTCATCAAATATGTTATCCCTTTAAATGGTTTGCCTCTCACTTCAAATAATGATTTTTCACTTTTTCTAAAAATATAAAATGTATTGCTGAAAAATAACGAGTGCATCAGTTTTGTATTGAGAGAAGACCAGGACCCCACAGCTATACGAGTCTCTCTCTCTCATTACTGATTGCAACTATTCAAATGCCTCAATGTAAGCATCTACGAAAGCTGCCAAGAGTGCCTGAATTAGTCTTTGGTATTGATAAATACTGCAAAACAGGTTCTTGCCTTTCCAAATGTTGGCCAGGTGGCACAGCAGATATGCTTGTATTAACATAAAACTTCAGTAATTTACTAATAGTTTGTTGTTAATTCTGTGGTACTCTGCTCACCATTGCCATGCAGAGGTAATGGACAATTATGTTATGAAATTCTCTTTCAGTGCTGATGTTAACATTTAGAAGTCCAGTGCCTTTTTAAAAATTATTGTTATTGCATCCCTCTTTGGCATTCTGAACATTGATGTATTTCTTGAAATGTTCTGACCTACAAAATCAGAAGAAGGTCTCGAGCTCTGAGCAATAAGATGTGTGGTGTTTTTGAAATATTGAGTCATCTTTTCCTCTGTTTATTTATTTTGAGAAGCTTTTACATTCAGTAAACTTCCCTATTGCTTGCATAGCTATATAAACATAAACACATCTTATGTACATGAAAGTATAGACAGATCAGTAGAACTGAGCTTAAAATAACTAAGCTGGGCTTGTGACTGTTAAAGTTTTCAGGAGCAGGACCATTCTTGTAGCCACACTATTATGGTGCCAGTGATATTTAGCAGTTTTTAGCAACCGTGTAAACCACCTGTCCTGTTTTGGAGACACACTTGAAAAGGACACACAGATGAAAAGGACGTTAATTATTGTGGCAATTCAAAGGAAAGCTGACAGTCTGCCAATGGGACTTGGATTTTCTTCTCAGAGTAAATCCAAACTATGAACCTGCAACTCTTGTAATTCTTGTTTTTGCAGTCCTAGTATATGCAGGTATTTATATTATGCAAAATGTAGAGTGTCCAAAGTATCTTGTTGCAGAGAATCCAGCAGCAAGATTAAATTAGTTCTGAGATTCCACACTGAAGTGTTATTTGCCAATCCATTTTGCTTCAAAGGGTTCAGTATAACTCTGGAAGACTTTGAAAATTAGGAAGTCATAAATCTCTAAAGAATTTGATCAAGAGTTTTATTTCATGTGATGTAGTTAGATTATATTTATCAGCAAAGTGATAGAACTTATAAAAAGATTGTGTATGTTAGTAGCCTGCGTTCTCTGAAATATGGAGCAGTGTTTCTCCCATCCTGCTATATAACAATAATAACATTCTGCCCATGTAACATACAAGCTTGCATGTTATGTACATGTGTGTGCATATATACATACGATGTATATACCTGAAATTTACTAACACTGACAGTGTAACAGTGATTTTTCCCAGACGTGTTATGTAACCTATGCATTTCATTTATTCGTTCTCAAAGCTCTGTTCCTCTCCAGAAGGTGAGTTCATAGGCTCAGGTAAAGTGTTGATCAATGTTATATTGCTCTAGTTTCTTAAGCTGTTCCTTAAAAACAAATGAAATGGTGGTTGTAAATATCAAGGTTAGAGGTGACTAGAGCTGGGAATCATTTAGTTTGGTTTTGTATCAGCTGTCATATGTAAACAATATAGTCTCTGGAAATTATTAGCTGAAAAGTTTCAAATGACTTTTTTTTTTTTTTTTTTTTTCCCCCTTGGAAATGAGCATTTGCAACTTCCAGGAGTTCTCTCAACTTTTGTGTTAGGGGTTCTGTCCTGTTTTTTGCTTCTGTGATTTAAATGGTAATTTTGCAGTGAAGAAAGGCTCATATCTTATGATTGTTTTTAATTAATCTCACCAATTTGCTGACCTAGTTACTATTTCTCCAACTGTCATGGAGAATCCATAACAGGTAATAGTACAGTGTGGCCTAGTTTCAATTATTTTTTTATTTTGCTACAGGAGTGGGAGGAACAGATTACAAATGTCACTAGCAAGGGTAACGTTTGTTTGGGTGGATTTCAAAACGAAATTTTTGTTGGCATCACAACTCTACATTTAATAGTTCTTAGGACATGTTATGTACGTTACTCAGTGCGGCTTACAAGTACACAAACTGCCTTCTGCATCACAGTGGGTGTTTTTCTCTTCGAAGTCTCTTCTGTGTTATTCCTACTGTCTAATAAATATTTATGAACTACCCCAGACTTGTATGTGAATAGCCATAACAAAAATGAATAGACACGAGGAAAAAAATAAAAAGAAATCAAGAACAGTACCCTTTCAGCTAACAACAAATAGTTCTTTAGTTTAGCCATTTTTGTAAACCAGTCTTCCCTCAGGCTATACTGTACTGCTAAGACAGCCATTCCTCACTGTATCGCAAGCTAAACTGTTAACATATGGCTAACAGGTAATGGTTTTAAACTGGAAGAAGGTAGGTTTAAGTTAGATATTAGGAAGAAATTCATTACTGTGAGGATGGTGAGGCACTGTGGAACCGGCTTCCCAGTAAGATTATGGATGCCCCCTCCCTGGAAGAATTCAAGGCCAGGTTGGGTGGGACTTTGAGCAACCTGGTTTAGTGGGAGGTGTTGCTGCCTATAGCAAGGTGTTGGAACTGGGTGATCTTGAAGGTCCCTTCCAACCCAAACCATTCCAGAATTCTGTAAGATAAAAGTCTTAGGAAATGCGTTTAAAACTATTTTCTTCTAAAAAGTTTCAAAAATGCTTAAAGAATAGAAATGCAGTAGAAATGTTAATTGCCCTCCTACTGGGAGCAGCAATGTAAGAAACAAGAATCAGAGCATCAGAGCCCTCTGTGCATTCCTGGTTTTCAGACATTCCGACTGTGGGGGTTGGTGGGGCTGGGAAATGGTTAAAGTGTGCTGAGCTAGCGTTCTGAAGTAATTAATAGCAGCTAACAGGTATGAACAGCTGAGGACAGGCATAGAGCCAGCATGTTTGAAGTGACATTTCTGGATTCTGGATGACGTACATCCTATTTTGTGGGAGGGAAGAAAAGATTGTTCAACACCTGTATGCTGCAAAGTGTTTTGTACATCTGCCTGATGTGCCAGACTGGTCATTTGATTAAAAAAAAAAAAAAAAAAAGCATAACAAACGATTCATCTCGTGGTTGGCTTTCCATCTGTTCATTCAGAACAACTTTACGTATCTTATGAAACCATTTCTTGTTTAAATGCAAATATGATGTAGCAGGAGATTACACGAGTTCTTTTTTTTGCTCTTGAACAATATCAGTCCTTTTTCTAGTCTTGTGTACTATGCACAGAAACACATGAGCTCTAAGGCTGCAGTGAAACCTTTAAAGACCAACAGTCAAATTCTGGAGCCTGCTTCCATTGCTTGATGCCATTCAATATCAATTTATTATGAGCTTTATATTACCTTCTCTTATGCATAGAGCATATTTGTTCTTTCTTCAACAGAAAAAGGAATTAAGAAATTAATTATTGAATTAATATCGTCTTACTGGAGATTACACTTGGAAGATTTAATAACTGGTTGGTACTGATTTCCTGATCTGACTACATTGAGATTGTATCAATGGCTTCAAAGTGGTGGTGAAAGTGAAATGAGCGATCAACTATTAATGATCTTGAATGAAGGATAATAATTATCTCCATTGAATATTTTATAATACAGTTGCATGCCACTACACTTAAATTCTGCTGAGTGAAAAGCTGGCCTAAACCCACCAGGTGGGGACAGATGTAGCCAACACCTTATCGGTAGATCGTCCTCAAATCTGAAAAGTTTAGTTGCTGTTGCATTTGTTCTTAGATAAACCAGTGAGGTTCTATTCTGTCCATTAGTGTTGTGTATCTATGAGAAGTACTTGAAAGTCATCTGTTGACAATTCTCTGAAAAAAGATATTTTTTCCTCTATACAGTTTTACACGCTTTCTGAAATTAGATTTCACTTCTCATTTTCTTACTAGCTCTTCAAAGGACTATTTTGAATTAACACCTCGGTCAAGAGTATGTGTTTGAAAGTAAATGTTCCATAGAAATGTGAAAAAAAATATCTGCTAACCTCGCATAACAAGTGAATTGTCTTAGATCTGGGGGCTCATATTGTAGCCATTACAGTATAATAGAGAACAGTCTTAGCTGTGGGGAAAAGACAGAGACATCTGCAGTCTAAAACAAGTAACAGAATTAAACACAATGGGAACATAGTGAAACTGGTAAAAATTATGCTGCTGTATGCCTCAGTGGAGCTAAATGTTGCATAACATGCTTTTTGTTTTTTATTTTCTCAGTGCTTCAGCATTCAAATTAATTAAAGAATCTTCCAGAATGAGCTGCGGTGTTGCTTTGGAAAATATTGATTCAAAAGCTGTTAATAGGAAACTCAGCATACTTCTGCAAAATAAATCTGTAAACTTTCGCCGATTGTAGCTATAAGTTATTTTTTTAAGTTTCTTATTGCTAAAAGCCGTTTTTAATTCCCCAATCATTAATGCTTTTATGTGCATCTATACTGACACATCATTGAAATACGTTTTATCTTCTTATTAAAGGTTCTGAAGAAATAGATGGTGAGGTGAAATTTTACTCTAATTTTCAACAGACAATGGAAAGAAGCTAGCTTATATTACTCCAGTCTCGGAAGAAGCCGTCATGACTTTTCTCATGCAGCGTTACACCTGTGTCTAATGTAAACTTATCCATTTCATTGAAGATACAGCTGAAGTTCCATCTTCAGATTTTGAGGTGAGCTGATTTATAACCACTAGAAATGTTGCATATTTGCCTAATGTGGCTGAAGTTCCAGTTGAGAAAGTGTCTCAGTTTTGCACGAGAGAAAAAATCGATTAACCGTAACCATGTGGTACCTGTTAAGGACAGACACTCAAGCAAGAAGATGATGAATATACTGCTTCAGAATGAATTTGTCTTGACCTGTGATAATAAATATAGTATTTTATCATCTCATAATTTTGTTCCAGTGAAGAAGCGTATCTTCCTCATGAGTGGAAGATTTTTTGGTAATTCAGATTGTCACTGAATCTTTCAATTCAGTGAATCAGGGCTGACTTGCTCTAGCTGGACATCTGCTGTCAAATTCTTACTAGCATCTTTACCTCATTCAAGGTGCACACTGGGGAAAAAGTAATGAAAAAATTAAAAGCTTCAGTCTGTGGAGTGGATTCACAGATGTCTGCTTACACCAGATAATTAATATCTGAGCACCAGAGGCTTGCACCATAAATAATCATGGGGAAAAGAGATGTTAGTAAGTATTTTAGCAAGATTTATTGAAGCATTCTTAAGTGACTACCCACAAATATTGTGTAAAGAGGCAGGAATAGAGGAAAGAATGCTTGGTCTGAAATGTGTTCAGAGAAGTATTATGTAAGCATGAACGATTTGCAGAATTAAAGGAATTTATGACTTACTCTAAAAATCGCACTTTCTTGAGATGTTGGTGAGGGATTTTACAGTGCATTTTGAATAGTTGGTTTCTTTTGTGATTGGAACAGTAAGGACACATCAGAAGCCTGGAGGAGCCAGGAGAAAGGCTTGATTCGTGCCAAGTTGTTAAGTTGAAAATTTGTTTATGTCTTTCAAGAGGCAAGCATATATCAACATTGAAATTCCATCTGAAATGTTCATGTATGAATGGTAAAATTTGGAGGGGAAACCACTACAAACTAAAGTTCAATCCCAGCTCTATTTTGTGACTAAACCTTGACAGACTCTCTGGCAGCAATCCTGGAACCCAGAGCTCCTTTATCAGCAAGTGCCTCAAACTACCAACAGTTCACAAAACTTGTGTTGATTGAATGAATGATCAATTTTGTAGAGCACTGCCAGTTGTCCATTCATGGACATGAACTTTAACTTGGTATATAGGATGCTTTTTAAAATAATTTTCTCCCGAGGAATAGTATCTGATGCTCATGCATGACTCCCTCCCTGGAGCTGTCTGCCAGCAGGTGTAGGTAAGCCCTGCTCAGCCGGCCAGGCAGTGTGAACTCTGTGTTGGAAATGTGAGCATAAGATTACTGTGTGCGTTCATCTCACTAAGGCTTTTGTAAAGGTTAAGATGAGAACTGCCATAGCTGAGTGATTAAAGCTTTACTGAGAACTCATCTCACTAGACGTTTAGGAGTTATGTATCTACATTTAAACTGGTCAAGGTGAGCTCCTCTAGTTATCTGGCAGAGGGAGCTTATCATTGTGAAGCTAATTACCTTCAGACGTGCTTATTTTCCTCTACAATGCAAAGCTAGGATGGCTGGTTTACGCGTAGATGCCAGTAGCTTAGACACTTAAGTCCTCAATCTCACTGAACTTCTACACCCACTTAGTAAAAATTTTTGTTTTATTTCCTATTCTGATTCTTTTGAATGCTGTTTATCTCTCTTGTAAACAGTTATTTGTTAAAGAAGTTCTCTTCAGCATTTTAAATACCTTCAGAATAATTGTGCTTCTCAGCAATGCTTAATTTATTTATTTTTTTTTGTACCAATCTGCACCTACCACCTGTATAACTGATTATACTTCCAGAGAAAGATCATAGGCACGACAGTACAGGAACAACAAAAACTGTCATGGGATTACTGCTGTGGAATAGGGGTTTAACTTTTGCATTATTTCTGAATATTTTCAAACAGATTTATATTTCCAGAATGAGGAAAGTAACTACTGGTTTCTCAGAGCTTCTCAAACTGTCAGAGTTTCTGTGTGATACCCTTCCCTTTTGCCACTTGATGATTTGATTGATCTTTATCAAAGCCATTGAGAAGAATGGATGAGGATGAGTAAAAAATATCTTAATACTTTAGATTATTGCTAGTTCTTATGATACTATATCTGGTAAATCCTAGTGAAAGAAAAGTCCTTTTGAACTTCTGAGTGGTGTCAGCATAAAATGTAGACCTCTCAATTTTCCTGAGTGGTAGAACCACTTGAATGACTTTTCCCCTCGATGTCTTTCAATAGGAGTGAATTAATGATTGGAAAGAGATGCACTTCTGGTCCCATCTCTGTGGCAGCCAATAGCTGCCTGCTATTTCTATTGCTTTTATCTCCTTTTATGAAATATTTTTTCAGTGTTTTCTTGATATAATTGATTGTGACTGCTATTTAGATGTGTTAGAGTACTGTGTCACAGCATTGCAGGCCTGTGTCTATGTAGAGAGATTAGCTTCTCTTTCTGGATTACTGCTATTGCTCTCTCTGCTGTCCTCAATGCACTAAACATAGAATTTACATCTGAAGTGACTAGAAATTTGTATGCTTTGTATTTAATTACACTGCTTATTTAGGAATCAGGGCAATGGAGTTATTCAATTAGCACAAGGCTTGCTCCTTCTGAATTGTAATTCCCATTTGATCACCAGTTATTGAATTTGTGATTGTGAGATGTATTGAGTTTCTCTAAGATCATCCTAAACTCCCTGACACTGATGTGTAATGCTTGGCAAAGCTATGAAATATGAAACAGCTTCTCAAAGCTGATGTGCAAGGGTGAGCAAGTTAATGTATATCAAAGCAAGTATGCATTTTTTATGAATGATTTGTCTGCAATATGTCATTTGCAAAACAGTCCAGCTACAAACCTTACCAGGATTCCCTTTCTGTCATAAAAAAAAATTGGCTTGTTATGCTTTTCTTGGGCAATGTTTCAGCAAACATCACTATCAAATACGTCCTAGGTATGATCTGCTGTTGTTTGTGTTCCACAGACGTTCGTCTAGTAGAAGTTATTAGTTCTTATGGGTACTATTTCTGCATAATGCCCATACTAGATCCTGAAAGTACTGAATAACTCCCCTATTGCAAAGTTTGCTCATAAAGAACTCAACTTACAGAATCTAGAAGGGGACCACAGAGTTCTTCTCTTGTTATTGAACTAGAATTACAAGTCTTCGGGGTAAGGGACTAGCACAAAACATGTTGGAAGGAGACGTCATTTGAGTGAGACTGAAAATCATCTGCATGAATGCGTATCATATTCTGTTGTATAATCCTGGAATTGCAGAACAAATATATGAAGAAACACTATACTGTAGTGCATAGTCGTGCTGAAGGAGAAAATAAATTGCATGTTATATCTATTAAGAATAATTTTTGTTCATTTGGCCAAGTTGATTTTTTGTTTCTACCCATTTTTACCTGTTTTCTCCACTTTCCTATTAATCAGTGTCTTGTGTCATTTATCTTCATTTACTCAGGTTTACTGTACAATGGGACATTGCTCATCCTAATCTTTTTTGGCAATCTCTTTTTGACATTGTTCATTACAGTTTGCCTTTCACTGTGCACCGTTTCTGCTTGATGCTGTTTATCTTCTCTTGTCACCCACTTATCTGGTGATTGTTGTCTAACATCATTAGTTTTGGCAGTTGTTCACTGTCAGTTTTCTTCTTGTGGGGTAATTATCATAACTTAGAGATAATATGGGGAGGAGAAATTTTCTTCATTCCAGACATACTGGAAAGTGTCCAGTGATGGTGCTGAATCATAGAATGGTTTAGGCAGGAGGGTTCCTTAAAGGTCATCTAATTCCAACCCGCTTGCTATAAGCAGGATTGTCAGTTACCAGACCAGGCTGCTCAAAACCCCATCCAACCCATCCTTGAATGCTGCCAGGGATGGGGCATCCACAGTTTCTCTGGATATCCTGTTCCAGTGCCTCACCTCTCTCTGAGTAAAGAAAAATTCTTCCTGAAATCTGACTTAAATCTCCCCTTATTCACCTTTGTCCTGTCAATGAAATGCTGCCCAAGAAAAACACGGTAAGCTAACCTTTTTACCATAGAAAAGGAATCCCAGTCAAGTTGGTAGCTGGATTGTTTTGCAAATGACTCATCTCTGTAAAACAAAGACTGACCTCTATTTCTCTAAGGTTTCTCTCAGAATGAAGTTGATGAAAAGTTACTAAGTCTTAGCTGAGCTATGTTAGCTGCTTTGTGTCTTTAAACACTGGAAAACAGTGGCAATTACCTCACTGTTACTTCATTGCAGAGTAGAAAATGTTTTTGCAGGTTTGGTTTGGATTAAAACAGAACGCTGAGACATCTGTTGCTGAGGAGCTTACAAGGGTTTTCCTTTTAAAAGGTGACATATGGTAATTTGTTTGAGCTTTATTTTGTTTGAGCATTGTTATTTACTAGTGTCATAATAATAATACGTGTGTCATGTTGTACAGTCTGTACAATTTTTGGTATCATTATTTTTTGTAGTATCCTAGAAATATAAATCAAAATTTCACCTTCAGAAATAAAAGGACTTCTCTGGAAGTTTTATGTCTACTGTACACCTGCTGCTGACTCAGTATTTTGCACATAAGTCTAAACATAAATTGGAAGAGCTGAAAATAATAAGCAGACCTGATTTCTTTTCAAATGTTTGCAGCTGTTTCTGATCTACAGTCAACAGTAACTTATAGTTCACATTATTGGTGAGTTCTGAAACACATTCATAGCAATTGATAGATGTAGAAAATTTCAGACAACAAAAACTATTTTTTAAAGAAGAAAAAATGAAGTTTGTATGAAGATCTGCATAGACAAATGCTTACAAATCTTTTTAGCAAGTCTCTAATAGTAGAGAGATGGGGTTTTACTAAAAATGTGAATACACATTTGCCTTCCAGTGTAAAGTACTCTGATTTAATCAGGTGTATACAGTTATTTGTTTGAAGAAGTGAATCCCAACTTGTGCAAACAATGAAAAATGACCTCAATTTTCTGAAATTATTCATTCTAATGTGGGCATCACATCTCTGAGTCCTTCTGTCGTTTCTTCCAGAAGTGAAGCCCTTGACTTCATTTGTTGTAAATGTGCTGAAAGATTCTCTGTACTTATACATGGAGGAAGAAAAGTGTATATGGAAAAAGAAGAGCCATCACTTTTATTTGCAGCAGGAAATGTCAGAAAATGATCAATAGTTGAACACAACTTAAGATTATCTTTGGAGTTCATTAATCAGTAAGTTAGCTTTTTTGACAGATGCAGTCATACGAGATAAAAAAAAAAAAAGTTACATTGGTTGATATTTTACATCCTTTACACTAGAAAGTGCACTAAAGGTCAGTGAATAACAAATACCACAGTGTCTGCACTGTGCAGTGTCAGGAACTTGGGGCTCATCACAGAATAACATTTGCTCTTTCATGATCTTATCCACATCCACCTCACATTGCAAACATTTTCTCCAGCAAAGATTAAGTTCGTAGCTGTGAATGGCTCAAGGTTGTCCAAGGTTCAAAATCAAGGTTGTCTGAGTTTTCTGATCCTACAAATCTTCTGAAGTAGGGATGTTTGGACAATCCATCGATACCTTTTGGTGAATTATGATGTCAATATATTAATGATGCATATGCATATCCAAGTAAGTGGGTAAAATAGTCTGTTTTCAAAACAAAGTTGTGTTTATTCACCAGTTTCTTATAACACAGCAAATTAGCAATGGGTTTCACACTTGCGTTGATTTCAGTGTCTCGGACTGCACTCCCAGCAACATACACTGTTTTCTTATTCTGTATAGGCAGTGATCTCTTCCCAGGACTGCACTGTGCACAGCTGTCATACAGCTGAACACTGTTGTCCTTGGATTACCTCGCTGCTTTGATCTGTCACTGAAGGTAAGCACGTAATATGCTTGGTACTCTAACTAATGATATTCAGTCTCTCAAGGCAAGACAAAATGTAACTTAATTCAGCAGAAACAAAAGTAGGTCATCGTGCTGGTTTTACTTTAATGTCACATTAGCTATATCCCTTCACTAACACACTTCATATTTCCTTGTAATAAACATCCTTCAAGTATGAACAGTGGCAACTGTTGGAAAGAATTCTTCACTTCAGTCTCGTTTTTGTTGGAGTGGAAATTGCTGATGTGCAGATAAGATCATCTCCTTGTTTAAATCGTGCTGATTGCGGATATGCTGAGTGCTACAATAGGCCCTACAATCTCTGTTAATTTGATTATAGCTCAAGCACCAGAAAACTGCACTACTGTGGTGATTTCTGCTGACAATCCTGTGATACTGCCAGTGAAGAATAATGTAAAAATATTGAGAGTGTAGGACAAACAAATGAATAACGCAGAGCACGTCTCTTGTACAAGCCTGGATATTCTGTAACCAGGAGGTATTTATTCCATATGCAATGGAAACTTCAAAGAAGGGTGATGGAATGTAATATAATTTATAATGGCTCTGAAAAGATAGTTTGTGTATGTGTGTGTGTGTATGTGTGTGTGTGTGTATATATATATATATGTGTGTATATATATATATATGTACACACACATACGTACAACTCATAGTTGGTTTTGCACTAGCACTTTACTGAAGTGAAAAGAAGAATGAGTATAGAGATGAGCCCACGCTTTTCAAGAGGCAGCAATGACTTGCCCATTCCTTTCATAGGCCCTGAATTACACCTCACCCAAAGAAACCTTGCTAAGAAAATTTCAAATGCTAATTTCTCAAATCTAATACACTAACAGGCGAACAGTATTGAGGCTATTTAATGAAACGATATCCACGTTCCTCTTAAGTTTGTCTAGGACTGTTATTTCTCTCTTTTTAATAATTTTTTATCTTTGTTCTTTTTATTAATGACTTATTTTCTTTTTATTTTATTTTATTTTTTTTTTTACTTCTATAGAGATTATGTGACTGTATAATGTTATTGCCATAGTGAATATTGTCTGATATCAAGGGGATGAGAATCATCAATGAGAATCATCAAGTTGTGAAACTTAAATGATGCACCACTCATAGCCTTATTCAAAAAGCATTGTTACTAGAGAAACATGATGATGAGTTCTGAAAATTTCATTGTGAAATGAAAATAATTGTCTTAAACTAGAAATGGTTTTGTCATGTACACGTATGTGTGTATTTGCATATGCACTGTACATCTATATTGTGTAGAAAGCCAGAATTTTTAATAGTGCTTTTACAGTATTCTCAGATGGTTCTCCAAAACATATTCATGCTGTCACGCTTCTTGAGTTAAATGATAGTCTAATTAGTGGATGTCACTGTGCCACTTATGTCAATTGATGTTCATTAGCTGAGGGAAGGCAGGAGAGACACAGAAGGCTTTCAGCTCACTGGGGAATCAGCCAGCATTGTCCATCTCTTATACAGACACATTAGGATAAAATGAAGTGAAAAAGAGGAATTAGTTGAGTTTCTTAGTTCCAAATATTTCTATTGAAATGTTCAAACTAACTACGGGTAGAACATCAAAGCCCAAGAGGACTTGTTTTCCTCCCTCATGTTGAAGGATAGAAAAGAAAGAAGCTAACAAACTTGTCCTGTGAAAGGAAAGACAGGAAGAGATCCCAAGACCAGAACTCCCCAGAAATGGAAAAATCTCTTCATTTTTATTCAATGTTTTCAGGTACTCTACCCTTCCATAAAATAACATATGCAGTATTTTAGAAGGGTTATACTTACCTGTTTCAGTAAACTAACCTTGGTCTCACTTCTCATCTTGTATGACTCAGTACATAAAATAAGTCAACTCGCATGGTCTTGCATTGCCATTAGCAACACACTTAGAAGGCAGGCAAAGAATGGGGGAAAATATGCCTGCAAACTTCAATCTCTGAAGTTTGCATTTTTCCTGATGTTTCTGCAGACAGTTCACTGTAACATTACCCAGGGTCCGAATGATTACAAAGATAAGCAGGGTTCCATTCTCTTCCTGAGTTAATGATTAGATGTTAATTTTTCATTTTCAAGGAAATTATTAACCTTTGATTTTAATAGATAGTCCTAAATTTGACTATGCATACAGTAAAATTTTCGTTCACTGTATTTGATCCTTTCACATTACTGCCTTAAAACAATCAATATCACACTGTGTTTAGAATTATCTTTTAAAGGACACAAAGTATTCAGGTGGAAAAAAATCTCAAGAGACCAGCATGAAACTAATAAGATTTGCTAATAGCTTTTACTTTCCTAATTTAAAGGGAAGCCAAAGTGTAGACTCTGAATACCCGGACCCTTAATTGGATATTGATCTAAATAAATATTCCTTTTCTAAGTACCTGTTATAATCACTTATTGCTATTTGTTAGGACACATTGTTTTTATCTTTTTTTTTTTTTTTTTTTTTTTTTTTCTGTTGAAGTGATACTGCTTTTCTAAGTTACATAAAGATGCATTAATAGTACACTTTTAATAGACCTATTAGATTCATTTTGATTTATTCAGTATTTGAGTGTAGGTTGAGTATTCTATACAGCATCAAAAAGAGGAAAGCTGAAAGTAATGCAATTATCATCATTTATACTGCTATATATTTTTTTAATTTGCATGGGGCAATGGTTTATGAAGCATTAGTGCTGCATCTGGTTTTAAACATGCCATATGTGTGGCTTAATACAATCTATTCTGCGTTTTCATTGAGAGATCCCTCTTTCATGAACCTTTTCTTTTACTGCCTATGTTTGCTTGCTTATTTTTCATTATTATAGCGATTCAATATGCTATTAGCCTAGAAGATTTTGGTGTAAAACATTGTAGGGTTGTGGTAGATGCAGTTATCTCTTTTAAGTAGGCTTCCATTGGATAGCCTGGTCTCTTTGAGCTTATAGCTTTATAAAGGTCCGTTAGATGTATAGCTCAACCTCTAAACAATATTTAAAAGGACACTAAAAACTAATAGCTTCATTTTATTCAGTGAGATAATTAAACAAATTAATATTGGTTGCACCAATAAAGTTTCAGGGAAACTTTAGAACTGACTCCACCTTGAGCTGTGGAACTAATGATTGCATAGACCTGACCCTCTTTTTTGACAGACTGCTAAGTAGTATTGTAAAATTTGTCTATAGACCAATGGTCTCTCCTCCAACATTAATTCAGCAAAACCCTACAGACTACTGTGATTGCAGAAACTGCCTCATGAGAGGGAAAGTTATGGATAAGCTTGGAAAAATTCAAAATCCTCTCTGTGTCCTATTTAAACATCCATTTTTATTAAACTTGAAGAGACTTTGTTATCTTCAAATCCTTAACAGTTGTGTGAAATCTGTGAAATCTGCCAACTGGTTTGAGAATGACTGGAGGTTTAGAAAAGCAGTCACAAGTGCTTATACAGAGTGAGTGACTGAGTAATCTTTAGCTCCTGCTAGTAAGCTGGGCTAATGAAAAACAGGTACCAGAAAAGATATTTTGATGCTTTCTGGTATAATCCACAGCCTTATGAGATATGACAGAAGCCAGTATTCAGTCTAATGTCAAATCCTAAAGGCAATACCAAATCTGGGTTGACTGAAAGAAAACAAAGTGGCAGAGCTCTGTGAAACCTGTCCACACTTCTAGACAAAGCCACGCAAAGTATGTTGGTCCAGCAGCCAGGTGGGCCCTTGGAATGATGGAAAGCACCTTGCTGGTATACTGACTGCAAAATTATTTTTCAGAAGCATACAGCAACACAACCTGAGACAGATTCCTGTCTTACCTCAGTGTAGATGAAATGGAAAACGGCTGTGTAGGAAGCATTAGCCAAAAATATGTGAAAGCAGAAATGTGTTTGTGCTTTTTATTGCGTGACAGAAACTGAGTACATCAAAATCATCCCAGTTTATAAGGAGGCAAACTGTATACAGATCTTATCAACTCTAGAGAAAGGTAGCACCAAAACAGTAGTTTTCTCTTCAGAAAGAAATCTTGTAATTACGTGTTATTTGGGATATTGCAACAAATACATTCTTGTAGAGGAAAGCAGCACAAGCAGCACTACCTTCTGGATCTGTTACAAGTTTTTGCTACAATATATTATTCCATTTATGAGGAGATATCTCAGAAATGCAATTCTTTATTTTAGTTCTGGTTCTAATCAGGGACTTTATCTGTGTATGTATACAGTACGTGTATGTGTATATATATGTACTATATATGTATATGTACTATGTATATATATGTACTATATATGTATATTTAACCCTATTTATTAAAATGTATGTGCAAAATACTAAAGAATATATACAAAGATACAGACAATACATATTTCCTAGTTGAATAATAGCTGTAAGTCAAAAACATGGGAAATAACTAACCTGTTGACCAAATAAGTAAATTAAAGTGCAGTGCCATGAAGTTTAGAGATAGAACTTGCATAACAGAACAGGTGAAACAAGTCTACAGATTAATTTTTGGCTTTTTATATTTAATTGGATTTCTGATGTTTCAGTTGCTACAAAGCTAACCTTCTGCTGATAACTTAGTATGTTAAACATGCCAAGGGCATGACGCTTAATCATGCTAAGAGACTTAAGTAATGAATGAAATGTTTGGTTACCTGAAGTTACATTTATGGCCCTAGAGTTTTTGGAAGATCTCAGCACCCCGAGGACCTTTGATATCAATGAAAAATCAATATGCATGTATAATTAGAGAATCAATTCTATTTTTCTATCTTGTATGGAGCCTCTGAATCTGACAGTTGTCGAATTCATGATTATTTCAAAAGCTCACTACTAAATCTTTAATCATTTACATATTTCATTGGAAGCCTTTCCTATATAAGTTATTACTTTGGGAAATGTCCTGACTGTAGTGATTTTATTTTATAATTTCCCTCTCCCCCCTCGATATATATTTATATTATGTTTAGGCGACTGTAGCTGTGTGTGTACCTGAAGCTGAAAACCTTTTCTTTCCTGACAGTGCCTTTCTATTGAAAATCCTATGCATTTTTATCAACTGTGCTTTGGAGTTAATAGGTGGTAATATATTAACCTTCTAAACAGTGACTAATGTGCCTTATAGTAAAGCCATGAGATAAATCGAGACTTATAAATCAGTGGGAATTCACTGAAGTAACTACAAATTCCAGGTAGATCTAGCAAATATTGCATGTTATCATAAAAGCAGGTTAGATTAAACTCTCAGGTGTGCCATCTCAGCAGCCTTATTGTTGCCAGAGGCCTTAAAGAACAATAGTGCCCCAAGGTAGAAGTTCTAAAGCAGCCAAAAATGCTTTCTCAATTTTTTCACTTATTGTGGAGCTTTTTAAAGAACCAAAACCAACAGGTAGTGATAAGCAATTAAACATCTTTAAACTAAGTGTGATATACTTACTCATAATTACTTGATGATTGAGGTAGCACCCTCAGAAGAAATAAGTGATGATCCGAATGATTGACATACATTCAGATAGAGGAAAAAAGAAGTACAACAGAAATAACAAAATTTCATAGAAGTGTTAAGGACTATATTACGATCAATATCATTCATGAACAAATTGCATTTATTTCACTTTTTCAGGTTGATTTTTATTTTATTAGCTATTACGATTACTTAAAATCCTCTGAAGTCATTTAAAACTTAAATGCATCTCTGTAATATGGCTGCGTTTTGATGCAGGCTTTGTTTTGCATTCAGAGTTCACATGGTTATTATACCAGTCATAAACTGTAACTAGAATAAGTCTCTTCCCTTGTTTTACCAAAAAAAAAAAAAAAAAAAAAGTGCAAACTAAATACTCATGTCATTGTTAGGAAGTATTAAACGTGCTCTTTGGTTTAATTCCTTCTGGTATAGCATTAAAATTCATGAGCATCAATATAAACAGAAAGCTTCCTTTCATCATTCATTAAAAATGACAAAATGCACCCGAACAGCTGAAAAGCTCACATTACATTAAACATTTTAATGCATTTATACATACATATGTCTAGAGATGCTCTCCACAAGTCTTTTTGTTCAAGCTCTGCATGCAAATGTTTTTGCTTTTATTAACTACCAAGGGCAGTTGAGTATTGAAATCTTGTTATTGGTAAGCGAAACAAAATGCAGTGAAGACAAAAGAGAGGAGAAGTTCACTAATAATGAACCAAGGCTACCTTGATTTTCAAAGTAGCATATATTTACAATGTTCTGAGTTCCTTGTGTGGTAACATATCCCACACTTCATGCTTCTAGGTAGGTTGAACAAACTTCCCACTTTGGCTGACCTCCATGGTACATACAGGTAAATGTATGGTGGACTTTGTGACCATGACTGAGAAGGGGAAAAAAGCATTAGGAGAAGAAAACTTCTGCATTTCTCCTATGGCCAACAGATAGTATTGACTTATCTTCAATAGTTTTCAGCTGTGCTTCGTATAGGAATAGATATTCTGATCAGCAGTGTAGGAATTTCATCCAACCTGCAGGAGAACAAGAAGTGGTTCTGAGTGCTTTTGAAAGTCTCCTAGTAGTTTTTCAAGTTAACCTTATCAGAATGAAGAAATAGTTGTTTATTTTTTATCTATCCTTCTAGATTACTGTCTTCCCTGAAATGTATCTTCAGTTATATCTCCAAGTTCATATGAATTGTGACTATAATTTTTATTTTTAAATAAGACTGATGAAGTGCAGCTGGTATTCAAGATCCTAAGGAAACATCTCATAGTTCAGTACGGCAAAAAAATACATTAAATGGACGACACTAATTTGGGGCCATTTAATGCTCAACCTATGCTTTTTCTCATATCGTATTGAGCCTTCTGGTTAGAATTCATCTCAGGTTTGCAGCAGCCTTTAGATCATTTCTTTTGCATTCTTCTTTTGCATTTCTTCTTTTAAGGATCTTTACTAGGCAGCTGAACTTCTTCACTGGAAGCCAGTCAAGCATTGCAGATCCCTGGCTCTCTTACCAGAGTCAGAGCCTTCCACACCACGAAACAGATACAGGTGCACTGCAGATTAGAGCTACAGCATTGTTAAAATAAGTGGTACTTTAAATATACTGTGTGTGATAACTGTGCTAATAAAATGCATTACTTGGATTTTTAATTCTCAATCTACAAATCCAATTAATTTCCAGGGAATCCAATTTTGAAATACAGGAACTTTGCTCTTCTACTATCACCTTGCAGAACTTCAGCATCTCATACTCCATCAGAAGGAATTTCATATACAAACATGCCATCTTGGCTTAAGAGGCATGTAATTTTTGAAGCGGGAGTGTAGTGGTGTTTAAAGACAAGGTGATAAACAAAAGTTCCAAAGCCATGCATTACCTTCAGTCGTCTCAGCCTCCACCATGACATCTTGTTTATTTCAGAAATGTTGGCAGTATTCCAGCCTCCACTCATTTATTTTTGATGGAATTAGATGTATGTTAGTGGGGGAGGGTTGTTGTTTAAGGACACCTCTGGACCTGTATTACCTTTTGCTCAGAATAGCAATCTGACATCACACGTTTATTGAAAAGATGTCTTACCCAGTTACTTTCAGTTTCAGGGTGGCCAACAGCACAATGCTACAACATCTCAGAACAAGGAGAGTCTCCTGGGAATATCTGGGCATGATCCCAGAAAGTGATATATGGTATTCGTACACTAATGTTGTGCTGCAAAACACTGGTGAATAATAGAATTATTCTCAGTATCCAACTAGTTTTGACCTCAGAGTGCAGAATATAGCAAAGAGCAGTGCCCTGACATAATTATCTTCTTGTCCTGCAGTTGCTGTTTGCTGGCTAGTTTTCTGGTGGGTGGTTCAGATACAAGGCCCCCAGACCTCAGGAAAGCAAGAGGACAAAGGGTGCAACCAAGGTGAAGGTATGAGTCAATAGGTTACTGAATTTGCAGTGTTGTTGCATTGGAGATAGACTTAAAAAAAAAATATAGGTTACATGTGGATGAATCTTAATTAGTCATAGAATCACAAAGAGCAGGCACAGGTGCTGGATGGAATGTGGGAAACAATTTTGGATCCTGTTGATATGATGCAATAGATGCATTTACATAATGCAAATCCATTTAAAAATAATTCCTATAAATAGAGAATCTTTTTAAACTTCCATTTTGAAAATATGAAGTTTTTTTTCAGCTGTAATAATAACTTCCTCTATTTAAAATAGGGTAAAATAGTGTTTGTGTTTAAACCAGGATTGCGAGGAGCTATCTACAGGGCAATTAATTGAAATGCATTGTCACTGCTCTTCCAGGGCATTACTTTCTTAATCTCACCAGTACAACGTATACTGTTTGTTTTTACTTATTTATCCCCCAGACATGAGAAGCCATCTAGTCCATGGCTGCATGTGCAGTACTGTGTATAGATTATGGTAAGCACTTACAGCATCTTACAGAAGGAATGGCTATTAATATTCTTTCATGGCAACTACAGCTTGACATCTGCATAGAATTTATGAGCAAAAGCCAAATGTAATTAAGATAAGGACTACACCAGTCTTGTTGGTAAACAAGTAACTCACAGCTTCCAAATAACTTTTGCAGAAATTCAGACAAAACTGTACAGTCAGGATAAGAGGAAATAAAAGAGCAATAAACAATGAGCGATTCCAACCAGTGAACTTATTTTCTCCATAGGGTGAAGAAGTGGTCAAGGAATGTAGTCTCAGCAATGGGACCATTAAATTAATACATTTTTTCCATGGTCTAATTCTGTTATCTTTTGCTTAGCTGAACACACCTTCATTTTGGGATCAGGTTTCTTTGGGACCAAATAGTATGATAAAGCTCAGGAGGAATCAATTTTCCCTTGTGCCTTTAGTTATGCTTCTAGCAAGACACAGGTTACCTTGAAATCTTTTTCACAGTGTTACATCTGTGCCAGCCCGAGTTCTAAAGCAGGAATGTGTTCACTGCTGACTCTTTTGTGCTGCAATTTCTTTTAATTATTTTTTAAATTCATTTTTAAAGGAAAGGAGCCGTGGCAAATAAACCTTACTATGACCTCCACAAGTCAACAAGCTCTGTCTTGATGTTAGAAGGGAGATAAAAGTAGCATGTATTTAAAAGAAGAAACAAATCCAAAGATGACTGAAATTCAACAGTGCTTCAGATGATCACCCTTCAGTGAAGAAAAGGACTTTTAACTCTCGGCACAGGGCAATGCCTTTGAAATCGATGAGGTAAATGAAGCATAGACTGGGGACATCTACCGTTCTCATCACAGCTGCTGCCACATCATGGAGAGTATTGCTAACACAATGGAAGAAGAATTAAGCTGCCCATCTGTGCAGTGTAGGCTGTTTTGTCTGCTAACGGTTGATTAGTGAGAGAAAATGGACTTGTGCTAATGTTAGGGCACAGTTCTGGAAGACAGAAGACCCACATTTGAGTCCCTCCTCTTGCTGATTAAGTTAGGAGACTTTATTGTTATTTCAGTAGGTTATGTTGTTTCAGCCATGTGTCAGTGCTACTGCACAACTGTAGTCATCAGTTACCTGACTTTGAGTTTGCCCTCGTCAGGCCAAATAGAGATGTCTGAACTTGGTGGGTTCATCTCTACGATGCTTATTAGTTACATCCACCCCTTATTAGAAACATGCCAGAGCTTTCTATAGGAGTCTGATGTACTCTAGCAATCCACTGGTGTAGAACATTACATTACATCATCCTTCACCAAATTCGTTTTCATGACTTTCAGTGTGTGTCCTGCTCGAAAAAAGGGTGGGGTTCAGGTCTGCTGGTATTTGCAGATCTGCACAGCACCCAATAAATTACCTATAGTTTTGATAGTGGAAGACAGCAGTCCATATTTCATCAGTTCACGAATCTCCAGAACCTTCACTGATATTTTTTTCTGCTTCTTTCCAAAAACTGAAAGGCAACAGTGGGGGAGAGAGAGCAATCATATTTGTTTCCTTACTTCAAGAGCACATGAAGTTATTGACTGTTTTACTCATCTGAAGGTACCCATTTCAGCACACGTTTCTGTTCTTTTCACTTGTTTTTTTTTTTTTCCCCAGTAAATTATTTTGATACATTTATTTAATTTCTGGTGATGTATGGAAGAAAAGCCTGAAGCCTAGTAATTCTGAGATGGAAATGCTGCTTTGTTTTCAGTAGTTTCAGAGACTCTTAAGAAGAAACATGCCCCTCATATCATAGAATAGAAAGTACCAGAAAGGTCATGTTCATAAAGGTGTGAGTTACAGAAACCTTGCTAAATCTTGGAGCAATGTACGTGAATCACTTCACCAATCTTAGCAGTGCAAAATGTGACTGAGTTGAGACACGAGAAAGACTTGTATCTGCTACTCTTCAATATCAAGGTATTTCTCCCTGCTCTCACTTTTTATCAGCCTCTGCCATTGCTGCTTTGGACAGAGATTGCATTTATTACATATGCTCCTGTTAGGAACAAGAGGTGGGACTGTTATTCCTCAAATACAGCTTTTATCTGGTTAGTACTGCTGGTTTGTTGCTTTCTACTTCTAAAACCTCAATTTTACTTGCTTTGGGGCGTTAAATGAAATATACATTTATTAAATTAGGAAAGCATAATTTTCTTAAAGACCACGTGGCGGAGTTGATCCTACTTTCAATTTCCAGTTAAATCTTTACCGAGGTCACTTTTTCTGTTATTAAAAAATGGAGCAGCTGGTTAGTGAGGGAAAAAAAAAAAAAACCGTCTGAGACTGGAAAGGAATGCGTTGTCTGAAATCAATAGCAGACAATTAGCAACAGTTAGTGGTCAGTTTTACATTTGAAAGCTTTCCTTTGGACAGAGCCAAAAGCTGTTTGTTTTTGAATGGGAAGGCCCAGGAACGTTTTCTGGATGAAGACTTGACCTGGGAGCAAGCCTTTTCAGCAAGAAGTTTAGAGGTGGTTCAATTGCATCCGCAAAGGTAAGACACAAGCTGGAGTCTCCCTGCTTCTTATTCTCTCTGCTGGTTTAAATTTGCAAGGTCAGGAAGACAGGAACAAAAGAGTTCCTGCTGGGATCCCCGAAGCCAGGAGCTGTGACTCCAAAGGACAGCCTTTTGTTTGTACTGAGGGACGTGGTTTAGTGGGGAAATACTGGTAGTGGGTGGACGGTTGGACTGGATGATCTTGGAGTTTTCCAACCTTGCTGATTCGATGATTGTCGACCGCTGTAAGCCCAAGAACACGTGCCTTCATCGTTGTCACCAACCAACCATCACACCTTGGACAACCCGCCCTTATCAAAGATCAGCAGCCCTGATACCAAGACATCGCTGGATCGAGAGGTGAACCGCTTTGCTTTGCTGTGTTTGTGTCTCTGCAGGTCTGTCTGCCTGTCTGTCTGTCTTTCCCCACTCTTTTCTGTCTTTTCTCTTTACGTTCTTTTAATCTTCCACTCTTTTCGGTGAGCTACATATCTCAATATTATCTTAGAGCTTTTAGCATAGTAATAACTCCTGAATTAAAGTACTGTTCCCTATAACGCTTGTTAATTGTTATTAGCAAATTAGTCTATTATACTTCCAAGTAGTGTATTAATTGTTAGAGAGCTCTCAGTAAATTGATCTCTGTTATTCCTTTGAGTCTTGGCTGACTCCATTGCAGCAGCAACCCCTGCTGAGTACCGGGGTGCGACTCAGGAGATGGAAAATAATTCACTTTCCTTGAAACCCACGGAGTGGGACGAGACAGAATTGAAGAAATTAGGATGAAAATGAAGTTAATTTTTTGAATGTGAAAATAACTGTCCAAGCTAAAGGCGGGTTTCACTAGCGCAAATCAGGTTAAGGCAAGGCTTTTGCAGTTGGCTGTTAATCATTTGGAACTTGTTATTTCAGTGGTCAAGAATCATCTTCTCTGGATTATGTGATTAAAGAAATCAAAGGGTTCGTTAGTGCTTCGAATAAGTGCTAGCAAGTTCTATTATCCTGCATGCAAAAGAACCAGCCTGCAGTAATCTCCTACCGTTTAAAGAGTTACCCCAGAAGTGGCCTATCCACCTTAATTAATCACGTATTAAAGTCTTTTTTTTTTTTTTTTTTTCCCACTAGGAAGTGTAAGGGAAAAGGGAAAGAAACACTTTGCTCTCAGCTCTCTCAGCTATCAGTGATGACTTAGTGAAATCAGTGGGGTTATTCATCTCTAACTAGGGGCAGAATTTGGGTCATGAAGAACATGGAACTTTGTGACATGTGGGAGTGTTTTATTTTGCTTCTGTTAATTCCCTGGGCATAAAAGGCTGGCCTTTTACCTCTTCATTTTTCTAAACCACTCAACTTGTGTTTCCTGGCTTAGATTCATTTCGCTATTTTATCTGGTAGCCATGGAAGGAAATGGCTGCCCCAGTTAGAAGCTGAGAATGAAATGACCCCCTTTTGGCTGCAGCATTAGAGGGGCCTCCATTAGACCATGTGCCATGTGAGCACTCATCTCAGCCTTGGGAGCACTCCAGGGATGCACTTTTTTTCCCTCTCTCCAACCTCCAGGTATAGCCTTGAATCCAACTCTACTGTGGCCATGAGTAAAATGAGCATTTTGTCCATTGCAGTTTTGTTTACAACTGCCAGACTGCTGTTATCACCCTTTCAGCTGGGATTATTCTAATACTGGAAAAACTTCTTAGAATTATGTTCTCCGTGGTAATTCATCTTGGATCACAAAGGGTTTTGTGAAGCTTTTGCAGGAGAAAGAAGTGGAAATCACTGCACAGCTTACATCACATTTTTAGAAGATCTTAGAGCTAGCATTATAATAGAAGCAAAAAGCAATTGATCTTTGATTCCCACATTATATGCAGTATGTTAGGAGATGCATCAGTGTCTGACTTACATTCAGAGAATGCAAATTCTCCAACTGATTCCTTTTACACAGGTTCTTCCTTTTCTAAGGAGTTTAGGTGATGTTTCTTCGCTCTTCTTTCTTTGTCCTTCAGGCAATATTTATTAGCCATTATTTTGAATAGAACCAGAAAAAAAAACTGACAAGGGGTCCATCAAAAGAGGGGTGGCCAGCAGGGACAGGGAGATGATTGTCCCCCTCTACTCTGCTCTTGTGAGGCCCCATCTGGAATACTGCGTCCAAGTGTGGAGCCCGCAGTACGAAAAAGACAGGGAGATGTTGGAGAGGGTCCAGAGGAGGGCCACTAGGATGATCAGGGGACTGGAGCACCTCCCCTATGAGAACAGGCTGAGGGAGCTGGGCTTCAGCCTGGAGAAAAGAAAGCTGCGGGGTGACCTCAGTGCAGCCTTTCAATACCTAAAGGGAGCCTACAAACAGGAGGGGAGTCAACTCTTTGAAAGGGTTGGTATGTGTAGGACGAGGGGAAATGGTTTTAAGTTGAGGGAAGGGAGATTTAGGTTGGACATCAGGGGGAAGTTCTTTACAGAGAGAGTGGTGAGGTACTGGAACAGGCTGCCCGGAGAGGCTGTGGATGCCCCATCCTTGGAGGTGTTCAAGGCCAGGTTGGATGGGGCCCTGGGCAGCCTGGTTTAGCATTTAACGTGGAGGTTGGTGGCCCTGCATGTGGCAGGGGGTTTGGAGATTCATGAGCCTTGAGGTCCCTTCCAACCCTGGCCATTCTGTGATTCTGTGAAGTTAATTAGGTGTTTTTTCACTCCAACAAATAAACCTGAATAGTTTTAGTTCTGTGCCATTTATTGCCCTGGTTGTCACAGCCTGAGCTTTGCACTACTAGAATAGTCAGGTGAAACTAGAAGATGAAAGTTGGTTGAAACTCATCATGGTCCTTTTCAACCCAGGTCATTCTATGACTCTATAAAACAATCGGGAGAGGAAGGCAGACATCTCCAAAGCCTAAGTGCAAGAAGAAATCTGGCCTCTTATGGGAGTATATGGCAGATATTCTGATCTCATATAAAAATTAGAAAAGTTGAACGTGAATGGAGTGAAGGATGTTGCTTAAATGTAGCTTGTGAGTTACCCTTTGAGAAGCATTTGAATGGTTTCAAGTCGAAGGCATGGATTAAATTGTGATTTCCACTCACACAGGTTATAATGCTGTCTCTACAGACTGTGCATGGAAATCCCACCAACAATATTTGTGCTCCAGAATCTCCCCTTGAGCATAACTTCAGCTCATTTCAAACTATCAATCATTTCTGAAGAGGTTATGCAGGAGATATTAAATGGGAAGGAGGCGAAGCTAAGAGGACACTGTAAGATTGAATGGTAAGACTCAGTAAAGATAATGTTACAGTGGCTGCAATTACAAGTACAAACTGTGATCTGCTGTGTTCATGGAGCATCTGTCCAAATGCAGCAACAGAGTTGTTAGAAACAAAGTTCATAGTGCAGTTTCTTAGCTGGTTTCCTAGCACAGTGTTACAAAGAGAACATTTTGTAAATATATCCTAAGCTTATTAATCTTATGCAAGCTTGATTACATTTTTTAATGGCACTACAATCATTATACGTATCTGCTTAGTGTAATTTTATTTTTTAATTAAATCCAAATTTTGGTATTAGAGAAGAATTCTGATGTCACATTTACAGTTCATTAGATTCATAATTAAAATGTAGCCTGAATAGAGAATTAGTGAATATTTAATTTGGAAGAGCTTTTTATTTCATCGATTCTGTGACTGTCTGAGCTGAGTTTCTGCAAATGAATCGCACATTTAACATTTACAAATCTCACAGCAACAGAAGGATTTCATTCTGCTGCTGCGTGTTGGTGGATTTAAGAGTGATGCATAATACATTTTAAAGGTCCCTATACAGATATGCTTCTGTCTCAGTCTCACAGATTTTTAAACCAACGCTAGACAGAAAGAATGCATCACTGATGTGGCAGTGTTATATCAGAACAGGATAAAGGCAAATAGGGTCTCATTTTTTTGCACGTAGATTTACTAATTCAGGCTATGAAATGGGACAGAATCCATTGTTAACTAGCAGTAAAATTAAGTACTAAGAAAATGTTAGTAGAGTAAAAAATTTACAAAGATAACAAAAAGAAAAGTAGTTGTCTTTAAGGTGGATGATAGTAGAGGCAGAGATAACCCGGTCTTTCAAGAGTGGAAGATGAAGGAGAGAAGGATGTATTTTGCACTGACAAATGATGGTTATTTTCCATTTCTGTCCCATTTAGTGCAGTTGAGAAGAAGGGAGGGCATGTCATACCATGAACCCTAAGAGGGTGACATATCTGCCAGGACTCACAATGGACAAAAGTCTGTGATGTGTCTGTACTTCCTCTGTCAAAAGAAATGTTGTATGGAATAGTTTCTATTTACAGTACACTTAATGATGATCTAATCTGGATGTTTGGTAGATGATTTTAAACCTATTAACTTACCATACTCTTTAAAGCCATAACATCTCCTTACTAGCAAGCTTATATTGGCTATAAATAGTGTGTACATGCATATATAGTTTATCTCTGTATGTATAAATATATAGGCATACATGTATATGTATATATACAGGTGTATATATATGTATATATATACATATACAAATGATGCAGCTGATGAAAATATGACCAATTTAACATCCTGTTACCTAAAATACAATCTCTCCACTTAGGGACTCTCGTTAATGTTTATATAGGAGAAAACCATCACAATTATTTCTCTCTTTCTGGAAGGGAGACAGAATATGCATTTCAACATTACTATGTGACATTTCTATTGATGCATATAAAATACTGTCATTAATAACATCCCTGTTAGTGAATTTTTATGCTTTCATACATGCATGATGTATAAACAACGAGTTAACAAGTTAAATATATATGATAATTTTATTTTTAGATAGAATTCTATTCACTTGAATTAAAAGACAAGTAGTTCTCAAAACAGGGCAGCCTGGTCTGGTGGTTGGCTACCCTGCCCATGACAGGGGAGTTGAAACTAAATAATCATGGTCCTTTTCAACCCGAGCCATTCTATCATTCTATCTTTTTTATCTATAATTCCAGCTGTAAGTTAACTGTTCTTTGCAGCCTCAAAGTTAAAGTTCTTACATATCCTTTTGTCCTTTTGTTCTGTTAAAGAACTTTCTTTCCATGCAAACTTCATTGTTTTCTCCATTTCCACTTGTGAAACAGAAAATTCAGCTTTTTGATCAAATGTGGGTGTCTGAGAGCCCCAGTTCATGTTTCAGCCTATCTCAGTTTAGCTCTCTGAGTACTGAAGTGTTTGCATTCTCTGTCTCCAACACTCACAGCACAAGTGAATGTTTCAGTAGAAGCTTTGCTATGGAGAACGCAACCAACACCTACTACTGATCTCACTTGCTGAATGCTTTACTGACTTATGTGCAGACCTGTAATGGAAACTTACTGTAGTAATGGAAACTTATTGTATTATCAATTTCTCTGTCTGTGGAATTTGGTATCATGGAATGGCTTGGGTTGGGAAGGATCTCAAGACCATCACGTTCCAACCCCTTTGCCTCAGGTAGCATTGCCAACTGCTAGATAGAGCAATAGATCAGGCTGCCCAGGGCCACATCCAACCTGGCCTTGAACACCTCCAGGGATGGGGCATCTACAACCTCTCTGGGTAGCCTGTTTCAGCACCTCACCACTATCAGTATGTGTTCTATAAAAACAGAAGAATAAATGAAAATTGCCTAGGTAAATATATTCAAGTGCAACAATTTAAGGCAGGACTTTTAATGTAATTTTCTTAACTTTTACAGACTAACAAATCCGTTGTACTGTATGGATGCTTAATGTGGTATAAGTTAAGTATGAGGCATCTGAGCTACTGCTAATGACAGTTTGAGACTTGGTCCATGCAGTGCCCATGTCTTGTCTTTTTCAACTCCTTCTGTGTGTGGCATCTGCTTTTAAGAAAGAATGTTTGAATCCTGAGAACACTGGGAAGGCCACGTTCTAAACATCATTTCTAAAATCCAGTGTAAGTAAATATCCATGACAGCTGTCTTCCAATTTCATCCACTTCTTGTCAGAACATTGAATCTGGTTAGTTTTCTTAATGTTTCCATGTACACTGTTCTCTCTGGTTCTTAATGGTCACCTGGCAGCTTTGAGAAGATGATTAGCAATGAAAGACAAAGACCAGCTTACAGAAATCTGTCCTCAGACTCAGAAAATGTAATTGATACTACAAATAGAAAATTAAATTGTGCTGTTGAAGTGGGAAGCAATGGAGTAATTTTCAGTATAGAGCCATTTGTTATTTCTGTAAGACAGATCCTATTTTTGTTGCACTGAAATTAATGTAATAAAAATGTCACTACCAAGGACTTTAATTAGAGGAAGATTAAATCCCTAAATATTGATTGACATCTATAATGGAAATAATACTGGGACTATAACTTGAAGAGCAAACAGGGGTATAAGGAAAAATGTATGCTATTCTGCTGTTGTCAGTTTAAAATCAATGGTACTTCTCTGTAGAGCTCTGCCTAGCCTTTCTCATTTTTCACTGGGAACTCATAAATATTTAATTTAGTTTCTATATTACCTGAGAATTTAAAATATATCAGATCGTATCAAAAGCATTATCTCTATATCAACTAATGCAAGAGGACTCGGAACAGAAGATACAGTACTGGTTTTGCTATGATTGAAATAATAAATTTAAATTTAAGGTAAGACTTCAGGGTTTCTCACCTTATTTAGTATCCATATCTAATAGAAATAACTCCAGACAGACCAGCCAGTGAAGTACGGAGAATTCAGTGCATCAAAGTGAGTCTGACTGTTGTTTGATTTGTTCTGTTGGCAAGTCCTGTCATGGAGCTGGATGGTAAGCCAGGACCAAACCCTGCATGCACTGTGCTGCCAGCATATCTGGCAACATAAAGGCTTGTCAGCAGCCTTGCTCCCAACATTGGTGGGTCGTAGATCATGATCTCCTTGACTTGAAAATGGAACTAAACTTTTTTTGGATCCCAGCTTAATACATTGCGTGTTCTGTTTTATGGATTTGCTAAGTCTGCAGCAAACGCGTTTTTATAGACCTAAAAAACTGAATTTAATCTAGCTACAAACAGGAGAGCGTGAGATAAAGGAGCTATTTTTCTTTTCCTGCAGGTGTTTGAGCTAGTTAGGAACCAAAACACATGCTTCCTACAGTGAGAAAAATCAGTCTATATGAAAGCAATGAACACTACCTCTGCAAGTAAAATAAACAAGGTAACTTTTGATAGTTTTTATTTATAGTAAGAAGCTTCAAAGCTACTGTAGTTGCAATTATGTGGATGCAGTAGCTTTCTAAATATGAAATAATATCTGGATTACATATTGATCTGTTTATTTTGGTTCATAATGCACTTTCAGCCTTTTTGCTTAGTTTAGTGCACTGGATAAAAAAAAAAAAGGAAAGAACTGCATACTGTAGGCTTCTGATCTGATCAGTTTTATAGCTGTAGCAGTTTTCTTTATAACCCAGTGTCTTTAGTTCTTGAAGATGGTTTCCTAAATTAAGTTCTGTTCTTCCAAACTGGACCTTTGCTGTACTAGAATTAGCTACTCTGATCCAAAGAAATCACAAGCAGTGACATTCATGGGAGCACATTAACATTCCATCCCTCTACTAAGAGTTGAACTTCTCTGTTCTTGGTTCATTTGAGAGGGCTGATTCAGTAGGTGGGCTGAGTGGTAGGGAGGAGATTAGACCCAAATTTGCAGTTACTGTAATGTTATGCTTCCTGGTTTCAGGAAAAAAACAGCATTACTCCACACATCTGCTCTGAGTTCACAGCCCTTGGCAAACATCATCATCATTGACTCCAGTTCTCCATGTTTTGCTGGCAGTACCACCCCCCTCGCTTGTCCATAAACCACCACCGATAACTAAGAACTTCAATTTGCTTACTCATGTTTGTGGCTCCTCCTCAATTTGTCAGGTATGTGCAGCCTCAGTACTTGTTCTATTCCATGGTAAAATATACTGTCTGAAAATTCACCATTTCCAGTCACCTGTGGGTTTCCTGTATATTAAATACTGCAAGCTGGACATTCATAAAAATGAACTTTTTTGTGGGTGAAAAGAGAATAAAGCCTTATAGGAGAAATGGCTGAGCTCTTCAGGGGCATTCTACTTACAGGTCTGATAGTAGGCAGCTGAAAGAGCAGAAATGCTGATAATATTGACTGAGGCATGAAAAATCCGTGGGATTCTGCACTTTCCATTACCTTCTCACTATGCTTGCTGACTCTACAAAATGCTGAATCTTAATTTCACATAAGAATTTCCATAACATCAAAAACATTATAGAAGAAGTAAATGCACTCATCTTCTAGAATACTGGACTTGAAAAGGGTAGAATCCTTTTCCTGCTTCTTGCATAGTATTTGCTTTGAATATAACTTAGGTTTACAAAGTGGCAAATCAATGTGTAATTTTATATTCATTATTGATAAAACAGTGAATGTTCAAATCAGTGAAAGTATTGCTTGTCATACATGAACGTCTTGAGAAATGAGGAAAGTCACTAGTTTCTTTGGGAGGAAATGAAATTTAATTTTATTTTCAAAAGAAAGAATAACAGTACTTTTCAAACCTGTGTTGCTGAGCATTAGACAAACACAAAACTAGCACATCTGAGTTGTTTAAGACTTGTGCTGAAGTAAAAGCAATATTCTAATTATCATCACATCACTGCAATTGTGTGGTGACACTATTCTATTGTATTCTCATCAAGCATGACCTTATGTTCTGGAAGGTCTCTCCAAATGGTGACTAAATTGGTCACTTATTGATCATACCTTCATGCTAATGCAGTGTAACATTTCACATGTAATTGAGTTGCTTATTAATTCGGAGGAAAGGTGACAGATTGATTCCCACAGAAACATATGTTTAGTAACCAGAGGCAAAGATTTAAAAAAAAAAAAACAAAAAACAAACAAAGAAAAAAACAACAATACCAAAAAGGTATTGAACTTCATTTTTAGAGAAGGCATATCTTTTATTTATATTCTTCTGAACACAAGAGCTTATTATGGCTGCATCAATACTTAAAGACACCCAAAAAGTAGTATATGCCATGACTTTAGCTAAGTAGAAGTGATCACAGTATAAAATGCAAAACATGCATACCTAAGTGGAAACATTATCATGTTTTTATCATCATCATTTTATGATGACAGTGGATGTGTTGAACTGTGAAACTCTAGAATAGTGTTTGTCCTCAGCATTAACAGAATGTGACCTTGTAGGCTTTCTATTATTTGATATAGTGAAAGTTTACCTCATAGGCAAAATATTTCAAAAATCCTTATGGTAAACAAAGAGAAAAACTTTAGTATGCAGTACACAACGTCTTAGATAAATTGTCTTCTCGTTTCTTTGGAAAATGTTTTTGAATGCTGCTTGAGTAAAATTACTTCAATATCTGTTTTTCAAACGTCTTGTTTAATTGAACACTAGAGATATAGGGACCCAAATTCTAATTTACTATGTTGTTAACTAGAAAGAAATGTATAATCTTATATACCTAGTATATGCCGTTATTTTGAAGTGAATTATTTATTATATCTTGAGACAAGTTTTTAAGTACCAACTCACAAATGCACATAACATAATTATAAGCACTTTCAAAACAGTATGCCATAAAGCAGAGTTGTTTACACTGTTGCCACACAGTTAGAAACTGTGCTTCCAAACTGATAAATATTTGTGCAATATTACTTCACTGGAGGTGGGCTTAGGGATACAGAAGTCTGGAAAGATGGGATGAGCAACAAGTGCTGAGTTCAGAGACCTATGTGGAATACTCAGAGTTCCCGAATGGTGGGACCTGCTGTAATGTTTCCCAGCTGCGTTGTCCTGGTATTACTGGGTATTCATACCAATGGATGGCCATTTGAAGCTTTGTCCTTCACCATCCTTAAAATGCTCTGAACAGTAAATTCAGACAATTCAAACAATTCACTGTGTTTGCTTCATTCAGCCTTCCTTAAGACGACTTACTTAAGATTATTTTACTGCTAAATGTAATAAAGAAATGAGAGGTTATTTGGTTAGACTGGAGAACCTTGGAGAAGACTATTCTTTTTACAAATGATGTTCACATAGGTTTTCGGTGGTTGGAGCCTTGTCTGGCTCCTGAAATGCAAGAAGAAAACAGAACCCTTTGATCCTGAATCTTTCATGAAAAAATACCTTTATGTAGAAGATCTTTCATTTGAAGCATACCTTTATACTCATTTCTGCTGCTGTACAAATCTGCTTTTTATTGTGAGTGAAACAGCAGCCATACATCTGGCAAGAAGAAAGGCAGTATGTTGGGGATGTGTCCATATGTGACAAATGTTGATGAATAGAGCAATTAATGAGTGAGTGGCTTACCATTATTCAGTCCCTTTTATGACAACTACACACTGCATGAAGTGCTTTATTTTTCTTTATTTGTGAATCATTTTGCATGCCTGAATGCCTGGGGAGGATGCGTGTATTTCTTACATGTACAGAGTTCTGCACTGAGAGCTGTGGGCACCATTTTGTCACACTGTCACGTGTGGGAATGCACCTCTTGTTGACATATTGCTTTGGTTCAGCTGGGGAACTGGACTTGGGACAGATGTGGGATGTCTAATATCTGTGGGTTCAACTCCTGAATGACATAGCTAGGAAACTTTTTGTTTCCATAAGAATCAAGCAAGGCCTTTAGCTTTTGCAAACAGGAGTGTACAGTGCTGTTGAGCTAAAAACAAATGATGCAGTAATGGTAAGAAATAATTAAAAAAAAAGGAAAAAGAAAAAAAGGAGAAAGTTCTCACAGTTCTCAGTAAAAAGTGATTTGATATAACCTTCATATTATTTCAATACTTGGAGCCAAATCTAAAAAGCTTCTCCTCTGGTATTAGCAGGATGAAATATATATATTTTTTCAAACTGTTACTCTTTTATTAAACAATACATTCTGTTCTCTTTCAATTCTATCCCGCTCAGGATCTACAGAGACCAGACTGATCAGTATGGTCTTTTCATGTTTTTGATAGCTGCCACTCCCAGTAATGGAGGAAATGTTGGTGCAATCTGTTCTGCTGAAAGGCAGATGGAAGTTATTGATCTCAGATAAATGCCAAAAATTGGCAAACTGTGGTGAACTGGTAGAAGTGATGCCCACAGGCGACACAGTTGTTTCTATCTGAGTTACGTGAAACTTTATGCTGGATATTCATCTGTCTAGGGTGAAAAGACTTGCAGCACTTTTACGCATCCTCTTCTCAGATAACTCACTTAGTTGCTGAAGTAGCTGTCCTAGTAAATTTTAGCTTTCACCATGCTGGTATGCTTCTTTTTTTTTTTTTTGTAGACAGCACATACAATAACCTCCTATATATTAATGGTAATAGCATATATACTGAAATTGCCTTTTGATAGCTGTAGTTAAACTCCTTTATTTCCTTCATTTTACAATCATCTGTGCAGATTCATTAACTGAACAAAAGAAGTCAGGGTTTTAAAACCACAGCATACTTATTCAGGGCCTGCTTATGGTTTTTGCTCTAAATATGCATTTGCATTATGCTAACACCCATAAAACTTTAGGGCTTGCAATTAAACCAGCTGATACATATGGCAAAAGTATATTTCTATATGTTTATTTCCTGCAGTTGCACACATGTGTACATGCACACATGTACCAGGACTGCTCTGAAAGCAATGCCTCCTATTTTATGATGTTGACCCATGAAGTTGAACCTTCCAGATAATACTTTGTTACATTTTATTTCAGTGTGAAAGATGGCAGCAGAAGGGTGATATCTATTAATATTAAACCTATTTTCATACACTTGCAGAGGCTCAGCAAATTGTACGATCATTTAAAAAGATTTAAGCTGTTTTTTCCCACCCTTTACAGAACATTTTAGATTGGCTTTTATATTATGTTCATTTCATGTCTTGCATTCTCTTCTTTCCTTCCCAAGCATAGGTTTCTGCAAATGTCACATTTGCTTCTAGCCTATCAAGAGTTAAGAAACCTCTTTTTCACAGGAAGAAAACATCAAAGAAAACAAGTTTTTGTTTTTATTTCTTTTCTGATTGAGAAACTGTTTGGAGGCTGAGTACAAATTTAATTATGCAGTTTTACTTCTAGAAAACAATTAGGGCAGATTCATGAAGCAATTACATCAATTGCCCCGTGGCTCTTTTTAGATTTAGTAAATGCTTTCATTTTTTATCTGCTGCTTGACCTGTGATGAAACAGATGGATTTCAGTTGCTGTGAACCAGTGGTTAATTTTCAGATTCTGTTTTCCTCTTAGTTTTACTAAACTGAACGGTGAGGGCTATAAGTAGTTGTGTATAATGCTACTATATCTTTCAGAGGAAATGGATGTTTGGTCATTACAACTTGCAATTACAAGTTTCCAGGCTGTGTATTGGCAGCTTCAGTTTAACTAACGTCCATCAGTACTGATCATCTTCAGTGTTCAGTATGAATTTTCTATTTGTAGTTATTTTCTGTATACTGGATTGATTTGGCCAAATTATTTGCTCAGACTAAGATGGTTGGCAACATCAGGAAAGTAGTAAAAGTAGATTTAGCTCTATTTGACATCCCTCCCTGAAAAATTTGTGTAAGACCAGTCGTATGCTTTTTCTTGTCATCCATTTGACTAATGAGTACTTTTGAATGGAATATAATCCTAATGACAGCAGAGAAGCAGCCAAATGATAAACAGTTCTGTTTGTATCCCATTGTCCTTGGCCATAGAAATAGTAATACATGCCAGTGTCCTTCCTAGGAGTGTAGCACAGGGGACTGTTTTCTTCCTTTCGTTCAGTTGAATGGTTAACAATAAACAATGGTTTAGATTGATCTTGGTAATGTTAGCATGGAATTATTTTGTGCTGAGCTTCAATGAAGAATGCAGTTACCATCAGTGTGTACGTGGGGTACACCTACTATACACAGAGTTTAAGGATTGTCACTGATGGAGTATTTTCTTTTCACGGTTGTTCTTGTTTGATAAAATTACAAAAATTTGGTTCAATTTTTTTTTTGTTGTTGTTGTTTGTATGTCTCTAGATTCTCCTTGACTGTTTTTTGTTTATAGACAAACATAAACGAAAAACAATAAAGGGACTGATATTTTCATGTCAGCTTGTTACAAAATTATGTGCAATTTCTATTTCCCACTGCGCTATTTGATGATCAAGCTTTGCTTCTTTGAATTTTGTGTTTATGATTATAAATTATCCAGTCATAGCCAGTCATCTGCATGAGAAAATTATCTTCCATCAAGTACGATTTTATTGCATGTGTTTTAGTGCTCTAACAACCAAATATAAAATACAAATGAATTTAAAATAAAAAATTTCTTACTGTATGAACACACAGCCATTGCATTACCATGAACATAAGACAAAATTTCAGATGTAAATAGCAAAACTGAAAGTGGTTTTAAGTGGAGAAAAACTCAATGAATAAATTCGTTATTCAAGTGCTAAATTGACAATTTCACATATAGGAAAAACTGGTTTCCTGAGGAATTTTTCCTTGAACTAAAGAGTGTTCTCACATTTCTCTCTGAGCCATAGAAAGCCTGAGGTTAGTTTTGGGCACAAAAAGTGGATGGCACAGCTAGAAGTTTCAGCCTGTACAGTAGTAGGGAAATGTCTTCCCCTCTGCGAGAGTGACACAAGTAAGCTTCAGCCAGCTCATAATTCTATCTCACGAGACAATACATGAGAAGGCTCCTGAAGAGCAGTAAAACCATGAGATACTGCTTTGCACTGTCATTGCAATCATTCTAACGTATTTAAGTTGATAATACTATGCACACGTCATGCAGGGATGTGGGACAAGTTAGGTGCAGTGGGCCCTTACACTTGCTGCTTGTAAAGGTGCACCAAAGCATTTTCCTCGATAAAGCCTTAATCCCTACATCCTGTTCTATTGGGTGTCCAGCTGAAAGTGGAAATATCAGCGTAAAAAAGTTGGAAAATGTTTGCTTTGTAGCTCAGTGTATTTTTTTAACCTTTAAAAAAAGCTCTCTGGAAGAGCTAATAAAGCTTACTAGCTGGGGAAAGAAGTCATTTTATTGCTTTTTCTCCTTGGTTGTTTATTTTTGTCTTGCAGGAAAGGAGGATGCCTTAATCTTATTGCTGTGGTACTTGTCTAGATATATACTTTTCCCCTCCACTCCTCTCTCTTGCAAAAAAAAAAATAAATAAATAAAATAATAATAATAAAAAATCTTTAATATATTCACTGGTCCTACTTTGTGTGAAAGGGACTTCATGTCAGGGTAGCCAGACTCTTTCAGCATCAGTTAGTTCAAAGAATTATAGTACAGACTATATAAGGACGAGTCCTTAACTCATTGCTATTTTTCTTCCTTTTATGTGTTTGTGAGCTTCTTTTGGCTATTTTTGAAAATGATCAGTATGCTAATGTGTAGGAGATAAATACTAGTGGTGCCTTTTCTTCTCAGGTTAAGGTATTTCATTTTACATTGTCCATAAGAAATGGAACAACCAGTCTGTGCCAGTAAAAATGCATTCTGCTTAATTTAAAGGGAGGAAAGAAATGGGATAGCATAGGCTGTGGCTTTAGACAGGTTAATTTTGCAGTAATTGAATATGAATTTACACAGAAACAAACATTTTGTGGGCAATCTACTTGCTTATGAAGAGCAACTATATACGCGTTCCTTTACTGAATCAGGTAAAACCAGAGTTTTCACTTCCTATGCATTGTGATGAAGTGAATTAAGTGTTATGGACAAAGAATAAAAATGAAATAATATATGGCAAAACAGCTGACATAAAAAAGAGAGTATTCTATGCCTGATGTTATAGTCTTCTCTGATTTTATTCTTACTGTGAGAATGCATCAGGGAGGTGCATACTAATAATACAATGAATATAAATTCGTGTGCTAGCTGTGTGTGATCCTCTCAGTAGTCTTTTAAAGGCATTGCAAATGCCTTGTCCTGAATTTCTCATCTCAATAAGCAATATGTAGCTTAACTGTTAAATATATTTTCTGGTTTCTTTAACTGAATAGCTTTACAAACCTTCAAAATCAGGAAATGTCTCTGCTTAAGGTAGCACAGGTGCTTATTCATGAAAGTAGAAACAGGACACCATTCATTCCTTCATTCACATTTTATGTGTTTGGACATTTTTGGAGATTACAGATTAGATTTTAGAGATGACCGAAGTATCTTGACTCTTATTACCTCTATAAAAATAATAATAGCAATAAATAGAATTACATGAGTAAAGACAGTAACAACAAGAGAAGGGAAAGGGAAAGGGAAAGGAAGAGAAGAGAAGAGAAGAGAAATACCAAATCCTAACAGGTAACAATTTACTCATGGATTCACGTTTCTACCCTAAAGATGTTAGAGCAGCCATGAGGATACTGATATGCATCAAACCTGTAAGCTGTTCGCTCGATTCTTGAGTAATCTCAAAATGAAAAAAAGTGAGCAAAAGAAAAGACACCCCTTGAAGTTTTTCAGAATATGTTATTAATTATTTGATTTGAACAGTCATTCCTATGTATTTTATGTAATCTCCCTACTTGTGACTTCACTGATGAGGTAATTATATTTCAGTGGTATTCTCTCCTTATTTATTGAAGAATTCAAACAAATATGTGGAATGATACGTGAATGCTCAAGGTTTTGTAGCACTTCATGTTTTCATTAATGCTTTAGCTGTCCAATGAACTGATTTTTAAAATATTCCATCTTCGTTATATGTCCCACTTCTAATTACTTTTCAGCCCAAAATTATGACGCTGTGCTCCATTTTTGGATTCATCTATTCCCATCAGAGGTCACTCCTTTGAACTTGCTGTCATTTTATGATGTATGCATATTGTAGATTTCTCTCCATCATTTGATCATTGATCACTTTTCCCCCTCTTTACAATAGGTATGCCGATATCAATTAGTCTTGAACCGTATGCTATTTTGTGACCTTTAAAAAGGCCACATTGCATGATTTATTTGCTTCTGCTGTGTGTGTGTGTGTTCGGATATTGTTTTGTTGTGGTAGCTTTGGTAATTTGTTTTCCTTTTCCTAAGTGAAAACCCATCAAGAAATGTTAGCCTTCTCGCTCCAGTGGAAACTGATAAATGTTGCCTGCAGAACCATTACATTTGATTTCCTAATTTTAATTGCTTGAGGCGATTCCTCCAGCACTTAAATTAAATATAGGGAAGGGCACCTCCAGTCACTATAGAGAGAATGTTGTTCACTGTACAGAGCAGCGGGATCTGAGATGCAGGAGTAGATGGGTGAATAGGCAGGTGTCATGCAGCACCACTGTGAACAGTTCAGAGAAGATGGGAGAGAATAAACAGAAAAGGGTGGGCAGATGGATATCTTCATTTGTAGAAACAGAACACTTTTAAAAAAGATAAGGTTTTTTCTTTTTTTTTTTTTTTTTTTTAATGTACCTGGTTTCATGCATTCATTTTACTCCAGTGTCTAAAGATTCCAGTAAATGCAATAGTCAAAAAAAGTTTTCTCTCCATTTTTCAAATAGCTGAAGTAATTCTAGCATATAAAAATTGCATTTTTTGGTCATTTTTTAACAGAAGGTCATTAGCCCATCTCTTCCTAGGTAAGTACAGACATTCAAGCTCTTGTGTTAATCTCTTTCTCCAGATTGTATTAGTCATTTTCTTTCTTCATGTAATTCAGATAGACTTCACAGAAGAGAAATATGCCGGCAGGGACTGGAGAATGAAAATATTTATGTAATTTTTAGTGTTGATGGCTCCTGTTGTTTGAGGTATTGACAAGTTCTGGCCTCTGTTTACTTGGGAACTGGAGACCATGCTTCTTGTTGACTTGGAAGAAATTAGAATTAGACCACCAAACAGAGTATGGCTAGGAAAGTCAGAGTTTTAATTTCTTTAATATATCAAATACTTGTTTTAGTATATGGTACCTTGTTTTAACAGTCAATTTGCTTATGTAAGTTTTGGAATGAAATAAAATGTTACATAGTAAGCAAAATGCTGTGGACTAAATCTTGAAATCCCATCTTGAAGCAGAACTTGTAAATGAAAATTACATAATTTAGGAGTATAGTTTTGATTAAATACACAAGGTTGAGTTCTTGTGTTCAACAGATGTTGAACTTGTAAGTGATGTTTTTTGTTTGTTTGTTTTGTTTGTTTTGCTTAGTGCAGAAAGCACCAGATCTTGTCATTCAAACTAAAGAAAAACTTCAGTTGAAATAAATAGAAGGCTGTTTTCACTTACTGGGATTTGGACCAGATCAAAGTATTCCAGCTTCAGTCAGGTGCCACATTGAGTGACAGCCAAAGTGTCACCGAAGTAAAATGAAATGCAACCAGGCTAATGAAATCCTTGCCTTCTGGTTATGACTGTGACAGCTGTATCTCTCAGGTTACTGACGTCAAACTATTCTGAAATGAGCTAAGATGATGAGTAATTTAACGTAGCCTTCCAGGTCTCTATCGGAATAGGTAGAAATAAAAATATTGCTTCCTATTTCATTTCTCTGAGCTATCCAAAACCTGAAAATCTTACATCAGTGTTCATGAGTTAAAAAAAAAATGAGACACTAAACATACTTAATAAATAATTATCCTCTTTTCTAATGTCCAAACATGTAAGCTGTAGACTCTTTACTATCTGCTCAGGCAATGAAGAAAGCCCTTCTCTTATTTCTCTTGCTTGTCCTTTCTAATAGCTAAGCCAAATTTGCAACTGGGGAGTTAGTGAATGAGCCACTGTAGATAATTATGGACTGTAGCAATGGGGAGACGAGCAACACTGTGATTCTGCTAGTTACTTTGTGGAATAGTTAGAAATGTTATCATCTTCACATGCAATTGAAATGTGTGTGCACTGTGTCCTTTTAAAATACATCAGGTTACTTTAACTGAGTAGGCTGTTATATGGCAGCTATTCTGCCATATCTACTGATGTGTGGACTGTTAATGTGAGACAAGTATAAGGTAATACAACCTGAAGTCAATGGTTTTAAATTAAAATGTATTATTTCAGCGTTTTGCGAATCATGAACACAGATGGACAAAATGAACCAATCTAACAATGTAAGTTAGTGAGTTTCTGTGAGTGCATTTTCAAGAAAGGAAAATTCTAATGGAAGAATCCTAGAGAATTTTCTGCAGAAAGAAATTATGAAGTATTGGATTCAGTTCATTTACATTAAGTCCTGCTTGGAACATTCTCTAGCACTCAAGAGTAATAGTCAGAATTTAGAGCACAGTGTTGAATGTGCTGAGCAAAGGATAAGTCTTTATATGAAAAAAATTCATTGTGGAAAATGATATATCCTCTAAGACATCCAGATTTAAAGAACTCCCATTTATCTCAGATGTACCTATCAAGTGTCTATTTACACCTTGGAAAGAAATAACATAGACCTCTCTAGCTGGGTAATAGGTATTTGTAGAATGCAACAAAGTGTTTTTTGAGGTTTAAATTACTTACATGCACTTACTCATTCACAGTCAGCTAATTTAGGGCTTTGCTAATAAGTGGAATGAATTTTGCAAAAGAAAATGTATTACAACTGAAAGAGATTTTTTTCAATGTCTACTTTCTAAATTAAATGAGATTGCAAACAGAAGATTAGAGTGGATGTTTGACAATGCAGATATTGCTTTAGACTATGCTTTCTAGAAAGCATTTCAATGACGCTTTTAAAATATGACCAACACTTGGGAAGATGAATTAACAGATAACAAAAATCAGGACTTTCTGTGACAAGCTTCTTAAACATGTAATAAAAGGTACGGTATAATATTCTCATTACTGTAGAAGTACTGATGGAGGATTTATTCTCTAGAAGTGTGGCAGGAGTATAACAGCTCCTGTTCTAGGCTCTTTTCCCCATGAGTGAAAGTTTTAGTCCAGGCACTTTTCAGTGTGTTTCTTTGCATTAGCAACATGTTGTAGATTACAATAGCACCCTAGCATATATTTTCCAATTACGTTATTTTTAAGCATTTCTAAGAATCGAATTTGTGCTGTAGTTACCTGTTGCTCCCTTGGCTAAGCACAGCTTTTCCAAGTTACAGATGCTAGGTCTTTTTATTTTAATTTTTTATTTATTCAGAAGTTTTGTAAGGAAGATTTGGCAATGAATTTTTTTTCCTTAAAAATCCATAAAGCTGTCTGGGAGCCTAACAAGAGTATCCCACCTTCCAGGATGTGCATAATGCTGTAAAAGTCAGAACTCAGTTTTCAGTTGTAGTGACTTGCCCACAGCTAAAGAAATGAGAACTTTTAAAGGAGGCTTTTCATGTAGATGCGTGAAGGATGCAAACATTGTAGAAAATAGAGGTTTTGAACCATCACATCTATTCCCAGAGCAAAAGCAAAACCTTTTCATCTAAAAATACAACCGAGTATGGAAATATAGAGTAACTATAAGGGCTTAACTCCTATTAATTCTCTTTGGTCTTATTCCTTATATTTCCATTCCACAGCAGTAAACTAGGTATTTTCCTCTTTGTCAAATCTTCAAAAACAGTTGGACTTTTACTCAAGTTACAGTTGCTACTGAAGTTCAAGTGTCTCTGTGGGTAAATAGAGATCTTAATGGAAATAGGGGGAGATATTGAGGCAGGTAAGGGAGATCTCTTTTCTTTCTATCTATTGAAGCTGAGGGCTGTTTTATTTCATTAGAATGTGTGGCAAGATTGCTCTAGATGCTCAAGTCGTCCAGGTCGCACTTGGATCACACTCAGGCACGCACAGACTTTTCCTAAAGTAGATTGTGTACTTAATCTTATACATAAGTAGTTCTTCTTAAAAGGTCATAGTTGTCAAACTGAGCATTGTTATGGTCCTGGCTCAAGAGAGGCACCAGTGGTAGACTACTTGTTCAGTCTGCAAGCTGATCTCTGTCATCACCCCTTGTCACCTGAAAATAAGGGGTATACAGCCCTGATACAGGAGCACGTATTAGCTGTGGAGTGTTTTTTTCTTCCTCCCAAGTTAACATATCTTTTCCTTCCTTGTTTCTTTTTTACAAGTACAATGTTTAGGAGTTCACAACTTTATTCACCTTTGCAGGAAGATCTGATCTGCCGATCAGTAACATCCTTCTAATATACCACTATAATCCGTACTCAACCTCTAGGTTATCAAGAATCTCAAGTGTGAGAATACAGTCAAAGCCTTTTCTTATCTATGGCAATTTATCTTACAATTTCGGGTCATTTCTTCTTTTAGTGTTTTAATTCATTTCATTTAGCTCTGCAGCAAACCTTTACACTTTTGGCAGCATACTTGGTGTATAACAAAAGATAAGAAAGGTAAAAAAATGTTGTTTCCCAACACTTCAGTATGAATAAACTCTATGAACTCTTAAGACTCCTGAACTACTTACCATCATTTTATAACCAGAAGAGTTGTCAGCTTTTTGAGACCAGTGGTACAAATAATACAGCTTTGTGCTTCTATAGTGTTTGACGTTTTATGTGCAATAAATATTGACTCCAAGACTCCCTTGACAGAACACAAAAATTCATTTTGCGAATTGTATTGGCAGCCTAAGTAGGTTCATTCTTCTCCACTTGAATCACCTGTTCTAATTTATTAACTCTATCTCCAAGGTTTTAAATATTTACCTCTAAGTTTGAGACATATTTACAGTACAACATGTATTTTGATATTAGAGAGACATAAGATGAAGGTTACTCTTCAATCAAATTATTCTAAAATGTCCTATAACATCCATATGAAAAATAGATATCCTCATAAAATTGTATCCAGCTCATAAAATGGATGGATCAGCTTTAAACAGAGTCCACAGTGACATATTCCCTTGGTGTTGACTTCATTTTGCTGTGAGTTTCAATCCCCAGAAGTCTATCTTTTGAGACTGAAGCATATTAAGTGAATATTAGAGATACATTTCAGTTCTCTTTATTGGTGAAATAGCAACATCATTTAAACAAAAAACTTGCTACGTGCCTCAAATTTTGATGACAAACAGGACAAGGCAATCTTCAGAAATATTATTTAATGGGTCATAATTTGATTGAAAACAGTGAGATATGTGTACTCCTGCACATGCCTATGGATCATGAGAACTAAGGAATACTGACTTTTTACTTTTAGCCACTAGTAATGTGAATGCTATCATATAAACTGTCTCATACAGTATGCAGCGTATTTCCACTTGTGTGGGAGTTTAATGTTTGCTGTACAAGTTAGCAGGAATCAAAACAAACAGTTATCTGAGCATCAGTGCAGAAATAAAAGCTTATGTTGCCAAAGGCAGCTTGATGTTCAAAATAGAAATAACTGATCTTAAAGAGAATGGAAAACTTATTTATTTGTTTATTTGCATACTTAGAAGTGTAGTACTGAAGTCCTGCCAAGATAAATACCTCAAACCTCAGAATGAAACCAGTGTTCCTGCTCAGACTAGAAAATCAGCAAGTGCTTACAGTTTACAAACAAATGTGATGCATGCGACTGTCAGAATTTGATTTGAAATATCCATCAGTAGCAGTGAAACTGTTTATACCAAAGCCATTGGAATAATGTTGCTATGGGACAAGATCAGTAAGATCAGTAAGATCAAGAACAGAATTTGGTGCTTTACCTTTGAGTCCCTGACAGCTTGGCAAATATTAGAAGAGAATTTCAGTGATGCCAGGGGAATTCAACCTTTTTCTTTTATTGTGGGTTTCCCAATACCGGGTTGCTAGGAAACATTTGCAGTATAACTAAAGAGTAATGCCATTTATTACAGTTATAAAATATTCCAGTGTTGACTGAGAAGCACAGTAGTTTAAAAGCTATCATCAAAGCCAAGAACTAAAAACACTGCAACATTCTGAATTAATTTCAACTTTTACTGACTTTCATCCAGAATTTAATTTTTGTTGCTCTAGCGAAATAGAGAAAGAGCACTCTGGCAGCTATATAATCTTATTGTAAAATGAAAAACTTAGTTTTCAGAGGTAAAAAGGCAATCTATTGGAGGACAATCATACTTTTTACTCTATTGCAGCATGTAGTGTTATATGTTGATAATGTTCACTAAGTAAAGGGTATAAATGCTAATTTTCATGTTATGTATCCAACTGAGAAATAATGGGCTGGGTGAGAAGAAATGAATACTTACATAATGTTCGCTAACTTAAAAAAAAAAAAGTAGTTAATTAATCCTTAGATTTTTAGTAGTGAATATAGGTTAAAATGAAGATTTGTAGGAGAGAATATATCTTACATAAAGAGATTTATCCATAATATTGAAAGTATCTTTTTGAAAGTAAAGAAGTTATTGGAGAAGTCACGTTTGTTACAAACTACTCGGTAGTAATTTGCAGAGCTATGCCCTTCTCCAGTACCTGAACTGGTTTAAGTAGGATAGTATTAAAGAAAAAGTGATTATATCTAAAATACATATATATAAATATATAAAAATATAAGTAATAATATAAATCTATAATATATAAAAAGATATGAATCAGATAACTGCTTTCCCAGAAATACTGACTAATCTTAGACCATTCTTTACTGACTGGCTTAAATAGCTTAAAAAAAGGAAAGGAAAATAACGTTAACGTGCATACAAAAAGCACTTGACTAAGAAAGTATTTTTTTCTTTTTAATAAAAGTTGCTATCTTTCAGTTATTCAACACTTGTACATATCTCTGTCATTAGCCACACAGAAACTCCCCAAAGAAAATTTTTACTTGCTGAAGAGCCCCACGAGTAATCTGAGTTCACTAACTTTCTTCCTTTCTCCCCACCAGTTATGTCTGGCCTTATGGAGACAATAATATTCACTTATTGTCTTATTTTTAATATGTATTATACTTTTAGATGTCTTTTAAGATATGAAGCTTTTAGTAGTTGAATTCTCTAAAGCACTTTTAGATTTTTGCAGTTTTCCCTGTGGAGTTCATTACTTTCTCTTCTGAATTTGATTTTTCACTTTGTCTTGTTTCTTCCTAGAAAAACAAGTTCTGTAGAGCCAAAGAGCTTGCTTTTTCCTGTTATGTGTCTGAATTTAGTAATTCTTTATCTCTTAGATATATTTGGACTAGGATGTTCATGCTTAAGCCAATGCTTAAGAACATCTCAGATGTCTCTGGGCAACCTGGTCTGGTATTAAATGTAGAGGTTGGTGGTCCTGCCTATGGCAGAAGGTTGGAGCTTCGTGATCCTTGAGATCCCTTCCAAACCAAGACATTCTATGATTCTGTGATTCTATGAAATGTTTTACTGAAGTTCAAATGATTTCTTATAGATGTAGCAGTCTTATACAGGTTTAGATGGTGTCAACAGCCATTAGAAAACCTAACTGGCAGCCAATTTGAAGTATGTAAAATTTTTCTAATGTTGATTTTTGAATGCTGCGATTTGTATTCAGGGATCAGATGGTGTTTGTTAGATTGTGCTTCAAGTAGTCGCTCTAATCTCTTTTATAGAGATCACTTAACTTTCTTACTTGCCTCCACAGCATACAAATTGCTCTAGAAAAACCTGAGAAAGGGAAGACTACCTGTTTATTTTTGTCCAGTGCTTCACCTTGGTATGTAAATTATATTTTGTGTGTGCTGTGTAATGCTGTAACAATAGTTGTATTGGGTCACAATGAAAGTGTTTGAATCTGGTTGATAAAGCAGCTTCTCTTATCACTTCAGTTTTCTTGAGTATCCCACAGGGAATTTAAATGCATGTGCATCAAATGCAAATAGCAAAAAAAAACCAAACGCATAGCGCTTTCTGAGCCATTCTTTTGCTATTCTGCAGTGGAATTACTATTTCTCTCATTAGAGTGAGAGTTATTTGTGGAGATTCTAGACTCCTTATCATCTTGTCATTTACTAATGATACTGCTACTTAGTAAACAAGACACCATCAACTTTCTTTCGCCTTGGTAGGAAAGTGCAACAATCCAACTTGTTAGAAATTGAGAACAGATCGAATCTTCCAGGAGCCAAATACATGGAGGGCCTAGAAAGACTCTGAAAAGTAAGAAAAGTCAAAGCAGAGAGCCATGGTTTTCTTTCTTTGCCTGTCAACTCGGCACAAAATGTTAAATTCCCATTGCAGGGTGTCAGGGAGTTAAGAATTATAGAAATGTATATTTGAAAAGATACAGGAGATTGCTCTGACAGCAACCTCTGTGATTAGTTTACTGAGATTTTCCATTTCTTTTAATTTCATTTAGAATAATTTGTTATGTGTAAGTTTTATCCTTCTTCAGCCAAAGTAGATGTTACTTTAGCGAAACTAAAATAGGTGGTAGGATATTTAATTTATCTACGTTTTGGGAGATGACTTTACATGGAACATAATTATTTTTTTTCATCAGCAAATAACCTCCCAGGAAAATCTGTCAAGATTGAAAAAATCCCGGAGCTGAGTTCATTCCACATCTGTATGGACTTTAAAAAACATAATATGTTTAAAAAAACTATTGTTTACAGGAGAATAAGAGCAACAGAGGCAAACCTTGATTTATTTATACAGTTGCTTTGCAACTTTCACTTGTTAAGTTCTAAATAACATCACTAAGCCTTTTCAAATTAAAAGTTAAAACTCTCTCCTGCTCTCCTAAACTTTGCAACTTTCTCCTCTTGAAGAGATGGGAAATATAAGACTGATAATAGAAAACAAATAATGTACAGTATGATTCATTCGTGTGAAAATTGAAAGAGCAGATAGTTGGACGTGTATATCTATTAAAAAGGATATGACATTCAGTAACCAGTAAAATATTAAAATTGTTCTGCTCTCTATATTTAGGTTGAAGGGTAATTATTATAGGAATTGGCTTGTGTGAGCATTGGCCATAAAGACTTACAAATTAGAATATGGTAGAGTTTTAAACTTTAACATCTTACATTACTTTCATCACATTTAATAAAATATGATACTCTTCCATGGTGTTTCATCAGTATGCATGACATAATTATCATCATCATCTAGGCACATCTAGTGAAATGAGAAGTTTTATAACATGCAGTTGATGAGTGACATTTTTTCATATCTTCTCTTTTCACTGGGTTTCACAGTTCCCAAATCCAGGGAAAAAAAAACCTTGAAAAACAATTTGACAATGTTTTAGAAATAAAAAATACATTGGAACTTCATCTGGTGAAAATTATTGTACGTACTTTAAAGTATGCAGAACTGAGCCAAATGAGAGTGAATCTACTGCACATATGTGTATACATACTTAGTTATTTGGTTAGTGATCAGATAATTGAACTGGATGATCTTTGAAGGTCCCTTCCAACTATGCTATGCTATACTGTACTATTCTACACTATACTATTCACAAAAGACACAGTAGTTTAGATTACAGAAATATCTTTAAGAAATATAACGAACTGATAATTGTATAATAAGTGAACATACCAGGAATAATATAGGAATGATTGTAGGTTACCAGCAATACAACTTCATTTGTTTGTGTTGCTCCATGCCAGCTAAATCCACTTTATACTCTGAAGTGGCTCCTAAACAGTATAATGATCTGCTCTCGTTGGTCTGCCTTGAATAAGTTATTTGGTTAGTTGTTTTAGGTTGAAAGATGAAAATGACTCTTCATTTGAACTCTGAAAACCCTAATTTATTTGAAGTTAGATGCCTTCTGATTTGTGTGCAATTCCAAGTCAATACAAATATGCTTATTAACCTAAAATATCTGCTTCTCTGCTTGATGTTCAGCTGGCCTTTCCAAACGTACGGCTATTGTTTTAGCTCGTTATGATGTGGGCTGTCTCATGTCTTTGGCTGGTGTCTTTGCAGGTGGTTTTCATTGTGCAGTGTCATTGGGGTGGTAACATGAATAGACAGTTTTAACTTGCAGTGTCAGTCAGAAGGTACTCTTTCATTAGGCCATATTTTAATGGCATTGATATTTTTACTTTTTTCCCCTGGATATCCCTAAGCAAGGTGCAAGTGAATTTATCAGAACAACTGAGACTTGTTGTTTACCTCTGGAAGAGGTGAAGAGAAACTGAACCAATGCGCAGCATCGCTCGCTGTGAAGAATTCTCACAAAAAGTCAGTAGGAGTTTTGAATAAACATTAACAGCAGGGTAGTGTCCTTAGAGGTTATTTCTGTTTCAGATGAATCTTCCTGTGCTGCATTACCACCTGCGCTGTCCCTTGTTTGACAAATTAAAAAGAAGCATCACAAATGCTTTAATAAAAATCACAGAACGCTGCCAATGTTTTAAAGAACAAGGCAGTGCTACAGATATTTTAAATTCAGAATACTGGATGATTTCAAAATATTTCAGTCTCTGGGCGTGTTGAACAGCATGATCCACCTAAAACAAAATCAATAAACGAAAAATAAGATGAAATAACTCCTCTATGAACGACACCAGCACCAAAATCTGTAGTGTTTTCTGGAGAAAGGTTCAGAGAACAAGCCATACATTTGAATGTTCATTCTTCCCTTGCTGATCTACTGAAAAGTGCTCAAGTTGAGCAAAAATGGAAAGAAAATATAATGAGCATAATGTTGCTCAGTGCTACCTGTTTTAACTTGCTGCATTTCCTTGCAATACTGTTAGAATCTGTTTAACAGGTACAACTCACTCTTCTATTCAGAGATAAAGACAATTGGTTCTCAGTCAGATTCATACTTTCTAAACATGTTATTCACAGAACAATTCTGTGTAATTGACTATTATAGCAGAAAAATAGTTCTGCATTTTCTTTCTTTTCTAGCAAGGATATGCCAGTTAAATTTTTGTCCTTAAGATGTGTATCCCATAGTGGATAGCACGTTCTCTGTTGCTGAATTATAATTGGAAGTTCAAGTCAAACAGTAGGAAATACATCAGAAACTCTTTTCTAACTCTGCCTTGTGTGTTGTCTTGTCTTTAGAATGTCATTCCTCATATGTTCTCGTTCATATGTCTTGTCTTTTATTGTTACAGGTATGTGTTTTGGGGGACATGTGTTTGTCCTTCCCATAGAATTGTACCAAATGCTTCCCTAAACTGTTGATATTTGTTTTCTTGGAACAGCTTATCTCTGTTTAATGTACTATTTCCTCTGTTACCTAAATACTGTCCAAGAATTGTTGAATTTACTGTTTTATGATGGCTTTCCTTCATGCTGCAATCCCCTCCTTCAGAATAAGACTGCAAGATGTCTCAGTTTCACACATTGCTGCACCCCCAATTGTACACGACATTGAGACTGTTCATTAATTATTTCTTTTGTTCTAATATGGAAGAACCTTAAATAACAAAGGTGTTTGTTTGTTTGTTTGTTTGTTTTTTAGTTAAGCATCATTCTTTACTTTCTGTCTGTCCTTAGTCATGTTTTCCTTTGGGAAAATAGAAATCAAGTCAGTGGTACAGCAGAATCAACAGACTATCCACGGTGAGCATCACTGTGCACGCCACAGGCTATATTGGAGTAGTTAATAAATATGTGCATTATTAAAATAGCTATAACTGTAGCTGCTCCAAATTGCATCTGATAGTTTGCCCTATTGATTGGGAAAAAAATGAGTTTCTAATTTGAGAGAACTTCATTTTCCCATCTGTTTCATTTCACTGAGTAGTATATCCTTCATTTAAGGAAGCTTAAAAACAATACCTGTGGTTCTTATTTCCATCATATGGATAGATAGCTATCTAAGGACAGTGAATTCCAACAACGAACCAATGCTTCATGGATTATCAAACAGCAAACAAGTTGACAGTGATTCTCTGCTAACGTATTTGAATTTTTACTACAGCCAATGAATACTGATATAAAATGCTCAGAAGCTTTTCCTAGACCTTGATATTAAGTTTTTTGTGCCCTTAGGAATGTGTGTGTTTGATGTAAGCGCTAAAGTCTTTGATTATTTTCAAAATAGGAGCTGGAAATATTTTCCAATTAAGAAATGTGTCACAGTTTGGAATTCTTTGATTAGAATACATCATTTGACAATGAACAAGGTGGTGGCTTCTGCCTTGCAGAGGAAGATGATATTTTGCTGTAAAAAGGTAACCGTGGAGATGTCAGTAGATGTTACTTGTTGAACATGAATATGCAAATTCAGAGTTCAAAAACAAAAGAGATATTATGCCTTGGGAATATTTCCTTTGTTGTTTCCTTTCCTCTTTTCTTCTGGGGGGAGAGAGTTGTTAGGAGACTAAGAATGTTAATTACTATGATATTACATACATATTGCATTCTGAGTAACGCCTGTTGTATGAGGGGTGTTTTCTTGAGTTTATTTTCTGGTGCACATTCTGCTGTTTAACAAAAAATTGTATCCAAATGTTGAAGAAATGAGAAGTAGTTTTTTTTTTTTTTTTGCTGCTGTTTTAATACCTTTCTTTTCCCCTTTTTGTTATAAAGGAGAGGATGAAGCAAAAGCAAAATAGTTCATGTAATGAAGTGATGGAAAAGGAAATGTAATAAGTAATTTGGTGATTTTTCCTTGATTACTCTGTAAGAGGAGAAGAGTTAGGTGATAAATTAACTGTAAGAAAGTGGTATCTTGCTTCATGGTGAGTCATAAGGAAATCACAACGGCATTCAGTGTAAAATAACTTTCATGAGAAAATATTGGTAGGAGCACAAATTCATTGCATAGAAAATCCATTGTCACTTAGCACTTAGTTTACATTTACAGGTAAAATCTGTTTTACAGCAGGGAGGCTTGCTAATGTACTTGGAATATTCTGTTTCCTGGAATAGGAAAGTCCCCTGGTTGGGCAGTCAAAGTGAAGCCTCTAGGTCAAAAACCATTTATTCTACTGCGTGCCTTGTGAGGGTGCTGGCTTTTGTTCATTGGTTGCTTCATTGGTTTTGTTGTGTTTTGTTTTCCATTGCTGCTTCTTCCTTATGTTTTCAAATTCAACTATTCATTCTCTGCCAAAAAAATTAAACTGTAACATAACCAACTCTTAAAAAAAAAAAGTAGGAGTTCAGGCAAATGCTATCAGTGTGGTGACTGTACTCAATCCCAGTGGTCTAGGTCTGCCTAGAGGTAGCTAGTGAGAATTTCCCTGACATGTACACTAACTAGCAAACATTTTCCTTTCAATTTTATCTCTCTGCCCACTATACACCACCAACTTTATCCTATTTGTCACACAACATTTGCTAGAGATAAATACAGTGCAGGTAGACCTTGCATTTGCTTTTGATGATACCTTTCAGAACTGATCTTCAGTTCTCCTGTAATCTCATTGCAGGGTCTTATTTGGGCAGAAGTAACCAAACTGTACTAAATTATCCTGAGCTGTGGCGGTCTGGAGATAACAACAAACTAAATGAGTAAGTGCATTCTGCTTCCTTGCAGCTTTCTAACAAAATCTCTCCACCTGAACTAGAGGAATTTGAATTGCAGTTGTGCAAATCCATTCTGCTGTACTGAGCAGTTAGGCAGTAACTGTTCTTTAGTGGACTGGAGGTACTCGTAGCCATGAAGCATGCTAAAATTCTAATTGCAGGTAAAATTAACTTATCTTTATATAATATTAAGAAAAGTAATATTAAGTTAGTTAAGTTGAGGAATGCATATGTTCTTTCTAGCATCGAAAGAACAGAAGGCAACATGGCACAATGTAACCCATTGAGGCTTCCAGGTCTTTATAGGTAGAGAAGTGCGATTATAATAACATGGTAAAGTTTACTCTGAGCAGCTGTTCAGTATTAAGCTGTGATCAAAGCACATTTACTGTTGAAAACTTTATTCTAAAGGTGAATTTTTGCAAAATATTTGGAAGGAATTTTAGTACTGTTCATGGCAGAATATTCTTCAGAAATAACAGAAAAGACCTTGGGCCAATTCCATCTGTTTTGTACAAATAGATGTTTCTGAACTGGACCAGATTTAAAATCAGAAGTTTTCAGTTGGGATTTTGGGTGAATTTTACTGTACAGAGGTATGGGGTGAAATCATGATCGTTTAGATCAGAATTTAATGGATACTAAATGATGTTTGTCCCATGCTTTTTATAGTTTAGTCAGGGCAGATTTCTTGCAACCCTGTAATCACAATGGCAGATTTTATAATTGAGTTTTGTCAGAATTTTAGTTTCCCACAAATCAAAAGGAAACCTTTATGAAGCCAGTAAGTGTCAAGCTAGTAAACCAGTCAGCCTGGTTTACTCTGTGCTGGAGAAGACCTTCAGTACAGATTCATTTGAGATGTTCACTTTTTGTATCACTTATTGTCTGGAATTAGCACATTGTTTCTTACAGGTAAATGTGTATAAAAATATGTGATTTTTAAAATATTAGAAGTGGAAAGACCAGTCAGTTGTATTGAATTACAGAAAAAGAAGCAAAGTTCTATAAATCACAGAATCACAGAATTGTAGGGGTTGGAAGGGACCTCCTGAGATCATCGAGTCCAACCCCCCTGCCAAAGCAGGTTCCCTACACCAGGTAGCACAGGTAGGCATCCAGGCAGGTCTTGAACATCTCCAGAGAAGGAGACTCCATCACCTAGCTCATTCAACCTTGACAGAAAGACTAGGTATGGCAATGGTCTCAATTGGAGCTTAATAGCTAGCTGATGGAATTTCTGCTAAAGAAGAAACAGAGAAATTCACAGGAATGGAAAGTATTTTCTTTTGCACTGATTTTCATGAGGCAAAGTAGTCTATAATTAGAAGGTGACAGGTTACTTGGTATGGAATTTTTGTTCAGCCTTCTGCAACCTGAAAGGATGCAGGCACTGGCCAAAACAGCTCTTACCATGGCATCTGCATCTTTCCTGCTTGGTATTTTCCATGTTTAAGTGCCGCTTTGCCCTGACATCATGATTAGTTGAATGTCAGAAAAACATATAGAATAATATTTTCTGTGAAAATACTTTTTGAATTGATTGAATCATTTGCAAGCCCTTCATGTGTCAAAGGTAATGCGAAAGGTCTCTTTTACTCTAGGCCCAGTACTAATTCATGAAACATTATTTTTCAAAGCAATTGTACCTTCGCTGCTACAATCTACTCCTTATATTGCAAAAATAATTCTCTCCTTTAGGCCACCTTTATATTAAATTGTGAATTTGTTAGTTAATCACATCAAAGCACCCATGGCGTCTATGGTTATAACTCAGTTCAATGCCATTGGTAAATCTGTCCTGCTGATGTGAGTTATGCCAAACTGCTGCGCTCTGCTCTGGAAGCAACATGCATGGCAGAGACAATCTGCAGCTGGTCTGTTTGAACTCACGTCTCCTTTGAGAATAAGTAATGGCATTACTTAAGAAGCTGTTCATGAATCCGTCAAATTAGCATTATTGAGCAGAAGTGTTATGTCTTATAAGTCATTCATTATTAACAAGCTCTCTGCTGATTCATAGTAAAAGACAAGCCTCTCTGTGAAGCCCCCAATTACAGCAGACAGACAGAACAAGAGTTTGAAAAGTATAGATGGTCTAATCATATAGGTTGTCCCCTGTGGCATATTCAAAGGCATCTATGACTTAAAAGCTGGAGTTGCAGAGTTTTCAAAGCGCCTAAACCTAACTTTTGGAAATCGTGACTTTGTTTTCTAATGAAAGTCTCAATGTATTTAAATTTTGATAGTAAAGTCCTCATGACATCTGTTTTTCTTTTTCATAGTGAACAAAAGGAACATCAGCGTGATGCTTTGAGCCTCTTGGTGCTTATGCTCCATATGACTTGACACACTAGATCATTCTTTGGATCTGATACAGTAGGCATTTTCTGAGCACTGATAAGGCAAGCACAAAAACAGTGGGGAAAATTGTGCTGCCTTCTTAGTGCATAGGAACAATAATCTGGAGTATAGACAATTTTTAATATATTTTTGGATTTGATTTCAAGATAAGCATTTAACATGCCTTCTTCCCACAGGAGGATTTTAGTTGTTGATTTTGAGTATTCAGTGGTAAATCCCTCTAAGTCATTCCTGTTGAAATTATGGCACTTTACATGTTAATGTATTCCTTTTAAAAGAGTCTATTCCAGATTTCCCAGATCAATACTTTATAATCAGAATTATAATTATTATTCTGAATCCAGTGATACTTTATTTCGGTTATAATGTGCAACCTGAGCTGAGATAACTTCAGCTGGAAAATGACGAGAGAGAGAGCCTGAGAAAAAGACTTTACTACTGTGAAATCACCAAATGAAATTGGGTTTGGGTTTAACATTCATAACTTTCAAGAGAAAGAGGTGCTTGTGCATACATGAAGTTCATCAGTGAAAAATTCACTGTCATGCATAATATCAGCTGATCAGTGAAATTTTCCTTAATTTCCTGGCACTGTATGTTCAGGTGATGTTATGCAGCGCTGGCCAAGACTTTGGATTCTCAAGACAGTTTGTTCAAACACGAAGAATTCTGTGTTAATGTTCTTGTTAATGAGATTGGATTGCTTCCCTTCATTTTCACCATTAATCAGTCTTCATTTCTTTGTGGCCAACTTGCAATGCGGCAGCTTTCAGTGCTGGTAAGCAAAATAAAATATGAAATAAATAAACAATCCTTAAGCTGCTGCTCTGTATTATTTCAGTGTCCCTTTGGATAAGCCTTCTGTCTCATTAACAGACCCTTTGCAGAGCTGCTACACCCTTTAAATTCAATGCAGAGCACTCATCTCTGTTCATCTGGAAGAACAGTGCTTGTTTTAGTTATTTTGCCTGATAATGTGCTTCAGTCGATGATTTTCTCTAGCTTTCAAAGATTACATATTACTTTGCACTTATATTTGATTTGCTGGGACATATCAACATTCAGGAGCTTGTGGATTAAATACAAATAGAGTGTGCCTGCTTGCTACTCCAATCCCAGTGAATTAATAGCTAAGGGTGAATTATAGCAGTTGAACCCTGGGAAAGTTACATAATATTTCACAGACTTTTCCCCATGGGTCCTGCAGCTTTTCAGATAAATTGGGAAGTAGTTGCTGTTAATTTTTCCAGATTTTGTAAGCAGATGTCACTGTGCTCGTACTGCAATCCAGAAAGTGGACCTGAAGTCAGCATTGTCTAAATAAAATGCATCTATCTAGTTGTATACCTGTGGCTTCATGCAGCTGACTGGAAATTCAGAAACATATCTTAACCAAAACAGACAAGAAGGAAAACAGTGCATTCTTTCCGCTTTCCTCTAAGAAGATAAGTAGATAAGTTAGTTTAAAGCTAGTTTGTAGTTGTAGCTACACTTTCAAGGGAGCCATTGGAAATGCATTATGCTTGTTCTTCGGTGATGTTAGCCTATGGGTATGAATCCAACTGGAGCATCTGCCCAGAGAAGTGGACAGACCTGTAGTGATCCACAGCCACTGAGGATCAAAGCTTAGTGATGGTAAATATTTATGCAGGGGTTATAGTAATGCAGTCATTTCTACTTAGTGTGGCAGCAGTGGGCTTTAATGAGTAATTAATGTTTTTGAGGACATGTGCTACATTTGAAGTGGTAAAAAATGGACAGATATTTGCTGGAGCAGGGAAATACATGCACTGTGTGACATTTAGGGTGTTTTTCCATTGAAGAACTGAAGTCCACTGGATATTGATGAATTGCAGAGAGAAGAGGAAGAGAAAAAAATAAATTCCTCAGACTTGAGTGCTGGCATCCATACAGAGCCTGTATTTCCCACAGAATTGTAGTGCAGAGCAATTTTCATGGCTGGTTCACAGAGCATTACTTGCCTATGGGCTCCTTTTAATGCTAGGGAGAGATGTGCTCATATCATGCTCAATCCCATAATGCCAGAGACTGAGTCTGGCCTGAAGAGCATTAGAATTCTAGGATCTACTTTGTGGTCTTAGAGTTCTTTGTTTTTTTTGTTTTCTTCCCCAAAAATGAGCTCCTGGGCTTATTCTGACATGAGTTATCACTCAGAGGACTGTGGGAATGCCTTAGGACACCACAGCTCAGGTGTAGCTGGCAACCCAGCAGATCTCTTTGGGGCTGTCATTGTAGTACACTGCTGCTGCCAGATTGGGTTTAAAATATTAATCTACAGCTTTGTGATAGGCTTCCTAGGCGACAGCCACACTTGCAGGGCTTATTTGGGATATTTTCTTCCATAGCATCTTTAGAGATTGGAGAAAAAAGATCTTCATTCAGACTCCCTTCTTTCCCTTTCACTCTTCTTTTCTCTTCTTTTTTTCTCCCAGCTCTTTAGTAGTTACCAATGTTGTCCTTGCTGAAGTTCTTGGAAGATTATGGCACATTGATCCAGGATTTGTAAGTGATGTGCTCCAACCTCTGTAGAAATATCACTGCCAGTTTTTATGGGCTGCTGTTTCTAGATGTTATGTTACAGCTTTGGAAGGACTTCATTATCAGAAATACAGAAGATTAACATTAATGCTTCTAAAGGTCATCTAAATGCACTGTAGTTTCAGTAACCTCAAATTTTACAGTTTTGGAAAAAAAAAAAAAATAATCAGTTCCTCTGATGTGTTTTTTGCCACAGTTGCAAAATCTCTTCAGTCAACCAGTCTTACTCATTCTGATTTTTGCTTTTCATCTTTGCTGTCAGAAGCAAATAAGTTGAATGAATGAAATGAAATCTCTTCTCCTACGACCTAGTCATGGTCACTAGATTGAAACCTGGTCTTTGAGAATGGTTTGCTAACTTTAGCTTATTTTTTGTTTGTTTTTTTTTACAACATTTTTCTTACAATCAGTTTGGGAATGAATGGCACGGGCCTGCTGCATGCTCACTCAAGCCAATTGAAAGCCTCTAGACTTTATGAAGAAGCTTAAGTTCAGTCCACTAGCCAGCAGTAAATTTGCCACGCAAATGTGACATAGGTTATTAAATGATTTGTAGCAGAGTTTGGGACTGCTGGTATGTGTGTTAGCAAACAAACCAGAGAGGAAACTTGTCTTCAGCTTGATATTTCCATTCAACTTCCCCGAGCACTGTATAATTAACAGAATTTGCCTCCTTATTAAAAAAAATGAAATTATTTTCAAATAAGGTCAAAACGAATGAATATGGAAATAAACGAGCTCTTTAATTACAGAGAACACCACGACTTTTGTATGAAATACCTCAGATCATTTGAATTCACGATTTTCAATTATAAGATGAATGGTTTTGCACTTAAATTGTCACTGCTAAAGTCAGCACTCACAAATAAGTGAGTTAGGGCATGAACTACCTGAGCGCAACCAGCTGCGTTCCCCTCTGTTCCAAGAAAAAAATTACCCCTGCAAGGCAATTTTTGACCTGCATGGCACGATGGAGACAGAAATATTCATTTAGACAATCACTGTAGAGTAGCTGATGAACTATAAGTTCTGGAGACATTATAAAACAGGCGGCTTCACAGGAAATTTTCTCATTTGCTTTCTGTAAATCTCACCGAGTTGTCTTCTACCACCGTGTTTCAAATATCGCCAGCATATAATAACAGATTCAGTGCTTTTAAGAGTGAAGTGGCTCTCCATCACAGGAGTGATGCACAAGCAGAGAGCAAAGGCAGATAGTACAAAGGTTTCCTAGCTCTTAACGCCTCCACCAAGGGTCCCTTTTGAAGAGAACTCCAGTATATGAGGAGGGAAGGAGAAAGGAGCAGGCTGCAAGGAGAGCTTCAGGACGTGTCTGACCTATAGAGCAGACAGTGAACCCACTGACTGGTCACATCAGCTCTTTCCATTTCCTTGCTAATGCATTTGCACTCTGAAAAAGAATGGAGTGCAGACCCAGAACCCATTCAGTTTTACATTTGTTTTCCTTTTTATTAGCAATTCTGTTTGTATTTTTTTCCCCTCATATTTTTATTTGTTCCTTCTTACTATTCTGTCTTTTGCATTTTTAACTGTATACTGTATTTCTTTGCTTTATCCCTTATTTTCAGATTCTACAAACAATGCTCCATAGTTAAAACAAACTTCAATTTGCTGAACACTCCACTTCAAAAAGACTTCTGGGAAGAACTTCTCAGTGTTTGCAGTCCTGTGTGTTTAGCTGAGGCTCAAAGATGTGAAATTCAGGCTTTCTCTAAGATGTTCTGATTTTCAGTAGACCTGATATACATCCTGTTAAAAAGATATATTGGGGTGAAAAAAAGTGAAAGAAACATGAGGTACAAAGCATATCACACTGAGTTGGGAGTTTGTGAAAGGCAGAGTTTACTCCAGATAGCAAAGTGTTTTACAGTTGCACGCAGCCAACATTACAACCAAACCAGTAGTTCTTGCAATGCTTTTATAATTGTCCTTGTGCTTGCTTTTCTTAGCACCACACAGATCCCTGAGGCTTCTGCCAAGAATCTGGGGTCCTGTTTAACTGTAATGTGTGTTCTCAGTTGAGGTTAGCTTACCGTACGTCTTATGTAATTATAAGCCAAATGTTTTTATTTTTTTATTGTTATTTAGGGATGCCCTGGGCCAAGCAGCATGTCCTTGTGAAAATTTAGCAGCTACAAAAGCAATGACTAAAATGACTGCTTTGCATAACGCCAGCAGTCAAAAGCCTTAAGAAGCTAAATAATACAAAACATTAGTGGCTGCCCTTTTTCATGCGTCTCAGCTACTTTAGCAGATATAATATTATTAGCTTCTTCAGTTCACACTAAATTAGATATGCAATCAAGTAGGGGTAAGAGACAGATTTACAGAAGATGAAAATAGCCTGTAAAAGCTTATTCACAACAGCAATTAGCAATTGCTGCAACCTGAGGCAGGCAAAGTGCCTTCTAAACAGAAAGAACTGCAGTTCTAGAACTGAATTTGGAGCAGGTGGTTGGTGGCAATGTCTGGAACAGCTCACAGCTGAATGACTGGAAAGGACTTTTCCTGATAGTTCAAGTGGTGGGAATCTGTGTTCCATAAAGGATGTATAACTGGCAGATTTTAGAAACATTTGAGTGCAAGCTGCTTCAGCATGGCAAGGCCTTCTCTACGCCATAGTTCCAGCTGGCCGCAAACCATTTAAATCAGATATGTGACTGCCTGCTCTGGCAATAGCATCTTGTTTTTGTCTTTCCCCTTGGTTTGGCAGACATCTCCGATTCTGTTTTGTTGAAGCTTTGGGTTTGCTAACTCAGTTCCAACTGGTTAAACTTGTGCCATCAGGTTTCTTGAGACTGATAAGAATAATGTTAGGTCTACAGAAGTTTGAATTAGAGGATGGTGATGAGAATCTTTCTGAACTCCAAGTTTTGTTCGGAAATCTTGGGCTGTCTTAGGGGTTATCTTTGAATAAATCTTAAAGATTCCGAAAACATGGCATCCTTTCCCCATAGACCAATTAAGTAAAGAAAATAGAAATAACTCTGGCAAGTTAATTTTGAACCAGGAATGTTTTCTTTCCCATTATAGTTATTCCATTATTTTATTATGTTTTTTTTTTTTGCATTATAATTATTAAATCTCTCCCTGACATGAAAAATTGAGGGCTAGATTCTTACTTGACGTAAAAAGCTCAGAAGCTAAGAGGCTGAAGTCAGGGAGACCACAGTGACTTACAATAAATACTGAGGTGTGTTTGCCTCTTAAAATTATTTGTGACAGGTCATGTGGACACATTGTCTTCTCTCAGTGCTATTTAAAACAAAAATGGTAAGTCATTACATTATACTTTCTGTTTTGCCTCCTGTTATTTTGAAGACAAATTGGAGGGGCAGTAGATTGATGTGATAAATCAGTCCATTTACATTTGGCAGAATAAAATTAGCACTGCCTTCACTTCATAATGGGGCATGGCTACAACTATGGAACTGATTTCAGAGTAAAGCTGATCCATTACAATTTTGTTAATATTGAGTTTTAAAGAAAATGATGAATTGCTGATCAATGCAGTTAAAGAAGCAACTAAGAAAAAAAACACACCATTATTCACTTTTTAAATTTTGTCTTAGTCTTTCACATTAAGATGTTTCTTTAAATAATGTTACAATTACACTTTAGACACTTCTGTAATTCAAGAGATATTGTTTGATGAAGAAAACCTGAAGTGTTTCACTCATTTACAGTCATTGTAAATGTCAGCCATTTTTGATGCACTGTGCATTTGCTTTGAAAAGATGAACCAACAGTGTTGGGGTGTTCCATATAAAAAAATAAATCTATGCAAGGAAGGAAATCTTCAGTTTTCAGAATTCCTTCAGTGCACAGAGCATGTGTACATTCTGAATGTATATATTTTTATTATTATTTTCCTAATAGAATATACTTCTTATTCTATCTTATCCACAGAGCTTAGGTTTATGAATTTATTGTAAAACGAAATTTTAGCCAGGAATTTTGCTCTTTTTCCTACTTCCAACCTCTTTCTCTTCTGGTAGAGAAATGTCTCTGATGACAGAAGTAGAGAAAAACATTAAATTGGATTCACCCTGCCCATAGGCTGGGATGACTGAGAGGTCTCTTGTCCCGTGTATAACTTACTGAACATCCTTCTCACAAATCTGCACTATCTAGAAGAGAAATGGCAATTTAATAATGCAGTGATGATTCATTTTGGTGACCAGTGTTCTTTTGTAGCAAAAGAGAACAGAGGTCACCTCTATTAGGATTTTCAACTGTAAGTAAGTATCTGTAAAACACTGCTTTCCACGCAACTTTATTTCAGTTGTTGTTTTCATAATTCTCATAATAAACATTAAAAAAAAAAACAAACGAACAGATATTGCAGCTTGCCAAATTTACAGTGAATTGAAATGAAATCAATTTCTAAATCAATCTAAATTTAGGAGAACTTTGAGAAGTGCACATAATCTTTCTTTTCACCTAGAAAATTCTCTTTAATATGGATAGGATAATAATTATTAATCATGTCTCCAATGAATCCACAGAATGAAACACTTCTCTAAAGTGAACAATGTGTTCAGTCTCTTGTAAGAAATGAGGAATAGGACTAAACAAGCTTTTAGTTCATGCTGTGCGGTTTCATTAATGTAAGTGGGAGTCTCAGAGATGTTCACTGACAACTGTTGGAGTGTGCTCTTGGGAAATACTGGCACTCCTCAGAGAAGAGATGTGAAAACCCTCTGCTTGAGCAATTTCCCACAAGCACTGGGTTATTCCACAAGCATTCTTCTGAAATGAGTTGAGGCATTCAACACATGTGAAAGTAGACATGCCGCCATCCTTTGTCAAGTGTTCTTGAACTTAATCCAGCAAGCAGGCTTACCAAAATAAGGTACTGCTCAGCAGGAGTAGAGATGACAAGATTTGGCTTCAGTATCACAGAAATATTTTTGTCGTTCTGATCTGCAGTGACATGGGAAAAAGTCCATTGCTGCTAAGGAGCACGGCCATTTCACTGTGAAGAACCTTGGCATTTAACCAGTTTGATGTGTTTTCAACCATTTTCTGCAGATATATTTTTCCCTGTCATTTTGCAATAGTTTTTTTCCTCTTTGAACATTTGTCAGTGCAATGCTTGGGAAGGCAGGTTGGACTTGCTGGTTTGCTTTTCTTTGACTTTTTCCAGCAGTTGTAGTCTGCACACTGAGGTCACACAGGTCTCTACCATCGCATCACGGAGGAACTGGCTGACGTGCTCTGAGTAAAGCATATGATAATTTCACCTCTGCTATGCAACGTGAGTGGGAGCCCTGCTGAGGCAGGAGGGTTTGACTGACCTTTATTCCTTCGGGCTGCAGGGTCAGATCCACAGGATTCACCTCTTCTATTTTTGGACTTTTTTTATTGGTTCTACACTCGAAGTGGGAGAGGATGCAGAAAATGTGAATTATTGAGAGGATGATATTCTGGGTTTGCGATGTTTTCTGTGGAACTGAAAGCTATTTTAGGAATACTTAAAAAGTAATGATATTGTATATGGCAAATGGGCCATTCTCTTTTGTTGAATGTGTTGACTGAAGTCCTGTTAGGTGTGGATGAGACAGGCTAAGGCTTGTAGATAGAGACATGTATTATTCCAGTAATAATATATGTAATATGTAATAATTCTTTCGATTGCTAAGCATTTTTCACGTTATTAGAGATGTTCGATGTTACTGAACTGCAGTGACTTATAATAAGAATTTTGTAAACACTGTCAAGTGAGAATATATGTTATACCATGCGGTGTTTTCAAGTAGTGTTTCAGGTGAGTCTCTAAAGTAACATCCTATTGTTCAGAAAGTCATCAAAATCAGGGCCTTCATGGTCATTATCAGCAAATTATTTGCATTTCTTTTGCATTTTCTGCAAAATCAGGGAAAGGAAGAAAAGGCAGGGAGATGAAAGAAAAAAAGAGCTGTTTGGCAAAGGTTCTAAAACAAAGATGCAAGTGTATTTATGGTTATAATTTTTCACAGATCAGTAGGTGCTCTAACACCGTGCTGTTGATCACAACATAAATCACACTTTAATTTTAACCTTTGCAATTCATCAATAGTTTCCATATCAAAAATAATTCAGCACTGACACTATTGGTTTACAGGTAAGTGGAACAAGAATGGAGGAGACTTAGTAATAGATTAGTTGGCCTGTCAACAGAGACAGAAAGATTCATGTTGTCTTCTCTATGTTTCTATCACATGCACAGAGCTATAAATAATAGTAACAGCTAATCAGATGCAGGAAAGATATATGGTCTTACTGAAAACCAGTTTTTTGTACTATCTGAGCTTTAAAAATTTAGCCAGTAAAAGCGAGTCCATTTTCAAAGAAGAGAATTTTGCTACGTTTTTTTTGGTGTACCCTTATCTATTTAAAGTACTTTCTATTAAGCCTTCCTTTCTTTGTTCATGGTGTAGTAGTTCTGTTTTTAATACGTCTTTATGCAACTCTAGAGCAGTTTTTTTTACGATAAAAATATGTTATTCAGCCAAACAAGGTGTTTTGAGGTATTTCTTTTCCACTGAGCATAGCAGTAGTATGGTAGTTTTATTTTTCTGCTGCATATGAAAATGCATGATTGTTTTCCCAGCTGTTGTGTTTCTTTATCTAAACATGTTCGCTCCGATGCTGGAATTCAGAACTACTTTAACCTATGTCTATTTCAATTTTTAAGCAGTCCCGGAATTGTGCTCTCCATTCTGAACCCCAACAACTCAATGGGATGAACAGGCAACTAAATCTACACTGTGGTGGTGTTAATGATGGAGCAGGTTCTTGCAAAAGCTGATGGATCTCTGCCCTTGTGGGTTCTCAAAGTGTTAGTGGATGTGACCATGAATAACCTGTTTGAGTGAGAGTGTAGAGCAGATGATGGCTAGAAGTTCTGAATCATTCTATGATTCTATACTGAGACCTATAACTCTTGGTGCTTCAGATCATCTCCTACCTTTTTTCCTCTTCTTTTATCCTAAACCTGGCTAAGATTCAGTTAGATCACATCTATCAGAGGCACAAATGTCCTTGAGTGATTTGCTTGAGATGAAAAGCCCTAACTAGGCTTTTATGAGTTTTATTATTCCTTGTGCTTACTCATTCTGTTGACTGAATACTTTCCATCACTACCATCACTATCCATAGTCGAATTGCTATATGAAACTCTTAAATCAATGTTGATAATAATATTAATTTCCCATATACTAACTTTATAACTAGAATATTGGCATGTACATTCTATTAAGATTGCAGTTTGTGGAGCCGTGTCAATACGCTGGAATGAAAAGCACTGTGACAAATCGCTTCTATGTTGATAAATCTGTGAGCAACTCTGCTTCTGTCTTCTATCTCCTCCCAGTCTTTATAATGGTTACTAAGTAAATGCTAAAATTGCTTAGTAGCACAATGACACGCATCCTTTGAAAGAGTAAAGGTATTTAAGACAAACAGGCACGATTGGAAATGGGATCAAGGGATACTTGGCTGCATTTATGAGATTCCAGGATGTTAGCACTATGACATGGATGTGAGGTAGAATTTTCCTCCAACCAAAGTGATGCGTTCACCCAAAACACTTTTCCCTTCTCATGTTTCATATTGATTATGGGTTACCTCCATGGAAAGTCTGATGAAGGATTTCCTTATAAGAGTGTCCCAACCTTTATGATGATAAATGGTTTTGTTTTGCTTTGCTTTGTTTTATACTTAGTTTGCTGTAAGCATCACAAAAAATAAAATAAAATCAAGGAATACAAAATGTGCAGCAGTGGTGGACAGAATGATGCTTCAGCCATAGTATTCTCCCATATACTCAATATACCCTACAACTACCTGCTGACATCTGAAGGAGAGGTGAAATTATGTGCACAGATCACAATCTTTGTGAAAAAGAAATGGCAAATAGGACAGAGTGCTTGGGCATGTAGAGGTTGCTGATTCTTTGTCTTTATAGCCAACAAATCTAACTGAAGAGGATTTTCAGAAAGGTCCTGAACTTTTGTTTTTTAACTTCCAGTCCTCTTTACACAAATTCCTGCCTTCTTGAAACCTGGTCAAAATCATTAGTAGAGAAAGGAGGAGTGTGTTTTATTATTGTTTTGGAGTAACACTGCATATTCACCTCTCCACACAGTAAGTGTACATCACTTTTCTACAACATGTTTTAGAAAAAAAAACAGGCATTAGAGAGTAAGAGAAAATGTAATGTTGCAACAAGGTTAGTCTCAAGCTAGCTGATTATATTAGAGGAGGACCTTAGTTTAGGCTCAGAAAAGTGGTGAGGTTTGTATATGAGAGCTGGACCACAGAAATCTGAGTTCACAGTTTCCTGCAGTATTTTATATGGGTGGCATAGATTGTACGAAATCAAGGACAGTCTAAGCCATATCACATACCTAGGTATCACAGTGCCTAACATGATAGATCTTGGCTAGGATCTACAGGTACAGTGCAAGTAATGGTACAGCTCAGTACCAGAACTCCTACCTTACAGTACTCTTTTATGTAAAAGGAGGCCAAAAACAATCCTGTAGCACATTTTGGGTGTTGATGGATTACCGTAGGTATTGCAGTGCAAGAAATCTGCAGAGCTGGAACAGCTGTCTGTTCTAAAGTGTGTTGGGTTTTCTGTTGATTTTGTTTGTTTGTTTTTCAAATCTTCACTAAAAAAAAAAAACAGGGAAAAATGCTGATTCTTCTGGAATGACTCCAGTGCTTGCCACTTCACATTGTTCAGTAGCAAGATTACCAACTCCTACAGTTCTTGCCTTTAAAAAAGTCGCTGAAATCATCTCCGCTCCAAAAGACCAGACCATAAATACCAGTGCTTTAGATAAAGTCAGTGTATCATTTCCTGTCATGTCCTGTAGCATTTGCAGGTTTGCCTGGAAACAGTCTAGATGCCAATTTCACACTCACAGCGCTAAAGCAGGAGTGTAGATTTTGTCAAGGCACTGGAAAGAAGGAAGAAGTTGCTGAAAATACAAGATGGTTTTTATTGGTCTTGTCTTGGTTCTATTATTTCTCTTCAACTTGTAGTTTTTTAACTGTTTCTCTTTGTTCATTGAGTCACTATTGCTATCTGAATAGGTTATATTTTCTTCTTGAGATCCATAAAGAGCGCAGCATTAACTTTTTTTCTTTCCTAGCCATGGGTGAGTTTTACCATTTACTGCTTTGTCATGGTGCTACTCTCCATAGGCACCACTCTAAAGGAGGCTCAATCTTGCCTATAAGTTGGGTGACTCTTCTGCACCTCTGATGGTTCACCTACTAACAGTTCTATCCAGGAGCCCACAGGCTATAAGCCACATCTGGTCCCACTGAAGGGAGGTAACTGGTGTAATTAAGGCAAACCAATCATACATCTGGTTACTTTATGATGACTAACGATACTCCCACATGATCTCCTAGCAGTTTGGCAAGCAGCAGTAAGAATGGGAGCAAACTATTGTACGTGGAGGATCTCTGGCACACATTGAGATTCAGCAAAATGGGGCTCTTTTGGAGGAAAGTGAGGGAGCACTGCAGCCCCTGGGCCTGTGTGCCAGCTGTTATCAGCAAGGAGATCACTCTGAACACCAAATGGTATATCCTAAACCATGACAGCAGATATTAGCCTACGATAAAGGAAAGCATAGAGGCACCATTCTTTAGCATATTTTGTTGCTGATTGTTATAGAAAGAATATTGTGTTAATGCAGTGGGAAAATCTGCTTCCATGTTCCCAAGTGTGTTATCTGCCATCACTGCCCTTGCTTGTAAAACATTAAATCACTTGTGAAAGGTGGGAAGTTGATAAGAGGTGTTTTAGTCTCCTCTTCATTTCTTGAAGCACAAGCAGCATGATTTGCAAGGGTGAATAAAAGCAGGAAATGAGCTTTTCTTTTGCTCAAGCTGTTTGCTACATCTATCACTCCCTGAAAGGAAACTTCAGTAGAGTCAGTGAAGGTTCAGACCCTCACACATTCAAATAAATCACAGGCCATGTGTACATCAGTGTGCCTCTTAGAAATTAGCTTCTAACTTGTGCCAGCTCTGGCGGTTTTAATGACTTCACACTGGAAATCACCCCAAAGTCCATTGGCAGCAGCAATGCAGGGTGGTCCCCAGCAATGTGCCAGCAGGACTGATGCTTCTACAAAGCTCTGCAGCAGCAGTGGAACTTATGTCTTATTTCAGGAGAAGGTGGCTCTTTAGCAGTTCTTTTATCATCAGCTGCTGTCATAGCAGGGAGCCCTTTTCAGGCTCTTTAAAGGTAGTAAGACTTTCTCTGCCTCTCTCTGTCTGCAGCCACCTTCAGCGTTCTGTCTTCCCAGGTCCTTCCATGCTAGGCAATCACTGCCATTAAGACAAAGTACTCTTCCCGTGGAGAGCAGCTTGGAAAAAGGAAAAGAAAAAAAAAAAAAAAGAGAGAGAAAAGAAAAAGAAATGAAGAAAAGAACAGAATATTCCTTTGCAAAGGGCAGCTGTCTTTTACAAAGGATAAAAAATGTTGCCAGGTGAGCTTAGCAACGCTATTAATCAATCTGGGAAGACATCTTTCTTCTTTCCCTTTGTGGAAAGAATCTTTAGAAGGAAACAAGCAAGGCAGAGGAAGAAATACAAATGTCTGCAACCAGGGAGTTACTTCTTGTTAAGTCAGTCCTCCTGATTTCAGTGGAAATTTTTAGAACAAAGTTATGCTTTCTATTTACGTTCATACCAAAACGTAGGCTTTGAGTGCTTTTGGGTTTGGTTGTTTAACAAAAGTCTCCTATTTTTTCGAGGGGTTCCAATTAGCATCAGGATAACAGTAATCACATTTAAGTGTCTGTTTGCTTCTGACCAGATCCTCCATTGAACAGCATCTTCACCATCAAAAGCTTCTAAAAATGGCTGTTTTCAATGAAAAATTGGGTATCATGTCCAACAGTCTACTCTTCACAATGACCTACCTAGCTTTTGAGAGCTGTGAAGAAGTGCATATTGCTACATCAAAGTATTTTACAAACTCTGTAAATAAAGAGCTAACATTTTATTGATTATTTTAGGTACGTGCTCAGATTGAGTTGCTCACCTGTATTCCCAAGGCAAAAACTGCTTTTCTTCTCCTGTGCGTTCATTGTTTTGTCCTATGCAAGTGTCCTCAGAAGGGATATCACTGTGATGCTTTTCAGCGTGAACAGAAAATGCTCTCACCTACATGGATGAGATTTTCCAATTTCTCTGTGCAATGTTAATGATCACTCCCACTGCTGGCAGGGAGCAATGGAGGGAAAAAGAGTCTTTCTACACCTGTAAAACAGAAATGTAAACATTCAAAGAAAGAAAGAAGCATTTGTGCACAGAACAGATTGTTAATTTCTGCTAGAGCCATTACTGAGATGTCCCTGTGATGCCACTAAAACAAATTAAAAATGTTATGCTTTCTATTTTATTTTCACGTTGTTTAAAAACGTTACCAATATCCTTAAGGACTCTATTCCTGTGCTGTAGTTTCTGTGACTGTGTCACACTTGGAAGTGAGGCTGATGGTCAATAACTCTGTGGGAAGGGACTCATTAACAACATTGTCATCGGGAGTGATGATTAATAAATGCAATATCTGAATGCATTTATTTCTGTCTTCGCCACTTGTGGTGCTTATCAGTGTTATAGTGGTTCCTGAAACTGTTTTCCTGTATTGTGTAGATGGGTAATGAGGGAATCATAGATTCTTTTTAAGCGATATAAGAGGGAATACAGGATCAGACACACAAATTTCCATTGAAACCCATATTTCCCTTTTGGTCTTTTCTCCTTAATAAGGGTGCTGGAGAATGCAAAGAGCCTTGTCTTGTGCTTCCCAAGGAGGCTGTGGATGCCCCATCCCTGGAGGCATTCAAGGCCAGGCTGGATGTGGCTCTGGGCAGCCTGGTCTGCTGGTTGGTGACCCTGCACATAGCGGGGGGGGGTTGAAACTAGATGATCATTGTGTTTCTTTTCAACGCAGGCCATTCCATGATTCCTGTGGCCCTGCTGCCCTAAGACCCTTCTGTGGAGCTGCTCTCTCTGGGCCTAGGTAACCAGAGAGCAAAGATGTTCTAAAAGAAGAGCAAAATCTATAGGGAGTGAATCTGATTTTTAGCCAGATGGCTGCCAGTGGGGACGCAATCCTTGTCTACCCCATCCTTCCTTCTGATCACGTAAATTAACCTCTGAGAAGCTGATCTAAGCAAACAAACAAACAAGTGGGTTTTGAACTGGAAAAGCAAACAGTAATGGCATTGTGCAGGAAGAGGGAGGGTGCTTGGAAAGATCTGGGGAGTTGGGAAGGTTGGATGAAGTCCAGGGGTTTGTGATTGAAGGTGGATAAATTCAAGGCATTCCTCTCAAGGGGCAGAGAAGAAGAATAACAAGCAGAAATAAAATACAGGAGAGCAGGACAGAGAGCAGCAATGCAGAAAGGAATCTGAGAGAGACAGCAGGTAACAAATTGAATATAAGTGAAATGTGAGGCTATTAGGGGAAAATGCCACAGCTATTTTGGAGTGTGTTCCTCATGAGGAGAGAAAAGCGATAATTCACATTCCCAGAGCCTTTCTGTGATTATAACCAGACTATTGTGTTCACTGGGGGAGAACCACAAGGAATTAATGATGCTGATAAACTGGAGGTGTCCAAGTGAGAGGTACTGGCACACTTTCTCTGTTAACAGGGTCCTTGGAAGTTGCTGTGGTTTACCAGTGATCTATGATGGCCAGAAGAGACTGAAAGGGATGCTGCGATGCCAGGGAGACTTTTGAGAGGGAAGATTCATTTAGCATCCGGACAGGTGTATGATAAAGTCCTTTTACATTGCTGTGCCGTGGCAGTAATTGACTCTTAAATTTGAGAGGTTATAGAACAGCTGTCCTCCTTGCTGATGAAGAAGTATGTGACTGAAAGAATCACCAGAAATTCAAGAAAGAGATGAATATTTGTGCAAGTAGGTGGCATTTTCTTTCCTACCCCCAAATTCACACCTTTTGAAAGGTTATGGCTGTCTCATTCTGTGAAGTAATGAAAACACCTTTGTGTTCTTCAGGAGTTTAAAACAAATATTGCATTTTCAATGTGAATTATATCCTGTTTTGCTCATGCATGTGGAACCTTTCAAGTAAAGGAAGTCGAGGATAATTTCAGGGCTTTACACAGTTCTCTGACGTGTATCACGGATGGTTCAGACAGTAAGACAGATACATTCAGTAGAACCTGCACCATTTCCTGACGCTTCAGATTATTTTTTAGTGTAATTCATATTTTCAAATCTCAAGACTTTAAAAAGATTTTGTGATTAGTTAATGTATGCCAACAAAACGTTAATTGGTGCATAGACCAACAAATGGCAAAGGCAGGTTTAACAGGTACCATATAGTCTCTGGCTTAAATTTCCTTTACACATCATAGAATCATAGAAATCCCTGAGCTGGAAATGACTCAGAGGATCGAGTGCAACTCCCAAAGCTGTAGAAGTACTTGCTATTTAGTTCAGTAAGAAATGCATTAAAAACTTTCTTGCTCTCAGTTATGCAATCAGAAAAGGAATCTCAAATAATTTAAATGATGTTATCATCATTTAAAATTGAATTAGAAAATGGCCAACTTATGTTTTATGTTCTTATGGTTTTTTGTGTTACTTTCCTGTATTTTTGAGACTGACCTCCCTGCTGTTTGCTCTTGAGTCTGTGCCTCTCCTTTCAATAATATGCTTCCAAAACAAAGGAAAAAAATAGTCCTAAGGAAAAATCTTGGTATCAGTACAAAGTGAAGGGCTGTAAATCTTGCGGTCACATTAGAAATGACATGTTAGACAAGCCACAGTCATTTTCTGATTAAGAAATGTAATTTTTTAAAGACATTGTACTGATAAGAACAGTTACTGACTTCACTTTGTTCAGATATCTCAATATATTTCTGGCTTCAGTTTAATAATTATACTGGAAAATGCAATAACATTCTGTTCTGTGATAGATTATACTGTTATGGGTTATAAATTCAATGTTCTCAAGTGGCATTCATTTTTTACATCCCTTTGAAAAGGAAGAAGTTGATGAAGTCTACAATACCCAAGGTGGTTTTTTCAGCTTTCTTAGTTCTTAGTCCTTGAGGCAAAATGCTTTTAGAATTACCTTTGTAGATACTTCCTAGAATCATCTCTCAGATTTGTTTTTGATTTGAATCATACTTCTATTACTATGAAATAAATACATACATTCATATTACACATACAACTCTACACTTCAAACTGTTGCTTGCAGGCTTCAGGAATAGGATAGGGGTTGTCTACAGTTTTACAGATTTTCACTGAAGCTGCATTGTAATATCACATTATTTTTTTTTTTAGTTGAGGGCATAAGTGAGAAAACACTTTTTACCAGAGCAGTTAATTTATCATTCCATAGAGCTATAACAAGATAAATTACTGCAAGAGATTAGGGGGATTTTTGACTATGTATATGTGGGAGAGGGAAGAAAACTTTTTGGTCTTTGCTGTTCCCCTGACCAACACTTCATAGCACTGTTTGCCCATTTGCCCTTGAAGACTCAGTCCAAGATTGCTTTGAATTATTTCCTAGTAATTGTTCCTACTCCAGATGCCCCAGACAGTTCCCAGACGTGCAGCGCAGGGCCTTTGTCCTCAGAAAGGTATAACAGCACTCAGCTGTTCCTGTTGTTGCTGTGAGAAGTAGATAAGGACAGCAATATCCAAGCAGGGGTGCTCAGATCACTCTGTAAAATCTCTGGCAAAAGTAGAATAAGTTTGTCTGAACTGAACGGCTGATTGCTGCCACCACTCTTCAGTGCTTAAAGCAGGCTTGAATAGCTTGACTTTATGCAGTAGAGATCTTTCCACTGGTCTTTCGTTATCTCTTTCTCCACAATTTCCATTGGCTTTGATAGGCATTAAATCAGCCTCTCACTATTCTCCTTTGTATGCTGTTTGTTTAGGATGAAGATGTTGGCTGTTCATGGTGGAACACCACAGCCACTGCCTTCAACACTGTCATTGATTTCTGACCAATAGCTTCTTTCTCATATCTTTCCTTTTAAACACCTAGTGTTAAATAAAAGTAAATGATGCAGAGCCCTGAGCTGTCCCTATTTGAGGAGAAAGTTTTTCAGCCAGAGGGTGGTGAGGCACTGGAACAGGTTGCCCAAGGAGGCTGTGGATGCCCTATCCCTGGAGGCATTCAAGGCCAGGCTGGATGTGGCTCTGGGCAGCCTGGTCTGCTGGTTGGCGACCCTGCACATAGCAGGGGCTTGGAACTAGATGATCACTGAGCTCCTTTTCAACCCAAGCCATTCCATGATTCTATTGGAAGAAATTTCTGGGTAGTGTTTATTCATTGTTCTTCCATTCTGGATAGCACTTTCTTCCAAAAAATAGTTGAAGTTTAAAGATCAGCCAGCTATAATCTTGCCTCAAATCCCATATAGCAGAATCAGGCACAGGCAGTGTACAACAGTAAAATCATAGAACAATCAGGAATAACAATTCCTGTAGGTAATACCATGGCTTTAGATGAGACTTTGCATTAATTGTTCGACGTTTCTGATTGACCACCTGATATCGTACCTCAGTACGTTCAGCCCAAATTTTCCTTTTTAGGAATAGGTGCCAGTACTCACCAAGCAAGCAGGATATCTCATAAAACACACCCTCTTTAAACAGTGCAGAGGGAGAACATTGAAACCAGGATCTATAGTTTCCCAACCATCTACTGGGAGCAGAGAACTGAGAGAAGAATGTAAAACCATTAAAGTGAATGGCTGCTGCACTTAAGGGCCCTGTAAACACGCATACTTTGTAGGTTGTTATGATCTCTGTAGAGACCATTACCACCTGAGAGAAGGCAGTAAGGTTTTTTTTTTACTGGAAATTAGACAGTTTTTAATTTTTAATTTTTTTTTTTTTTTTAGTGGAAATTATACAGAAAGAAAAGTATTTTCCTTCAGCAAAAATATGTTTTTATTTTTCCCAAGATATCAGTAATATTTTTTATATGGGGATTTTTTTTTTTCCTTCTATACTGCATTACAAATTAAATGTAGTTCTTATAGGAACATTTTTCTCAGCAAGTTAGAGTTACTGGTTTGCTAGAGAAGTTAATCTTTTTTTTTTTTTTTTCCCCTCTATGCTAGTTCTTTTCATTCTGTACTACTTTCAGAGCTAATGAACTTGAATTTGAGCACAGTAACACAGATCATTTACAATTTTAACTCATAACATTTATGACATGATTAATTGAAGAAAAAAAATAGCTCAGCAGCACTACCCTTACCCTGCACTACAGCGTTTGGGAGCATTGAATGTAATCCCTATGAAATTGCTGAGGTCTCCTGCAGCTATTTTGCAGCTGTCCTGATGATGTTGGGTAAATGTGTATGTCTTGAAAATGTTTTATAACAAATTGCATTGTAATTTTGAAAGCATTGCCTGTCACTATCACAGTCTGTAATGCTGTGCTTCTCTGAAGACTCCTAGTCAGTATTCCGAATTGTCACACCACCTTCTAACATGGCATTACTGATGGCATCATCACATCATAGCGTAATGAGGTACCATTCTCATCAAGTTATGGTCTCACGTACCTGCATCTCTGAGAGATGATGAGGGCCTTTAAAGGTTCTGGCTGTTTGTGACCTTGGGAGAGCTGCCTTATGCTTCTGCATATTCAAATTCCTGCAGAGACTCCAAAACCTTTCAGAGAGCAGTGCGAACAACTGCTTACACAGACTGCTGCAACAGAGGAGGCAGAGCTGAAAGGGAGGTATTATCTTCTCAGGTTCAATCACAGCAGGTGTCACCTGTAGGAAAACTCTTCAAAAATAACATTGCATAATGAAGTGATGGGGCAGGAGGGAGGAGAAGGCTCCCACAATTCCACCCAGTGAGAACAATCAGCTCATCTTGGCGGTAAGTGGATTTTGGATACGAGCCTAATTGTAAACCAGGGACAGCCATAGCGCACTGTGGGGATCGTCTCTTTCCTCAGTACATGCGAGATGTATCTGCATCTGCATCACATCATTTCCCTGTGCTCTTCTGTACTGAATCTTGCAACCTTGCCCTACACTTGGACCCAGAGGGTACTATGCTGTTCCAGATGCAGGGAGTACTGCTTCTGATTTCTGGAAAACTGCTTCTGGTTTCACAGAATCATAGAATCACCATGGTTGGAAGAGACCTCCAAGATCACCCAGTCCAACCTCCCACATACTACCAATATTTCCCCACTCTACCATGTCCCTCAGGACAACATCTGAATGGTTCTTGAACACCTTCATGGGCGACGTTTCCACCACCTGCCTGGGAGGCCTGTTCTAATATTTCACCACTCTTTTGGAGAAGAGCTTCTTTCTAAAGTCCAACCTGAACATATTGGCATGGTGTCTCAACACCATGGCTGAATTAGAAATCTGAAAGTTGAAGATGTTTTTTAAGAGGGAAGTATGTATCATGAAAATGTAAAATAACTGTAAGATTAGCATTTTCTTTTAACCTTTTCTCATTCCTCTTCAAAAATTTGGAAAAGCTGATGGTGCTTACCCATTTTTTTTCAGTTCTGAGGTGCCTTTCAGAAAATGCAAATATATTTAAAATATACATATGCCTCTGAATAGACCTCAGACACAAAGCATACTCCCATCCTTTTTACAAGCCTTTCCTTGTATCAAATAAAATTCAGCCCCAGGCAGACACTAAAATATGTGTGAGGCATTGGACCTGTCGTGTCCAATTTGTGCTACAATTGAGAGACAAAAGCTACCTGGGCAGAGCACCCATTAGGCCAGGTTGTAGATGGGTTCTGCTGGAAGCAGGCTTTAACAGAGCACAAGATTCAACATGAAGTATTGTTCCCACATCTCTTTAACCTGAATTTTTACTCCACGTAATCGACATAAAACCCACATATCTATTTCTCTTCTGTGGCTTGACAGACAGGCTAACATTAAGGTAGCATTGTTATTTATACTATGAGATGAGCTAGACATTACCAGTCATTGGAAAGCAAGGTAGCCTGGAAAATAAAAAGGTAACATTATGGAAACTGCAAGCACAATGTATTATGGTATCTGTTAAAAAGAAAATGTGGGGAATGACTGAAATTGTACTTAGTATGTGTTATCAAGAAACAAACCTCATGCGCTTTGAGTATTGCTTGCACAGAATAGGTGGTAAAATGAAATACGAAGAACCGTAGACCCACCAGCCTCCTGTCTAAGGCTTTGCTTTCATCAAAGTAAAAAGCACAATGTATTAATGATGTTTAGTCGACCAAAGGAACTGGTGGGCTTTTGTTCAGGTTCTCCTGTCACTTTTATGTGATCACTGAAATACTGTTTTCAGAAGTTCGAAAGAGACATATCTTGGCAAGCCTTGGAAATAGCTTTTCTGCTAAGCTGTGCAGTGATTTATATGAATTAGTAGCACTTTGGCTTCACTGTGAAATTAAATGCTCCTGGTCCCTAGATATCGAGGTGACTTTTATTCTTAATTTTCTTCTGATAGGGGTAGTGAGTACATTTAAAAGTGGAACAGTCATTGGAATTTTTCACAGAAATTGCAGTTACAGATTTTTCTTTACTTCAGTTCCTGTTCTTTTAGAGCTTTTTTTTTTTTTTTTTTTTTTTTGTCAGTGTATCCTAATAAATGCTGACTACTTCTTCACCAATCAAGCAGTATGTCTGCTTTCAGATGAATTATGCCATGCTTACTTAAGCAAATGAGTGGAAAATGACCGTCTGCAGTCCTGTTTCTCCACACGATTATTCCAAGAATCTGGTAAGAAGAGAACTTGCAACAGACACCTCTGTAATAATAACCTAGAGTAAGATTTATCTAGTCATGTATGGATATATTTTTAAATAATATAATTTGCTTCACTGTGCTGTATTGCAGAGATGTAGTGACTTGCTGCAAGGTTTTGTTCAGGGTTGACTTAGAAGCTGTACTGCTTCAGGAGTGTGAAAGCTGAGTGTTGTGCTGATGGGAGATACATCAGGGTGTTTTAACATCAGTTCATCTCTGACTATCACTCATTGGCATATTCACAGCTTTTGTGACTTTACAAGAAAACCACAAAGTGCACTCCACTTATTGTGTCTATTTGGCACAGACTTAATCTGAGACAAAGCAATTGGAAAGTGGTGTCCCACTTCAAACATTTCGTGGTGCTATCATTTCACTGTCAGCATCCAGAAGCAAGCTGCAAATCATCATATTGAGCCAAATCCGATGCTTTGCAATATTCCTATTTTCCAAAATCATGTTAAAAGGAGAGGGCAGAAGCACATAAGTCTTTGCAGGCATGCTTCTCTTTCATGGAATGGCAACCATGAGGGTTGAGACCAGAGCTTTCATTTACACCTTGAATAGTGGAAGCAGATTTGGAGCTCATGGATGTTTCTTGCAGGCATTTGTGTGCAATTCTAAGAGCCAGACGATTTTATACCTGTTGCTTATTTTATTTTTAACGATCTTTTTATGTAGATTTAAAAAAAAAGGTAATCTGGAAAAGAATAGCATTAACTGAATCCTAACCAAGATTTTAATCTGAAATCAAAACTAGTAAAATATGATTATAAAATGTGGGGCTTGAAGAAAATGTGTGTCAGTGAGGTTTTGCCATCTGGGTTCAAGGCAGTATCAGCTTTCCTAACACATTTCTGACAAATGTTTATCAAATCTCTGTCACTAAGTACTGCCACTGGGATCTCTGTGCATTACAAAGGAGAGAACACTCCTCCAGTACCTCCTATACATGCTGTGCAGCAAACAGCTGGTATGATTAGCATAGCAACTGCCTCACATCTCCAACAACCTCTTGTTAATTCACAGAGCTGATCTTTGTGAGCTATACAAGATGCTTAGAAATGTGGGATGCATTGTAATGCCCCTAAATATAAACTTCAAAATGCATTCTGTGCCAGTCAGCACTGTCTGCTGAAATAAAGAAGGAAAGTGATGCTGGGTGACTGATGTGACCAGAAGCAAGCTTGGTGATTTCTGCATCTGAAAGCAGAAACTCTCCACTTTTACTCAATGAGTTTAGAGACTATCCCAGATAAGATGATTCAATAATTTTGAAATCAGAGGTCTTGGATGTATGAAGCTCATTGGAGAATATTTTGTGAGCAGAAAACGGTGCCATCTTTATGAAGAAGAATCACTTCTCTGCCCATTTCTTACACCAGCAGGACTGTGTGTGGCATTGATAAGTCACTGTGAAACTTCAGGGGAATAGCCTAAAGATGGATTAAAGCTCCTCATAAAGAGTGCGTCACCTTCTGTACTGTACCTTGGAATGCAGCTAGAAATGTTCTCTTTGAAAGCTCCTGAAAATGGCAGGTTTCAAATAATCTGTAATTAGCTAAAATGTCATGGGCTGGCAAATGTTTTTTCTACAGTTCTTGAAGTAAAGGGCAGACATCTCCACCCAACATGAATAAACAGATTTGCTCGAGAAAGGAATTCTGTCTACGATTCTGTGATCTTCAAGATAGGCTTCAGCTACTGTATTCTCTTATGAAAAGGTTTTGTTTTTTTCTACATTTAACAATATCCTCAGCTTTGAGAGAACGTCTTTTTATTTTGTTTTTTTTTTTTTTTTTCAATAGAAATGAGTGAGTGTAATAGCTGCAATGCATTAGCAAATACAAACATTTTTCCCACTGACATTACTGAGCACTCAAATGTTGTGACTCACTTGTTCTGTAAACACAACAGAAATGCACCGCTTTACAGAGAAGTTAGAAAAGCGTGGCTTAATTTCTAGTAGAGCAAGGGACAGTTATAGAATGTGTTCTGTTGTTGTTTGGTTGGTTGTTTAACTCCATGGATACAAATATTAGAAATAGGACTAGAGGGAATGGCCTCAAGTTGCATCAGGAGAGATTCAGGTTGGATATTAAGAAAAATATCTTCTCTGAAAGAGTGATCAGGCACTGGAATAGGCTGCCCAAGAAGTGGTGGAGTCACCGCCCCTGAAGCTGTTCCAGGACTATGGAGATGTGGCAGTGAGGGATATGGTTTAGTGGGGAAATATTGGTGGTAGGTGGGTGGTTGGACTGGATGATAGTGGAGGTCTTTTCCAACCTTGGTGATTCTATGATTTTTCTGAACCTCTTACATTATATGAAAAACCACTAACTCATTGTGTTCACCAAGGAACAACAACAGAAGAAGTAATCCCAACCTGTGGGTACCACACCTGGTTATTGAAATTAGTGGAATCAGGGAATTTTTGAAGTTGGAAAAGGCTTGCAAGATCATCTAGTCCAACCATCCATATGCTCTACTGTCTTGTATGTGTTTATAGTCAAGGTGCCCTGGGAAGTAAGCGATAACTTTTCCACCTAATAGCACAGTGAAATCTCTTGCCCTAAGCTCACAGATTATTAGAATTCCATGAATCTAAATTCACAGGTATTAAATGCTCATTTTCCTTTTGCACACTCCTGAAATGATGCAAAACCTGGAGAAATCTGAATGTTCCTAGTGACTTTGAAATCAGGTCTTCATGGTTTGTGTGAGTTCATGAGATTGCTGGTAAGAATTTGAAGCAAGATTCCTCATGTTGTATGTTACAGAAAATATATCTTTATGCCCATCTGTCAACAGCTTTCCAAGGAAATACACTGCTGGAAGATCAGCCGAGTCCTTCATCTCAAAAAGGCACATTTCTCCCACCTTAGCGGTGAGTAACATTCATTATTCTGAACATTTTTAGACAGACTGAAGGATCAAAGCATAAATTTGCATAAGTACTCATTTATGCTTTCCATTCTGTTCATAGTTTTCTTAGATAAATTTTTGGCTTGCATGCATAGCTATGAAAATTAAAGCCAAGGTGGATGTGTGGTTTGAATTCAAATAGGATGGAGTTTGTTTTATGCACCACGTGACCATTAGTATAGGAATATTTGCAAAACACCAGCAAAAGCATTCTTTCTGCAATCCTGCAAGATCTGGTTTTTTTCTGTGTTTTTTTTATTTTTTTTTTTTCCAATTTATAACCATTGTTTGTTTGTTTTTAATGATTGAGAGGTGCTGTTTTTCATCTATCTGAAACCCAGTGGGAACTTCTGATACTGCAGAAGCCTCAAACATCCATCAGTGCCATAGATGCACTACTAACTTGGAGGCTATACCACTATCTAGTGAACCACTGCTAATATTTTACCCAGGCTTTGGTAGCTCTGGGAGGTTTCATTGCAGAAATTGTTCTTTTTGTGAGGTACATTGAGATCACAGCACTGGGTAACATAAATAACTGTATGTCAGGTAAACACCCAGCATTGCCCTGACTCATGACTACTTGGACACTGAGGAAGCGTACAATTTATACAGTTTATAACAATATATCTTCTCTGTTTCTGCAAACAAATATGTATTAAACTCACATTCTGTATTTGCTCAATTTGCTGAATTTCAGACTAGAGTAAGGAATCTGTTATAAAACACCTGAAATAGCTGTCTGGTAAATAGCATAATTTGTTGCATTGCAGATAGAGGAAAGGGAGGTTTACAGTGGAGAGCTATATCAATAAGTGCTTTGGTTTCAATCACAAGTGTATCACTTCTTTTTTTATTATTTCTTCACATAAGGTGATAATGAAGAATGATGACCTCATGTCTAGACCTGAGCTTTTAACTTTGTTGCAGCTCTGGGGGCTTTAATGTTTTTCAAAAAGCAATCAATCAAGTGCCAAAAACTGTCTGGCTAATTACCTCTGAGACTTTCTAAAACTCTCCATTCTTCCCTCATAGAAATGTAGTATTTATAAATTGCTTTGTTGAAGCGCAAACGAGGTTATGGCCTATTCCCCTCTCCCCACCTTTCTTTGCTTCTGCTTTACGCTTGTGGAAGTGCTGATATTGTGAATCTAAACGTTTGATAGTGTTTCTTTCTAACTGAGATAGCAATCCCTTCTTTCTTCCTGTACATTTCTGAGGAAAAAAAAAAAAAAGTTTTGGCAGTCTCATGCCATAACTGTTTCAAGACTATTTAATTTCTGAGTATCTCAGGAAAGGAACCAATGGAAGAGTAACTAATGAACTCCCAATCCTCATCCAAAGGCCTTGTTTCTGTGAAGGTTTTGGGAGTTGAATAGCAGCAATGATTTGAATAAATTTGAATTAACTACTAATCTGGAAGTCAGTAGTATTTCTAAGACAATGTAGAAGCAAAATAATAAAAAAAATAGTCTTGAAGGGACTTCTGGAGAGTGTACTGCTCAACTTGCTGCTTCAAGTGAGGGGAACTTCAGTGCTACATGAAGGAACTTGGATTTGTTTCAGCTGAGATTCAAAAATTTCCGGAGAAAGATGTTCTACCAGTTCTTTGGGCAGCTTGCTATGGCAATGACTGTCACATTGAAGAGATTTTCCCTTCTGTCCCTTTCTACCTGCTCAATAGCCATTTATAATTCGGCAGGTGTTGAACTTTCTAGCCTAAGATCTCCGATGTCCATCTGTTTGTTTTCATTTTTTTCTTCTTCCTTTTACCTTCAAGCACTTCTGTATCCAAGAGATGAAATATTTGTCAAAGCATGTTTTCATAGAAATGAAAGAAAATTGTAATAAAAATCAGCTCTAGGATTAAACTCCATTTACTGCCTGGGTTAAACTGCACTGAGCTCATTTTGGGAGCTCGTAGTTTTTCTGTAAATGACTGTTTTTTAGGGGAACAGACAGAACTTATCTGTCACGAGTGGGAAGTTCAGTGGGCAGAAGGGAAGGTGATGATCCTCATGAAAAGGTGATTCTGGCTGACATACTTGAGTCCCAAACTATTAACTCATTAGGATTACGTTACTTTCTTCTGTTCCACACTTAGTAAGAGGCTGTGTATGCAGAATACATATTTACATATGTACATTTAGAGAGTTAGGGCATGTATTTACTAAATCACTAGTGTAAGTGCTCTCTACAGCCATGTGACACAAGTACATGTAAGGTAATTATATGCACACTATAAACTGTTTACATACTAGAAAGACTTTATATAAAGGGGACACAACATAAAATATAATCTCCATAGAAGATTTAATGTGACATCTGAGAGCATTTTGGGAGGAAGAGTGCTTTACTTAAAGAGCCATTATTCCAAAGCTATTGGACTTTTGATGCTCTTGGAATCAGAAGGACACTTTGAAATGTCTGGATGTCTTATATAAATTCTCTAGCAAGAAATACTTACATTTTTTTCATACAGAGACTGTCTTCTTTATCCTGTTTATGAGTTTTAAATATGCTGCCATTTGTCAAACTGCTGTACAACTGTACCTACTTTTTTTTTTAAAGCACAAGCTTATTTTCTCTGCTAGACTCTTCAAGGTGAATTTTTCTATACTTTTGCAAAGATTAAACATTAAGAGAGTTTTAGGATACTTTAGATTTGAAAGACGCTAGAAGCCACCTTGTCCAAGTGCTTCCTTCAAATAAATATTGTAAATGTTTTCTTCTAAATCTAAATAACTGTGGGAAAATTCAAATATTTCTAATTTTTTTTTTTTTGTTTTCCCAACATTGCTTGACATGAATATTTCTGAAATTTTAACAGTGAGCAGTAAGAAATAATGCTCTGATATTTATTTTGTGGTAATGCATTTAATTAGACATAGTACTTTTACCACAGTGAAACAAAACAATGGAAATTTGAAGTGTGTCAATGCTTTGAATGCAATAAAGTAAGCACACAGTATGTAATCATGTGAGCTAGGGATTTTTTTCTGGATAAACTGAAGTATAACTCCAATATTCTTAGAGCATCAACAAAATCAGGAAATGATTGCAACTGGCATTTATAATAAGCACTAGTTATGGTTGATGTATGAGATAATTATAATGCTTTGCAGGAAAATCTAATAAATCCCAGAACAGTTACTCTGTAAAATCTATTTTTATGGAAATTAGGGTATGAATATTGCATCTATTACAGCGAGAGGAGTATATAGGCAATTCTGACAGCCTCAATCAAAAGTGGTGTCCACTCTTGAGAGGTAATTGTTTCTGAAGTTTTGCACACGCAAAATAACAGGTGTTCCATTTTCTGAAATGAATGCTTTAATATTAAAATATGAAAATCTTTGTAATTTGCACAGTTTGAGGCGTGCAGAAGAGACGTGCACCTGTTTTGACACAGAGGTTAAAAGACCGAATAAATTCTGGTAGATAAGGTTTAATGTTTTGGCCATCAGTACTGTACCAAGACCTCTAACTTGAGTTAAACTTCTGGCATTTGTAGCAACACAAGCTTCATCAAGGCTTTGGATACATATATTAGACATAACTTATATTGAGCTATATCTTAATTTTAATAAAGCACTTAAACTGAACAATATACATCAACATTTTTAGAAAAGGTTAGTAAACTGGAATTACTTCTAATTTATGCAGTCCAAGGGTGGGAAGCTGGTTTTCAGTCTTTCACTTGCAGCTCTTTATTTTTTATAGATTTGAAAAGCAAAAGAGGGAATATCCCCATAGAGCTGACAGATGACAGTGAGAATAACCTGTCATTCCTAATCTTGGTTTTAAAGTGTTTCTTGAATGCTTCAGGTTCTCATTGCCTGGGAATGCTTGTCGAGTGTTCATACTTAAAAGATGATAGAAAGCTATTAATATGACTTTATGCTTGCCTGCATTCCCCAAGGACAAGCTTGCTTTCAGTATTAGATATCTAAGATAGGCATCTATAATCCATTCTGTGTCAACTAGAACTGCATTGGTCATTTGCAAGAGTTGCATCCAGAAGGTAACAGTGCAAATGCCTGATTTTAAGTACTATAGCAAATGGTTCTGGAAAATATCCCAGTTCTTATAAAATAACACAAACATTCTTGAACTTGAACATGAAGTTCCACTGGAAGCAGCACAACTAACAAGGTGTTCACACAGTTCTTTGGGTCAGAGTTGATTTGGAAACTTAGAAACTGCTCATGCGAATTGGATAAGTCTCAGTCTTGAGAACTGTCAATAACGTGCCAGTTTAGCCACCAGTTACTCCAGTTGTAACTTCTGTCAGCAGTGTTAGGACTTTTTAAAGTAGAGTAAAGATGAGTAGAAAGTACCCTTCAAGAACCAACCATGGTGAACGGATCAACTTCTTTTCCAATCTCAATGCTATTATGTTAGTAGGTATGCCACTAGAAGCAAGTTTTGCCCACACTTTCAAATAATTTTTGTTTGATTCCTATTGCAATTTAAGCTAAAATTTGAGCAATTTAAGCTCCAATTGCTCCATAGTTTCAGCTTTTAAAAAATGTTTCACTTCAGCCATCGCACTCTTATTCATACAATTGATTTAGGTATCCTTGTCTCCCTGATATTATAGCATTTTTTATTCTACCAGAACAAAAAAGAGCATCATAAAACATTCTGCATAACTTTAATAAATCTTTGCATAAGATCCTCAGTTTTTGATTCAGAGAAGGAGTATTAATTCCCCTTGAGTCAGTTCTCTAATCCTTTTGTTAGAGTTTGTCTTCTATACCTGCTTCTTTGAGGAAAGCCATTTCCCTACAGAGTAAGAAATTTCCAAAAGAGAAATGATAGGAATCTTTGAGGAGCCAAGTGACTATCACATGAATAGAAGATAATGGGATATATTTTATCTGGATCGAGAAGCATCTGCCAAGTACATCTCAGAGGAGCTGTCTGTTAAGAGGAGTTTAGAATAGATTGTTTATCCCATTAAATATCAGCAGAAACTCTACTCCTGCATTGATTTCCTCCATCTATATTCTCAGCTGGAAAAGCACAAAGAGATTTTAGAGAGAAACAAGAAAATATTATGGAGTAATGCCACAACTAGAGTCAAAATTAGGTGGTTAAAGTATGAAATTGCTTGCTGTTCTGTTTCTTCTTTTTTTTTTTCCTACTTGGTGTTATTAATTAAAGAGAAGGATTAGGGTCTAGATACAAAGCCTGTTGCAACTACTGGGAATTCCTTTATCAGCGGGGTTGAAATCCATCCCACAAATTCAGCTTTATCCAGAAGGCAAACAAAGGCCTAGAGGGATCTGGGTTGTTTTGTTGTTTCTTGTTTGTTTGTTTTGTTGTTTTGTTTTCATTTGTTTTTTTAGTTAATAGCATAGATTCCAAATTCCTGGAAAACCTGAGCATTTATTAAGCCAACAAGTGAAATGAACATCTCTAAGCCTCTTGGTAAATCAAGACTGTAGTAAGGGCAGATCAGTATTCGGATAGAAATTAGAGTTGGGTCATTCGAAAGACCAATATCCTTGTACTGGCATTGTGTCTACATAGAAAATATAGATGAGAGCCTGGTAAAAGAAACTAGGCTTCTTACATTTTAATTTCTTCATTAGATTTTTAATTTATTTCATTTCAAAGGATTTTTTTTTTTCAAGCTCCTTTCAAAAAGTTCAGAGTGCCACTACAGAATTAAAACAGTCTGGTGGATGCTATAGCAGGCATATCTCTAAGATATTATTTTAGCATGAACAGCTTTTAAAACTTAATCATCTAACCAGCATGTATTCCTAATTGATCTGTCCCTCTAGGACTGCTGCATTTTCTTGACCTTTTAATAACTGATGGCTTTGGAGAATAGATTTTTCAGATAACTACTAAAAAGTCCAAAGAAAATCTGAGGTGTATTGCAAGTTCTGAAGAAGACATGCAGCAAGTTGTGGCCTTGTGGAGCTCTGATTTCCTTGTGCCTCACAAGTGCTGTACTAACACAATAAAGAACAAAAGGTGGACAATGAGGGCAGCTGAATTTTGTTCTGCATATGAAGATTATTTGAGAGGTATCATCTACTCTTCCTTTTGTAAGTGTCTGGGGGTTAAATACAGTTTTAATACTTCTAACCTATGAATAGGCTCTCTAATTATCTGAACGTTTTGAGGTGTTTATGTAAGTGCAAAGCATCCTGAAAAATATAATGACTGTGATACAAAAAATAAGATAAAATAGGGATAATATTGATCCTAATCTAGTCTGATATTTTGTTCATTGGTCAGTTGGAAAGCACAGCACGCCTGTCTCCAGTCTGTAGTCCCTTATTGGGCATAATCACTTGGGTTGGGTTTGCACTGAGACTTCATTCTGATTCAAAACTATGATGCAGATAAAAACTCTGAACTTTGGAGGGTCCATTATGTCTTCTGGGGATTTCTGCTCTTGAGAAAAAAATGAGAGCCCTCCCTCAGTCCCCAAACTTGCACACTCAGATCAGAAGACATAAGTCACCTATCAATAAAACTACAATGGAAACTCTTCCTTGACTTTGAGCTCACTGCCCTCAGGCCCATTTACACTGCAAAGCTTTTCTGATAATTGATATTGTATGAAAGAGGCAGATTCATCAATTATTTTGTTTGAAAAAAAAAACCAAGAACAACTTGCTAAATTGATGAGGAGGCTTCAAAATGAAATTTTAGAACTTACAAGTATTAAAAGGCAAATTTTTCCAAACCCATGTGTATAAAAGGCCTTAGGCATTAAAGAAATGGCAGTGGTTACACCAAAGCAGAGTTTTATTTTCTGTTACATCAAATAGTATCACTAATTATTTCACTTGAAAAGTATTTTCTTTTGATGAGGCTTTTCAGAACAAAAGTTTTCTTAAGTATAATAGCTTCTATACATAATACATCTTAGGAGGAAGGGCAGATCACAAAGTGATGAAGGCAACTTAAGCTTCATCAGCTCATTATGCAGGAACAGAGTGGGAGATGCCCACATATGATATGAAACAGAATGAAAAATTACACCAGAAGAGCACTGGCCTTTACAATGCATAATTACTTTCTAGTGCATCTGTGTATTCTGTGGGGTCCACTTTGATAATCTTCCCTCTTTAAAGACATGCAATCTCATCTTCCTTCCATTGAAGTCCAGGGCAAAGCTCCTGTTAATTTCAACGGAGGCAGAATGGAGCCCATCTCTTCCCCAAGATGAATACAGTGAGAATATTTGCCATATTGTATGTTTTAGAAGTTGAAAAGCATTATTTGGAAGGTAGACTATTCATGTTTTGTCAAGTGAAAAGTTTTCAAGAGTTCAGTCATGAATTATGTAACTGAGGAAACTGTCTATGGAAATTTAATTTTGAATCATGAAAGCGTATTTTATTCTTTTTAAAGATGGCTAAATATTCATGTCTTTGTATGAATTTATTTTTACCTCTGTTTTCCCTTTTGACCTGACTGACCAAATGGTCTGCTACAGATTTGCAGCATTTTTCAGTCACAAAAAAAAGGAAATATTATGCCTTTTCAAATGCTCAAGTTGATAACAAGGAAATGCATATCATTTTTGATTTTGATGCTAAGTTCTTGTGGGACACTTTATGGAAGTCTGTGCTTTGATTTGGAAATGAATCTTCCTCTATATGACTATTCAAATTCAAATATCTGTGTGTACAATCTCTTTCCTCTCAAATTTCTGTACATCTGGGCATTCTGTCTATGGAACAGACACTTAACACACAGTCCTAGGCATTTTGGTATTTTTAGAGCAGATTATAAATAGATGTGTTATTATAAATGGTAATTATATAGTCAAAAGTACACACATCTTATTGCATTCTTCCATTCTATCTCTGGTCAGCAATAAATATGCGACTAACAATAGAGCACTAATAGTAAATGTAAAAACTTTTAAGTGGAAAAATATTCTTCTGTTTAGACTTCTTCAACTCCACTGGGGAGAGCAAATAGAGAATATCACCCACAGTCTCTGTGGGAGATTGCTTCCCACACTGTTATGTGTGCTTGTGTACTCTGAAGAAATTATATGCGATGAAAATACAACACATTGTGTCAAAAGAACTTGGTAAATTTGAATAATAATAAAAAAATCATTACGAGTCAAGTTCTATATTAGACCAGTAAGCATAGCTGCTGCTGACACCATATTTCGCCCCAGCGGTACGAACCTCTGGTATTTGATTTCAGTGCTGTGTTTTGCCAATGTTTTTCATGAAAATGGTGTTTTCAAAGAGCTGAAAATGGTGTTTTCAAATTTCACAACATGCAGTCTGTCTAGGACTCTTACCAGTGTATTCTGTTTTAAAATCTCTAATGATCTCATTTGCCTTTCCAAAATATTTTAGCTGAGTGTTTTCTTCCAGATTCCTTTCTTTTCCCTGTCAAATTTTGACATGGGTTGGTGGATATGTCAAGAACTAGGAACAACGATGCTGGTCATGGTGAAGAATCTCTTCAGCACCATATTGTTCTTTTCTTCTTTAGTCTCTTCTATAACGCATGGCATACTTTTCATCTGCGGGTCTTTGTCTTAGTGCTTGTACACTTCAGTAAAGCAAAGACTTGCAGCTTCCTGGGTTTTGAAGGATGACTGTGCAAATCATCCAGCAAATCCCTGCTGAGTTGTATGGGACTGGAAGAAGCATGCTGTACATGGTGTCCCTCAATGCTTTCAATCTCCTCTTTCGTGACAGCTGTGAAGGAGGAAAAAACTTATGTGAATGCGACAGTGGAGAGTGGAGAGGGACAGAACTGCAGTGCTCATAGGAGATTGGAAAGGACTGGGTTTTCCCACTCAAGACAGCTTGTGCTGTGCTTTGAACTTCCAGGCACAGCGAGTACAGATTCAAACGGGGAGAAGAATGATAATGCATTTGCAAAGAAAAGGATTATAGGATAATTCATGCTTCTGTAAAATACGAGTGATGCATGAAGTTATTTGTCAGTGGTGACTTTTATGCCCGTGGACATATTGGCTCGGTCTATAGATGGAAGTTGTTTTTATAGTAAGAACTGCCATTAGGAGGCAATTGTGAGATCTGTTCTTAATATGGGTAGCACCGAGAACAGGTGGTTATTGCCTGTGAAGTCCTACAGCAGGAACGAATACTTGTATTGAAAGCAGTGGTGTTATTAATTATGCCACCTCTGGATTGCAGTACCAGAGGTTCCTGAACATCCATGCTTTGTGAGCTTGGCCAAAGTAAGAATAGCTGAAAACAGCTTAAACAAGGGCAAGTGGATTCTGATGCAGATATAAAGAAAGGAGTTTCTTAATTCCTCCTTCAAAACTGAAGAACTTTGTGTTTTTCCTTTACTACTAAAGGTTTATGTTCCAAATGAAACATTTATATTTTGCCAGATAACTCTCAGTTTAACAGGACAAAAATGGTTTGTGCTTCCAGAGGGCTTTGGTTCAGAAAGAAAGAAATATTGTTTTCATCTTTAATTCAAATCTGCTGCTTGATTTATTTTATTCCTTTTCCCTGTTAAGCTTTATCTCATTAAAGAAATTAAAGACCTACCTTTTTTCTGATTAGGAGAAAGCAATAGAATATCTGAATAGTCAGACTATGAAAAAAAAGTAAAATTGCTGTTGAGAAATTGAGAAATTACACAATTTGCATCAAATGTATTCTTTAACTGGCTTTATTTATTATCATGTGGTCAAAAGTGATGTAATTTTTTTTTTTTTTTTTTTAATAAACAGAGATGTAAATGTTTCATTTTGAGAGAAATGAATGAAAGATGTGCTGTGGTCAGAATATAAAAGCATTGGAGTTGGATAGGAATATATGGTGGTTCCAAGGAGCAAGAGAGTTTGCTCCTTTGCATCCTGGAGTGGATATTTGAATCCTAGAATCATTCAGGTAGAAAAAGACCACTCAGATCATTTGCTCAGATCCATGGAGCAACCAGGGAGCAAGATGCCCTTTGCCTGCATTTTTCTGAACCCTTTGTAATAGATTACTTCCAGTTGTGTTTTACTTTCATAAGCATTTTATAAGATAAATGTTTGGCTTCCTAAAAAGTTTGAATTTTTTTTTTCCTCGGGAATCCTTCATCTGTGAGGACTATGATGGACTGATTTCATTGGAAGTGAAGAAAAATTGCAAAGTAGTTCAGTTAACTTCAACATATGGAAGCAGTATAAGCTCCAACCAGTAGGCACATCTTTTCTAGATTATTAATAAAAGATGTTATTTTTCTAATGTGAGCATCTGGCTCCTTCGAAGAAAAGTGTCAGATGAAGAAAATGATGGAAGGGGGTGAGTGCAGTCCTTGTCACTTAACCACACAGCAGGTGCTCAGGCGCTGTCATGTCGTTCTTGGTTTTCACTCCTACCACCAGATTTTGTCAGGTGGTTTGTTGTATATATTTGGGGTGTTTCCCACAGCTTTGCCTGATGGTTAGAAGTATGTTTTTTTTTTATAAGAACAGCTTGTAAGCAAAAAAGAGCAGCCTAAGTGATCTTTGAAAATGTATGTGGGTCTTTGAGATAACAGCTGCAGTGTCAGCAATGCGAACTGGGGGTGGAGATCTTAATGGAAAAGAAGGGAAAAGGCCACTGCACTCCTGTGACAGATGTCAAACATATCAATGACAGGTAAAAGCAGCAGCCTGTCTGATAACAGGAACGAGACAAGGCTTAGCAGATTACCTGCAAATCGTTATTTCCTACATCTTGATGGCAGTGTTATTTTCACAAAGGAGGATTAGATGTAACTGTGAAGGAGAGGAAAAGTCAGGCAGATTCCCCATTGGCAATTGGAAGCTAATCAACAGGCAGTCAGCAGCACATGGCATTTGTTAATAGTAATCATGTTGGTGTGGCACCAGGCTAAATTTATTGTAATTGAGTTAGAAATATTTTACTGAGCAGAATTTTAAAAATGCCATTGCATGACAGAAAACAAATATAACTGAGGGAAGATGAAACTTGGGAACCCGTTGCAGTTTCAGAGAGAAACTAGAGAGAAGGCTCTGACAATTTGTTCTTATTGTGATAAAGATCTGAAACAGAAGTACAGTTTTGAATTTTTCCTTGGATTTTATTCAGCTTCCTCAAAGCCCTCAACACCTGTCTGAAATAAATGGAGGCATTACAAAGTAAGCAATTCCTTTTCTCATCCAGCTTTACCTAAGTCCTATTTGATTCATTACTTGAATGTCTATAGAAGCAGGACAAGCAAGATGTGTTTTCTATGCCATTCTTCACAAACATGTTTACATGGGCCCAATTCAACTTACAGACAAAAAAGCCTCGAAAAAAGCTTCATAAGACTAAATGTTATTGCAAATTCCATTGATGCTAAACTGTAATAATAAAATATGGAATAATATTAAATCTAGAATGAATGCAGGTATTTTCATGCAAATTTTCTGCTGATTAGCCATACTAATTTTAATAATGTTTAATAGCAACAATTTCAGAAACAAAATGATTATCTCTGTTGTATGCAAAAGTTCTTTTAAAATTTCTGATTGTAACTATGTGTTAACTCAGAATGTCTTCAATTCCCCCACAGCAGAGCACTTGGTTAGATCCTTTTCTTTCTCTTATATTATTTTTTTATACAATTTCAGAGAGAATGAACTTGAAAAAGTGTAATGAGACTATTTAAATCCCTAAAGTGAAGAGACTGAGTACAAAACTGTACAAATGAAAGGTAAGATTTTTACTACTATCAGTACATTCTTGCTTTATCTTTACCTTCTTTCAAGGAAAGCTTTCAAGCACAAAGATGGAAGATGCACAACTTAGATGTGTTTCTGAGAAATTCAGTATAACATTTTAAGAGACAACCATAGTTAAGTACAACCTAAAACCTCTTCAGTTTTTTCACCTTCAATCAACTCTATCAATTCTCTCATCGTGCACCAAATGTGATAAGAATGAATTTGACTTTAAATTCTGATGCATGAAGGTGATCAGTTACTGACACGACTGTCTTAATGCACTCATTGTAAAATAGGCTTCTCCTCAGATAACAGTTTTATCATATTTAGGAAGGAGCTCATCTTAGAATCATAGAATCACCAAGGTTGGAAAAGACCTAAAAGATCATCCAGTCCAAGTCCAGTTCATCCTCTTGAAGCAGCAGAAAAATAAAGTCTGTGTTTCAGTCATTAGATTTGAGTAGCAAATAGTTTTAACTAGATAACCAGTAATGACAAGTCATTGCATGAGCCCAAGAGTTTAATGTTACTTCTAATCACATGTAGATTGTACCCATTAAATAGCGTTATGACTCAGTTTTATCGTTCTTTCATCCGTGATGCTGCAAGAATAGTACTCAGCAAAAAGAGGAAAGAAACACAAAAATAAGGTCAGCTCATTTATACTTTTTTATATCTTCCACTCTCAATTTACATTGTACTTTTCAATAGAAAGATCCTTCTAATTGTTTGAAAAATGACAGAACTTATTTATGTTCAACCTATATTCTGAAAATAATAGCCTAAATGGGTACAGTTGGATTTGTCCCCTACATAAGTATATTTTCTTTCAGTATTTTAACTAAAATACATTTGGAAAAAAGTTTGGTATTTTTATGATTGCAAACTTACAAAAAGGATTAAACAATGCATATTTGCATTGCAAAAAGCAAACAAAGGAAATAGCTTAGTTGGTCAGGTGTATGGGAGATGATAGGCAATGAAGTAACTAGAAGGTAAAGCCACTGAGAGGAAAAGCTTTATTAATTCAAATTTCGAAATCTATATATTACTTTGTTAAGCAGAATAGAAAATTAATTAAAAGATGAAAATACACACTCAATTTAACTCAATTCAGACTGAAAATGAGGTGAACAAATCAGACACTGTACCAAAATAATAATAATAATAATAATAATAATAGTAATAATAATAATAGTTCAACACTAAAAAGGCAAAAAAAAAAAAAAAAAAAAAAAAAAGATGCATGGAATTAATACTTTTTTCAGCCTGTTGAGTATTTCTAGAGTGATACATCTCATCAGAGGTCTCCTTCTTGTAGCTTGTCTTTGTGTCCATCTAATGGCTTAATCACAGAAACCCAATTTTCTACTTCTCTTAGTTTTCTGCTTAATTTACTGATGATCTTGAAGAAAGCAAGGTTCTGAAAAAAATGCCATGCAGATATAATTGAACATTTTGGAGGAGATTTTCAGAGGGAGAGTGGTTTATTTATCCTTGAAATTAATATTCTCCCTTCAGTAGGGTTCCACGTGCACTTCTGTCTCAGTTCTAACATGATGGGGTTTGCTTACTTTTGCTGTTTGACTCCTATTCTGACAAATCAACCCATTAAAGGTTTAGAAATAGGAAGTGGAAGGGTAAATATTGAAATATGTTGAGTTTAATTACTTATTAATTAAAAATATTTTATCTTGTTTGTATTGAAAGTTGTTTTAGAAGAAGTAGTAAAGAGAATACGGGCTACTGCTGTCTTATTTCTTGAAGAAATAGACACTGGAATGAAAATAATTTGGAAAAACCACACGTGTCAGAACTTGTTTATTTGTACAAAAGTTTCAAAGAGATGGGACTTGATACTGAAAAAATGTTGCATATGTATGTTTTGATTTCGACTTCTTAGGATGACTTTTAAAATTGATTTTTTTTTTAGTGTATTTTTTTTTTTTTTGTTATTAAGTGAATCTTTGAATTTATCTTGATCCCAAGTATTGTCTCTCAATAATCAGAAAGCAAAATGGCTTCCACTATAAAAGTGACACTGGCATATTTTTCTTCTGGGATAAGGAAAGCAACAATTTAAACCTTAGTGGCAATGGCTGATCTGTTTTTCTGAAAGCTCCTTCTGTGTTTCCTTACCCCACGTCTAACCTCCTGAAATAAATGAAAATGCGACCTACTGGAGAAGGAGTATTTCTTCTCTGTGTGTTTTGTGAACTCTCTAGTGATCTTGAATATATTTTGTAGATTAAAAACCAGAAGACATGCAGGTTGCCTTTATACTTGAGTAGCATATTAACAAATAGAGGATGTTTACTTCTCTATGCCATGAATTTTTATCGTGTAAGATATATATGAGATGATAGAAACTCTCCCCAGTGTCTTAACTAAAAGAACAGCATTGCATTGATGGTGTGGAGAGCAGATTTGCCCCAAAATACCCCCCAAAAAAAGAGATTGTTCACTTATTCAGCGACTACTTCAGTCCTTGAAATTTTCTGGTAATTTTTGTTCAGAGGGCTTTCTCTGAAATTAAGAACATGTAGAGATGTGTTAATTTTCTGTAAACAAGCATTGTTTCTTTTGAGGTGTAGTGAAGTTTTTAAAAAGGTACTAGTTCCTGCTTGGCTTAATATTGATGGATTGTTTTCCAGGAATTTAATATAAAGTTGACAGTTCAAAGTTTGAGAGGAAACAATAAAGTAAGGTAGAACATCCATAGTCACAGGGAAACCTTTGGGAAAGTCTGAGAAATGAAAATCCATTGATCCTATTTCTCTGTGATTAATGAGGGAAGGAAGACCTGCAGTTCTGGGCTGCATTTCTGGCCATCCTGGTACTCTTTATTTTCACTGAAAATATTTATTGAAGACATTCAGCTGCAGGTCAAAGTTCTACTCTATAGTTACTGATACTGACCGGTAGAAAAACGATTTGTTTTTAAGTCATTGTGATCAGCTGCACAATGACAACTTAATTCTGATCTCATTTTGCCATTACATTTGCAATCTGCATTTGAATTTGCAAGGAAATATACAATTGCATTTCTTTCAGAGACAAGCCAAGGAAAATATGTGGTTGTTGCAGCACTTGCAAACAATTCACAATGAATAATTCAGTCAGTGAGCGCAGAGTTTGTTTCTCAACATGGAATCATCTTGAGTAGATTATAATTTCCTTGAATACATTCATGATTAGGCTGAACTTCTGTGAGTTGTCTTCCTCTGTGGATTAACTGTCAGCAATTAGCTGCATGTCTGATTCTTGATATTTAGCATTTGAGGTGTGTTAATTTGTAGTGATGGCCTCTCATTGAATGCTGCTTTTTCTGTGTGTCTCCAAATGAGGCAGGTCAGACTGCAGTAAATAGAAAAGAAACATTTATTAAACAAATATGGAACTGGGCAAATGGGGAAGATGTTTTTCTGTAGAAAATATTTCCCTCTGAACTAGAGCGAAACTGGACATCTCTTCTGCAAAATAATGATTGCTTTCTATAGTAAGCAAGGAAAAGTTTAAGTGGTCTTCTCCAATGCTTCTATTATTCTATTCAGGTTGGATATTAAGAAAAAATTCTTCTCAGGAGGACTGGTCAGGCATCGGCACAGGCTGTCCTTGGGAGGTGGTGGAGTCAGAGTTCCTGGTGATGGAGATGTGGCACTTAGAGACACGATCCATGGGCATAGAGGGGGTGGGTTGGGGTTGGTCTGGATGGTTTTAGTGGTCCTTTTCAACTGTAATTCATTCTATGGTTCTTTAGACCCAGTGGTGAAGAGCCAGCAGGCCAAAGGAAAAGCAAGCAGCAGTACACCAAATGGGACAGATTGATCATACGTGGCCACAAAAGTAGGTGGCACCTTCTTGTGTGAAAGATTTTAAACATCACAGAAATGGCCAGAAATTATTGAAATCACTATTAGCTTAAGTGGGATGTGCCTCCATACCCAGTTTTGTCTTATTAAAGGCACCGTTGGCTCTGAGTGAGAGAGTGGTGCAAGTAGTCCTTGCACAATGTTTCCATTATTATTTTAGAAAGACAGAACTATAGTTCTACCGTGACAATGTTTACCTAATACTAGTTTATTTATTTATAAATCATACATCATCTTTTGCTTCTGCTGCATCCATGTTTTCTCCAGTTCTAAAAGAAATAGTCATTTGAGTCATAACATTATTTTATTTACAGTACTGACATTTTAAAATTGTATGCCAGAAAGAATTTGATCTTATCTTTCATCTGGGATTCACTTGAATTCTCTTTAACCTATGTCCAACTGAATTCTGTCTTGATAATGCAGCTTATGTTTATCAAACCCTGTGATACTATGAAAAATGCTGCCTGTTAAATGGCATGCTGCTGTTGTGTACATCATCTATTTCTTTTCACTTATTGAAGATCACAGTTATTTATTTTCCTTCTGCTCTGTGAATTATTTTATCTGAACCTCCTTTGCTATTACTTTCCTTGTGTCTGAAGACTTGGTACAGTTGCTGAAACGTTCCATTCGCTGCTGAGAAACAAACATGGGCAGACAAGGGAGTCGCAGTTTCTGAATCACCACCTCCATTGCAGAGTGGTCGTGATCCCTGTCATGATCTGCTCCATCATTTTGCTGCAGGGGTGGGCGTGATGTTTTCTCCCGTGTTCCCTGACTCACAGACTGCTTGATGAAATGTGTGCACAGAGAACAAAAAAAAAAAAAATGGGACCACAGAGCAGCCATTAGGGCTGTACTTAGACTGCACTGAAGCACATTCTTCCCTTAGAAATATATCTGAGCAAAGCAGACGGGTTAAGACCCAGAAAGACACAAAACTCATGCATATAGACTGTGTATACCTCATTCCCACTCCCCCAGAATGTTGTGCAGGGTGAAGAAAAGGCAGTGCATTGGCTTCATTGCAGGGTTCTGTTAGCAGTGGCGTCCAGCAATGTGGGGACTGTCCCATGTCCTCTTTTGGAAGCATTGCTTCCCCCTCTACTTCATTCCTATCTCATTTCAACAGATTTTACAGACATGGCTTGGTGGGCATGGAGGGAATAGATTGACAGTTGGACTTGATGATTTTAGAGGTCTTTTCCAATCCTAATGATTTTACGAATTTAAGTTAATTTACTGCTTATCACAGTGGAACAGCAGCATAAGGATGTGGTGTTGTGATGAAATGGATGGCTATTGGTACAATCAGTTTGCTTGAGAAAGCTTCAAAGCCATGGATAATGCAATGCAATAGTATAATATTGTAGTATAATAGGAACATATGAGCGTGTGTAATAATATATAGAAATAATTTCATATAGAATCTTGTAGTTTACTGCTTTAAAAAGGTATAAGGCATACTTCTAATATTGCTGGATGAATATATATGAGACGAATATATAAAGAAAGAAAATACTGTGGAATTTCATTTGGGATAGGAAAATCCAAAGAAAAAAGTCTTTAAGAATGAAGTTCTATAATGGTGATCCAAGAAAAAAGAAAGCAACCTTAAAATATTTATGTTAGCCGTACAGACTGTAGGTAACCCAGTTACTTTGCATGTTAAAAGAGCTAAATGGAGAAAGGGAAAATGAGGCAGAAGGCAATTTAATTAAACCTACATCTGTCAAAATTCTTCCTCAAACAATGAAAAAGGACTGACTAAACCTATTAACTGATCAGTTTTGTAACAAGAAAATAGTATTTCAGGTACAATTTCAGTTCTTACAGTAACTCTTGGGTTTATTTTAATTGTGAATTTATTATCAAAGGAAATCCCAAAGATATTTGAAATAATCCATGTATAGAAAACTAGAGATTATGATTAAAGCAACTCTAAAGCACTTCCCTCCTTCCTGGGTATGTGCAATACCCATTGAAGCAATTACAGTCATGGAAGAAAATTACAGTCCATAAACTACTTTCAAATTGTATTAGCATTATGCAGCAGATCTAACACACTCTTGAAGTAAATTCATTTGATAAGAGTTACATCAAAGACAAATTCAGTTCAGTATACTTAATTTCCACTGCGAATATTGAATTGGAGAAGTGTTTAAGCTCATAATTGGCACAGCGATGTATGGAAGAGAAGTAAATATGTTATTAATTAGGAGTTAAATATTGACATGTAGCAAGAGTAAATCATATCAAAACATTAAATGTAACTTGCTTAATGTGCTGTTAAGTATCCACATATTGCGTATATGGAATTGTAATTATATGGTGAATTAACAACAATAATGGATTTTCCCAAATTCTTCCAAGCACTTGGGGCTCCAGCAGATGTCAGTGACAAAGTAGAACTAAGAAGCAATGTGTGCTGTCCCAGCTCTACAACATGCCACGGATTTGTTGCATTGCTGCTTACACCTGCAAATATGAACCTTCCATTAGGACACGTGGAACTGTATAAAGCTGTCACATTAAGAAAATCCTGGGTTTATTTTTTAGTGCCATACTTCATTACAGGAGAAAGCAGAGTGCCGCTGAGCCACCGCTGCCACTGATTTAGCACTTGTCTTTTGATTGCTTTGTGTCAGGCATGCAGTATTAAGTTCTTGCCGTTGAAAACACAACAAATTGGGTAAGAGTAAATTTTTATAGCAGATACAGGCATTCCTCAAAAGATAAGCATAGGAAAAGAAACCTCCTAGGAAGGCAGAAGGGCAGACTGTAATTTTTCATGCAAAATACAGACATTTACGAGAAGTGGCATTGGAATTTGCAGCACTGTGAGGACTCAGGAATGTTCAAAAGCAGAGAAAATAGAAGGGAATAGGATTTATTAGTTTCTAGCACCACCTGTTCTATTTCACAACATGCTTCTAGAGTCCTCCCCATTTGTCCAACATCCATTCTAAAAGATAACGATTTCAATTCCTGTCTTAATTTGTTAATACTCATTAAAGGGAGAAAAATGAGAAGGCTGGATGCCTTAGGACCAGAAGCTTGGAAGGAGGTGGAATAGTATTTAAGTGAAAATATTTTGATATGTAGAAATGTTGTACTATAGATTTTGACTCTTTATTTTTTTTCCCCCTAACTAATACTATTCAGATATTTTAATGTTTTTATGTATTTATTTTATCACAAGTATTGCTCTTTTAGTCTGCACAAGTAGCTGAAAAGTTACTCCAGGGCATAAATAAGAATAGTCTGTTAGAATAATCCCATTAATAGCTTAAATTCTGCCTATGTAACTGTAGTAACAACAAGAATACTTGTTCTTTAGCTATGCCTTTCGAGTGATAGTTTTTATATTGATAATCAGGGTAAGTAATGCTATACTAGAATATATGTGCACTATCACTGTAGTCACAGCTTGGTATAAATACCTCTCTTGAAATTCCTTTTAATTTAATAACTACTTTCAATTACTTCTGTTTACAGGTAATGATTGTGTATGTAAAAGCTACAAATATACGTGAATGCATGCGTGTATGTAAAGGTGATAATCAGGGTAAAGGCAACAACTTGCACCAAAAGGATAAAGAGAAGATTATGGCTAGTCCATTAAAGTCTACAAATATCTGCCCATTGACTTCAATTAGCTTTGAATTAGGCACTTAAACAGCAGGAAGCAAATGGAATATTCTGTTTGATTATCCTGGTCAATGAGCAATGAATGCATAACTATAACTGTACAAAGACCCCAATGGAATTAGCTTCTCAAAACTAAGCTGAAGAATGGGAACTTTTCACAATGTTACTCTTGCTTAGTTTTTTACTGCCCAAGGAATTTCAAGTTTCAAGATTGCAGAAGAATGGGTCCACAGGAACACACTAACGTTATTGGAAGCTTGTTTTAGGGGAATTTTGTGTGCGTGTTTCCAGTTTGTTTTTCACTACAAAATTGTGGAAGATACACTAGATGTTCATGGTACAGCCAATGGAAAGGAAGACACCGATGGAAAAAAAGACACCAGTGACTTTAAGCAAATTGCAAGACAGGTATTTACACAGACCTAAGGCTGCAGTAATAGCATACATGTATTCTAATGCAGGGAGTCACCACCACCACTTGCAGTGATTGGCAGAGAATCTGACACAGTGGTGGCTGTATCTAGCATCAGCATCTGGTCTTCAAGGGTAACCACATACAGTGAAGAAGGAGCTTTCAGGCTGATGGAAAGGATCATCCTCTGTCTTCTAGGGTGGCTTTCTTGCTCTGTATTTCTTCTCATATTAGACTAACTCTTCAATTATTTCTCTGACTTACACTCTTTTTGCAGTGATTTTGTGAGTATCCCAACTTTACCAAGCAGTTTAAATGCCTATAGATCTGAAAAACATGCCCAACATCTTTGTTCCAATTGCTTTCTAGCAGAAAGAAAAATGTTAATTACTTCAGGAAAGCCATACCTTTTGGACTTTTCCCAATCTGAAGCTGATTGAAGGCATAGTTTTTTATTGTAGCTTACGGATGGTTTTGAGGATAGCTGTAAGGAGCAATACAAAACCCATAGGATAGCAAATCTAAAGTTTAGGCAAAGCACTTTGCTGATAGCAATGACCACAGGACAAGAAGCTTGAGCAAGGGAAGAAAGCAGGAGTTAAGGGCTGCGATTAACCTGTGAGATATCACTGAGTTAGTTCTTCAGCTATGGAAGTTAGTGGGGCTGCAACTTGTGAAAGAGATTCTATAAGTGGAGAACATGCAGCTGAAAAAGTGTAACATCAACTTAGAAAAACAGGCTATCGAGATAAATGGTGACATCTAGACCTGAGTGAACACCTGCAATACCTGAGGAGTGACAATCCAGTTGGAGTAAAATATTGATGTATTTTACAATAACAATTTGCATATTGATTAAAACCCATAATTTAGATTGCCTGGGGTTTACTCTGAGCTGTTATACTGATACCTGCCAGACTCTAAACTGCAGGGGGAGGAAAATTACTTGTGCTGTCAATAGCTGTTTACCTATATTAAAATAATTAGCAATCAGAGTGTACTCCACTGCCTTCCACACTGGGAGCCTGATTAACTTTCTTCTTTGGATTTATACATCCTCCAGCAAATAAATGGAAAGACATCCTATGTCCTCCATCGTGGGAATATGTCTGTCATTACTTTGGAAAGGCAAATAGCAGTTCAAACGAGGACACGCTTTCTGTCAGAGATTTGTCACTATATCTTTTCAGTGCATCATGCCATTATGCTGCCTTATTCAACACAGAGCACTATTCAGCGTGTTACACTGACTGATGCTTTGCAATGACAAAGTGTTAATCTCCATTAAAAATTTAAAAGACATACAGCTATTTTCATCTGGTAAAGCTGCTGCTGATTCATCAGCAGTCCTTCCCAGCTGAGGCGAAGTGGCAGCCATAACTCCCAAGCTATTACACAATACAGGAGAACCATCCTTCAGTTCGACTTCCAGCAGCAGAAGCTGGAAAGTTAATTGCTTAATAAAAGAAAGAAGTCCAGTGATCTTTTTTTCTACTTAATAGCAAATAGCGTGACTTCCCTATTATTTGCTGATGACTTAAGTGAACTGGAAGTCGTTGTAATCTCTGACACCATTTTACTCTGGAAATGCATCAGTGTATCTATTTCTTTCTGTGGGTGGGAGATGGTTCTAGCTAATTCTGCAGCGGTTTCTAAGAGGCTCTGGGGAAACCAGTGTTCCCTCTGGAGAGCAGAGCCAGGATTGCCAGAGGAATAGTGAAGGCCAAGAATAAGAAAATTTTTCCTTACAGAAGTTTCCTTTTGTGATGGCATTCAATTCATACCCATATAACCTTTGAATAATCATAGTATCACAGAATGGCTTGGGTTGGAAGGGAACTCAAAGATCATCTATTTCCAACCCCTCTGGTGCTTTTCACTGAGACATGTATTAATCTGGAAACATGAAACATTAATAGAAAAATGAATGAAAGAAAAAGAGGGAAGAGGCTGATGCCAGAAAGCTCAGGGTGGATGGTATAGGTGTTCATGGTTAGATTAGGGAGATATTTACATCTCCTGTTGTTTGTTTGGCTTTATAAAAGATGGAATTTAACTTCAGAAGGGCAGATTTATCCCTTTGGGCACAGCACATAAAACACAGTGACAATAAACATCTCACAAGATCCATGTAGTGCTGGGATATGTAGGGTAAAGCAAAAAGCAATGGCTGAACCCCAGGGAAAAACCCTAAAGGGATGTAAGCCATGAGGAATTATGGATTCTCTGGACAAGGAAAGCAAGACCATGAACAAACACAGTAAAAATGTAGGGTGAAAATCAAGTCTGGGAACAAATATCCCATAGAAAATAAAGAAGTAAAAGCTTTTATTGTTTTAATCAGTAAAGATTACGAGGGACAATGAAAAACATTAACAAGTACATTGTCTGAAAGCCAGTTAAACTGGCAAAAATATTTGATGTGTGACAGCATCCAATTACACTGAAAAAAATACCATTTTTTAAAAATCAGAAATAGAAGAAACAAAACAAAACGTTGAATTTGTGCTACGGATCTGAGCACTCAGACATTCTTGCACAGTTATAAATAGGACGTTTAAATAGGGTGTTTTGTGGGACATGTAATTCCAGCTGACACAAGGAATTGCTGAAAAGCGTGAGGAAACCTGTGTGCTGCTCGTTAGAGTAACAGCTTGTGACTGCTCTCAGAACCAATTCTCTTAAAGATCCAGTCTTCTTCTGTTACACGCAGCACAGCCGAAATTGTGACTGTTATAGGGAGTGCCACAGGTGATGGTAAATAATGGTAGACAAATATGAATGCATGATTAGAAGGACTGCAAGTATGAAATGATGTAGAAGAACATCCTAGTTTGTTTTATAAAGACTGTTCTTTGGAATCACAGTGCACTTGTAATTTAGCTTCCCCTTATGGGACAATCAAGTTCTGCGTTGTGTCAGTGCTGACAAGGGCTGAAGCATCGCTTTTGTGAAGAAAGGTTGAGGGAACTGTGCTTGTTTATCTTGGAGAAGAGAAGGCTCCAGGGAGACCTATTGTGGCCTTCCAGTACTTGAGTGGAGCATATAAACAAGAGGGAGAATGGCTGCTTGCGAGGGTGGACAGTGATAGGACAAGGGGGAATAGTTTTAAACTGAGTCAGGGGAGGTTTGGGTTAGATATTAGGAGGAAGTTTTTCCACACAGAGGCTGGTGATGCACTGGAACAGGTTGCCCAAGGAGGCTGTGGATGCCTCATCCCTGCAGGCATTCAAGGCCAGGCTGGATGCAGCTCTGGGCAGCCTGGTCTGCTGATTGGTGACCCTACACATAGCATGGGGTTGAAACTGGATGAGCATTGTGGTCCTTTTCAACCCAGGCCACTCTATGATGTGGAGAAGCATTCTGCAACACCACTGATGCAATGACAAATCAAACTTATTCACTTTACTCTTTTTAACTCCATATGGATTCCTGGGTATGAAAGCAATAAGCAGATTTATTTTATTTTAGTCATAACCTAATAACTTAATGTGTAATTATGTACACATTTTTAAAATTTAAAAGTAAAAATGCAGAAGTTACTTGTATTTAACAGTAGAGAAGGAGAATATCCTCAGAGATGAGGAAATCTCAGACTGTAATCAGGAATTGACTACCTGTCTGTGAGCAAGCAATTCTGGGTTTCCTCATTGGGTTCAGCTGTGGAATCAGGTGTGCACCTTGTCTGGGAAGCTATAAAAGTAGGTTATGGGATCCTGATTATAAGATTTGGTGGAGCTGGTCAGGTCCTCTGAGAGGTAGCTGGAGGGGAAGGTAAGAAAGCTCTGCTAAGGAGCTCTTGTCTGGGGCTGAATTATGGTGTTGGTGGGCTTTTTTTTTCTGCTGTGTGTGCTAGAAGGAAGGAGGTTTTGCATTGAGATGTAAAGTAGGTGCAGATTCCTTTAACTTCATTTTTTTTTTTTAATAATTACTGAGGACTACAAATGCATTTTGTTAGCTTTTAAGTCTCTTTTGTATATTTCATATTTACTAGAAAGCATCTTTTGAATTTGTTTTTTTTTTTTTTTTTTTTTTTTGTTCCCCTTTATGTTCAGCGTGGCAAACCTCATTCCTTTCTTATATTTTATCACCATGCTTATTATCAGGGAAGCAAAAACAGGAACTGATGGTTAAGTTTATAATACTAATGAGCTTGGCTTTATGAGAAGCTGAGTTTGTTGGATTAATTTTGCTGTGTTTTCTGGGCAGATTTAGAATAGGTATATAATAGAAGATTTTATGGGTTTTCCCTAAAAGCACTCATTCTCCAAGTGTATCAGTCTATTGTTGTTTCCCTATAGTAAAGATACCTTCTGACTGCAATGGCAGTGTGAAAAATAGAAGAACCTTAGAAAAAGACTTGGAAAGTCTCTTGGTGATTCATATGACAACAATTGCTGTCTGAAATGAAGCTAATTAATATGCTCATTATGCTAATCACCTTCAACATTTCCTTTTGTTTTTCCAATGTCTTTCCTTAGCTGTCTGTCTGTGAGATAAGAAATTTATTATCAGTGTATCAGCTCAGATACGTTTCAGTCAAAGAATAGCAAGAATTAATTCTGGTCTATCAGAGAAGAGTACAATTAGGAAGCCTTTGTGATGAGAGTAAATCTCCAGATTATTGAATCAAATATGCTCAGTTCAGGCTGTTGTGAAAACTTAATGCTCAGCTCACTTTCCAAAACACAGTAAGAGATAAATGCTGTGGTTGGCGGAAAGTGTTCTACCTGTAAACGATCTGACACTAGTCATTCATTTTCATAATCACAAAAACTTGCTAGCAAAGTTTAAGCTAAAGTATGTAGGTCTTTGAATACATGGGTCTCTTCTTTGCCTTGCCATAAATATTCATTATATGGCCCAGTACAATATTTCCTGAAGACAGTAGTTTAAACTGTCAGAAGTCATCTTTGACCTCTCATTTTTCATACTGCTGTTCTTTATGCTGCCTGGAACTGTGGTCAATACAATGATATCTCTGAAAGACTAATTATAATAGATGATAATGTCTGAATTTGCTTCCCTGGAAACTCACTTGGGTAGCGTTATCCAAACTTTGACACATCTGTGGTTTGTCATGTCTTTTATAAGGAAATCAGGGAGAAAAAAAAAAGCAACACTTCTGTTTTGATTAATGGCCTCCAGAAAATACAAATGGAAGTTGCTTTGACTTCCAGCTCATCTTTGATTTTCTACAGGTGAAGTAATATTGCTTTCCTTGCCCTTTGGAGATCATAACTAATAAACACAAGCATTAGTGTTCTACAGCTCAAAATGCGTGGATTGGAAGAAAGTGGGGGAATAGCAGGACTTGTAACCCATGTCAAAGTATGGGAGTGCAACTTAAAGGGACGTATTTGTGTCTTAGCAAACTTCTTAGTAACTTCTTTTAAATTACTGTTGGGAAAAATGGCCAACAGACAATTGTCTGTTGGAATGGTGCCATTAAGTACAGGGTCTTGATTTCTGGAGCATCTCTTAATGGATTACTAAACCACCACATTTACTGACTTGAAATTAACCAATAGAAAATCAAGCTATAGCAGAGTGTCTGTGCATCCTTGAAGCCTGATCACCTGAACCCCCTTGTACCGAAGACAAAACAGCTCAGTAACATCCGTCAGATAATGGTGTTGGACAATATGAGATGCAAACACACCTGCCTGGGAATCTGCTCAATTAGGCCCCAAGACTGATATTTCTTAAGAGAAAAACAAAACATCTCCCACAGTTTTGACTTAATAGACTCCACTGAGAGCTTACTGCTGCATGGCCTTTGTTTTCTGCAAGTGCCATCCAGCCTGCAGTTTGCACTGTTCCTTACTTGTTTACTCTTACTTAATTCTGAGTTCCAGATTCAGGCAACTCCCAGAACACAGCACAACACGTGTGAGGCCAATGAGCTCTGTAAGGTTTCTTAGCAGATTCCCCTAAGAAACTGAAATATTTTCCTAGTTTTGAACAACAAAGCAGCACCATACTCTCTAGATTCTGGTAAAGTTTTCAGCTCCAAAACAAAGAGAAAGCAAAAACATAGCAGAAGTTCTGTCAAAATTTTCAGATGTGCTCTTTTGCATTTTGGGTAACTTCTCTGCTGTCAGAGAGACAGAAATTACATTGCTTGGAAGTAGTCTATTTTCTAAAGTATATTTGATTGTTATGCCTATTTTAACTAAACACTGAAGAACTTTCCCTGTCAAGGAAAATACGTCATAGCACATACTCTTTACTTTTCCTTTCTCCCATGTGTATGTTTTACCCCCTGAGGGTGACTGGAATATGCTTTTATCTAGTTTTATCACACTGTTCTACAGCTGAGTGCTCTGCAATATTGGATTCTGGATAAAATTAGCTTTAAATAAGTTCTTGGCAACAGCACTTTTTCCCAGTGTTCTTAGTAGTTGATAGTAGCTTTGGGCACGAACAGGTGGATATTATGAGATGTACACTGAACACAAGGAAAATTTTCAGAAATACTTTTAAGATGTGTTTTTTTCATGGGTTGGCTTTCCCATGGGTATTTCTATGACCAAGCTGTCCTCTGAGAAATGTGAGGGTAAGTTTCTCCAAAGCAACTGGCTATAGCTGATCATTTGTGGGACTTCTGTGGTGTACTATGTAAACAAGAAACCCATTAAATACAGAAGTATTTAACCTTCCAATTTTAAGCTCTTTTAAAAATGAGGATAAACAGCATCTTCTAACATGATGAGTATGTAATTTACTGCAGCGAGGAAGCAGATCCTCAGATCCCACACTAGAAATCTATGTACTTCCAATGTTCATGCTGTTTTCCCTAAGCCAAGGCCCTTTCTGATTAATCCAGAGGAGTGCCTGCTTCTCTTCCAGGCTGTAACATGGCATTACACATCACTCTTGCTGTACACATGCATGAAATTCAGTGCTCAGACTTGTGTATACTCGGCTATGTGTTCTTCCCAAATTTCAAGGAAAGTTTTCTCCTGCTTTTCTTGTGCAGTAGGAGCTCCACCTTAGTGCATAGCTGGTAGTATCATCTGCTTGGGAGGCACTGACCTTTAAGGTGAGTGCTTGCAATGGCAAACTTCATGCTGTGAAATGAAAAAATTACAAAGCAATTATTTTAGAAAGTAATGCCTTCCATGGTACTGATATTGAGCACCTTAAAGGCTATACACATGAGGGCCATGAATAGTAGTTTTCATCTTAATTTTTCTGCCCTTTGATCTAACGTGAAAATCATTGCAAGTTATGAGACAAATCAGCAGACAAGACTGCAGGAGTTCTTAGTTATGTAACATGGCATCCAATTTGTTATTTTGTGACTCTCTTCCGTAAATAGCTTCCTGAAAGTTCAAGTTAGTCAAAGCAACAGTAGGTTTTTAGCTTTGCTAAAATCTGCCGTATTACATGCTCAGTGAATTTCCACAGCTTTTGTTTGAGTCACTGACAGCACCTGTCACTTGCCTTTTTATGTCCTGGGAGCTGCTGGTGGCAGCATCATCAAAGATGCTTAGTAAAAATATATATCCCCAAGCAGTGGCCCATAACAGAAAGCTCCATATATTTTAGCCTAGACTGCATGTGTTGTAACCTATAGTTAGTTTTTTTTCTTGTACATATCAACATTTTATTGCACAGTTGGGTATGAAGTCATCAAGTGCTAAGGTAGAAGTGGAGCTATCATTTTTAATTTGGAAAGGAGGGGAAAGTTCTTGCTTCACATGTTGTACATTATGGCCATAGAAATCGACCTTTTCTTTCAAGATGTTAATAGTAAAATGTTGATGTTCCAGAGCCTGTTATTTACTGCTTAGTTCTCATGAGTCACAAAAGTCCCAAAATCAAGGGACTGGTGTTTCCACTTACACAGCAGAGAATCCCATCTCTCTCATCTACTATGTTAATCCAGGAAAACAATTTTTACCTCTTCGACTCACAGAATCATAGAATGGCCTGGGTTGAAAAGGACCACAATGCTCATCCAGTTTCAACCCCCTGCTATGTGCAGGTCACCAGCCACCAGACCAGGCTGCCCAGAGCCACATCCAGCCTGGCCTTGAATGCCTCCAGGGATGGGGCATCCACAGCCTCCTTGGGCAACCTGTTCCAGTGCCTCACCACCCTCTGAGTGGAAAACTTCCTCCTAATATCCTAATACATAAGCTAAATCTTCCCATCTCAGTTTAAAACCATTTCCCCTAGTTGAAGTAATAGTGACTTTCCATGCGCGGTGGTCACAAGTGGAAAAAAATGCTGTATTTGTTAGTGACAAAAAGCATACTTTTCTGTAGTACTATTATTAAGTCTCCTGTTGTATGTGAACTGTACTGAGAAATCTTTAGTCTTTTCTCCTGTGCGTGCTCTTTCTTAAGAGATGTATCTTCAATATAGTAATTGCCTCTTGTACTGCAGCCCAAAGCACATGTTTTTCTGTACATCAGCTGTGAACAGCAGCCACTATTTGTTAAACATGTCAGTACTGTGAGGCTAAGAGTGCTTTATTTCGGTACTGGTTGCCATTAGATCTTTGGGCAGGGGTATTCTTCATATTTCTGGAACCGAAGTGGATTTTGTGGTCAGGTTTTGCTTGCAGATCGATTCCTTCTGTTTGATAAACTTTTTTGGACTATCAAAAAGAAATGTTGAGAAATGCATGTGGTAAGCCACTGTGGATGGGTTGGAAAGGGTTTTCTGGGCCTTCTGTTAATGCAGCTGATCAAATTCCATAGTAAGGACATAATTTTGTATTCTTCAAGATTAGAAAAGTATTTTGGGGTATTTCTTAATAACAGTTTTCCTCTGTGTGTTTTCGTGAAGGTATGAACTGAGAAACAGCCTTGCTCCTCAGGGCATTAAAGAAAATGGCATCTTCCAGTGGCAGCACCATCTTCTGCTCTGAGTCATTGAATACTATGTTTTCCAAACCCAGACTGGATTTTCCACCCTCTGACATTCTGGATATTTTATTTATGTTCTTATTTGCTTGGTTGTTTCCAGAGATGGGAAAAAGTAGCAGTATCCAGGGGCTTCCTATGCTTCCCCAGTGGGGAGACATATCAATTCTGGGATGCTGTGCGTCATTTTAAATGCATATCGCAAAGTATTTTCCTATGAATTGCATGTTTTGATCTGTGGGAGTACAGGTAGCTGTTCACAGGAGATTTGGAATTTGCATTATTTTTTTTCTGTACGTTTCGAAAGGCACACAAAAAATCCTTTTAAAGCTTTTCCCATCAAAGTGCAGCCTACTGGGAGGGGAAGGAAAAGTCTTCAGCACGTCTAAGTGACGTTTTTGGAGATGTAAATTTCTGGCATTGAATGCAACAGTTAGTTTTGAAGTAGAAGATTTGAAATAGAAGAATTTGCACAATCATAAGGGACCATAGACTTTTTCTAGGAGGAAAAAAAAGTAGATTTGACTTTTAAGTTATATGATATTCAGAAAGGCTCTGAAAGTTGCAAGGACCTGCACTTCTCTAGATGAGCAGAAAATAGAAGGTTTTTTCCATTTCTCAGGAACAGTTGAAACTTAGTTATACTAAATCTAAGTAAAAATATAGCAGAGTAAAAACCCTTGAAACAGAACAATAAAAACAGACAAACCCACAGCAACAATTAGCTGTATTTTTTTCTAAACACAAAGTCAACCATCTCCTTTATTTGTGCCTCTTTGTATTTTGTATCTACCCAACTCTCGGTTAGTGTTAGTTTTCAGTGATTATATGTCCTGAAAAAAAATTCATTGAGAAACCACTTTTCAGCAGGACAAGGTAGGCTTATCATTGTCAATTTCATGTTGTTGTTGTTGAGTTAGAGCTGAGCTAAATTCTATTTTGATGTAGTGAAATGTTTATCAGTGTTGATGGCAGGGGGAAAAAATATTGAAGAAACATCAAGATATTTTGAGAACTGTGACTCATGATATGTTTGTTCATGAATACATTTCCTGCGTTAGGCTCAAGTAGCTTACCTTATCCTGAGACAAGAGACTTGAATTCAAAGAGAAAATAGTTTGAGAGTTCTTTCATTGTCATTGATTCTAGCAATTGCAATCTAAATAATATTAGGGAAAAGCTAAGGAGAAATAAGTGAATTACAAAAAAAAAAAAAAAAAAAGGAAGATTTATCTGAGTTCACATTGAGAAGATCATTGTCTTAAGGGCATAAATGCCAGCTGTATAAATACAGAAAGACAGAAATAACAAGTTGCTGAGCTTCTCTGTGAAGAGTGGTTCAGCCTACAGAAAATAGGAGCTGCCAGCCCCAGGCTGCCCATGCAGGAGAGCAGCCCTGTCCTGGTGCAACGTAGGAGATCATAGAATCATAGATTGGCTTGGGTGGGAAGGCACCTCACAGATCATTGAGTTCCAACCCCCCTGCCAAAGGCAGGGCCACCAACCAACCTCCACATTTAATACTAGACAAGGCTGCCCAGGGCCCCATCCAACCTGGCCTCGAACACTTCCAGGAATGGGGCATCCACAGCCTCTCTGGGCAGCCTGTTAAGGTTTGAAGGTTATCCTGAGAAGTATTTCTGTAGCAGAATAGTTGTTTAAATGACTAAGAGCACCTTGTTTAATGAAGTAATGCTTCAGTCAAAGTGAACCATAAAATAGGACTTAGTTTCACTATGCTTGTCTTCTTGCTGCTGGTTGGATTAGAAATAGCAGCCATCTACTCCAGGTTCATTTTATTCTTCTCTTGTCATGCTATTGCAGTGCTGAAGATGAATCAGTCTTACAGAAGCATTCCCTGTTTTATATACAGGGAATTATGAACTGAGGGTTAGACTGAGAGAGAGGAAATAAACCTGCATCTCTAGAACTGCCAATAAGAGGGCTGCGGCTCAAGGAAATGGCCACTTGAGTTTCTAGGAGTGATTGAGAATCTGTTGGGGTACTTTCTTCACAAGCAGAATAAAAGAGGCAAATTTTGTCTCCTGGCAATGGGAGATTACAGTTACTTGCACTATTTGGTGAAGCTCCTATTCACTGAGCAGCAGTGCCATGTGGTCGCTCTAAGCAGCAAGTGCTCTCCTTGTCTGTAATCCTTCCCCAGATTCCAGCCATCAGGAAAACCTTTTCAAATGTATCACATTCCAGTATATCCTCCCTCATGGAGGAGAAGAAAAAAAGACTTCAAAGCATAATGTTTAAAAACAAACAAACAAACAAAAAAAAAACACCTGAAATCCCCATGGCTTGATTTGGCAGTTTATGAAACATGGCATTTGTGTGGAGCTGGCATGACAATTGGAGCATCTCTATCTATCTCAACCTCCCTGGTAGCAGCACACACAGCTGTGCATGCCCATTCCCTCCTGCTGCTTCCTACCATGCAGTGCTTTTTTGGTCTGGGCTGCTGGTGTGATTAGAGGAGGAGAGGATGTAAAATTGTAAATATTTTTTTATTTAAAAAAAAAAAAAAGACCGGACCGTGAAAATGCAGCTAATGTTTCTGCAAAATAGTTATTTACAAATCCAGCAGTTGCTTTAAAAAGAATTGAACAACCTGCCATCTGGAAATGTGATACTGAGACATGGGCAGAACAGCTAATAGCAATTAAAGCATCTCTTCTGTGCCTTGTATCAGCCTCTGCTCTTCTGCATCTGGGACACTGAGAGGAGCTCGAAAGGCACTTCCATTGTGGTCAGCCTACCCCAAAGCACAGCATGTGTTCTTCGTGACATGTTACCTATCAGAATAGGGATACTTTTTTTTTTTTTAATGGCCCTATTCAGGCAGTTCAAACCCTCCATTCTTGCAAATTGTAGTCAGTTTTCTTCAGAGGGTCTCAACCACTGAAATACGTGGATCTCGTTCAGCTTAAGAATTTATTGGCAGAGTGTGCTCACCTGGGCTTCCAAGAAGACCATTGTACTGCACCTCTTTAAAGTGATGAGTAATATGAAAGAAACAACAAAAATAAGATGAGGTTGTTTATGTCTCCACAAGAAGCTTGCCTGCATACCAATGCAAACTGGATATTTTCTTTGAACGCCTTTTAATTGCATCTCTCTTGGTGTGTTGTATAGCTTGGAGATTCTTAGCAGGCATCTGAAAACTATTATACATTCTTACTTCCTTCAAGTCATACACTTAAATCAGGTCGCCCAGCTGTTTAGCGTCTGATAACAAGATTAAAGGGATTGATTGTGCTCTGTAAGACTGCAAGTACTTATTAATCTGTGAGACTATGCAGTTAATCAAAATGATATTTCTCTTCTGAAAATGATATAAACAGTTGAAGATACATTCATAATTTGCAATGGGTATTTTAGGCTCTGAGATGCATTATTCTTTTTGAATGCTGATCTTTATAGCACTTACTATAATTATTATAACTTTGCATAGTAGATAGTTAATACTCCAAGTTTCTGCAATTTAGTATATTGGAGCTGTCCACATTTTCATTAATTCCATCAATCAAACTTAGCTCTCTTCCACCTCTAAGAAGTAATTACAGCTTTTTTTGTGACCAGATATATGCTAATAAAATAACTATTCCATGACATTTTAATTAATTCTCAAAATGCTTATGGACTCAGCACCGACATTGTCTTGGAATGAACAGTGGAAAGAAAAGAAGTTAAATTATAGTTATGGCTAGTGGGAATAATGTATTAAAACATTGCCAAATGCACTTAGAGCCATCTTATTTTTGTTGTTTCCTTAGCTAAAAATTCTCCTTTTTATAATTATGGAATTAAATGCTTTCAAGGCAATTTGCTGTATGCAGTGTGACTTTGCTGTAAGAAAACAACTGAGGGTCTCTGAAAATGATCAGATGCTTTATGTGAATACAAACCATGTTTTCTGCATTACAGCTGTAGTTTTCAAAGCCCCTTATATGTCCAGAGAAGGAACTGAATCATAGAATGGGTTGAAAGGGACCTCAAAGATCATCTAGTTTCAACCCCCCTGCCATGGCCCACCAACTACCAGACCAGGCTGCCCAGAACCACATCTAGCCTGGACTTGAATGCCTGCAAGATGGGGCATCCACAACCTCTCTGGGCAACTGCCAGTATAACATAGGAGTGCACTAGAAGTCAAAGCATGTTCCAGAAAATCAAATGGAGATTATTTTAAAAACAAAATGGCTGAGAGGAGGCCATCCACTTTTTTCATTCTGTTTAAAAACATTCTTGATTAATTCCTGAAAATCCTAGCCATAGGCATATATTAAATGTTGTTTGTTTTGGAATCTTAACTGACCGTTTGGGTAATGTGAGAGTCATTTGTGATGTTGTCATTTGAGGTGTTACATTGAGGAAAGGCTTTGGGGTATCAACAGGGAGATGTTGAGGGAAGTGCGTTCTGATGCTCTGGATCTGTGGCCATACAGAAAAGCTCACATGGGCACTAGTTATCGCATAATCATTAAGGGTGGAAAAGACCATTAAGATTCCCAATACACCCCCACTGTGCCCACTAGCTGTGTCCCTCAGCGTCTCCATGGTTCCCGAATTCCTTCAGGGATGCTGCTTTGCCACCTGATGATGCTGCAGCGTAGGAGGTCCCTTCTGTCCCTTTGGAATCAATCCTCCTAGCTCTGAGTGCTGCAGGGTATTGTCCCTGAATTCCATGTCCCTGCCTGTGATTGCTGTGGTGTGGCCACAGAGCTGCTGCTTCCACCCATTCCCTTGCCTTAGGTTAGACTTAAACTTTTCATCTTTTGTTTCCCATCTAGGCTTGAGCTTCTACTCTGAATTCCTGCACTCTCCTTCTTGCACATTGGTGTCTAAGACACCGGAGAATTTTCTTTCTTAAACTCAGCAAGACTTCAGACAGTACAGTGATTTGTCAAATATTTACTTTCTAATGGCAAACAAGATTGAACATAAAAGATGTGAAATATGTCTCTGTATTGGTACAGACAGTTTTTAAGTGAAAAAAATCTTGCGGAACTAACGATGTCACTTCTTCTGTTCATCGTTATCAGTTCCTTTGTCAGCATATGTTGTGTTCATTGGTGCTTTCCTGTCAAAAACAGCATTAAGGGCAAATGCACAGAGTTCAACCATTTCTGGTACTCTCACGAGAACAGCCCTAAAAAATTCTGCAAATTGTTATCGCCTGGAGGAAGCTAGGAATAAGTACAAATGCACACAGAGCTTTGCAGATAATTATTCCTGTGGGGAATTCCCCAGGGGGTCAGTTTCTGATGTCAGAGGTGGCAGACCCTTGTGGGAAACCACTCTATGACTGCACTGGTCTGGGTCCCAACTATGCAAATCTCATTCCTTCCCATGTGGACATCTGCATATTCAGGCATCTTTGTTTCCTCTCCCTTTTCAGCACCGATGACCCCTTTTGCCATTGCTGTGACAGGAACAAGCTCTTGCTGTTGCAACTGTCACGGAGTTGAAGATTGTTAGGCCAAAGGAGATGCAGCAGCTGCTTTATGGGATGAAACATCTTTATGTCTCTAGGAGGCTCAGATTTGGTGTGCTTGTTTGCTTTCTTCGTCTATATGATAGGAGGTTTACGTGAGCTGTTTTTGGTGTCACCTCAATATAAGAAATATCAAGAGCTTGCTGTGTTTTCATCTGAGGATGACGGGCAGAAGTCATGCAGGTTGGAGCACATCTTGGTTGCATATGTCTTTTCCTTCTCTTCTGCTTAAATGCATTTCTACTTCCCTCTTCCTCCCTCAAACTTTTTTAGCCGAAAGCAGTCTCTGAACTTTTTCTTTATGCACCTTTCTGGATCACTGAAAGGATATGAACATCCCTTTGGAAGTGCTGCTCCTTTGTTTGATGAGTGGAATGAGTTTCATAGTACTACATCTTCACCTTATGTTTTCTTTCTTTCTTTCTTTTTTAACCAGTAATTAGTTTCAATCCAATGAAATAAAGATAATTATTATATAAGGCAGCCTTAAGCCTGGAGCCGGAGATGAAATATTATACCATATCCTAGTTCTTCGAAGAATTCAGCACAGGATACTTTAGTTGAACTTCAGAAAAATACAGTTGTATTTCTTCTTGACAGTCTGAAAAGTGGGAGCTTATGGATTTTAAACATCAGAACTTCTAACTTTGTATTAAACCACTTGAATTTATCAAGGCCATCATGTGATATATTTCATTTTTGTCCATTTTTTATATGCTTTTGTAGTTTTCTCTAACTCTTTCCAAAAGTTATTTAGAAACTCAAGAGGACAGTATTTGGCTTTGATGTAGATATGTTAAAGAAGGAATAGTGAATATAGTTTGTGGGTTTTTTTTAATTTTATTTTTTAATTTAGGTAAATACCTTTGGAAAGCACTGTAGACTTTTCCATTAGCCTACAAAAGAATGTCCAGTACCCTTATATGCCAACTTCCCTATAGGACCAGGGTGAAGACATCTTGTTGAGAATTAAATAACTAGAAAATATTCAAACTTTTAGTATGTTTCTGGTTAGTTTTGAGTGTGTCAGTAATGCTTAAGTCTTTGTGCTGTATAGCTGGAGGAATGTGATTTTTTTTTTTTTTTAATCTAATGGAGTGAACGCTCATTACTAATTTGTTCGAGATTCATTTTTGTATTGATAAACATTCTTCTCCAAGTACGTGACATGTGGTTGTAAGAACAGGGGGAAGAACACTGCTTACTTAATGGACTATTTGATTGATAATTTCAGAGTGATCTGAAATATTCCTCAGGGTTCCTTGTAAACTCAACTGTTTGAACGTAAACATTGTTGGCAGTGCCGGTAGCGCAGAAGCAGCTCTGTAGACAGCTGTGTAAGTAGGCATTGTCATGGCATGCCTGTCTGGGGCTAAACAGACTGAAAATATAACTATTCTTCAAGTCTACTCCCATCTGCATTCAGGCCACCTGAGGGTACTTTCCAAGATCCTCAAGTGCATCTATATCATAGGATGTGCCAGATGACATAGCTCCTCTCCCATGGAAAACTGAGCCATGACTATTGCACTTCTCTCAACCTCAGTGCCCTATCCTCCTTCATGTTCCTTCTCCAGGTCAGTAAAAGGATGAGTCTGGGCATCAGGCAAATTTAAGACCAGTGGTCTCAAAAACTACATTCTTTTGATACTAATGACCTAAAATATATTTAACATTCATTCATTTCATGACAAGTCTTTTGGTTTTAAAAGTGTAAGTGAATACTTTAATGGAAGGAAATAAATTGCTTCTACTGTTCTTCCTAAAAACAGAATAGAATATGGATGTGATTGAGACTTTGGAGGAAAAAAAAAAAAAAAGTGGTGATGTACAAGTAGATGTTTAATGGGTTTAAATAGAAAGTAATTTTACATCTTGGAGAATTATGTAAATTTGAATCTCATATTGCTATGTGGTGTACAAAGCAACATATGCAAAAACACTCAAAATCTATTAGAAAATGCAAAAGTTAAGCGCGTACAATAAATAATATTAACATGATAGAGTAACTGATGCTGAAACAGTAGGGAAATGTGCACAGTATTATAATTAAATTTCTGAGATTTGCAATGCAGGTGGCAAATGTTGTCAATTGACAGCATGTTGCAGAAAGCTGCTTAAATTCATAAACAACTGTTTATAATTAGAAAATTCTGCCCATCTAAATCTAATAGCGTGTTCAGAACTTGGGGCAGTAACTGTAGAATTTAATTGGTATTTCTGTCAGAGTTTGATTTCTCTGACTGCTAAATAGTAGAATTGGAGCATTGCCCTGTGAGGTGTCTCAGAGCTGGATTTCCTTGGGGCCAGACCTCACTGTGCTGCGCTATATTAGAAATGTGCTTTTAAATTGGAGTTGAATGTTCAAGTGGAAATGCTGCTAAGTATACATGTCTGTGCTTGGGTTTGCCCTTCTCCATCCACCCCATCTCACAACTGCAATTCCACGCAATAGATGAAGTCAAACTAATAGTTGTTTTTAGAGCTGAATATTAGGTAGGATGAGATTACTATTTTATTCCTGTGTGCTGATCCTGCAGTCCCAGTGCAAGAAGGAACACTTACATTTTCACTTCTGGCAAAACTCCCTACTAAAATGCTTTTCTTTCTGCTTGCCTCCTACTTTCACCTGTAATATTAGAGAAGTAGTAATACATTTTTTTCCCTTAGCAACACGTTGTTTCCCTCTTTTAATATAAGAAAGTTGCTTAAATCATTTCAAAATGAAAGAATTATTTTTATTCAGGAGGCTTTTTTTTCTTCTTGACTGCTTATAAATCTTCACCAAATTCCAACACAATCAAATAAGGACAGTTAAAACAGTGTGAGACAAAAAAAAAATGGTTCTCCAGCAACCTCAGTAGCTTTAATGATCTGGTAAAAGACCAAATAAACAGATACAATTATCATAAAAGCCCTATTGCATAGCTCATCCCTTCCAATTCGTTTGAAGTGCTTAAACCATCAGAAGTCTTCTCTGCCTCCAGATGCTACTCTTCAGGGTCTTTCCCTGAGAAGGCCTTGAGTCCATGTTTCCCCATCACGTCAGAGTCATCTTCTTGAAGTCTGTAGTGATAAAGTAGTTTGGTCTTTGGATGGGATCAACACAGTCTCTAGTTCTTTCCTTTTTCCAATGTAAACAATATGAAAAAGCAGTTTGGGAGTTAATGCTAAAGATAACTGTGTTCTATTTGAGGTTCATCTGTTTCAGAATACCAGATCAGACCTTGTTTTGTTGTTCAGATGGGCACGGCAATCTGTGTTACAGGAGGCATTTTGAATACCAAGGGTTGTTTCTCTCACTTCTGTGGTCTGGTTTTCAAAGCAAGGCTTTGTTTTCATATCCCTACTGCAATGTGTAGCATAGTGAAGGCTTTTTCCTCTAGCTAGGGCCTGTAATCATTTCTTTACTATCAAAAGGAGCTCTTAAATTATCTTCTTGAGTACTCGTAGGAGTCTTTATTTAACTTTCTCAAGTCTTTACATGTAAGAATGTCTACTTATGGGTAGAGGTGACATAATGACTAGACATTCATTTTTCTCTTAATGATTTTGGCAACTGCTTTGGTAGCTGTTCCCATTCCTTTGTGCCTCTCCTGTTCTGAGAAGCAGTGCTCTTTTCTCTTATTCTACTTTGCTCAGTGCAAATGAAGAAATGGTAATTTAGGGGGAGGCAGCTCTACATGAGGAAAATAAGACTGGTTTATTAGCAAATCTGCAATAGAGGAAAATAAATGGAATTATGAGCAGGACTCTGCGTGATAAACCCATAGAAGGTTGAGAGCAATTAATCACAAGGCTATTTCCATCCCTCAAGAGTGCTGCCAGCTTTCTGGCACCCACAGGTGGATTTCCCCTTTCTTTTTTTTTTTTTGTAGCCATGCCAAAAGGCCCCGTGGGAGCAGGTTTACACCATCCACGAATGCATCATCTCTTCACTGAAGAATTTAAATAAAAATAGACAAGATTATATCTGATGCTTTTCAGATCACAAGTGGCAGAAGATATTACTGCTATGGTTTGAGGTCTCACAGCTTCTTTGAATGAAATGAGCAGTTTTACCTAGACAGAAATAATAAAAATAAGGCAGAAAAGGGCACTAATCGTGTGACAGGGTGAGAGAAGAGAAAGGAAAAGGTGTTAGATAAGGTGAGGATGGACTTTCTTGCTTTCGGTAGATTGTTTTTTAGAGGAAGTATGTGGAAAAACAGGGAGCTGAGATATCATGTAATGCGTAACCATCATAGCAGTGTGAAACTGGGTTGGTGGCAGCAGTCATAGCTGCCTGGGGGAAGAGATTTGTTTGACTGAAACTGAATGAAAACAGAAGAGAAACAGACAGTAACATTGGAAAATTAGCATCTTGCTGACTTTGATGTTTGAATATCACATATATTTGACTCTATCACAGATAGATACACATATCACAGATATTTGAATCTACCCACATTAACACATTTTATCATTATATCCTATATCCTACCATGTTAGACAAACTGAAAGCAATCCATGCTTTTTTTCTCCTTTGTATTTAAAGGAGGAAACCAAAAGATCTCATTATGCTGAAGAGGTTTCATTTCATGGTCTGCTCCCTTAATCTTAAGGTTTTACTTCCTGCAAAATTATTTGTCTGGGCTCATGTTGAGAGAGTTGGAATTTAGTGATGGTCATATTATAGAGTATTCTGTTAACTGAGATTTATGGGCATTTGTATTTATTTTTGGATTTATTTCTAACTTATGCCAGAAAGATCTAAAGTGCCAGGTCAGCAATCTTCTAATTGTTTCAGTGAAGCGAAGGACTGGGGTATAACAATAAATATTTAAGGATGAGTGAAGAAATAGGAGAAAAAAACAAAGATGGACTTAGGAGGTTTGAACTGGTGGTATCTAATCAAATTAAAGGGATTTTTTTCCCTTTGGGAATTAAGACTTTGGGCAAGTTTTAGAATTTGAGACCAGTGTAAGTCACTCTTGGTTGAGTTGTATTCATGTGCCTACCTGTGCATCTGGCTAGTACTGTTTCTTACCATGAAAATTGAAACATGATTTTCTTGAAATTAAGGGAGTTTTGCAATTAATTTCTGTGAGGGCATCGGTATTCCATCCCCTCATCTCAGAGGCATTCATTAGTTGCGTCTTGTCTGGTAGAAACTTTCTTCAAGAGGTGAAAAAAGAGGGTTAGTGATCATGGAAGATAAATACAGACAGTAACGATTGCTGAAAGTGATTGATAAATGGGGTTGGGAATGAGTACCAATTTGAGACAGTAAAAGGCAGAAACAAACATTTAGATTTAGGATTTTGTCCTCAAAAAGTCCCTGCCTGTCAAATATGCGGAAATAAATTATGAAAATCTTGGCATTTGATATTTCACAGCGACAGCTATGACATTCATGAGATGTATGCTGCTAAGTCATTGCCCACGGCAGGTTTATGCAGCGTGCACAGCTTCTCCAGAAGACGGGCAATGCACTTGAATGTATTTTGGGGACTGCAGAATACACTGATGGTCTGAAATCTTGCAGGTCACATCACGTAGCACACAGGTACGCTTTCTGTAATGTATGAAGTCTGAATGCCAGTTGTGTCACTCAGATACGTTTGGACAAAACAATATTGGGCGTTTGAATATTTACATCAGAACAGTTATAAGAATCACAGGATCATAGAATCCCCTGTGATGGAAAGGACCTTAAATCCCACCCAGTTCTACCTCTGACATGGGCTGGCTGCCCACTCAGATTAGGTTGCCCAGGGCCCATCCATGGCCTTGAGCACCTCCAGGTTTGGGGCACCCGCAGTTGTGAGCAGCAGTGCCAGGGCCTCACTGCCCTTCAGTACAGAATTTCTTCCCAAAATCAGGTCAAAATTTCCCCTCTTGAAGTTTAAAGCCATTCCCCTTTGTCCTCTTGCCATTGGGCAGTATAAAAAGTCAGCCTCACTACCTGTGAGGTCTCTGCAGAAAATTCTCTTGTCCAGACTGAACATCCCCAGCTTTTTTTGGCTTATATATATGTATGTGTGTGTGTGTGTGTGTATGTATGTATGTCTGCTTTTTCAATAGGGCTTTTGAATTTGGAAATAACTAATGAGCTAGAAAAAGTATAATCTTTTGTTATAAAGATTTTTTTCTTTGATTATTTTTTTTGGAGAAGAAAAAAACTAAAAGTATTAAAATGTCCTGAGATGATATTAGGTGGATATTGAATGCATTTATTTTTTTATTTAAATATTAAGCATTCCCAAGAGTAATATATTATTCATTGCTATTAGAAAACATAAGGTTTTTTTTTTTGTTTTGTTTTGTTTTGTTTTTTTTTTTTTTAAGAAAACCAAAAACATTTATTGGTGACCATGAAGCATATGCACTGAGAATGCTTCTTTTTTACAATAGCTGTGTGCTTTGAGATAATGCTCTAATTAACCTAATTGCAGCCATTGTATTGAAGTGTAGGTTGAGATTCCAAGTGTCATGGCAACTAGCAGAAAAGCTGTGCAAGTCTCTGCTTTCTCAGTGTAGGCTCAAAAATAGCTCTTTATTATGGGAAATAAGGAGGTAAATCCTCTTAACAAGATAAAGCTTGAACCACGAAAGAATTTTCCCCTTTGCACTTGATGGTAAAGCATAAATTAAGCATTTCTGCTTCAATTTATTAGCATAAGCCATCATAATAATGTAACCCATAAGTGTTTGCTTTTCCCATCTAGATCAAACCACCAGTGCTCAGGAGATTTACTGTAAATCATTGAATATTAATTTCTTGGATTTTATTGAAGAGCATTTTACATAGTCAGCTCAGGAGAGAGAGAACAATCATTTTCTTTCCCTTGCAGGAAAGATCTTGTTTAATACTGTGATATTAAGTAAAAGGATCTCCATGAAATGCTGCTCCAGTTTTACTGTACTGCTAAACTCCAGAGACAGAAGGAAGTGGAAAAATTGACAAATAGGAAGCTATCCTTTAAACATTTCTGACTCAAATGCCTCATGGCATTATGTCTCTGTGCATTGCAACTCATGTAATCTTTCACTTCATTAACAATTGTAATGTTAATTAGAAAATTGGTTCTCATTTTAATTCAGAAGTATATGACTCCATACAGGCTGAGTAATGATAGCAGAACTACTATAAATTCAGGAGAGGGCTTTGCATGAATAAAGATCCCAGGACAAGCCAAGTTAATTATATGGATGTGTAACATAATGGATTGGGTTCTACTTACATGCTGGTGCTTGGTAATATCATTGAAGTTAAGATCTTTACTGTATGTTCTGTTTCCCATTAATCAGTAGCATCAGCTAATACACAGTGTTTCCCCCACATCTGCTTTTTTTCTAAGCAGACTTCATGTGTACTGGGTTTTATTTCAACCAACTACTCTAGTCTGTGTTTTTGAGCCCTCCCTAAATCACATTCTGCAAAGCTATAATGTCATGAGATATTTATACGCTCTGTCATTAACTAGCTGATTCCGGAAGCAAATATTTATGACTTCCATTTGTTTTTCGTAGGTTTTGCTGGGAGATGGGGCAGCTGGGAGCAGCCTGCTTCCAGCCCCGCTCACACAGGCAGCTCCCTTCTGCTCCCCACTGCAGCCCTGACGGGACAAAGGGCTTGACCTCAACTAATTACTGGAATTTTCTGCTTCTGAGCATTTCATTTCATAAATCTGACATTCTCCTTTTTACAGAGAAAAGCCTTCATAGAAATATGTCCTTAGCAGCTGGCTCGTGTACTTACTTTGAGTAACTGGATAGCGGAGGACTGAATAACAAGTCCAAAATATAAAGGCTATTCTTCCATCATATGAAATTCAGCCCAAATAGCAATTTATGTAAAATAGTGATAATAATCTGCAATTAACATTAACGCCGATTCCCTAATTATCCTAAACCACGAAGGATTTCCTCTTAACTCCCAAAATATAACAACATGGGTACATAGTAAGAATGATGATCTTGTAGGTCTTTTCCAACCATGTGATTCTATAATTCTGTGAATGGGGAAACGTGTGTTATTATGGTAGATTTTAGTGAAGACGGGCCCAGTATTTATCCAGGTGTTGCAATATTTGTGCACAAAACTCATCTTGGCATTTCAGGTCAAACTATTTGATCTGCAGGAAGAGGTAATTGCGTAAATGAATTAGATTTGAATTTTCAACTCTGCCATCTGTAGAGAAATGTAACTTGTCTGCACAGTTTTGTAGTCATAAATACTTATATTTGCAAACTAAGCTGGTCAGGCGGTAAACTCAGCTAGAACACTTAAACAAATGCAGAAGTAGTGACCTATGCAGCATGCTACCTGGTTGACTGTACTTAATTTTCTTTGTGAGACTTCAGGCTGTTAACGCAAATCCCAAATTGAAGATTGATTCCCATTTTCTGATTGCTGGAAAGCTGGGTGCAGCATTCAGGCTTTTATGATGACTGATATAAATCTCAAGGAATCTTCTGTGAATGAAATGAATTGCTGTCTCCAAAGTTCTCTTATTTGGCTTTAATTTAAAGCAGGATATTTTTCTGTACTCTATTTCTTTTATAAGTAAGCATAAACGTTTTCTCTAAACAATTCTAAAGACTTAAAAGGACATGTAATGTTATACTTCCTAAACCCCTTTCTGTAAGGAACACTAAGACTACAGAAATTAAGGACTCAATCTAAAAGGAATCAAATGCTCTTTTTTCCCTGTGAGAATTTAGACAGGTGACTTGCCACAAGTCTTGCTGGAATCTGACACATTCCAGCTCAAATTCTACTTGGTCAGGTGCCATAATTTTTATCCTTCCTGCACAAGCTGTTTTCACTCTCTGTACATCCAGCGTGTGCTGTAGATGCTCTGAGCATGAGCAGGAGTCTCAGATTATGGAGCAGCAGCAGAGATGTTCAGATCACTGGACTTATTCTCCATTACTCTGCAATGCTCAGAAGCGAACATAGATTCAGGGAGGTGGATTCAAAGAAACAGGATTTTATATCGAGCTGAAGGCTGTAGTTCTTACAAGCTGTAACATCCTAGAGCTGATTCAGCAATTTGTCAAATTCCATGTCCTTAACCTGTATTCCTCTTGTTCTACTTTGCAGCTGGAGTTTTCTTTCTGTTTGCTTTAATGCAGATATGAGCAATAACAAATTATACAACATAACTGAGTGAAAAGTGATTTCTCTGAAGCAACAAATTGAAGCTTCATTTAAACAAAAATAGTAAAATAGTCCCTTCCTCCTTTGTCAGTGGGGGGCTCGTGGCTCTCCTGTTTCTGTAGCATTCCTATGTGTGCTGAAGTATTGCATTCTTACAGTACTTCTGGGAGCTCTTTTCTTTGTAACAAATGTCAGGAATAGTTTGGCTAATTCTTCTCCTACATGTCAACCTTCCTCATTTATTTTTCCCAATGACAGTGCCACATTCTCCAGAGATACTTTCCCCCAAGCTATCACTTTATTTATTTCTTCCTCTGTCTTGCCTGGAGGAACACAACAAGCATGAGGATAGTGCAGAGAGTTTCTCATGTTTCTGTATTCTCCTTGAAACAGTTGTGTAGATCTGGTCAAAGCTTGTATGAATTTGACTTCCATTTTAATGAAGGCTTTGTTCTAAAGTATGCATGTAATGTTTATGATTGATTGGAAAATACTTTGTGTCTATAGGGTTTCCTGTGACTTTGTGATCTGATCTCTAACTAGCATAACCAAAGGCTTTCAGGGGTCCATCTCTGTGTTACATGTGGTCACATGTGAACACATACCTCTGTTTAAATTACTCTGCTCAAGCAGAGAAGCAAGATGTTTCACACATCCTTAGTACTGTGCTTCTGTTTCAATTATTTATTTACCAATATTTAACAGCTGACATCTGTGTGAGAATAAGCGTAGGGTTGGGATGGTGTATGGGTGCTTTAGCAGAGTGCTTCAGAGTTCTGGAAAACTGAAGCAATTTCCTGATATTTCCCTATTTGGGTGGAACTCCTGTTGAGATAAAGGCACATTTCAAACAATGTGTAAATTACTGTGTTCCTCAGATTTGGGAGGAAGGTTTGCATTGTGTAGACCTGTCAACTTGCAAATCTGGTGACTGTAAATCTAACCTACAATATCAAGTCAACACAATCTGCCCATTTTGGGGCAAGCTGAGAGATTTTACTGCCTTTAAACAAATAAGGCTAGGAAGCTGCAGCAATCTTAGGAATATGAAGTGCTGAAGTATATAATTAGAAGAGGTGTCTAAAAACTTAATTGAACAATGACATGCTGTCACCAGAAGCATAAATGCAATCCTGTAACGACATTTGCTATAAACCATGTCAAAATGAAAAATAGGCATAAGCTGACGTTTGGACTGTCTGAGATTTCTGGGCTGCTGATGAATATTCCTGCAGAAGCAAAACAACTGACAGGAACATAAACCTCACAGTGATTACCTTGTAATTAAATGGAAGCCATAAAGGATCGAAGTAGCAAAATGTGGAACAGGACCAATGAAATATGAACGAATTGCGACTCAGTAACTCTCCTGGAAGATTTGAACACAACAATAATAGCTGGTTGTCTCTGGTGCCAGATTTCTGTACCTCCCATCAAACAAAACAGTCAATTCCTACTTGCTCCAATTTTTTGCTTTACCGTGTTACATCACATGCAGGTTTATAGCTCTGCTGCATTATGAAGGATCTTGGCAATGCTTTTTCTCCTGCTCTGTAAAGGTTCTTGCAATCCCTATTACATATTCCCCACCAGGAGTGCTTTCCCGGACTTCCTTTAATTGTCATTGGGAATAGATTTGGACTTTTCCCTTGGCTGTCAGACTCCAGTGTGATTTTCAGTTTAATAGACCCTGTATATTTGAGCAGTGCCTGCTCTCATTTGTCTCAGTATTAACTGACACAGTCAAGCAACTATTGAGTTCTCAACTCAGAAACTCAGGAAGGAAAAAATTTTGTCTTTTCCTTCCCCTTTATCTTGCATGAATTCTATTTCAATAAAAATGAATACACATGTAAAAAATTTAATGGTTAAACCCAGAAAACAACCAAGCTGCTTCAAATGCTTCCTCAGTATTTGAATGTGTCCTGTTAGCTACTGAATATTTCCTTTTTCTTAAATAATTTCAAGTTACGTTATTAGAAAAAAGTATTTTTTCCATCAAATAATTTTTTATTATTTACCATTCTGTAGAGTTGATTTTAATAAGCTGGAAGGAAGTAATACTAACAGCAAATAATTCCCCCTATGTTCTGTATTGAGTGCAGCAGACCCTTACTAATCCACAGTTTGCTAATCCTCACACTCTACAACTCACACAAAAGAGTCTCTCCCTTCACCTCTTATCTCTTTGCCAAAAAAAAAAAAAAAGTATTGGACTACTGGAAACTCATGATTTACACAGCATAAATAATTAAACCAGACCCTCTGTTTAAAATTAAATGAACCGTGCATTTCTGAGCTAGTTACCTTTCATTACCATTTGTGCCAAAAGCTGATAATCTCTTACATGCAATTAAAGCATTCACTGACCTCTTTCTCTGGGGCTTCAACATCAGGGAAATCACTCAGACAAGGATAGATTGTAAAAGGTGCAGAGTGGATAGCCTGTCTGTCAGCGATACTGTGCTCCTACAGCCTTTTCCATTTTCTTGGAAGCCACAGATCAGTGCCAGTTTAAACCACAGGTTGTTATAATTGCATATTTTCAATGGTACTTATGGAGATCTCGAATTTATTTACAAGTAAATACTTTTTCTCCTTTGCTCTTACGTCCCAATTCGTCAGTCCTCTGCTGAACAGGGTGTTGAACCAGAGCTGATCAAGAGATCAGCTCCAAGGGCCACAGTGCCCAGGAGATGCTGAAACCTTTTCCAGAGGCTGTCTGCTAGTGTCTCCCTGTGTTTACTGATGTTTTAGGTAATTTGCTAAAGTAGTTTTTATAGTATATATATATATAGTTATTATTTCTATCAGTGATGACATTTCTATAAGTTTTTTTTTTTTAATTTTTTTTTAAAGATTAAAAAGAAGGCTACGGTATAATGAAAGCCTTTGGCCAAAAGGGCTATCTGCACAGCAGTATATGAGAATGTTCTTTTGTTATGCAGGGGAAGTCTGGTAATTTAGATGCATGACTTGTTTTAAAACCTGCAGAGAAGTATTTATTCTAAGTTACCTGAATAAATCTGTGTTTAATCCCTTGGTGATGACAGTCAGAATTTCTCAACTCCAAGTTTTATGTGTTAACACTTATCATTTGGAAATCCTGATTAGCAGAACAGACAGAGGGTAGAACCAAACAATAGGTGAGGTTTGTATGGAAAGCTGTTTCTAGCAGGCAGCTAAACAAATAAAACATGCTTCCTTCACGCTCAGTGCGGCAAGTTGGGTTGGGCATTTGGTACTGAAAAATGTCTGTAAAATGAAAATATCTGTCCAAAAGGTGTTTAACATCTCGTGGCACTCTCATCAGTATATGGAATTGGCCATTAGCTGTGAATATTGCTGATGCCAATGTGTTTTACTTGTGCAGACAAAACTCCAAATGAAATGAGTTTGTGTTACGTGCATGTAATTACAACAACTTGGTCTCTGTGTTTGTGCAAGCAGAAAACAAATGAGATTTGTTTGATGTTTCACTTTGCACTGTGGATAAAAGATCTGTAGGAAATAGAAAGCCTATTGCTTTGATCCTGTGTTGAAACACAGGAATGTAGACAAAGGTCTCAATCCTATTCTTAGACAGAAGGAAATACTTATGATCACAGTGTTGGCCGAAAAGACTGAAGGGAGGTTATAGAGCTTGCTTTTTATTAATTAGAAAAGAAAAAAAAAAACTAAGAATCCTTTTATTTTTTCCTTAAATAATTCCTTCCTTGCCTCGTGATCAGCAGTGCACATTCCTTAAGGTTTTGTTACACATTTGGGTATAACTCTTGGTCTTTGCAGTAGTAGCTGCACACCTTATTAAGCAGAATAACAAGTAAGAAAAAAAAATAACAATAGTAGAAATTTCTAAATGGACAGGTCCTGTTACTTTCCTCTGAAATGGGATTAAGCTTGACAGTCACTTATTGAGACGTGGGGAAAAAAATGCACTAAGCAGTAAAAAAAAAAAAAAAGGGTGTCTGAATGCAAGACATCTTTTGAAATAACATCTGATTTAAATGCAAAAAAAAACAAAAAACAACAACAACAAAAAAAAAGAGCAGTAGAGACTGAATGCTCCCATTACCTTCAGTTTATTTCTATGCTCATATACAATGCCAAAATGCATTCAAGATAGAACAGCGTACACATTTTGCCTTTTGTGGGTTGCTTGTCTGTTTGGTATTTCATTCTGCAAAGGAATGTTGATAAGTATGGATGCCAGTTTTGCTAAGGTGAAAATACACCATGCAACATATGCCTAGATTATTTTACAATTGTGTGTTAAAGAGTAGAAATGTCTGTTTGGTATTCTCCAAGCATACTGTATGATGGCAAAATATCAGTGTAATATTTATGGCAAAGGTTACTCTGCTACTCCAGTGGTCATTTGATAGACAGGTTGTTTTTCCGGTTATTTAGTTAGCAACTGTTTTCTCTCTGCAGTGCTATCTCAGTTGCTGTTTATTCCTTCTGATGTTCTGTTTTCAAAAAAAAACCTGAAAATCCCTAATCAGAAATTCGAGATGCATGATTAATTACAAATCAAGAGTATTTTGAAAGCAGGAAAGAAAATAACTCTGGTAAAGAAACAGATGGAATTACAAACGAAATTGCCATCATTAGCATTGTGAGTCCTATAATTAGTTATTAGAATAACAATACATATCTAATATTAATTTGAGATAACACAACTGTTATTATAAGGATGTGGAAAGTTTGTAGTTAGGGATTATTGAAATCTGACTTCCAGCTAATATCTAGGTTTGACTTGCAGAGACAAACTATGGTCTTTTTTTTGGACATAATTCTCATTTAGCAGTTTTAAAATCAGAAAGTAGCCTGAAGGATATCTTCATACTGCAGTGCTTTTTGTTCTGAGGAGTACCTGTTGCTTCCATAAGTTGTCTTTCATATAGATAAGACATGGAAGCAACAGGTATTGCCAATACTAAAGCAATCTGCTTCATCCAAACTTCCACTGAAAGCAGTAGGAGTTCTGAGGCTTAATTTCTTACTTTAACTGAAATTAATGAGGGTGAATAATTTGTATCTTGCTACCTATGACAACTGGTAGGTTCTCTATGCAACTGGTAGCTGCCATGCTGGCAATCCCATGGAGATCCACTTGTGTCCAACCTCTGAACAGGATTTGCAATTAAACAAGTGTTCCAACGGACCCATGTGTTGCCATTAAATAGGCGCACAACAATTCCCAACTGAGCTTCTGGATGAAGTGAAGCTGGTCACGATGAGTAGTTAGGCTGCACAATGGAAATCTAAGCCTGAACAATATGCAATAGATATTAGTCTTTACTTTTTTGTCAATTATGCTTGTCTTTGCTCTTTTTCTTGAACTAGAGAACTAGAAGATCTAATAGAAACAACTGCATGTTTAGTTCTGTTTAATGGCTTCTCTACATTCAAATAGAGATTCAGAAGAAAACTGTTAATTGTTGATGTGCTGAATGTACTCTCTGGATAACATTAGTTGCAAAAAGGTATTTTGAATAACTGCTATTTTTCTATCCTCCTAGATGAAAATATCAACAAATTAATACACAGAGTAAGCAAAACTGAAGTTCAAAGGTCTAATTTGTAATTCAGGGAAGCATTTAAGCATGTGCTTAATTTTAACTAAATGTGTAAAGCTATTAACTTCTAGGGCCATAAGGAAGTGCTTAAAGTAAATGGGTGCTTATGTTCTTACTCACATAGGGTTGGCTTCTTGAATCATACTCCCCTACCAGTAGTAGTCCTCTCTTTAGAAACCAATTCCATTAAAATCAGTGGTACTAATTGGAATATATATATATGTGTGTGTGTGTGCTATTGAGTATGATGAGGAGGCACAATCTGCTCTTAATCTCTGCATGCGAGTTTATAACTGTATGCAAGTTTTTTAAAAACACATTTAACGTAGAAACTTTACAGAAGGATGAAGATAAAATGCAGTACTTGGAGTTTTGGGACATGATTTCTTTTAGTACTGTAGACTGTTTTAACATTAATTTATTTTTTAGAATTCAGAAATTTGACATTAAAATTTCCCATAGCGATATTGATTATGTAGAGTTTTCCAAACCAAACTATACTACACATATACCAGTTCCTATAACAAAATCTTCCTCTGCAGAAATATTTGTGCCTCCCTCTCCTATTTGTGCCTGGATTTCACGTTCTCTGCAATTGTTTCTGTGATTCCTTCTGTCCATGCCTTGAGAATAAGTAAACAGTCCAAAAGATGAAGTGGAAGAGCAAAAATGTAAAATGTTAGCTTATATTTTGCATTATATGCATCATCCTACTTGGATTTATTGCAAAGTACTTAACTCAATAACCCCAAAGTCTCCAAAACTCTATTATCATTCAGTAGAAACACAATTGCCCTGATTCTTTCTCTCAATCTCAGTTCCATTTGCCAGCTGGCCAGCCCTCCCTTTCTTCTTGTTTTTCCACTGAGCAAAATGTTTAATAAACTCAACCCAAACAAACTGAAGAGACGTAGACATAAAAATGACAAAGTTTCATAGCAAGAGTGATATGAAGCAAGAGCTGTCCTGTTCAGCATTGCCCACTAGCTCTAACCTGAACTATCTGCACTTGCAAAAGGAATTGCAAAAAGTAAAGCTGCACGAGCAAGGGCCATACTGATATTTCAAAGGAGAGAGTTCCTGATTTCCCAGCACAAACAACAGAAGTTCTGAACTTCATCATCCACAGAGAGATTTCATTTCAAACCACTCCACTTCTGTGGGGTATCTTCTCTAGATTGTCAGTCTGGAGAAGGTTCTAGAAAGGACTGCTGCTTTTCATCACGACTGTGCACCAATCTAACCCAAAGTTAATCCAGATCAACTAACAGATTCTGTAGCAGTCCTTTAAAGCAAGTTTTTGTAAGGAAACACAATCTGAAACCCTGAGCAATTAGTTCTGAATTTGGGCTGGTAGGTGATGGCATACAAATAACATTCCATTGTCCCTTACATCCCCCTCACTCGTATATCTGGCCAAGGCTGAAAGCTGTTATAATATACAATTGTTTTGAAAGAGTAAGGATTTGTTTGGAATTCAGAAAAATATGCATAATGGAGATCAGGATGATTTGTTTGGATATCTGGCAAAGCAGCCTAAAGCCAAGTGTTTTGTCCATTTAGGAGAAGACTTCTGGGAAGATTAGGAAAGCAGAATTTATTTCAGATAGATCTCGGTATGAACTGCCTAGTTATCTGAAAACATACCTACTGCTTCAGTCCTTGAGTATTTGGTACTGTTCGTTTTCACTGCAGTCTTTACTACAGCAAACATTCAAGCTTTTAACAGAATTGATTTTAATTGGAACTTATTGGCCATTCTTCCCCTACGAAAACATGTTTTAATTTAAAAGAACATGTTCCTCACAGTTAAATTTCAGCCTGACTGCTTTTTCTTAGTGAACCCCTTTGAAATACGGCTGTACTGCCCACTTACAGAGAAGTTATTCATGTGCGTAATGGCTGTAGGTCTAAGTCCATAATCTTGAAAGAAAAAAGATTAACTCTTGCAACAAATTACGGAGTGGTTGTTTGGCTAGTGTTGCTTTTCTAAAGCAATTTCCAAAGATGTGTTTACTTTGAATATGCATTACTCTCTGAGACATAACTTTTCCTTTATTGGCAATTTGATTTCTATAAGAGCGAGACGTGAATATTTGGGATGAAGGCACGTGTTTCTGAGATGTTCCTCTTGCAGGTTACAAATGATTCAGGGGAAGGAAATTTTTTGATGTCTTGCCAAAAGGCAAAATGCTACATCCTTACATGGTGCCAATGAAAGAAGCTCCGTTTTCTTCAGTATGCACTTACAGCAGCTGTCTAGCTTGCGTTTGCATCTGTAGATATCTTTCACCCAACTACCTTCTTTTTGATCAGTCTCTAATCAAAGAGACTATAACACTTGGCACTGGACAGGGGAAAGCTAGCAGTGACAAAAATGTTGTAGAACAACATTGAGAAAGGAAAAAAAAAAAAAAAGTCTGGTGTTTTTTGATTATGTGAACACTTTTGGCTGTGGCCTCAGCTGGTCATATGTTTTTCTTCAGTGCAGTTCTCCTTTCAATACAGCTTTTGGGAAATAAACTATTTTGTTTGCTTGCACCGAACCACTTTTGTAATAAACATTTTATGAGATCCAGGTGTTACAAGCATGATTTAAATATTATGACATTTATTATGAAAATACAGTGTCATTTGCTACTTGACAAAATGGTGCTAATTCTCAGATTAAGTACTCCACCTAGCAATGAAATACAATACCACCTAAATAATAACTAATTCCCATGTAATAAGAGCTGAAAAACGGGTAAACTTGTTACTTAGTGTTATTAAACATTGTATTTTATTCCTTATAGATAGCATTAAATGTTCATTTCTCAGCAAAATGTAAGTCGGGTATGGAAGTTACAGATGAAAGGGCAGGCATGCATCCCTTTGGATCCCACCCCAGCCCTACAGCAACTAGTTTGTTAATGCTTATAGTAGACAAAAGGCTTTTATCTCAGGAATTGTAGATGAAATCTGATAATATAACTGAGAAATATATAATATAAGCATTTTGTGACTGCTTATGGGATCTTATCCACTGTCTGGATAGGATTAATAGCAAGGAGTCATTTAGACTATTAGACTGATGAGTAAAATTCATATATTCAAATTGCAAAACTAATTTAGTGTTATATTTTTTCAGTCTTGCATTTGTCACAAAACCTCAGCAGGTACAAAGGTGTTTATCTGTATTTTCACTTCAATCTTAAAAGATTTGTTCAGATGAATGAGTGCGTATCTCCTACATTATCTTTGGTGGTGAGAAGTATGAGGTATGTTCAGAATGTATTTCTTCCAGAAATGATTCTGTTGAGATTAAATTCCCCATGTTTATCTTATAAAGCATTTCCTTGATTTTTCCTTTTTGACTTTTTTTTATCTTAAAGTGATTACTGAATTATCTCATCAGAAACATTCATAATCCTCTATATGAAAGTAATGGCCTTTCTACAGCACATCCATGCCCTTGCCAATAATTCTTCATCACTCTATCTTGTTTTATATTCGGATTTTCTCCTTTTAAATAAAATCTCAGGCTCAGATGGCATTCAAGATCCTCTGTTGTAGACAGCAAAAGAATGTAAAAAAGTGTTTCCATTGTGGAAACAAATAATTAAATTAGAATATAGCTACATCTTTTTTTAATCTAAGCTAGGAAGTAGGACATGTTTATCCCACTGCTGGAAAAATGCCTTGCTTCTTTATGGCAGTTTGTTAGATTTGTTAGACTTGCAAGTTAACTTTCATATAACAGAACACTACTCATTTCAGTAACTTTGATTTTTAAAATTAGCCCAGAACTGTGAGTGATGTGCGACAAGAACGCAAGTGTCAGGAGTGCACAAGAGAATAATTTCCATTCATTTGCAGTTATTTTTATGCCTCGTGATTTCTGTAAATACAGTATGAAATTTATTCCTTTCGTGATGAGAAAAACCAGTTGTGTTTCTATAATTAATGCAGAAAGGGGTTAAAGAGAAAGGAAATATAAATAAGTAACAGTGGTGAGTGGAGTGGGCTGTTTCACTTGAACTAAATAGTTATTTTCCTGGAATGAAGAATTTAGGAGATGTTTCATAATTTCTGCCAAGCTTGCTTTTGGCATTGGCTCAGGAACTCATCTTCCACTTTCTTCAGTAAGCCCCAAAGAAGCACTGCTGTTTGCTTATTAAAAGCATAAACACAGAAAGGCAGTTAAGTGGGTGACTTCAGAAGGGGGCTGGAGCACAAGTCTTGTAAGGAGCAGCTGAGGAAAGTGGGATTGTTCAGTCTGGAGAAGAGGAGGCTCAGGGGAGACCTTATTGCTCTTGGATTACTTGAAAGGAAGTTGTGGCAAGGTGGGGGTCAGCTTCCTCTCCCAGGTAACTGGGTGATAGGATGATAGGGAATGGCCTCAAGTTGCATCAGGGGAGCTTTAAGTTGGGCATTAGGAAAAATTTCTTATCCAAACGAGTGGTCGATGCTGGAATGGACTGCCCAGGGAGGTGGTGGAGTCACCATCCTGGAGGTATTCAACAAATGCTTACATGTTGTACTGAGGGATGTGGTTTAGTGGGGAAGTATTGGTGGTAGGTGGATGGCTGGACTGGATGATCTTGGAGGTCCTTTCCAACCTTGGTGATTCTATGATTCAAACTCAAACACGAGTTTACCTGTATCTTTATGTTGTGTTTACTGTCTATACCTTCTTACTAGAACTAGCATTACAATAAGCTATTTGTGCTTATAGGCATATAAGCTTAGATAAGATGTACCTGGAGATGAATTTGGCTGTGTACTGTAAGAACTGCAATATGGAGGCTGAAGACAAAATCCCCAGCAGTGAAACACCTTATGATTCTGCAGGTGCACAGAGGGCAATAATGTGGTCTGGAGACGAATTTACAGTATGGGAAATTAGATGCTACCTGAATTTTGTCTGCATACCTGTGCATAGTAAATAATCGTAAATGCTGAAGTATTGAGTATGCTCTATGAATATATAAATATGCATCTGCATTTGGTATGCAGGAAGGTGTGTGTCAACGGAAGAAGGCTTTCTCAGGGACGAGCTGTGAATATGCAGCACCTGAACTTTACTCATTTGCTAAAGTTTGTAGTTCAGTGTTTTCAGTTTTATTTTCTGCAGTTTCTATTGTGTAAAAGCCACAGCATCAGCTGTACCATCCAAGCCTCCTGCCCCAGATTTCATAACAGGACATGGACAAAGCTGCTTGCTGAATCTCCTCCATATGTATCCTTCAACTTCTCTATATTCCAGAACTTGCTTTGTGCAAAGCATATCCGTACTTCTGATACAGTTGTACTGTCCCTTCTTCTAACTGGTACCATTCCTGCATTTTCCTACCCCCTCCATCACACAGCAGAGGTCTTATATACTTTTATTCTACACCAAACAACCACTTGTGACTACTATCTGCATGAAAAGGATAGTTATTTTAAATGATCATGCAAAGGTGAACAAAAGTAAAGCACATTGAGATACAAAGATTAAAAAACTTGCTGCTTAAAGCTAAATGGATAAAAGCAAAGCCAAGCAGGTGTGACAAATCTGGAAACCAAGAAGAGGGAAGTTGCTGTCCTTAGGACAGCTTTTGGCCCCGTGCTAGCAAGGACAACGTGCTATGTGATTCACAGGAAATATGTTCTTTCACAGCCATACTCGCTCTATACAATAGAGTACGTTTTGATGGGCGCCTAGAGGAATAATGCAATTCAGTTTACTGAGAGCTTCCTAACAACAACTAATATTCTACTTGGAGGTAAAATTGGCTAATTTGCTAATAACTATTAATAAGTCTCACAGGTAGGAGTACTTTGTTACAGGAGTTATTTCAGTGCTAAAAGTTTGAAGCCAACGTGAAGCAATGGCTACTAAAAGGGTGAAAAATAAGATAAAAGATAGAAAATAGGGGAAGACAGACAGACCTGCAGGGATACAAACACAGCAAAGTGTATCTTATAAAAGATACTTGAAATGACATTTGTAAGGGACTTTTATCCCCCTATTGGCAAATTGGTCACCAGCTTAATTGCCTGAGATAATAACTGAGGAAAATCACTGGGACATTTCAAGGATATTTATGAACGTTGATAATGATGTTATCAATATGTCAATATCATCGATAATGATATTGAGAACGTTGTGCTACAGGCATTGCAGTATTTTGGGGTGCTTCAATTTCTTTAACTTACCTGTCAAATGACTATTTATTATACTGGTCATAAACTGAATCCGCTGGAGATGTATGAAGGAATGTATAAATTTTTAATCTCTCTTTCTACACAACAAAATTAAAATTTATGTTATGTTTTTGGCTTTTGAATAAGTGATTATAAAAACAAAAGCCTATATAATTTAGCCCTATATATTAATAATTTTGGGGAAGAAAATGAAGTTCTCAGCCTTGCTCTTTTTCCACAAGAAAAAATGATGGATTCTACTGCACTCAGTTTTATAATTAGATACTTATTTTAATATAAGCACATTAATTTCAACAAAGCCTTAGCAGAATCAACACAATTTTTCTATTTCTCACATATTCCCAAAGCATATTTGAGATGCTGATGTTGAGCAATGTTTCAAAAAAAAAGTTTTGAAGAGTTGTTCTCGTTTCAGACTGTAAATACTGCTTCTAATAAAATCTTTCTTAAGGTGGAGAGTTTGGGGGCTGGCACAGACAGCTGGTGGTATACCATTCCTGGAGCTGATATAAATGGTGAATAGCCAAAAAAGGGGTTGACCTGGAAACGTTAGGTTATTAATATTATAATGAGGTTATTGGACTGAATCAGTTGGACAAGCCACTTTATCTAAAACTTTTAAATGTGTGTGTTCTGTTGCATAAGTCAAATGGTCTCATTTCCAAACCTGTTCCAAGGGAAATTTAAGTATTCAGCGTTTCTAAGCATTTGATCGATCTGTAGACAGATTTGTATTATTTAATATACTTACATTTGAATAGAGTTTGAAGTTAGCCTTTCATTTTAATATCAACTTAAATTGTGTTTTGAGTGTTAATTTAATAATGCAAGCATCCTTCTCTAATGCTCTCAAGAAGACTGGTTTCTGGGATTTTCATGGCACAGATTCTGAGGGATAGCTCTGATTTGTACACCACGCCATTGCCAGGCCACGCTACTCTGAAGATGGTCAGGCTGAATGATCTTGGAGGTCTCTTCCAGCCTTAATGACTCTATGAAATTAGTAAGCAGGAAGATTTATAAAAGCATGATTATATTTAATAAATAAAATATAGCAATAAGATACAAAATAAATAGTACTATTACCTTTGAATTTTTGTAAAATTGTGACTTAAAGTTAGCTAAAATACCCAAGGGTTTGGAAAAGTTAACGTAATTTTAATTTAGCTTTTTCATGTGGTTTTTGTTCAGTAATATTTCCTCCCTTTAAAAAATATCTCAACATATACAGGAAAAAAAAAAGTCTGCTAATCATCAAATGGGGCCAGGTTGGATTGGGCCCTGGGCAAACTGATCTTGTACTTGATCTGGTGATTGACAATCCTGTCTGTGGCATGAGGGTTGGAGCTTGATGATCCTTGAGATCCCTTCCAACCCAAGCCACTCTGTGATCTTGTGATATTTGATTTCCTGGAAAATGAGGCTGTGGATGACAATTAGATATTTTTATTATTGAAATTACCTCCCAAAATACCTATTGGGCTTACCAATGATTAGTGGTAATTATAATGCAGTTTAAATGTTATCATTTATTTCTCTTTTCCTCTCCTTTCTTGCTGAATAGCCTTCATGCAGATGAGTCATCCTTTCCAGTTGCTGGCACTTTTTTACATAAGGAATTACAGGTAGTAACTCAAAATTAAGTGTTGGAATTAATTATACTAGGAGTTTATTTATTGGTTTGTTCTAAAGCAGTCATTTGTCACATTTGAGTACAATATATCGATAAATCTCCAACTACTGACAGACCAGCTTTCTGTGGTGTATTTCTGATGGCTTAAGCGGGTCAATTTATATTTACTGTGCATTCTGGGGTTCAGAGAAATATGCCGTGGCTGATGCAGTAAGGCAGACACAGAAATGTGAAAAGCTTGCAGCATAATTAAGTGATAATAATACTATCGCGCTGTTTTATGAGGCAGTAACACAGTCCCCAAGTGAATAAACTACGAAGCCGAAGGCTGCCTGGTTTATTCCAATGAAGGATCTGGATCATTGCCAACAACACTGCTGCAACAGTGCCATTAAACTAGTATGCTATAAATGTTTAATTAAATAACACTTGGTGTGCATGCTTGCACACGTTATGGAAAATAATGTCATAGTTTGAGAATTAAGAGAAAGTGACGATGTTCCTGGGGTCACTGCTTTTGAGGAACACTCAGGTAGCTATGGTGAACTGGTCTCTATTCAATGCACCAGTCTCTGAAGCCAATGGGGATTTTCCTGGTACTGGAATGAGGAAGGCTTTATAAAATTCATATCCTCATATCATATCCTCAGTGCTGCCACCTCATTGAATTTTAGAGCTGGGGATTGAGGCACAAAAAGCAAATGAATTGTAGGCAAGATGCTGGCATTTTGGACTTTGATCAAGAGGAAGGGCTGTGGTCACTATCTCACTTTCCTCTGTAAAACAACAACAAAAACAAAACGAAACAAACAGCAAGCAGCAATGCAGAAGAGATAAATTTTGGAATATGTGTAGCCCTGAAAGATTTGGAAATATCTGGAAGGTTACCCATGAAGGCCAGCAAGGCCCAGGTACATGCAAGCAAGGCACTGGTGGGGTACCTGAGACAATCACCAAGTTATCTTCAAGAGGGAATGGCCTCAAGTTGTGCTAAGTGAGGCTCAGGCTGGATAATAGGAAGTGGTTCTTCTAATAAGGAGTGGTGGTGTGTTGGCAAAGATGCCCAGGGAGTGGTGGAGTCACCATAGTCCCTGGAGGTGTTCCAGAAATTGTAGAGATTTGATACTGAGGGACACGGTGGGATGAGTTGAGGTTAGACCTGGGGATCTTAGAGGTCTTTTCCAACCTTAATGATTCTGTGGTTGCGTGATATTAAATCCCGACTGCACTGCTGAGTTTTTCAGATACTGATACTAATTCAATCTGAATATTTGAATGCAGAAGCCTATTTACGTTAGCACCTGGATGGAGGCCACCAATTCAGTCTGTATAAGTGACCAAAGAACTGTCAGTCTGTCATGATTTTGGTCGAAAGCCAGCTTTCAAACAACAGTTGAGAGATGAAAGGCTGTGGGTGTGTGGTTATCGATTCCCTGGACCTCGCTGAAATGTGTTTAGGGAATAAGAGTGGCAGAGTGGCAGCAAACACTATGCACTTCCTTCTTTAGCAGATTAAATAAACTCATAAAAATGCTACTACTGACACAGAAACCACTCAGGACTTTGATTCCTGGTGCAAGTGCCAGTAAATATTTGCAATCTAGTTGCATTAAACATCTTGCATTACGTCAGCCGGAAAAGCTGAAGAAATGAATGATGATGCTATGAAACCAAATAACTTACAATAAAAAAAAGTTTGGAAAATTGGATTTCAATAAAAATAGAAACAGAAATGTTTAAAAATAAAATAAGGGTAAGCTTTCACTTCTGTCTGTTCCTTTACCTTTCTAGACCAGAGTTAGCATCCTGTTTCAAACTCCTGTGGTAGCAATATATTTGCAAGGGGAAGAAAAAATAAGCAACCAGGTGATTAAGATGATCCTCTGGAATGGTTTAGTGTAAAGCCTAGTGATTTTTTTACTGGAGTGTTAATGCAAGACTACAATGGAGAGATGTTAATTGAAAACGGAACAAACTTTTTCATAACTAGTGCAATTAAAAGCTTTTCTCATTGGACTCTGGTAAAGTCAACAAGAAGAAAAAGTCCTTAAGTGCACTTAAATTCATTTATGCAGTAGTTACTTTCCAGTAAAGCTGCTCAGTTTTCTGCTTATTAAGATCTAATCCACAAAGGAGAAGGTTAAAATCAAAATTTGGTCAAGGCCTTAAAATAAAATTAAAAATAATTATTGGCTTCTCTGGGAAGAATGCTGCTACAAGGGAGCTAGATGTTGTTATAACATTACGTGCACCTTCTCATCATTCTTAATTTCTTACCTGGATTTTATTCATTTTACCCACTGCAATGCATGATGCTGAGGCTGAGCATTAACTCATATTCCCAAAATGTCAATTCAAGAAAAAGTTTGATAAAAAAAGTTCAGGACTAACAGCAGATTGAAAGAGAGATCGGTCTTTTCAATGGCAGTCTTTGTTCTGTTCCTTACACTTATTGTCAGGCAGTGTATTTGTGTTAAATCCAATTTATAGGGAGGAAGAGGGTAATGTTAATGGATTCTGGATGAGGATAATCTTGAAATACCATTAGCAAATTATCAACAAAATGTGGGCTCATTTTAGCTGTGCAATGGAGATATGGATAGACAGATCCAGCTGGGTATTTCTTCATTTATCTATCCCTTGTGCCTTCAAAAAGGCAACTGAAACCTAAGGGTCACTTCTTGAGTCACATCATCTCCTTCCTGATGCTATCTGCCATTAGGCAAAGACTGTATCAATGAACAGAAAAGCAAATAGAAAAGATACTCAATACTGGAAGAGATTGGTTAGTCCTAAAATGACAGAATATCTTGGTGGCTATTGCCAGGCTGCTGCAGTGATGTATTGAAAGGGATTCTAAATACAGACCAGTTTCTTCATTTGCACTGCGTTTCGCCTTGCAGTTCCATTGCTCTCTTGGCAAAGCGGATCAGCTGATATAACGACAAGATGAAAGAACAGTTGTTCCATTTTATAAAATGATCGTATAGTATCTCAAGAGCTAAAATGAAGGATAAAAGGGAAGGGATTTTTGTTTGTGATTGAGTTGCTTGGTTGGTTTTTAGTTGTTTTCCTAAAGGGAAGTTAATGGACAAGCGGAATGGGACTTCTTGCCAGGAATCTTTCCTAGACTTTACAATCCAAAGATAGAAAAGTGAAGAACAAAATAAAGAAAACCATATCTTATTTTATTCTGTAGTTCTTGACGTTCCCAAATTGAGGTTCAGCTTTCTCATCTGGCCATCTCTGTTTGAGCCTTTTCATCCTGCCCTTCTTAGTGGATCTAATCAGTACTTTTCATCAATGTTTTTCTCTCTAGTTTTCTGCATTTTCTATTTTGCTTAATTGGAACTAGCACTGTTTGAGTTGCTGGACTCAATCATTTTTATGATTATTCATCAAATAATGAAGAATTCATAATTTTTAAGAGTTTTCGTATTTTTTCATAGTTTTTATGATTATGAAAGTGCTGGAAATCATTTTTATCAATTCAGCATTACCTAATGCCATATTTCTACACTGACTGAAACATGTTAAAATATCCCATCTTTTCAGTCTTTTTCCCTTGGCTACAAAAAAAAAATAAAATAAAAAAATAAAATTATTTTGTAGCTTCCCAGAAGATTTTTGTTGTTGTTGTTTTGAGATGCTATGTGCAATCCAGAAGCCAACAGAACAAGCAAGGATGTAAATGTTTTCCCATTCGCAAGGGCTGATCCATTGGAATTGACATTATTTATGCAAGAGCAGTGCTCTTTGACCATTGTTTCTGTCAGGAATGAGAAGCAAAAGTAATTTCAAAGCAGGTGCTGCGTGTTTGTTTCACAGTGTGTATCATCAGATTTATTGATATTCTGCATCACATTTCTGATGAGCAAAATGTAAGATTAAAACAAAGCAGATAACTACATTGAAGCTTCAACTTTAATGTGTCAGCTTTTACAGCCCAGGAATAATCCCCCTGTGTTGAAAGGAAGGTGATGGAGAGAAGATTTTTCGGGGTGGGGTGGATGATTTTGCTATTTTATAGCTTTCTGTTTTTGGTTTTTTTTTTTTATTTTTTTATTTTTTTACTTTTTTTTACAGCATAGAAATTTTAAGTGGAGGCTGAACAAGCAGCTGTGAAAAAATTGGGCTGCTGTTCTCGCACTGAGTCACGGCAGCGGAGAGCTTTGTGCTCTCAAGTGGTCCTTTTGCAGAAGAGCAATCAAACCGCTGCTGTGTGGTGGCTCAGCTGAGAGTCTCCCTCCATCCTGCAGCGCGATGTGGCAGAGATGCGTTCAGCTGAACTCATTCCAGAGCGCTCAAGTGGCTTTTCCAGCGAAGATGTGTAAGGTGCAGCAGTGAGCAAGTGCTCTACGAGGTAGCGTGGTTGCAAACAGCAAATTCATTCCTGGCAGAAATGGAGCCAAGGCAGTATTCCACCAGAGCCGGGCATATTTCATTTTGTGGGTTGTGTCATGTGGAATTTGGACCTGAGTAATAATTCGTGAAGATATGCAGGTGGAAGAAGGTGGAAAGGACTTTTGTTAAGATGTTGTGGTGCTATTGTTTGTTGGGTGTCTGCACCTTGCAATGAGTACTTTCAGTTCAAAAGGGTCAAGCGTTAATTCAGCCACTTTTGGTGACAAATTCATCCTGATACTACCTTTTTTCTTTTTTTTTTTTCATTCTATTACAAGAAAGCATAACATATGTATTATAACTTAAAAGTTTCAGTGCCACTATACTGCAGTTACCGAAACCAGTCGTGTGATTCCTTTTTTTTAGAGCAAATATATCTAAAAGTGTAGTTATTCATCCAGAGTTTTGGTTTTAAGTAGGAGAGATATACATTCTCTTAAATGACAGTGATAAGATAAATCGAAGGTACTTCCTGTCTAGCAGAATTCAAAGTGAAGCTGTGAAGTTGTGCTTCTTCTCCAAAATATTCATAGATTCTGCATTTGTAATTCCCAGAGCATATCCCTGGATGTTACCATGGCTATGTAGAGATGTATGTACAAGAATATCTAACTAGAAGAGGTGCTGTGTTTGAGTTGGACTGGGAGAGAAAGAGATGGATGGTGGAGATTAAAAGGCTGAATGTCATTCTGGCATTAACATATGAGATACTCAGAATTACATGTAGGGCAGGTGTCAGTTGCGAAATGGCAGATGGCATTTGAGGTGCATCAGTATCATTAGTTAGCAGACCTTCTGGGAGGCACCCTACAAAATCAGCTCTCCTTCAAAATACCCGTGCTGAAAACTCTCACTTCTGTAACAAAAGAACACACAGGACAGAACTGATGCAAGAAGATATGCTTGTTACCTCCTGCAGATGCTGCTTTGCAGGAATCCTTTCTGAACTCCTCTGACAGGTCACCTTGGCCTGAATATCTGCTGAGTCTAATTGGTATGGAGTGAGAGCCACTGTGCTCCAGAAGGTCTGTCAGTAGTGAGCTGCAGAGAGAGGAGGAAGCTCTGCACCCTCTGTGCTCCTGCCTAAGCAACAAAGCGGGGACAACTGCTTAGGCTGCTTCAGAAGGATATATGCAAGCAGTGCATTGAGTGTGAATATTATTATTAATGATTATTTTTGCGGTAGAAACACATACTTCAGCAAATTCAGAGAAGCATGTGAAGAGGTGGAAGGGTTAATCTCTGTTTTTTATTATTTTTCTCTTAGAGGTGCACTGGAATAGCTGTGCTCCAGGTACTTGTTTGGTCTCAGTCTCTCAGGTCTCGGTTATAAATGTGATCTCTTCAGAGCACAGAGAATAAGATTCAGCTTATGATGAAAACTCAGGTAGCAGCATGCTGCAGCTTACCCTTTTCTCAGTCTCCCCTCACTCCCAAAAAACACAGCCAGAAGGATCTGATTTTGTTTATGTTAAAATTCATGAATATATGGTTTGGCCTTTTGTCCCAGAAAGTCAAATTTGCATGGAAGAATGGCTCCTCACACTGAAGGAATTCAGCAATTTTGAAGGCAGCAATGCCCTTTTAGGAGGCAGTGGGGAGATGTGTGCAGCTCTGAGTCTCTCTACTGTCTCCTTTTTTCCTTGGCCTCTTTTTCCCTCTCCCCAGCACTACAAACTACTTTTTAGAAACATAACATTAACAAGAACATATATGGCAAAAACGCTGATGGCATTTTCATGGATATCTCTGTGCATTACTGCTATAGTACAGTGTATTCTCAACTTTGTCTGCAGGCTCATTTATTTCCTAATTTATCTTGAGAACAGAAAACCTACAAATAGTAAAGCTGAAAAAAAAGAAAAAAAAAAAAAGAGGTTTCATAGACGTAATATTTGAGTTGATGGTGCTGAGAGATAGATGAGATAAAATGTCAGCTGAATAATTCCATGCTTCAAAGGACAGCAAATTATTTGCAGGGGTTAGAAAGAAATGCTTGGTTCTTTCTCATGGGAAAAACATCAGATTTACTGGGAGCAGGTGTAGTGTTTTTCCATATTGTGGGGAATGCAGAGATGAGCAGAGAGGGAATTGGGATTGGCCCATTGGCACCGCTTTGTGTAGCTGTGGGTATGGGAGGAAACATCCCTGTTAGGTGTTATGGAATGAAGAGTGTGATTGCAGCCAGCAGCAGGTGCTCAGCACCTCTCAAAATAGCATCATCTCAGAGTCAAATTTCACGGCCCAACTGGCTGGTGTGCTGTATAAATAGATAATAAATAGATAATAGTGCGATTGCATCCTCAGGATGCATTTAGTGTGTGTCCAAGGCCTTGCGTTTTCATCACACCAATATGGTATTTTGGATACTAGACCTGCAGGGGAATGAATGGCAGCATTAATGATAAAACAATATTCCAAGCTGAGCTTGTGACTTACAAAAAATACATTTACAGGATAGCTCTGGTAATCCTTGGTGTGAACCAAAGAAGTCATGCAGTTTTCTCATTTAATTAAATTTAAATCTATGGGGACTGACAGTGCGTGTCTTGAGCTTATGTTTTTTTTTGACTTGTTCTTTGCAGCTCAATGTAAAGCAGCTTTTAATTAACAGAGAATCTTAACTGGAAATGAAGCTGACACCCAGTTACATTTATATAAGGATTTTTACTCATTGCAACACTTAGGGCAAAAAACGTATCCAACAAGACAAGTAAGAGCAAACCACCAGGACACTATAGGACAGTGTTCATGTGCACGTTGCTATGCTCCTTTCTGGCTCACTTGCATTGTGATGGCTTGGGATCTCTTACTGGAAGGGCTCGCCTTCATCTGGTTGGTCATGATGAAAGCAAATAACGAGGAGGGTGTTTTTCTGTGCCCTCCGTGTCTGGTTGATAACTGGCTAACAAAATATCTCAGACATTTGTGAGTTGAAGTGGAAATCTTTTGGGGGCTGTTTTATGATGAAAGATCTGTTATGTGTGTTGGAATTCAGAGGTCAGCTTGGAGTTAGTTGTAAATATGGATATAAATACATAGACAAACAAATGTTTACACCATATGATTCAGCGTTACTTAGAACCTTTTTCAGCTGAACTGTTCTCCCAGCATAAGTTGTGCAGTACTACAATGCAGGGAATGAAGTCAGTCACATTTCATTAGGACAGCATTAGTCAGGAATGGCACTAATTCATAATTCCAGGACCTTTTAAGCAGTATTTCTAGGCATGGCAAGCTAGCATAGGATTTTTTTTTTTTTTTTTAATGTGATACAGATCTATTTATACAGATTTATTTATTGTAGCGAAATCCTTGACAAATAGATCCCAAATCCAAATTTGGCTCTGTAACAAGCTTCTGAAGTTCTAGTGTGCACAAAGACACCTGTTAGAGATTGAGACGAGATGTTAAAGCACCTGACAGTTCATTTCCATTCTCCATTCTGTCCCTTCTCTCCCCACCCATTTACTAATTATACTGTTCATGTTCAAAATGAGCGCTATATTGCAGCACATGATCAGGATTTTCCCTTTGATGCTAATTTCTTGCTGGCAGGTCCATTAGGGTAGGAAGCAGCGAGAGAAACGAGCTCTCTCTTCCCTCTTGCGTGGGAAACTCTTGATAGGAATTGAAGGGCCTCAAAGGGAGATTTGGGAATTCTTGGAAGGATCAAGAATTAGGATGGTACATAGAAACAAAAAGTAACCAAAGCTTGGAAAGGCAGAATAGTGGAGTGAAGCAAAGCAGACATTTGTAGGTGATGAAAGGAGCAAGGTGTGGTGAAGGTAAAGGCAGAAAGTCATACCTCAACAAGGGGATGTGTACCAAAACTTCAGAGACGTGTTGCAAAAAGAAATCAGCTGTAGAGACAGAAGGTAAAGCAAGACCTTGCAGAGGTGCAGAGAAGACTAAATAAAGGCAACTAGGTACAGAAATAAAGGATACTCATCCACTGCAGCACGAACCTCTACAAAAACTAGAAGCAAGCAACCTGTTCTTGAGGTTTACTGTTCAGCAAATCGCTGTGATCTGCCTGCCAATTCACATCACCCTTCACAGCAGGTTCACAGATAAGATAACAACTTTCCACTTAGTTTCTCTAATGTTAAACTGTCAGGAAAGCACACACCCTCCCTTCTTTCCAGCTTCCTGTCAAGACGTGCATTATGTTGTTCTTTTTCTCCCCTCTTACAAGTTATACACTGGTAGTTTGAGCATTAAATGGAGACATTGGGATCTGGTTTTACATAAGACAAAGGGAAGGATTAAACTTTTTTCCTATATCCTGGGTACTTATTTGCCTTTGCTAAGGGAAGGATTGGACTCGCCCTTTCCATGCTGCATCTAGCTCATATAAAATCAGTTTTTCTCCTTAGGTACACCTTTGTTTTGAAAAATATGCAGTAAATAATGTCAGTTCATACTCTAAAATACATTACCTTCAGTATCCAATGACTATGTTACAGAGTACTGTGAAATGTATGCATCAAAGGGGTTAGGACGAGGTGGGAAAAACGTAGAACGTAATGTTGTAATGGAAGATAATTCTGAAGAGCAAAACAAAGAGACAACAGCAACAACAAAACAGAAAATACATTAAAACAAAACCACAGGAGGAGATTTAAAGCCCTATGGGTAACCTCACAAGTCAAGAAATGCTGCAACAGAAGGCTTTTGAATTCAGTGTTCCTGTTCTTTTTATGTGGGATTTCTACTTTTGGCATAATATATAAATCAATATCACAACAGAAAGAGAAAATGATGCACACTTAAAATTTTCTGTTTCTCTGTGGGATCACTGCTGCTTAGATGCTGTGTAGAAAAGTATCAGTAAAACTGCCTGTGAGGTACAAAGCAAGGAGAACTTCACAGGGATTTGCCACCTCTCTGCAGGGCTGACTGATTAACACCTGGAGGTTGTCTGAGGCTGACCCCAGTGCCTTCTGTTATCATGGAAATGTAGGATTCATCTGGAGGCCAAATCTACTTCAGTATTTGGTTCCCATTCTGCAGAGAACTCAGGAAAACCTTTGCCTCTGCTGAAGTCCAGGGAGAGAGGCAGTTCTGGTTTTGACAGTTCACTTTCTCTCTCATTTAATTTGCATCTGAATTGTTGTAAATGTAAAACATCGTTTTCGTTACAACAGACTTCCTCAAAAATGCCTGGCTTGAGACAGCATCACCAGCCATTATTTTCCTCCAAATGAAGCTGCTTCTGTGCATGCTGTCCATTTTATCCACTCAGATGCAACCAAGATTAGATAAGAGCAGATATTTGATACCTGGTCATTACAGAGATATGAAGACACCTATCTCATGAAATTTCCAACAAAGATAAGGGATCAAAATAACACTATCTTCTATCCTATTGTTCTCCCCTTCTATCTAGATCAGTGGGGTAATCTGTCTGTTCTGCACATCTTTTTTCTTTTTTTTTTTTTTTTTTTTTTTTTTTTTTTGCCATGCATCCATTAGGGGGAAATCTTTCTTACAAAAGTTGAAGGAAGAAAGGGAAAGAGATAGAGAAAGAAGGAAGGAAAGGAAGAAAGGAGGAAGGAAAGAGGGGTGGAAGAAAGAAAGAAGGATGGAAGGAAGAAAAGGAAAGAAAGAATGAATGAATCCAGGACATCATCTACATGCTATTTTGGACCAAACTTTCTCAACACAATGAAAGCATCAGGTATCTGTGTCTGCAGTTTCTGACTCTTGTGGGAAAAGATTAATGTACTGATGGTGCTGTCCAGAATTCATATGTTTTTGATAGCATTTGAAACAAATTCAATGGGCTGGAGATGGGTTGGAAAGCATGAAAAATGATGCATAATGCTATGAGTAAATCACATATCTAAATCCACCCACTGGGCTGAAATTGCAGTTGACTACAATACATTCAACAATTACTGTTGCTTAAAATCCAGGCAGTAATCTGAACATTTTTCTCTAAGTGTAACATTTACTTTTATACCGAGTACTGATCTGGAGTTGTGTTGCCTACCTTAAAAACTATAATGAGTTTCCACTGTACCCAGTTTTCCCTGTCTCTTCTGAACATAACAGGGTGATAGACATGTTTGTCAGTATTTTCTAAGGCAAGAAAATAGCAATAATGAAAACTGTCATTTTTCCTACTACAACAAATTCAAGGTTTCATAACATCAGTTCACAATAAAAAATAGATCTAGTACCCAAGCGTTAAAGCAAATAAGAACATGTTACATTGCTTTCAAAATTCTTCTCCCTATAAGCTATTGCCAATTAAAACTCAATATGCTTGTTAATTTCAGAAACGAGAGAAAATTGTTTCAAGATGCGTTTTTGTGCACATACACATTTCTTCTCTTAAAAACTGGGTTTTAATTATTCCAAGTTTTATCACAATTTAGAGGTAAGATTGAGAGTCAGCTCTGTACATCTTTGTAAATACCTTTTTTGAAACACAGCATCTGTTGCTGAAGCAATGCAGGTAATTTTTTCTCATCCACTGCAAGGCTTAATTTGTTTTCACGTTTCAAATCTCTCACACTATTTAAAATATCAGATGATCACATTGTTCATCTTGCAGCTAACAACTGGCCTTTCCACCCTTTGAGAGTGCAAAACTTCATTTATGTTCTTGCGAACAACAATTAATCTCTCCCAGACTCCTCAAAGATACTTCTGTAAAAGTCATGCTGCTCACTGTGCTCTCATACACCGAGTATCTAAAAAAAAAAAAAAAAAATAAAGTAATAGGACCTTAGGACCTGACAATCTGATCATTAACACTTAATAGCTTTAAAATGTATTTGCCTTCCTACAGAGAATGTAAAAGTCTGTTCCATAATGAACAACAAAGGAAGTGTAATGAAGGGACAAAAAAGGAAGGAGTTTTCAGAGACAGTTGGTATCTACTTTAGAGATCTACTCGATTCAATGTCTAATTGCTAATTCAGCATCTAATTGCTCAGCATCACATTATGCGCTTGTCTGCGAGACACGCAGTCAGTTCAAATGGCTTTCACAAGGGCTTCTTAATGGCTCAGCTCCCTTCCTCGCCTTCTCACTAAGTGTAATTATTACTGATGCCATCTGGAATATTGAACAGAGACGAGCAGCCTTCTACCACCTGCAAAACGTTCAGCTGCTCTCTGAACAGTCCCAGGACCTTCTCTCAGCTGCTGACACTGCTCTGGTGGGGAGGCAGCGAGGCCAGCATGCCAAATACATCAGCTCCTTATTACCTGCCCAAGCCCATCTGAGCCAGAGCAGCCATTTAGTCCCTCTCTGGCATGATGTGGAAACTCCATCACCTCCATGACATGGTGCATGACCCACTGCTGCTCTTGAATGAAAGTTTAATCAGTACTATTTTCTCTCCATGACTGTGGGCAGAACATTATGTCCTCGTGAAAAATTGCAGTGTAAGATCCAGCTTCGCACTGGTCAGCCAATTTATATTATAAATTAGTTATGCTAAAACACTTTAAAACTTTAGGACAGCTCAGAGGGTTCTGGGTCTGTTTCAAGGAGAGTTATGCAACCCTCTACAAGCATAAAGCATTTTCAAGGTATGCACTATATCTTCCAAACATTAGAGAGCGTTTAAAAGTAGCACAAGCTGTAAGAGCTGCAGGTAAAGTGAAGCAAAAAAAAAAAAACACGTTACAACTTGCTGAGCATCTGTATGTGTAGACATATCTGCTAGTCTCTGTGTAGCAATTTATGCTACAGCAGCCACAGCATAGAAACTGCTTTTGTATCCAATTTAAAAACATGAATGTTCCATCCTTACCCTAGAGCTTAAAGACAATTTACAGAAGTAGGGCACTATGAAGTATTGCTCCAATAAACTCTTGTTTTACTTCCCTTTTATAGCAGAAATTAGGGGAACACTGCAACTGCTGTCAAGTCTTAAAATATGCTTGCAATAAAATAAAAGCCATTGGGCTTCTTTAATTTCAGTGGTTTTCTTCATTATTCAAAGGCCTCTTTAAATCTTTCATAGATTTTTATTTTTTTGTACAGCAGCACATAATCACCAAATAATCAAAATCTCTTGCTTGTGGAAGAAGGCATTTAATTTCTTCAAAAACTTGTATATCAGTTCCCTTGAATTGATAGAAGTTTGAATATAAAGCATAATTTTGGTAAAAGTCCCCTACAATGAAGGAAGAAACAACTTATACATTCAATCGTTTCATCTGAAGCTCGTTCTAGTGATTGGGAGTTTGCTGTTGGCTCAGACATGACTGATACATTCTGGTTCATAGAAAGCTAACATCTCTTTAATCACAAGAAAACCAATTTGTAATGAGCACAGATCCAGAACACAATGAGTTAATGCAACCAAAACCAACCATTTCATGACTGTTGTCAGTGAATTAAGAGAAGCAACTAGATTTTCAATGATATGCAAATATTTTATTTTCCTTCTCTAGATTTAAAACAAACAAACAAAAAATCCCAGAATTAAAGTGTTCTGCATAAAGAACAACTTTTTGATGTGCTTGCTTGAAGCAGTTGAAGGAATTAGCTTCAGACAGAGAGAGAGAAATGAGGTAGCACTTGAAAAATAGATGGATTTTAGTAAAACATTTGACAATGTCTCATGAAATCCTAATTGAAAAATTAATTTTGGTCAGCTTTGCTGGAGACAACTGAATGTGGATTGAATACTGGCCAAATGGCAAATCTAAAAAGTTATGATAAAAAAACCCGTGTAACAAGGGGGTTGGAAATATCCAGTGGGGTAATACACCCTTTGGTAATGTGGGCTCAGTTTCTGTCTTCGATAGCAATCTAGAAAAAAGGTGTAAATAGGATCTTAATGAAATATGTTGTTATTTTCATTCTAGAGTCAATAAAGACAGTGAAATTAAAAGGAACTGATTAGGAACATGGATGGAATTTGGCCAAATAAAAAGATTCAGCAAAGAAATTAAAAAGGTTCTGCTGAAAAAGAAAAAAAATTACAAGTAAAGTGAATGCACTGCACAGGGTGAGAGATGTTTGATGTATATATCAGGAAATGCAGCATATTAAACTGCTGAATAATAGAAGAGATGGAAGTGGTACAGTTTAGGGCTCTTAAAAATCAGATTGAATGCCAGCTACTGAAATGCACGGTGTAATTATTCTTCTTTATTTCTTACATTGCTATGATATATCAGATCTAAAAAAAGACCAGTATCTTCTTCCAGAAGTTTCCTGTGCAAGTTGCATGTGTTTTAAAGCCTAGATCAGGAAACGCAGAAATAGCATTGGTTAAATTGCTCTTAAAAATGAATACTCGTTGTCCCTTTTGATCACATAATTGTCTCTTTACTTTCACCACACTCTGCTTAAGATTACAGTCTTTTATAAATCCAGTACTTATGTCAATATCTTAACAGTTTGTTGCCCAATTTAGAAGCTAATAAGGCTACAAGTTGGTAGGAAATAGGAATATTACTAGAAATAGCCCAAAGATTTGGTAGCAGAGTAATTTTTTTTTTTAACCCCAATTTGTCTTAGGTTACTCTATCTTCTGATAGAAAAATAATCTCCACGTGTGCTTTGTCTTCCCTGATCATATTCTTTTCTCAGTTCTTCAGTTTCTAAGGTTAGTGATAACACTGAAAATCATTAGCAGATGCAGGGCTTTTGCATATGCCCAATCATTCACTTCGCAAAAAGGACAACTCAAAAACATTAAGCAAAGAAAATGTGGAGAGCTCTTTTTACTCCACACCACATTTTGTGGTAGAACAGTAGCTATTTGTACTCAGCAGCTTCTGCCATTTTCCACTCTCTGTATTTTGGTCCTAATACTAAGGAAGTTTTTTTTTTCTTTCATTATGAAAGAAGCAAATTAAAAAAAAAACAAAAACAACACAGATAAATATCTGTAACTTTAAGAAATGCAAATTCTTTCTTGGTGTAAATGATCATGAGTTCAATAATTTCAAACTCAGTATGGCATTCTACACCAGTGGAGGATCAATACCATGTCATATCTCAGTATTTGTTAATGTATAGAACTTCACCCCACTTATATTCCTTCTTATGTTGAACAGCAGATTTAGGAAACGTTAATGCACAATTTGTAGACTTTAGACACCACTGTGGTTGGCCATAAAATGCAGTGAAAACTGGTTTTTAGTCACTTCTGACAGGAAGCCGTCTTAATTTGATGAAATCATTACCAAAAAATCAGAATAAAACAAATGGTGGATTAAAAAGAAAATACTAGTGAAGGCTTGCCTGGAGTAAATGTAAATAAAATTGTAATGTAGACAAGCCTGGTTTGTACATTGGCAGTTATGTACCTAAGCCTAGAAGAGCAGTTTATCATTCACTGCAGTCTCTGTGCTTGTAGTTTATCCTCAGGTAAATTCACATATTGCCTGAAATTAAACAGATTAAGGACTAATCTAATCAATCAACTCAAAATGGGAGGGGAAAAAAAATATCAACACCAAACTGTGAAAAGTTCTGACGCTCTTCAAAAAGGAAACTCTGTATTTCTGCACACTTGTTTTACACTTTTAAAGGGATGATGTTTTATTCCTTGCCAGATTTGTTCTTCTATTCGGAAAACATTTATTCTGGTTCTTGTAACACAGTGAATTTGGGATTAATGTAGCTGGTTGGGTTGGAAAAAAACAACCTTGACTGTAACAGCCATCATTTTATCAAACCAGAAATATCCTGAGTAAAAATGTAACGTGAACTAGGTTGACAGTTCTTGGAAATTAAGTTAGTTAATGATTACTATACAAACAGGTCAAGAATCAAAACTGCCACTGAAGTCTTATGGTATGTGGCTAAATTACGTTTACAATTTACAATATAGATAGGCAGAGCTATCTTAATGTGTATGGAATAACGAATCTAATTCCCGTAGGTTAAATGCCATGGTCTCAGTGAGTTGTTTTCAAAGGGTAATAATCAGAATGAGCAACACAAGTAGTCTATTTCAGTGAAGTAATGCATGGTTGACATCAGCAAAGTGCTCCTTAGGTGCAACGATGTTTAAAGTTATGTAAAGCAAACGGTATGTTCTTACATTCTGTAGAACTAAACAGAAATACCATCTCAAGAATCCCAGCCTGCTTTCTTCATGAGTTTGTCATTCTAAGAACCATTTCTCTGCTCAAGAACAAAGGGTAGCAATGAAGACCAAGCAGCACAGCATTACAATTAGAAAACAAGTTGGGAGGAGCTGAAAGACCCACATTGATCTGTGCACCCCTATCTTTGAGAAGTCTTACAATCATCATTCCTCCTGCCGTCTGTTAATTGTTAACCAAATTAGCTAACATAAGGCTGGTGTGACTGTGCCTGCTTCTACTGCAAACATACCTTTGTAGTTTGCAATGAATGATGATTATGTTTTGCTCAGTGGATTCTTGAGCATTATAGCAACCTGCTCTTTCACTGGTATGAGTGTGTGAGCCTGCCTTCGTATCAGCAGCTAAAATCTCACTGTGAGAGGTAAAGATTTTGGCAAAGTGGGAAATGCACAGATAGGTGATCAAAGTCAAGCAGCAGTGTGTTTCCTTAAGGTGTTTGCCAAAGTGTTATTAATTAAGTACATTATTTACATTTAAAAAGTTGCTTATCTTGCGAGTTATGTGAAGTTCCTGGCTCCTGAACCATCTGCTTATCTGACAGCAGGCCAGGTGAAGCAGCACTTGTGGATATAAGGAGCTTGGCTACTTAGCAACCCCTGATCGGTCTTCTGTGAAAAAAGAAAGGAGCAGCAAGGGAGGAAGTCAGCTCTGGAGGTTGGTCTTTTCTGCTTCTCTTTAAAGTTAAGAAATAATGAAGTGGGAGAGGTGGAAGTTTGATCAGACAGGGAGGTTCGAGTATAGGAAGAAATACATGCCACTCCCTCCGCCCTCATTTCTTTGCCAATTGGTCAGAAACATCATCATAGGTCTGATGTTGCAGTGGGCAGACTGGGAAGCTGTGCCAGTGGGGGTTTGGTCCTCACCTCAGAGCATGGGAGCTCACTGCAGCCCCTCCCACAGTGACCCCATGCATAGGTCCAGACCAGCTGAAGGGTTCGTGAGATGGCGCCAATCCTGCAAATGCACTACTTTGTGAAATCAACTGCCTTACACCTAAAGTCAGGAAGAGCTGCACATACCTTGTCCTATGCTTCAAGCTCTTCAAAGGCAATGGGCAAAAGATTTTAAGTTGGAAACTGGGAATCTTCTGCTGTAGGAACAGCTAAGTAACAGCCAATAGCTTAAAGTGGTACTTTTGTGGTCCTTTCCACATATTCTTCAACAGTGGAAATGCAAAATGTTCTCAAGGAGAATGAAGAGGCTGTTAATTGCATGGCATTACCTCACCTGAGTAGTTTTGCAGTATTTCTGAATACAGCTGATTTTGGACAACCAAAGAAAGGATGCATAGATACCTCCATGTCACATTGAGAGTACACTGCATGACTTTGTGATGCACACAGGTACGTGAAAAGAAAGATGCCTTTCTAAAGTAGCTCGAGCCCAGATGTGGTCATCCCCCTGGGAATGGGTCTGGTGTAGGAGGGAGGGAGACATTTCCTAAATTTATCACAGCCCAAGAAATAAAGATCAACCTTAAAACTGTACTGGAGTATTGGAGTGAGAATTAGTGTTAGAACGAGTAAACCAAATGAGAGGAAATCTATTCACTAGTATGGAATGAAAACGTATGTACTCCTTTCTCTTTAAGGTGCTAGTGGGATATCAAGGCAGAATTAAAGTGTTTTTGGTGTCAGTTGCTTACATCTCTCAGTTCCCACTGGAAATTTTCCAATCATCAAAAATCCAGCCATAAGAAATGCGCTTTCACCGCAGTTTGCAGCTATTTCTCTCTAACTGATAATGCTGTCAGGCAACCTTTGTGCAGCATAAGAAGCAGAGCAAACACTCCTCAGCTGATTTCTTGCTACTCTTATGTCGTATAACAGTTGGCAATAAGGCTGGGACTTCAAATGTGTTTTTCTTTGTGCTACAGTCATGCCATGAGATAGCAAACCCCATAACCTGAAGTTTACCCAGATAGGGCCTTTGCAGGTTGCTGTGCTGAGAAAGCTCCTCCAGTGACGGCAGGCTGCTCAGAGCTCATCCTTAGCCACAGCTCATCCAGACGCTACCAATACCCCAAAGCTCTCACAAATTACAGTGATTAATGTAACGTAATGTAATGCCTGATACTTCACAGCTTGAAGCTGACTTCCAAGGAGTGCCTGTTCCTTCTTCTTCACCACTCATGAGCTCTGCTCTCACCTTTTCCCTTCTCCCCTCACTTTTCTCCCAGATGACTCTGATTTTTGGGTGCACTCCTCCAAAAAGAAACAACAAAAGATGGGCTTCAGGTTTAGCTGTGGCAAGGTGAGGTTAATCACCAATTAATGCAGTGCTGAGGTCGGTGCCGTAGGTAATGAGGCTGATTAACACTCAGGATCCTGCAGCACTGCTTAGGTTTATCTTTGCTTTTTTCCTTCTGGGATTAATCTCATTTTATACGTTTGGTCAGCCAGCGTTTGGATCTCAGGTATATTAGATTGGTCTGTCAGACAGCTCCAGGCTCCTTGGGCTCCCCATCTTTTAAATCTTTGCATAAACACCTCTTCAGTTGTATAGTAACAAGTGCTTTTAAACTAGCATACTTGTAGTGAGAAAAAGCAGCAAATCTCTACATATCTATGAATTCTAAGAAACAGTATTTCTGGGCTTTTTTTTTTTTTTCTTCCCCTCTGTGTGCTTGTTTTTCCCTGGCAGAAGTTGGACTGCAGTTTCATTTCTGTGTTGTTCAAGTGACTGACTTCTCCCCTGAAAATCCTTTCAGTCATTGTGGAATTAAACAGAAGAGATTTCTGAACAGAAATAAAGCACAGAAAAGCATCTCCAAACCAAAGAAGTTTGCTCGCTATCAAGCAGAGGGGATATTTGGTACAACACTACAGTGGGACAGAGATCAGGTGTGTGGCATGAGAGTTTGGATGTCAGTTTCCCCTGCCTCATTTCCATATAAAGATGGGGCATAGCAGACTGTTTGGTGATGGAGCTGTAATGCAAATATAGCACAAATTAGATTTTGGTGCTGCAGGTCCAATCCAGGTAATTCCAGCCCTGCTTGGCAACACCTGTCCTGCTTTTATTTCTTTTGCTCCCTGTTCCTGGAGTTCCTCCCATGCAAGAAATAACCCCTTATTTCTCTCACCAGAGTCATAAAACTGCAAAGAGTTATAAAAGAGCTGCAAAGTTAGATGTTAGGAGGAAATTCTTTACTCAGAGAGTGGTGAGGCCCTGGCACAGACTGTCCAGAGATCTGTGGGTGCCCCATCCCTGGAGGTACTCAAGACCAGGTTGGATGGGCAACCGTGGGTTGGGTGGCAGTCCTCCCTACAGTGGGTGGGTGGAACTGGATGGATAAGGGCCCTTAACCTTTAGGAAGGAATAGCCCTCCCAACTCAAGCCGTTCTGGGACGAAAATAGATGGGGCTGCTCAGTCCAGAGGAAAGACCAGTCATCAGGGGCCCCGTGCAAAAGAAAAGGAAGGAGGAATGACTTTGAGCAGTGCAGTGCCTCTATGTTTCCCTGTAATGACTTTTCAAGAAGTTGGGGGTGGATTTTGTGTTTTGTTTGTGTGTGTGTTTTGGTCATTTTATGTGTTTGTGATTTCTTTGTAGTTTCTATGAATAGTTTGGGTTTTTTTCCATTGGTAACATCTTGGTCCATTGCTCTAGATATGTTGCTCTCCATCAGCCTGGCTTCATTGAAGCTAGGTGTAGTTTTAGAATGGTGATAGACTGTAGCTGAAATTAAAACCCATACTTTTTCTTTCAAGTCTGTTATTCTGCAATGCCAGGAACACTGTGGAGTCGCCTTCTTGTCAAATAAGAATATAATAACACTGCAATACACAGCTGACTGTTGCTGATGGCTTTGAGAGCTGCAATACTAAGTTATGATACTGAGCAGCCAAGGAAATGTGGTAGAGAAGTTAGAAAGCAAAACTTACATCTCAGAGAACTTGCCAGTATTTCTGTGTCTGCGTTCATCTCAGACTATTCTGTGAGTTTATTTTGTTTTGTAACGTCAAATCAAAACAAGTCATGCATTCAAGGACAAACAGTAACATTCAGTAGCTCTAGCTAGTTTAGCATAGGTTTGATGGAATAGTTGTACAGAAAGAGGGCATGTAATATGAAAGACTGATGTACTTTCCAGTAATACTGCATACATTAATGAATTTTCTTTGTCAAGAAAGATGCTGTTCAGTAGGGTCATAGTAGATAATTGTAGTGGAAATGCTAAGTAGTGATTAAACACCTGGCAGGAAGGCAGGGCCAACACAGAGGAGCTTAGGTGTATGCAGTGCAATGCACCTGAGTGACCAGAAGGGCTGGAGCTGGCATCCACTTCTTTCCAGACCTCATTTAAGGGTTGGCAGTGGAAGCAAGGGTATCCTTCTGGAGATCCCTGCTACCTGAGGCCTTCCAAAGGTAAGCAGCTTGTTTCCTTTGTTTGTGCTCCCAGCTGTTGCATTTGAGCAAATCCCTACTTGCTGCAGCCTGGGACCATGCTGCTCTGCTATCATTGCTCCATTTTCCATTGTGTTACAACAATCCTTGTTCGGGTGATGAGGATAAAATAAATGCTTACTATCTCCCCAAAAACAGACAGGTTAAATTAGGTTGGCTTACCTAGAAAAAATAATGTGTCTTAAGCAGGTGTTTGTCTCTTTGAAATTCCATTATGAATAAATATCCAGGAGTTGAAAGAGTAATATAGGAGGAAGTGATAACGCATGTAAGTAAACTTATATACATATAGTCTGGAATTGGATGTGAAAGTTCTAATGACAAATGACTGAGATTGTCAAATGTTTCCATTAGAATCAGAATGGGCAAGACATAACAAGATTACACTTATTCAGATAATTAGTGAAATAATATGTAATGATTTCTGATAAATTCAGATGCCTGGACATGGTGAGCAGGAAGTCCTGAGGATTCTAAGGATTTCAAAAAAACATGTTCAGGAGGAAAATAAAATAAATAAATGGGCAAAAGATATCAGCCTGCTCCAGGAAACGTGTGCTTTTGTGTTACTGTGGTTAGTAGGCCTTGTAGCTTGACTAAACAGTGTTCTTAACAGATGAGTAACGCTGAAGAATCTAAGGCAATGGTGTTGCCAAATTTCTAACAAAATAAACCATTGTCTTCAGTATTGCCTGCATCAGTTTATTTATATTTTTATTATAAATAGAAAGTAAAAGGCGATACTGAAAAATATAGCTTTTTTTGTCAACGTAGATATGATGAAAATTTTAGACATGCCAATCAATACCAATTAAGATCATGGATATCATCTGAATTTCTGTCTAGGTGGAAATCAAATATTGACTTCCACAGTTCCTCTGTGGGAAATGTCAAGGCTTCACAACTGCTATCTCACATTGTGAATTAAAGGCAAATGCTATATGCTTTGAATGTGCTCTGCACAACTTGAAGTAAAATGCAATGATTTACTCTGTTCTCAAAAGAGCAAATGTTCTGTGTAAGCTGGGAAACCTTCCAATCGCATTTTTGGAACAAGAAGATATTTCTAGGAGGCCTACAGCATAAGGTACATGAAAATATTACATATTCATATTAATCAATACACATTGGCATAAGAGAATTGATTTTTTTATATCATTGCTTCATCAACTGACAACAGAACTGAAATGTTCAACATTTTCTGCCAGTTCCTTCTTCCATGATGCCTAAATATGAAATGCATCATAAAGGCAACTATTTTTGCAGAACTGAAGTTAACCACTTTATATTATATATTGTAAGTATTCCTTGTTTTTAGTCTGTTTATCTTGATAGATGTGCTTCAGATAATTGAGTCAGTGTTCTCTAGTTGGTGTGACCATATCAGTTCTTCAGCTTTTGAGATGCTGTAGAGTTGAAAGGCCCGTGTTGCTTTGGCTGGTCAGAAATGAAGCAGTATTGGGAGTAAAACTGCTTTCAAATGTGTAAAACACATTTTAAAGCTCCTGTTGTCTAGAAGACATTCCTGCTATGTTACTACTGAATGTTTTCCTTGTTTTCTATCGTGTGGGTGAAAATTCAAAATTGAGGAAACATGAAACAACAGCAAATTTTGTATTGGATTTATCCTCTTAATAGCAGCCACCTGCAACATGCTAGCTATTTCTGGCTGCTTTTGAGGAATAAGCAAACATTTTTATTGAGTTGTTTAGGTTTCTGTTTTGGGAGTGAAGCAGCCATCACTGAAATAATATCTGTGGTTATTGGTTCATGAGTCTTCATCTACCATTTTTCCTAATTGGTTATATTTACTGGAAAATGAACTGTATCCCATTTGTTTGCAGATTGAAAGTCTGCCTAAATCTGTAGTATGACTCTAATCTCTCAGAGTTTATTTGCAGTTTAAAGGTGATTGTTGTGGCTTCTTTTCCATGCTAAATACCATTCATTAGATGAAGTAGCAATGCATTGTCCTCAGCTGCAGCATGGACTGCATTTTTTTCAGTATAAAAGGGAAAAATACAAGCTGTATCTCCTTTACACTGCTTCAGACTCACTGAATGGTTTAAAAGAAAGTTGTCTTTGTTCTAATTTATGAGCAATCAAAAATAACACTGAATCTTGCACTGGGACATCTCTACCAAAGAGCAACCACATTGAGATTAAGCTTTGTCTTTGTGTGCTGTGATAGACTTGCAGGTGCTATTACCACCAGTTAAAGCAGGCAGGCTCATAGGCATGATGTAAAGCAAGCAAATACAAGCACTTATTGCCGTAGAGGAGCTCAGAAGATTTGCTGAGTAGGCTGGTACCACTTTTTACATTACTCCTGGGATTGAAACTGGCAAAAATCAGTCCCAGCAGCAAGCTTTGGGGCACTCGATATTAACCTCTCTGCATGTCAAGAATTAGCACTTCTTTCTTCTCCTTTGTCTTCTCTATCTCACGAGCGGTTTTTAATCCATGGCAGAAATTTACTTTTTACTCTCTAGTTATCAAATTTCCATAGTTGGCTGTGGCCATGGGTTGTGTCATAAGCCGCCTACAAGTACCACTGAGTGATCTCCTTTGGTCTTTTTATTCTCTATTAACTTTTTCTTTTTATCAGCTTTATATGGCAAGACAGTTAACCTTTCAAATCATTGGCGATTTTTACCTGCTACTTAATTTTCTGAATATTCTGTAGTTTTATATTGATGTTTATCAGTCCATCTAAAATACTGACGTCAGTGAAGTAGTAGTTCCTTCTCAGGTAACTTAGGAAATTTGATAACCTCTACAGTTGTCCAGCTGTTCAACATCTGCCCTTTCTGAGCATGAATACATCAATATACATCCACATCAATACCAAATGGATGGAGAGAAGCAGGCTATAGCATTGTTGCTGTGATTACAGCAGAAATTGTGTTGGATCCGTTGGAGAAGTTTTAGAAGAGAAAGCAACCTCATCATCTGCAAATAACTTGTGATCCAAAAGCCAAGACGGTACCAATTGTGAACTGAAAGATGGAGTTGTATCATGTGTGAGAGCAATGCCTGCCCTGTTGTGCTACTACCATTCACTGAGTATGAAAGAAGAGGTGGTGGTGTTGCATAGGAAACACCGATACAGCCTCTTTCACATCATCAGTAGCTACACAGCTTCTTAGATTAGTGCTATAAGCATAAAACTTAATGCTTTTTCCATGGGCGAAAAAGAAAAAAAAAAAAAAAAAACAGCATATTTATGTGGGATGTTCTTTTCTATTGTACTCACTACTGCTAGTTTTTGAAATAACTTTGAGACACAGAAAAGGTCTGTGGATGTAGGGGGGAGTGCAATACTGGAAGTAAGCCACAGCGATGAACATGAAGGGGTGGTTTGTTGGAAGCTGCACTGAGCATAACATCAATTCGCAGCTCAGCTTTGCAGTGTTTGCATCCTAAGCCTGTGCAGATGGGTTATTTATTTTCATACCTGAATTTCATGGCCAGCAAACACTGCCAGTGGTTTACAAAGCGAACCGAAGTCCTGTGAAAAAAAGCTGAGCTGTAAAATCAAGAGGAAAATGAGTCTGAGGGATGAGTTTATTTCTGGTTTTTGAGGATTTGAGGGTCTTTCCAGGCAAATAACAGCTGTTGGGTGAGCGCAGCAGCAGAGCTCTGTGGTGATGCACAGTGCTTAAGGGCAACAGCACAACCTGGTGGTTTATGGTTATCCTGATTCATCAGATCAGGCATCTGTGTAGGAAAATCCAGGACTTTCCCTTCCCTGGAAGCCACCTTGGTGTCTGTTCAGAATTGAAACTGTTTCTCATTAGTTCATTTATAAGATGCTGTTTTACCTGAGGTTATCAGAATAAATAAGCAGGACGAGACTGCAAGAGGATATACAAAAGGATAAATGAATAGGTCTCTTCCTGTCCAACTTCTATGAATCTGAAACTGCAAGGCACAGTTCTGGCCAGCTACTTTGTGTGATTTTTGTGCTGGCTGTGTCTAAATTTTTGTTCCTAGATAATAGCTGGATGCTTATTGCTAGAAAGAATAAGTTTACAATATGCACTCTGCAAAACAATGTGACAAAAATAGTGCATGTGCAGGAAAAATAAAAGTTTGGCTTATTGGCTTTTTCTGCTACAATGGAATTAAAATAAATGATATGTTAACATAATCGGAATATTCAAACACAATAATGCATATCATCTTTCCTTTATATCTCCAGGATGTGTGACGTTGGTCAGGTGGTTCCTCTTGATGCCGCAGTGAAATGGGATGGGTAGCAAAGGTGCTCAGACAGAATTTGCGAGTATTGTTGGTTCCATTACCTATTTTGCTTGATTTTGAAGAGCAGGCTGTGTTGTGTCAGGAGTGGAACTGGCACTGGTGTAGTTGTTGAACAGAATTCCTGAATCTAGAAAGGCAGCGCCAGTCCAATGCTGGGGCTGAACCTGAGAGCAGATTCTTCTTTGGGCACTTGATAGAAAAAAATCCTTTTATTTTATTTTATTGTTATTTATTTATTTATTTAGTTTCCTAAGAGAGGCTTACTGAGGCATCGAAAAGCTTTTGGCTAAGAAGTAATGTTATTTTTGTGCAATGAGGATTCCTACAGGGTGGTCATCATTAATAAATGCTTGTGTTTCTCATTACTCTGTCTTTGTACTGGAGTTCTGAATACAGCTGAGTTATAGTCTTGGTCTGAGTAAGAGCTCTAGTCTATATGGTAGTATGGTTAATGCCATTAAGTTCGCTTGCATTTGAGTTCATATTTAAGTTTTATTTATTTTAGTGCAATTAAAAGTACATGAAATGTGAAGAGCGCTGGAATTTATGAAAATACTTATTGTTCTGTTTTAACGTTTACCTCTACAATAAAGGATGCATAAGAGAGGGTCTGTGTTACTTTCATAGAGCCACTTGTGTAGCAATTTCATAGTATGAATCCAGTGTGCTGCCGTATGTGTCCACCACATTTTGTTCTTATTGCTCCAAAATTGGTATCAAATGACTTATGTTGGCTTAAATTTGGAGGGCAACTACATAAGCACAAACTTTGGCTGATTTACATGTCTGTGATGATTGTAAAAGTGTTTGCTTCCTAAATTGAAGCAATGCAGGCAGTCTGCCAAGAAAATGAGCTGTAATATTTTCTGTTACGTTTTTGAAGAGCGGGTTGTAACACTTAGTCACTAACCTGAGGATAGATGGGTGCTTAAATTCAGATTGTTTCACATGCAGTGGTTCTGCAGAGTCTCAGGTTTGGGATTTCAAGTTTTTTTCCTTTGAGGGAAATAGAATCACAGAATCACAGAATGGCCCAGGTTGGAAAAGACCTCAAGGATCATGAATCTCGAACCACCCTGCCACATGCAGGGCCACCAACCTCCACAGTTAATGCTAGACCAGCTGCCCAGGGCTCCATCCAACCTGGCCATGAACACCTCCAGGGATGGAGCACTCATAACCTCTCTGGGCAGCTGTTCCAGCACCTCACCACTCTGTCTGTAAAGAACTTCCCCCTGACATCCAAACTAAATCTTCCCTCCCTCAACTTAAAAATCATTTCTCTTTGTCCTGCTACTAAATAGCATTATGTGTGTTGGCCTACTAATTGTACAGGGCACTGTTGCAGATGTGGGTAACACCTGTTGGCATCATGCCCCTATGGAGTTGTCAGTGTGGTGTATCCATACCCATGACTCAGTGATTCAGGAGCACCTAAAGCATGCATTGTCAGGATGCAGCACGTCCCATTGAAAGTCATTAATAGCTACACTCTGTGCAATGACATGATGCAATGTAACAGCTGGCCCACAGAGAAACTCGAGGGATCCTGTCCAAGTCAGATATGCTGATAGCTGTGGCATGTACTGGCACACTGTGTGGGGATGTTGCCAATGTCCTGCCCACCAGTGGCACTGCAGTAATGCCAGGCATACAGAATGGAGTGCTCACAGCCCATACTGACATTCTCTCCTGTGTGTCTTGCCAAAGATTTATATTAAATGAGTGAAGGTGAGCCCTGATCAGGCCTGTTTCATGTGCCTTTGATGAGGCACTGTGGGGACAACAGCAGCTGGCAGTCAGAACTTGAGTTCCAAATACGAGCCGCTTGTCCTCAGTCTATCTCTGGTGGGTGCTGCTATTGAGATGCCACCTCCTGCCAAAAGCTCCTGACTTCATTCTCCTATGAAGAAAGGTTGAGTGAACTGGGCTTGTTTAACTTGGAGAAGAAAAGGCTCCAAGGAGACCTCATTGTGGCCTTCCAGTGCTTGAGTGGAGCGTATAAACAGGAAGGGGAATGGCTGCTTGTGAGGGTGGATAGTGATAGAACAAGGGGGAATGGTTTTAAACTGAGACAGGGGAGGTTTAGGTTAGATATTGGAAGGAAGTTTTTCCCACAGAGGCTGGTGAACAGGCTTTGGAACAACTGGAACAGGTTGCCCCATCCCTGGAGGCATTCAAGGCCAGGCTGGATGTGGCTCTGAGCAGCCTGGTCTGGTGGTTGTTGACCTGCACATAGCAGGGGATTGGAACAAGATGATCTTTGAGGTCCTTTTCAACCCAGGCCATTCTATGATTTGTTTTTCACTGACCCTATCTCAGGCAAACACCTCTCTCTTTCAGTGGATGGGAAAGTGATTCCTATAAATACTTCACAAAACTTTGTTGCCTTACCTGTAGATTTAGGCTGCATATGCTAACAAATGATAGTCTGTGCATGCCTCATCTTTCTGCTTCCACCAGATGCCACTTTAATTAGATCTAAAGCTTTTTTTTTCACTTGGACCCCTCTCACCTGATGTTTACTCATCCCACTAAAATCACAATCAAAATTACACCCACAATGTGAAAGCCTAGCACTGCTTTCTGACAGAAGGATTTGTTCTGTATACATTAACAATAAAATTCCCCATAGTTAATTCAGAGAGGCCAGGCTAAAGGTCTGCATCTTGCACAATTTTTGACAACATTGAGAACAGCTGACTTAAAAATGGGGATATGAATAAAAGGAGGAGAAGAGACAAGGCAGCAAAGGAGAGTTAGCAAATTGCCCTTCACTTTTCATGTGGTTAAATCCTAATCACCAACAAATGCCCTTTCATTGGAGAGGACAGCTCATGTTTGATTTAAGGACAAGAGTGCTTAATCAGGAAACACCACAGGCTTCTGCATTTCTTTGTGCGACATGCCGAATGTTGGGTTGTTTTCATCAGCTGCTGACAGGATATTTTGCATGAACATGAAAGTTAAAATCACTCAAGTGCTTTCACTGAGCAACTCTCAGCCACTGTGCTTTGTTGCTCTAGTGTCTCTGGGAAATGCACTGATGTTCTATTAAAGTGTGTCCCTGCAGGATAGGTAATGCTTGAGGCGCTGAAAGGCAAAGCTTGTTAAACCTGAGCAGTGGTGATGCCTGCCTGCAGGTTGTGGTTTTTGTTTTTGTTCAACAAGTGGGTTGCTGCTTTGGCAAAAATGCGGGCTTGTGGTTTGGTGCCACAGTACTCCATCTGTGCCTTGTGAATCTTCTTCCAGACCGAATCCTCACTACAACCTTTATTATGATTAATTACTGTGCACAGAGATTCCCAGCTGTGGTTGTAACTGCAACAACAGGCTCTGGCAGCTCCTGGGCAGACTGCTCTAAGGGCTGTCCTTCCTCATGGGACATCCACCAGCTGAGGAGCCCTTGAGGAGCTGGCAGGGAATTCTTTTGATCATTGCTTTTGGCGAACTTTTAGAAAATGCAGCCTTTGAATTCTGAGGGAGGATTTCTATTTACTGTGGAAAAATGGAGATGTTGCTTTCATTCAAGATTGCCCTCAAAAATATCTTTGAGTTTCACTAATATATTGAATATCTCTCTAAAACCGAAGTCTTTAAACAAAACCGTGAGGGATGATGTTTTAATGCCCTGTGTGTCTTGATGCAATTCAGCCTTCCTTGTGATTTGAGCGCATCTTTTAATTCCCTGGTATTTCTGGTCTGGTAAGGAAAACAGAAAGTCCTTTAGGTTGCAGGCTCTCTCTGTGCGGTTTGTACTGAACCTGCCTTCAGGCAGAAACGAGAGAATGAGCAGAGCATCATAATGTTCCTGTTGCTGCTCAATGTCTCTGAGCTGAGTCTGCCTGCAGTGCTGCGTTCTGCCTGTGTGTGCTGAGCTCTTCTTTTCCTCATCAACCTGCTCCAGCCCGAGCTGAGGGAAATTACATGTACAGATTGGTTCTGATGTTGAAATCCTACTGCGTGATACATAGGAATGGTCTGTGGAAAGTCAGTGTTGTTCTGGCTTTGTTAGTGCAAGCAAACATGAGAGAGGGTAAAGAGAAGTTTATCAGTTCATCCATCAGGAAACTGGCACAGAGTAATCATGAATGGAATATACATAAGGAACTAATGAAGTTGGCTAATGAATGAGTAGCTCATGCAAAGTATTGTTTTGTAATAGTTGAATGTGATCAGTGTTTCAAGAACTCTGTTGGATTCAAAATTCTCCTGCAAGCATGTATTCAGCATCACATAGTATTGCATTTAAGTTAATGTTGCCTACTTAACATATAGACATATAGCAGAAGCTGTGGGAGTGTGCTGTACTTTGCCACAATGCCACCTGCTCTGATGACTGTTTTTCAAGCAGATGGTACAGTGATGAATTACCCAATATTCACAAATCGTAGCATCTTCCTGAAAAATTTGCACAGATGTTTATAATGAGTTTCATGATTACACAGCACTTGCACATCCACAGAGCAAAGGTGCCTTCTGTTCAAAAGTCACTCAGCCTGAGAATTTTGCTTTTTTGACAGGACTATAGCAGCACTCAGCAGTGCCTGAGTTCCCATAAGCGTAATAATCTTTGGGCATGGCCCTATGGCAAGAAGTCAGTGTGCCTAAGCGCTTTGGGCCATGGGGTAACAAAATAAGTGCAACCTCTTCTAGGGTCATCTGTTTTTCATGGGGTTGTATTTCTTTCACGAATCACGTAGGCAAAGAGATCAAATCCTCTGTGAATTACAGAAAGTAAGGGAAAAATAATTGGAATATTTCAGAGTTTTGATCTAGGTGATCGTAGCAAGGAAAAATATAACATGTGGGCTGATGCCAGCGACCATCAGCAACACTTTCCTCCTCCTTGAGCAGAATTATTGGATAGGTGTAGCCTGACTGCTAATGACATGGGCTGCAGAAATCTCCTCTCCAATGTGCTTTGAACACATGGAGAGCAGCAACAGAGCATTGGTGAATCTGAAGTTTTACCTCACCTAAACTATTTCTACTGTAATCTGTAGCTGTAATACATCCAGGTGCCGTGAGCCACTTATTGAAAAGTGGACAAGGGCACACTGAACTTGTTTCCATTGTAATTTCCCACCACGGGTCCCACTGGGTCCTGGTGTGAGCCTCAGTTCTTTCAATGTGTTGGATGAAATTGAATCTGAAATCAGCAATGACTTAAGCTAAGCCTTTGAACAGCTCTATGGCTTTTTCATTAGAGAAACACATCTTTGACACCAAAACTGAAAGATGGAAAATTGTATTAGCGATGAGGTCTAAAACAAAGTGTGAGGATTGGGAATTGGGAAGTTTTCACCTTCCCTATTCAAGATTAGATTGAAACTTTCTAGATATTCACAGATAAAGGATGGGTTGTTACTGACTAAACTTCTTACCATCCATGGTAGGCAATTTTTGTTTTTCAGAACTGCCCAGGTATTGCTTGGGCATTTCTGCTTTTGGTGCATCAGATAGCTAATGACTTTAGCTGACAAATATATTATCACAAGACAACAAATAAGAACTTTTTGTGTGTGTCAGATTATTAAGCTCACACAAGATTTCAGCTCTTTGCTGATGCTTCAGCCTGGCCTGTTTACTTGCATACTAAACATTGAGTCTATAATACTGTCATGCAAGACATGTTGTGCATACATTAATCATTCTTTACTTTCTTTATTGAATCTAATCCTTATATGAGACAAAATAATGGGTTATGTAAGAATACCGTAGGAGATTAAGAGTAAATGAACATTCAAAAGAAATAATAACAGTAATGCCTCTGTTTTTCAACTGGATGTATTTCCTCATTGGCTCAGATTTCTCCAAGAGTTTTATAAAAATGCAGGCCATAATTGTGCTAATAAAGAGGAAATTATACCAACCTATAATTAGAGTAATAAGAAGAAAGCTGAAGTAGATTATAATTGAACCAATAAGAGGAAAATATAATCATGTTTAATGGCTTATATGGATGTTATTGTCTTCTGTATATTTAATAAATTGGCATCCATTTTCATGATATGTACCCAAGACATCTTTCCTGATGTTATCAAATTTCCTTTCAGATCAGTTGGCTCTCATGACTGTTTGTTAATAGAAATGTTGTTGGGAATTTCTGCTGGTCACAAACAACATCTGAGGTTGCCTGGGCAGAGCAGACCTATTCTGCATTTGTTGTCACAGTCCAGAAAGGCTCATCAAGGGTTAGGGTGATGGCATTTCAGAATGTTAGAAATCAGTAGAATAGCAGTTGTCTCTGCAAATGAATTGTATAGGAGATCAACATATGGAAGGTCCTAATCTCCCCAGCAAAAGCTTTTTGTTGAGACAGTCCCCTGCTGCTCACAGAAGCCCTGCTGTAATGCTTAGATTTCAGTCACTCATCACGGATGTCCCAAGCTCTGCTTCATTGCTCTTTTGATTCTGGCAAACACCTATTCCCCCAGCTCTAGTGTGTGTTGCCGTGTTGTTGGCTTACCCATCTTCACCCTGTAAGCTCCTCTGGAATTAGGCTTCTTCAGATAACCAGCATAAAGGCAGAACTTCATGTGGGTTTGGAGATAGCTGCAATCACCCCTAGTAACACGCAACCTCAACAGGCTTCTTCAGTGTGTCAGTGTTTCACATCAACATATACACAGAGTTGTGCAGCACTTAATCAGGTGATGTTCCATCTCAGAGTCATTGTGTATGGACAACTACTGTGCAGAGAATAAACTCAATTTAAAAACAAAGGTTTATATCTTCATATGCGCAGTCATGTAATGTGAATAGAAGCTTTAAAGCTTGAGCAGTAGTGGATCCTTGCTGCCACTGAGCACCTGTCTTCTGTTTTTTCACCTGAAAGTTTCATAGCTTTCGGCTTCTGTCTTCTCCCCCTTGAGTTTTTGAGCTGCTAACTGTTCAAATCTGCAGTTTCACCTTTCTTATCTTGTGCAGTTTGAGTTTGTTTTCTTCACAGCTTTTTCTGAGGCCGTAGCAGTTTTCTCAGAAGTGCAAGCCAAGGTCACCCAGCTGCTCTGTGGTAAAACCCAGCTTGGGACTGGAGATAGCTGAGGCCCCAAGGGAGCTTACCAAAGCTGGAGTTTAAATAAAAAACTCCTCTCTTTTTTTTCATCTAGGATAGGCATAAATTTTCTTTTGATTTTCTTCTTAGCAATTAAGAAAACAAGAATGTTTCCTACTTCATGTACTATCACGCACTTCACATGTGATTGCCTTTACTTTGAAGTGATATTTGCAAAGCTTTTCAGCCCAGCTATTCCCATGGGAGCCCAGGTGCTGTTTCTGAGGTTGCAGGTGGCTCAGAAGGGTCTAATCCAGAGAAGGGGACCAAGGGGACCCTTCTCATCTGAACAGGCCTTGAAAGCCCAGAGGTCATCCTGGGAGAGAGGTGTGCTTTCCATTGGGAGTATCTGAAATAAATCTCTTTCCAAATGGGACCTCTCCTGCCAAAATTCCTGCATCAGTGGGAGATCTGTGTCATAGGTATGTGTTGAGTTCTTATATTTGATGGAGATTTTGTTGAGAACCTTGCCTTAAATAAAGGTTTCCATGACCTCAAAATATAGTCTGATGGATAGATAGGTAGTTTGATAGATGTAGACATTTGAAATTACTGGTGCATATCTATATTTTTATGTGTGTGTTTTTATTATATATATATCTATATATATAAATATATATCTCTCTCTATATATAGAGCACTGTCCATTTATCTGTCTTTCTCTTTCTCTCTCTCTCTATATATATTTGGTTGTGTGCTTCTTTTTATTTCATTCTCCCAAAGGAAAACTGAGGGAAATGTCCAAAGAATTACCAAAGGTGTTAAGTGTATTTAATCTCTAATTCTCAGTCAGGTATTTTTAGTAAGCTCAGTAATAACTAAAATAAGTGTTTCCTCTCACTCTCACGGTGGTGGAACTTTAATTTATATGTTAATTTTTCTAATTAGAGGAGAAATCATAAAAGAGGGCTTACTTTTCTTAAGTATGGTCTAACACTGGACTAAAGTAGAGTAGTCAAGAATTATAATGATGTGCACAGTCTGTCTTGGTTGATGGCAGCCGGGTAATGCCAAGGTGGAAATGACAGCATTTCCTACTGCCCCAAAACCAGCCTGAATACTTGCTTTTCATGAGGTCACCTTCTCAGGGGTGTATTTTAGTCTCCTGCTGCTGTTCTGCCACTGAAAATACAACTGTTTGTCTTAAGCACTAGAAATAACTCATTTAAGTGGTCTCTTGTACGATTTGGGGCTTTTGATTCATTCTTCTGTGTGTCACCTGGCAGTGTTCCTGAAAGAGGTATTAGAGAAAGTCAGTGCATGTCAGAGAACATGTGGAACTGCCTTAATTCAGATGGCAAAACATATTGCTTCATTCAGGAAACTGCCCTTAAAATATTTTAATCACCTGGGGTGGCCTCTGAAATTGGCTCCAAATTAATCCTAGTTTGTTATTTATGTAACTGTGACCAAGATCCTGGCTAAGAGTTCTGAATTTCAAGCTAGCAATTGTATTGGATGCTTCCACGCTAAAAATTTGGAGGTTTATAATCTGGGATGTATTATCTCCCACAAACATGTCCCTGCAATTTACCTATCAGATATGTGATCCTGAAAGTAGACCATAAAGCTATCAGAATAAACCATGTGACAGTGCTTTCTTGAGCTTACCTGTATTAGAACACTATTTCATGTGCTAGCTTTAAAAAAAAAAAAAAAAAGAAGTCATTTACAGTCTCCATGTCAAGGTCTATAAACTTCATACATTTTATTTCTGCTTTATTTCTGTTCTACGCATTGCCAAATATTGCTTTTGTGTAATTGAAACAGAGCTGTAGTTTGATTATTAAGCAGAGGGGAAGTAAGTGTTTTGAGCTCTAACTGGAAGCAAACCTTGAAAAGTGGAAAAGTGGGTATTTTTATTTTAGAGAGACATTAGAGAGTACATCTGCTCAGGAGCCCCAACACCAAGGGATGATTTCATGTGTTAGCTCAGGGGCGTGAGTTTGATAAGACATTTTGTGAAGGTGGTTTTATACAGTTTATCTCCTCCGTTCCTCTTCTGTGTTCTGCCTTCTTCAGTAGTTCAAAACATCTGCAATTGACATAATCTCTCAGGAATCAACTCCATGCCATCAGGCAGCACCACAGGTCCTGCTCCCAGCTGGAGACAGAGCAAGTCACAAGCACCACGGGTCCCTGCCACCTGGCCTGGTCTGTGCAGCAGCCCTGACAGCTCTGGCACTTACACTGGCTTGGCACCCCCAGCCACGCATTCTGACGGAAACAGTACTTAACAGACCCAGGTGAAAGGAGGGCATCACATTGAGTAAGCAGAGGGATGATTTCTAATTTTAACCCTAAGAGGAGACTGAAGGCACTGTGTGATGCCATCTGGGTGCAGTTCTTCACCGTGAAGCCAGGACAAGGCAGAGCAAATTTCAGCTGTAGCCCTCAGATGGCTGTGAGTCAAGTAATGCCAGTGATGCTTGCCAGCTGTTGACATGTCTGCACAGCAGACACTCCTCTTTTATCTGCCAACAGTTGCCTTATAACCAAAAATAGTGACTTATGCTACAGCGAAAACAAAAACTTGAAGTACTTTCACATTGTGTTAACATTGAGCTGTACAACAGCAAAAAAAAATAATTGAGAGGCACGGGCAGCATTCTATGCACGATGAAGGAAAGAAAGGCAGGATTTGACTGTATTCATAAATCTGTTGATCTTCCCGGATTATCAAAGCGTTGCTCTGTGCTAAAAATCAAATCATTGCCTCTTCCTTTTCCTATAGAAGTGGATGGCTGATTTTTCCCCAAAAGGAGTTTCCCTTTGTAGCGTTTCTCCAGCGGTACCATGTGCCTTGGAGCAGATGTCGGCTAACAGGGAATGCTGCCTGCAGATCAAGTTGCTGCTGCCAACTCTCGCGAGCTTTGTGTCAGAAACAGTTGATTATAATGTCAGTACTGTCCAATTTACGGGCTTAGAGCAGCAGCTGCACACTGCGTTTTCCCTGAAGTATTCAAAGACCCCGAACCTTTAAAACTTTGTAGTTCTTGTAATAGAAGTGAGGTAAGTGATTCTCTGTTTCCACGTCTCTGTCTGCCAGGGGTAATTTACGGTTCCGCTTGATTTGCACGGGAATTGTGATCTTTTAAAACGCTCTGCTCTGCCCATTTGTTGCTCTCTTGGGAAAACTCGCTTTGCTCTGCAAATGGAACGAGTAAGCAGGCGCGTGGATCAGACCTCGGTGTTATTTAAGGGATCCTGGGCTGAGTAAATTAAAATGTGCCAGAAATCACTTATTAATTCAGCCATCTTTTCTATTTCAATAGTGACTTTATTATTTTATGTAGTATTTTTCTTTTTCTTTTTTTTTTTTTTTTTTTTGTGGCTGGGTAAAGATTTGCAGGGAGAAGAAACAATTATTGAAATAAATGTTATTCCCCTGTGGAATAAGAATATAAAAGCATGTTCTGTTTAACTTTAGCTGGAGAAAACTACCACAAAACTGGCTTTTTAGTGTATACAAATGCATTATATGATATATCTGTTCTCGGCTGAGGTTGATGAGCTGAAGCACTCTGCTGCTATTTTACTTAAGTAGTAATAAGTGATATTTGTTTTTCCTCATGTAACATTTCTCAGTGTAAATTCAACTTTACTTTGGGTTTGTTTGAATGCAGCGTAAGAAACCTTACTAAGTGTAATATTAGTCATACACTGAAGGTGTCATAATAAGCTGCCCTTGTTACTTTTGTCGGTATAGAGAAACATGAGAGCAGGCAAACTCTTTCATTCAGCAGTACGAAACTCCTGCATTTTTTAATCTTGATCTGCTTCATACTTTTCTACCTATGCTATTGCAGAGATCATTGGGAAGGTGGTGCAGAACTGAATCTTTAATTCTTTTCTCATCTAAAATTCCTGCCTTTGGGATCGAAAGTTACACTTACGTGTTTTGCAGTGCTACTACAGTGTTATATTCCTGTCCCATTCTTTTTTTTAATTTACTGGAGAGGGCAGAAGGGAGTTAACTTTAATTACAATGTAGACATTAAAAGCCTTGGGACCTTTAACATCTCTATTTTTTCTTATTGCCATTTGTTCTCTTGGTAATGACACTGAAACCTTTTACTATTTCCAGTTTGCTGCTGTCTCTCAGTCTTGGGGTCAATGCATTAGAAATAAATATGTGATGAGGAGAAAGTGTCAATGAACTGGTAGACTTAATTACTTTTTCCACCTTACAGTGCTCTGTAGTTGATGCACACTTCCTACTATTACTGAGTTGATTGTGAGGTGGGGGGCAAAGAGCTTAGCCCTACCCTAATCCTTACATAGTTTTTCTAATCCAGCTCTTAGAAGATTTTGTTGTGGGAATGAATGGACAAAAAAGGACTAGCACCAGTGAGGGCAGCTCTGCAGGGACCGCAGGCTGTTGGAGTGTTGTAGGAGCTGCTGCCCCACATGGGTCCTGATTGAGGTTTGGCATACAAGAGTACAGATTCCTACACACCAAGATTAAGGCTGGGTGGATTTGTTAGACCAAAGCTTAAGGTTTATTATCCCTTTTCACCACCCTCTTTTTTTTTCTTTTTTTTTCTTTTTTTTTTTTTTTTTTTTCCTCCAAATAAAAAGACAGGAACATGCATGTTTATTTTTCTCAAGTTTATCTATTGTTTACCTGTCTTGATTAATAGTATAAATATTGATCCTGAAGGTTCTCATCCATATGTTTAATGCTATCTCAAAGTCAGGAACCTTGTTGCACAAATTGTTCCTTTTTTATTTTATTTTCTTAGTTTATTTCTAGCAATATGCAAACAAGGGAGAGGAGCTCGTCTTAAGCACAAAGCTGTACTTTCCACAGAAATTAGCCACATTCCTTTTAAGGGCACAAGTGCTTCTCATTAACAAAGAATGGCCTGTTTAAACTGGCTGGACAGAGTAGGCTATGTATAACAGGGCAATAAGGAAAAAATAGAGAAAAGCTTTGTTGAATGTTTTCAAATATGTAAGACATAGAAATTGGTTTATGTAAATGCTAGTTTTCTGACTTTGAGAGGATGAAGCTGGGTGTTTGTAAGAGTGTTTGGAAAGGTTGTGGTATATAGGACTACTAATCTGCTTAAATGGGATACATAATATCTATATCCTTTGCTTTAACACAATGTTAGCTATTACTTAGTTCTTAGGGGGAAAACACCAGGCCATACTTAAACTATGAAGCCCCAATAGTGTAAATTAAAATAAACAAAAACAAAACAAACAAACAAAAACTTTTTTTTCTATGTTAATTTTAACTTATAAAAATATATTACTTGTCATGATTATGATGGTTATGAACCTGGTTAAGAACCTGGTTAAGTTGCTTTAGGGAAATAAGATCTTGCAAAAGATATTTCATTAAGGTCTTAGTGTACCTCTCTGTGCAGTCACCCAGACAAGCTCATGAGCTGGCACTCAGTTCAGAGGCCCTTTTCACACTTCACTTGCTTCAGCTCTGAAGATACATGGGTAAGGCAGTGAGACCACCCAGGGCTGCTTGGAGTTCACAGCAATGCCGTCCTGATGGTTTGCTTCAGCCCAGGCATGTGCTGTGATGTGGACATGGCTCAAAGCTTAGATAGATTTGGAAATCCTTGGATTAAAACTTGCTTTCTAGCCTCTTCCCTCCCTCCTCGGTTCACAGAATGCATGTTTATGTGTGGGAAAAGTCTGTGGCTAGTGATGTCTATTAGCTGCCCTTATTGATCTGAGTGTTCAAGTTGCTAAAGAAACTCCTAGCAGAAGAATGGTTCATTGGGCACAGCTTTCTGTATCACAGACTGTAAGATGTTCCACTATTTGTGCTGGTGGAAATGCAAGTAGTGAAGTCACCTGTTGCAGACAGTGTGAGATTGCTGGTGGCTTGTAAACATATGATCTATGGCCATTCCTTGATTCTCTGGTCCAACTTCCTTACTTCTGTGTATTTTTAGCAACAAAGTAGTACAGTGCTACAGAACAAAGCATTAAATCCTAAACATAGCTTTTACAACTAGACTGACAACAAGGTATGGTTTAAAGACTGCTTGAGCTTTGTGCAGAAGCACCATCGTAATTTAAGTTCCCTTGGGATGATCTGCATCCTTTTTGAATGAACAGTTTTGGCTCTGGTGTTAATACATGGAAATGATAAGCCTGAATTTCTTTTTTCCTGTCTTTCAGGCATCATGGTTTGGGCAAATGGGATGAGCATCTGTGCCAGATTTCTCATGTGGCTTCTTCTCCTGTATATGTTCATCAGGAAGGTAGTGCCTGAAGACAATATTATTACAACCAAGCAAGGCAGAGTAAGAGGAACGAACCTGCAGGTACTGGGAGGGACTGTGACAGCCTTCCTTGGGATACCTTATGGAAAACCACCTGTTGGTAGACTGAGATTTCAAAAACCAGAGCCTTTCGAGTCGTGGTCAGGTATCTGGAATGCCACTAAACATGCGAACTCCTGTTACCAGCTTATAGATACAACTTACCCTGGGTTTCCTGGAACAGAGATGTGGAATCCAAAAACTAACTTAAGTGAAGACTGCTTATACCTTAATGTATGGATTCCTTCTCCCAAGCCCAAGAATGCAACTGTCATGGTTTGGATATATGGGGGTGCATTTGAGACTGGGTCAACTTCCCTACCTGTCTATGATGGCAAGTTTCTAGCCAGAGTAGAAAGAGTCATTGTAGTTTCCATGAACTACAGAACTGGTGCGTTAGGATTTTTGGCTTTGCCAGGAAACAAGGAAGTTCCTGGAAATGCAGGTTTATTTGATCAAAGATTGGCACTTCAGTGGGTTCAGGAGAACATAGCATCTTTTGGAGGCAACCCAAAAAGTGTGACTATATTCGGAGAGAGCGCTGGCTCGGCTTCTGTCAGCTACCATATCCTTTCTCCTAAAAGCCATCCATTATTCACAAGAGCCATCATGCAGAGTGGATCTGCAAATGCCCCCTGGACTGCAGTTCCAGCATCTGAAGCCAGAAGGAGAACAGTAGCTTTAGCTAAACAACTCCAGTGTCCCACCAGCGATGAGACAGAGCTAATTCTTTGCCTCCAAGACCAGGACCCCAAGGACATATTGGAGAACGAAGTTTATGTAGTAAATTATTTCTCTCTTTTACACATTTATTTTTGTCCAACTGTGGATGGTGATTTTTTAGTGGACATGCCAGAAACATTGGTTGAGAATGGCATTTTCAAGCAAACACAGATTTTGGTTGGTGTTAACAAAGATGAAGGAACGAGTTTTCTAGTATATGGAGTCCCTGGCTTCAGCAAGGACAGTGACAGTTTGATCAATAAAACACAATTTGAAGTAGCTTTAACTCTGTCCTTTCCACAAGCAAGCCAACTTGCTATAGAATCTATCATTTTTCAGTACACGGATTGGGAAAATGAGCAAAAACCAGAACATTACCGCGATGCCATGGATGACGTTATTGGGGATTACCATATGATATGTCCTGTGATGGAGTTTGCCAAAAAAATTGCAGAAGTAGGGAACAACGTGTTCTTTTACTTCTTTGAACATCGATCCTCAAAGCTCCCTTGGCCAGAATGGATGGGAGTAATGCACGGTTATGAGATTGAATTTGTGTTCGGATTGCCTTTAGAAAGAAGAGTTAATTACACCAAAGCTGAAGAAATCTTGAGCCGGTCCATGTTAAGATATTGGGCAAGTTTTGCAAAAACTGGGTAAGTGTGCTGTAGAATTCTGTTTGGTTAGATGGTTGTTATTGCATGGGCAGAACTTTAACTGTGTTGATGGTGGTTTGATTCCTGATGGAATGCTGAGGCAGGATTAACTGTTCAGCTAGCCTGAATTCCTGTCTTAGTTCCGATAAAGCACAATCTTAGTAAAATAAACTGTTATTTAGCTCATGGTGGTGAGTGAGCTTAAGAGAATAATGTGCATTCACCTATGAAAGCAAACACAACACATTTTTTTACCATGGTAGCAGCAACTACAAAGGAAGTTAGTGGTCTCAAGTTTTAAAAATAAAATACTTAAAACTTTGAAGACCTTAAACAGTAGAAATAAGAGCAAAGCCCAAGTAGCTGTGAGATGTAATTTGTTCAGAAAGCGCACGTGTAAATGTGGAGGTCTATTATGTTCAGAAGATGAAATGATTCAGTTTGCTGGATGTTCTTCTCAGAAAGCTTTATGTTCCCATCTGCACTGTAAGTATAGTCCTGACTTTCACTGAAGACGGTAACAAATCACTTGCTGTTTCCATTAGGCTCATCCTTAAATGAAATACGTACTAGCCCGCATGAGAAGCAAATAAGCATATTTCATTTGGATGTTTGAAATGGATTAAATATAGCCCCTCATTCAGTCTATTTATCTGGTGTCCAAGAGAAGAGTGAGACAGCTCTTGCTCTGCACGGTGGCATCCTGGGACTCTCTCAATGTACTATTAAGTTTGGAATGAAAACATTTCAGAGCAGTAAGAAAAACAGCTGCTGCCAGAACCACGTAGAACTGGTCTCAAGGCTGCAAGCCTCATGCAATCAGGGAGCTATTTTGACTTCTCGGAAGCTTGGTTTGCACTCTCCCCTAATTATACATGTAGAAACCTGTGCTTTTGAAAATGTAGGATCAAACACTTAATTTGTGCTTTTAAAATGTTTTATTTCTGAAGTCCTGTATAGTAGTTCTTCACTATGAGAATAGTGAGATGCTGGAACAGGCTGCCCAGAGAGTTATGGGTGCCCCATCCCTGGAGGTGTTCACGGCCAGGTTGGATGGAGCCCTGGGCAGCCTGGTCTAGCATTAACTGTGGAGGCCCTGCATGTGGCAGGGCGGTTGGAGGTTCGTGATCCTTGAGGCCTTTTCCAACCCGGGCCATTCTGTGATTCTGTATGTCATGGTGGACCTTTCTTTTTATTCATGAAGGGTGTGCAGATTTGGAAAGAGAGAATGAATTTTGGGATAGTATCTAATTATTTTTTCTTATTTGATATCAGAAGAGACTGTAGTGCTCATTCAGTCTGTGCAACCTTGTACGTAAAACAAAACACAGGTAGGATTTAGGCATTTCCAGCGATGGAAAATTCAGCACAAACATTGGCAGGTTCTTCTAACTTAATACAGTTACAGCTATAAAGAGAACTTCTGTGTCTGATCGGAATGCGCCTATTCCAGTTCTTCATTTTCCAGATGCTAAATTTTGTTTGGCAGTTTCTGAGATTTGTATTACAGTTTGTGTTCCAAGCAGAGAGAATTCTAGGCTCTATTCAAATAACCCTTAATCCTTTTTCTTGTTGAACAAAACAGGTTATACTCTCGAGTTTCTCACTGTTATACATTTTTTCCAAGTCTTGAATAATAACTGTGCCTCTCCTCCGGAACTGTGATTCATCAACACCTTGTTGGAACTTTCCGTGTTAGAATTAAACACTGTCATCCCCAATGAGTCCTAATTACAGGTGTCATCTGTCTCCTATTTCAACCTGATATTCCCCTGTTTACTCATCCAAGGAAAGTGTTATTTGCATTGACCATGCTGTTATGCTAGGAGCTGCTGTGTGCCTATGCATGATGGTTAATTCATCTGCCCCAACCTCACAGTCCTCCTTTCTGTGCTGGCTCTGATTCAGCTCCAAAACCACTGCGTTTCCTGTCTGGCAGCAGCCTGAGGGCAGCCCAGCTGCTGCAGCGCCTTGTAGCCCCTTTAGGTTACACTCTGAGGGGAAATTTTTTACATACAAACCTTTTTTAAACAGATTCACCTACGACATGGTGGTTTATTTGATTGTTTTCCATAAGATACATTTTTTTAATGTAGAAGTATTAATTATATTAAAAGTTCTATCTCATTTATGTATTGGATCTTGAAATACATGTATGTATTTACTGTAAGTGATGAGCTTTTTAACTCAGATTAATGACCGTACAGTTAAATATACTCATCAAAAGTATAATATTTTGACATTGATTTCATTCTACCAAAATTAAATGAAAAATTTAATCTTAGAGCTCTTCCTGCTTCCCTCTCCTTTCGGAGCCTGAAGGCACCACTCCCTGTGAATTCTGAGTGAAAGGCTAATGCAGAGAAATGCATCCAGCAGGGACACACGTTTTGGAAATGAGTTGTGTGCTTGATTTATCAATACCAGAATGCATGTGATAGATTCCCAAGATGAAGTCTGCATGATGAGGTCAGGCAAAACTTGGTAACAGCTCCCTCATCGTGGAGACATGCTATGACAGCACTGCTTTGATGCTGGTGTCACTTAGGCTCTCATTGAAGGGCAAAGACTCCTTATTACGTGCTGCAACCGGGATCTGATATCAACCATCCAGAGGCCATAGATTTTTCCATTTAGCAGAATCATTTATTAGCAGAAGAGAAATTTAGTTCTATGCAAGATATTGCAGAAGAATGTTTACATCTCTGTCAAGATCAGGCTGGGGGGCTCTGAGTACCTGATTGTTCACTGCAACAGAATTGGATTGGATGACCTTTAAGGGTCCCTTCCAACTCAAATGATTCTGTGATTCTATGATATATGTTCATATGTATATAAAATTCAATTACCTACTGTGCAAAATAGAGTATATAATCCTTGTTGCTGTAGCTGCTAAAATTAAGTTCGCTGAGGTTTAAGTTCACAGCAGGCTTTAGCCATCAGTCCAGACATCTCGTCTGATTATCATTAGCACTGTAATTAGATTAGCCTACAGATCAAATTTCAAATGGTTTCCACAGCAAATAGCAAATAATCCCTCCCTCTGCTTCCAATGCAAGTATAAAAAACCATCAGTATTAGGGTCAACAGTACACTCATGGAATTTATGTACCAGGAAATGATCTGGTCACTTAACCTCTTATGTGCTACTGTTCTCATCATCGAGACTGCAGATGTATTAAGTTTAATATTCCTAACGTAAAAGAAGTGAGGGAATAAAAACTGTTACTGACTCCAACAGTAAGAGCTGATTGTTGTTTTCCCTGCACCTCTGAACACACAGTAAACATTTATATAGAACTGGGGAAGCCCAGTTTGGCATAATGTTTATAGTCAACTCTGGCATGATCAAAGGACAAACATCTGGGGAAAAAGTTACTATTCGTGGCTCCAGTAGATGAGGAGAAGTTGAGCAAAAAAGATGAAAATCAGAAATATCACATAGCACAAGTCGTAATGAGGGGGGTTGACCTAATATGCTAATATGCAGAAGTTCAGACATGTAAGAGAGGGAAGAGCAGCCTGTAGAAGAAAGGAGATAAGACAAAGTTAATCTGAGCTCATAAAAGTCAGTTTTATCCTGGTGCTTTCTGGCTGGGAGGGCACAGCTCAGCTCACCTCTAGCTCAGCAGCTTGCTGTGGGTTGCTTCTGGCTCTGTGTTTCTCATGAGGGGTCTAAAAGCCCCCAGTTTGACCCAAATGATATCTGTTTTTCATTCTCACTTGCGCAACTGGATTAAAAATGGTCGTATGAAAAGATCTGATCTCTGTCCTGAAGCAGATTCTATTTCTATGAAGTAAGGAAGAAAGGACAGACTGAAAAGCCCATGGGATTCCTGGTAGTGTCATTTAGGCTCAGCTGATAGAATTATTTCTAGTTAGTGCTACCCTTGATGCTGGCAGGTACGCATAGGTACGCACCTACCACAGAGTTGTGGCGAGGCAAACTGCTCTGTGGGTATCTTCTCCTCCAGCTGTACATTCCCAGCATTCCTTCTCAGGAATATGCTTGATTTATTCCAAGAGCAGATCTAAGTAATCAGTGGAAAAGGTTAGCTGTTAGATTCTGCAAGTGTGAGCTATGTGCAGAGAAAAATACCGTGCTCTGATTCGCGGTGTTTAGAAGAGCATGGCTCCAGTGAACAATATTCTGTTCTGTGAGAGCTGATCAGAGTGCCACTAGGTGTGGGGTGGATGCTGATGTCCCTTAAAATGCAGAGAAAGGCAAAGATTACTGAACTGCCAATTAATTCTTGGGGTTGTATATCAAAAGCTTTAAGGCATAGATGCACTTGCTGTTTCAAAATGAGTGCAATTTTCACTGGCTGTATTTTCAGTATCAAGCAAGTTCAGCTGATTATCCCAGCCTTCCCTTACTGTTGTTACCATGATATCATCCAACATTTTTTCTTGTTTGAGCCTTGAGAGAACAGCACTTGTTTGAGCTCTTGGCATATGTTTGAGCCCTGAGAGAACAACACTGTCATTGCTCCCTTGGAAATCTCAAACACGGAGAGAAGAGGGTTATTACTGGTGCTTTCTAAAAAAACATCAAGTCTAATATAATATTTATATTATGAGAAAGAACGGATTCCAAAATTGATTGCCATGATTTAAATTTGGGTTTAAGAACATTCCGTTTTCCTTCACCTAGGATCTTCTCATCTGATTCTTGTGTTTGAGACTATTGGCAGATGAACATCACGTAGTAGCCTTAATGACATTAGGTAGAAATCCAAACATCATCAAATTTGGATAGGCAAAGGAACATGGCCAAATTGTATTCAAATGAAAACCTAAGTGTGATATTGATGCTATATAGAAAGGGGAGATTCAAGCTCAGTATAATCATGTTTGTATATAGGTGAAGTTCATTGTAACAGTTGGTTAGTTTATCATAGCTGGCCTTCTGAATGCTTCCCAGCATACTTGATTTTAACTGAATTTCACAGTGATACAAATAAATTTAAATTTTTATTTTGAGATGGTTCTAAAATTCTTTTCTCTGCTGCACTTTTGATGTTGTAGAGAAAGCTTTTGAAAGCAAGCAAGTGACACTAACAGGTACTATCAATCATGACCAACAGAATGCTCTGCTAACTCCATTGAAAAGAAGTTTTATTTATCATGAAAAAATATATGGCATCCCAAATCAGTGGTTGCTAGGTTATGCTTTTTGCATTATTTTATTCATTCCATTTGCTAACTGTATTTTTTAGATAGAGGTGACGTAAGCTGACAAGGAGATAGACAAATCAGATGAGATGAGAACTCAAGACTGTAGTGGAGTGTACAGAGATAGTATTTTTTAAGGCTTTGCGAAAAATGTTTTGGATAAAAGGAAACTGGCAAAACTTGTCCCGCTGCCAGTTTTACAACTGCTGAAACAAATCTTTGCAGCTTTTTCTATAAAGTGAAGCCTTTGAAATATTTCCTCCTATGTTTTAAGAGAATTTGTGAGGCTTTGATTGTCCCACTAAAGCTCTGAAGCACTTTGCCCAGTTATTATTGCCTTTCCCTGATGTTCCACTGGTAGACATATAATAAATTTCAGTGCTTTTGTTACTAACTTATCACAGCATGTTTATAGATAGTAGTTTCAGAGCAGTGAGAACCAAAACAACAGCCTCATATAGAGTCCGGACAAGAGACTGAACTGGGGACCTATATCACCTACGTATGGAAAGGGAAGAGTATACTGGGAAAAGAAAGAAAGATAAAATAAACCTTCCAGCCACTTTAAGTTATTTTGGTAACTAAGAAAGTTTACATAGCACTGAGATATTCGGTGATAGAAAGTATTCCATTCCCTGTGTTGGTGAAAAGCAAAGCTTTAATTTTGCCCCAAAAGAGCACATGCATTCTCACATTCTGTTTCATGGGAATCATGTGTGAGACGTGAAAAAAATACTGTGGGCAATATGGACATGTGTAAAAATGGTCTAATTTTAGGAAACCTATTGTCCACTATGCCTATTTCTCCACTTTTCATTTCTGGAGCACTTAAAAGTGGCTCGTCATCTTTCCATGGTCCATATGTATTCTTGTATTCAGAAGCTGTAATGGAAATGAGTGAAGCAATACATTTGAAAATAGTGCATCATGAAAAAAAATCAGTAACTAGAGACTCTTGGCAGTCGTCTCTGTTTCTGGCTTGCAAGCTGACAAGCTGTCATTGAATTTCAAATCTGAAAACAGGAATATTTGATTCAGTCATCTTCTGAAAAGAGGCCTGGGATACAAATTGTTTAGATTGGCTTAATATTGCAAATACTGCAAAATTACAAGAAAATGCCTTGTTGATTTTCATATGTGCAGCAAATGCGATTCTATCCATACAGATTTTGTTCTCTGCAAAAGATGAGTCAAATCATTATTTCCAAACATGAGATGAGAACATCTATTAAAGAAATGTCCAAATATTGTAGAAGTAATTGAATGAGATGTAAAACTAGAACCTAAAACTATAATGCAAAGCTTTGCCTTGAGTATAGCACTGGCAATGCTTTACAGAAGAGTGAGCTCTAATGCAATTGCCAGGAAAGGGACAGTGGGTAAAGAATCTCTTCCTGATGACGGAAGAACTAAAAAGCTTTGTGATTAAATCAGCAGATTTCAATTAGAAAGAAAAAAAGAAAAGAAAAGAATTCTGCTATAACCTTTTCTGCTTTGCACAGAAAGCTGTATTAGTCGGTTTTGCTAAGCTGACTTCTTTGTCAATTTAGCATCTGAACGCTTTTGTGCATCTGATACTCTGTTCTTTCCTCCTAAAATGATTTTTAACTTAGCTCTCTGATTCCACGTTAAATTGTGGGGACAATAAATCAGTTTTGGCACATGCTCAGTTACCGCAGTGACAATCACAGCTTGAAAAGACTGCAAATACCTTTGAAATACTGTCAAAGTCTGCAGGATCAAATCCACCAGTGATAATCCACAGTGCTGGAAGTGAAGAAGGTGAGCTCCCTGCATCTGGAGATGTAGGCAGACATGCAAACACACACACACAGGCAGAAGAGAAGAAATAACACAGAGGATGTCTTTGAGGTGGATTTTATAGAGCTATGCTGCCTTTGGCTGATTATGTGCAAGAAGAGAGGGAAATGTCTTGGATGCAATTCTTATTTACTCTTGACTAAGAGATATCTGGACATTAGGAAGTATTACTTTTCAGAAAGGGTGGTCAGGCACTGGAATGGACTGCCCAGGGAGGTTGTGGAGTCACCGACCCTGGGGGTGTTCAAGGAAAGACTGGATGTTGTGTTGAGGGACATGGTTTAGTGGGAGCTATTGGTAATAGGTGAATGGTTGGACTGGATGATCTTTTAGGTCTTTTCCAACCTTGGTGATTCTATGATTCTATGATATGTAGAGAAACCCGTCCCAGACATGCCTCCCCATTGTACCCAAGCCATGCAGGAAGCCTACCAAGGTATGTTTTGGGAAAGAGAGAGAGAGGCAAAGAGATACAACTGTTCCAAGAGTTAAAATATAATCATGGTATGCTTTCTATCCTAAACTTGGGGGTGAGAATAAGAAGCCTGGATGGAAATCATTCAGCATTTGATGTAGCACGTGTAAGCATAAAAGATGGGAAGACAAGAGAGGAAGATGCTAACACATACAAGAGGCTAGGTGAACAAGAAAAGATATAAAGAAGAGAGGAAGAACAAAAAACAGATGGAAAGATAAAAGAAAAAATATCTCAGATACTTGCCATGAGGTATTTTTGAGGTGAAAGTATCTGTGAACAGTGAAATGCATGCATTAACCTGGAATGAATTATGTGTAAAGAGTGTTCGCATATAAGAACAACACACTTCAGAGATAATCTAGAGTTAGGGATTACTTTACCTGAATCATAAATACAGACGTGTAAAGACATGGTAGCAAAAGTCACTTTGAAGTTCTAATTAGTGTTCGCATGTAGCTAATTCTCTTTTTAGGGATACTCTTCTTCTATGTGGCGTTTCTGCAGCGTAGTCCTTGTTTCATCATCAAAAGACAGAAATTGGAGTTTCAAAGGTCTGCAAACCCCATTTTTCCAGTTGATTTTGGAACATTAAACTGAAGTCCTACTGAGTTTCACACAAGGCATGGAAACCGTGTGGTACAAATTTTAATTTACTACCCAAGACTGGAGATTGGCTTGTTTCAGGGAAGTGGCAGAGGGGAGAAAAGAGGAAATGAGGAGCAACAGAGGTTACCTGACTGTATTTTCAAAGGTAGCTCAATAAGATGTTTAATTTTTTTTTTTTCTTTTTTTTTTTTTCTTTTTTTTTCTTTTCAATCAACTGCAAGAGAAGTCGGTTGTGAGTAAATGTAGTTAGCAATTTAGTCACAGGATTTGTGAGATTCTGTCCTCACAAATCTAGGAGCCGCATAAGTAGAAATCAGACATTACATGCTTACAGTTAGTGATGTTAAAAAATTATACTCTACTGCAGATATAAAATTAAAAGCTGCTGCTATCATCTTCTTTCCCAGACATCCCTGGCCTTGACCTGTGTTATCTACCTTTCCTCCAGGGAAAATAAGACAACTTCCTAATTTCACAGAGCCCGAACTCTGTGGAGTGTTGCTTCAAACTTACATCGGAGAGGTTTTATATTCTGTTGGAGCTGCTGCTCAAATACTGTGATTTTTATTTTAACTAATGAAGTTTAGAGTATCTGTCTCTCATCATTTATTCATCATGGTGTTCTCAAACAGTAGCCTCCAAGTGAATTTTCTATGTAACTGGAAATGCTTAGAGGTTTAAATGATTGTTTTTTCCTAGATGTGAAGTAGTGTGTGTGCTATAAATTTCCACAAACGCCCTCTTAATTTTGACACAGAAGGACTTCAAACTGGCTCAGATATCTTCCCTTCTTCACATACTCTTTCTTCTTGAGATCACGATTTTCATGATTCTAAGTTTAAAAGTTTCTGTTTAGAGATCTCTTTCTTGGTTCCAGGATTGAGTTTAAATCAGACTCAGAGGACGTTGTAACGCTGGGACATCATTTTAATGTGTTTAATGTAAAAGAAATGTATGATTTCTACTTACAGATGTCAGACCCACAGAGAGTTTATAACAGTGATAAGTGGATAATTACAATTATGGCAACTGAAGTTTGTAACTTTTGATCTTCGTACCAACAGAAATAAAACAGTGGTAGTAGAGGAAAACATCAAGAAAAATGCTACTGTTATCAACTCCATCATGACATAGTGCATCCAGATGATTTTATTTGGTTCAGAGCTATGTGGAGTACCCATCTTGAAAAGAAATCATGATTAGGGCAATTACAGTTGAAAGCAAATCTCAAATATTACACCGTAGTATAGCATCCATTACTCAGCCAGTCTTGAAAATTTGGTCTTTAGAGGTAAGGAAAGCATTGCATCAATTTATCTAACAATTTTCAAGTGTCCGTGAATGAACTCTATTAATGGCAGAGAAAGTGAGAATTTGAAACAGCAATCATATACATATGAGTACAATATTTACTCTTTCTCACAACCAACAGTGTTGATAATTTTTACTAAACCAACCGGGAATTTAAAACACTGCATTAATAGTTCCATGGAAATAAAACATTTTTCTCTTCTTTTACACACTCTCTTCAGACATTTCCAGGGAGCAATTCTGCTTAGAATACTACGTAAGTTCAGATTTTCCCAGACCATGAGAAAAAGTGTGATTGTAAAGGAGATAAGCGAGTTTCAGTGGATGACTGGAAGGGAAAATGCTATGTCAGTTCCTGTCTACTTTTTCTTTTACTTACATTATGTGGAAATGACTTCCTCCATCAAAGTCAAAATAGGATTCAGCACCTTGTTTCTTTTCCAAATAGCCCTCGTCTTCAGCTTCTACAAGACTAAAAGCTATCATTCCTTTTGATTTTCTGCTGAGTATCAAAAAATAGTATCTTTGAACAGTAGTCCTTGAAAGCTAAAATTGGTATCATATGTAAGGTCATAAGGGTCTTACAGAATACTTTGCAGGAACAATCGACAAAAAAAAAAGTTTAAGTCCTTTGGAATGAAAAAGTCTTAAGCCATAGTATGACTCTCTTTTGTCTGTTGAAAAATGACTTAAATATGAACTGTGAATGTTCACACTAGAGCCTCGAGTCCTGGAGAAGGTGTGAAAGCATCCAAGTGAATTCTGTCCAGAAGGAGAGAAGCTTTTTCTGTAAATAGCTGCAGGTATTTCTCCAGCTGGGACCTGATCCAAAGCTTTCTGAAGTCAAATAACCTGCCCCATTTGTTTGGATTTGGATTAGCCTCTAACTTACTGAATCGCTTCAGAAAGTGTTGGACTGCGCTTCAAACATGAACCAAAATAACAAATCAGATGCAAGGTATGTTAAACAAAAAGAATAAAGTACTTGTGGATATAGCACTGAGCTTTGCTGGAATATTTTCTCAGTGCAGGAAACCTAAGTACAAAGGTTCCATCCAGCATGGACACAGGAGGTTCAAAATACACTGCTGGGGTCTGAAGGGCTAATTAACTTTGGCTTGGCTGACCTGACTCATTATTAGTCCTGATACCAGAGCAGACTCCAACCCTGGAGCCAGAGATCTGAGGCACTGAGCTCTTAAATGCATTACAAGCATGCCCAAGTTGCTAAGACAGAACATCCTGCATCTAAATTTCTCAAATACCGCATTAATAGTCAATACCTTAAGACCTTCCTTGTTAATCTTTTATATGTAGCCGGAATTAATGAATAAGTACCAAGACATGCACAAGCAAGAATCGTTTCAGCTTGATAAACTCATCATGAGTCAGTTTTCAGCAGAAAACAGACCAAAAAAGAAGCAACAGCTTGTTACTTCATTTCCTGAAGCTGATATTGTTTGTAATAACACATACCATGTTAAATTATAGTCTAAGACACTTAAACACACCACGGCTGTCACCAAGCTGGAATCTGGAAGGAATATCCTGAGCTTTATTTAGCCTGAGAAGATGTAAGAAAGCCTAGTTGCAAAGTCCTTCTCCAGTTTCTGTCAGTTAAAAAGTATGCCAGCTGGATCCTACACGTTTCTTCAAGGATCAACACAAGAAATAACGTTTATCTTCAATATAACTTGCAAAGCAGTTTCCTTTAGCAGGGACTCAGAGGCACTTTATGGTCATTAGGTAATGAACTCATGTTTGTAATCTGTGAGCGAGAACAACAAAAAATAATGAACTTTCCATCAACAAGTGTTTAAGAAAAGTAATTTGGAGGATTCAACTCTGCAATCTCTCTCATACTTGTAGTACTTAATCGCAAAAGCCCTCTCATTCAGTACAATGGAAATCCAAGTAAGGCTCACTGATCACAGGATCACAACCAATGACTTTGGTGTCCCATTAAGGAAATAGCAAACAATTTTCTGGCAAGAATCACATTCTTATTTAAAATAAATAAATAAATAAATAAAAATCAGTGCTTTTAAACATGCTCAGTATTTATTTTCTAAACTCTAATATTGTTCTTAGTGCCAGAGGAGCACAGGCCAGATGTCTTGAGAATGCCAGTTCCATGAGGCTTCAGAGAAGCTTAGTATATAAAACAGATAATTGTGAATGCTTTCAAATCACTCAGCAAACTGCAGGCTGACAGTATCCCTGTCTGAGTTGTCACCTTTCACTATGGAAGTTTTTAGAGCTTGGTTATTATAAATGACACTCAGACTTTTCAGTTGATAGATTGGATAGTTGTTGTCTTTTCCACTAGTCTTAAGAGGATATTTAAAAATAAAATATTAAGCATGTCAGGACATGTGCACAGAGAATCCATCAGGATAGATAGGATGGCTAGTGATTAGCTCTTATCAAGGAATACCCTGGAAAGCTGTCTCAATTAAATAAAAAACAGCAAGGTAACTTGTTATGTGGTATTATGTACCAAGAGTACCAAGTGACATCAAAGCTAATCTGTGTTTTTGTGAATGTCAGCTTTCCAACTTGCTTATTTAGGAGTGGCACTTCCCCTTGTCTTTGTTATTCTAAATGAGCCAATCCACAAACCTTAGGTAATACACAGGAAAATGTCTCTGTCATCTTGTCTTTGCTTTTGCAGTTTCTAACCACAGAAAGCCTCAAAGTGTATGTTTTAGTGTGAAATATTTGGCATACTATAGAGATTTTGCACAGGCAGTCCTTCAGATCCTTTCAGCATACAGTAAATGATAAGCTGACTTGGGAAAATGTTCTGAAAGTTAACAGTTTTTCTTATAGGTGGTAGAGATGCTTGTTGAACTTTTCCCTTACTGACTTCTCTAAGGATAAGCTCCAGAAAAAGTTTGTTGTCTCTGTTACAAGAACATGAGGTCTGCCCTCAGATAGAGGATTTTGAGTCTTTCTCACCATGGCTTTCTCCAGTGTCTAGTTGAGAGTGAGTCATCTGAAACTAACAGCAAGGTAGGAAGACACCAGCACAAATTGTCTGGGAGCTGGAGAAGATTCAACAAATCTTTTTGGTAGGATTTGTTTGGGAAATGTCTGTTAAACTCCCAGTCGTATCTTGGGAGCAAAGCCATACACAAGCCCACACCATCCCTGCAGGAACTGCAGCACCACCCAGAGCTGTGGTTAGCCTAGCAGGGGTTGCTTTGTGACAAGAAGATGAATACAGGTATAAATATTATGCATCATGGCCTTTGGAAATTACATGAGATATCTGGAGATGTTTGCCTGACTAATGCTAGAAATACTTCTGGCTCTTTGGTTGCAAAGGCAGCCTGGAATGTGGGGTGCTCCTTCACCAGCAAACCACTGCTCCTTGCCCAGATGGAGAAGAGAAAACAACAACGTGCTCTCTTCCAGGCTGGAAAAAAAAAAAAAGAAAAAAAAAAAAAGATTCATCCATTTGGCTCAAATGCTAAGTGAAGTACTTAAAGATATTTGTTTGGGTGTTTTATTTAGTACCGTCATGATTAATGGAGATGTCCTACACAACAGAGCAATTACTAAATCAGTTAGAAAACTGAGATCTATTTTTAGGCTACAGATCTCATGGCCTTTCCTCAAAATGTGTGATACCCTCAGTGGGATTGCTTACTGATTGAGGCATGGGCAGGAGGGAGTCAGGCTTAGTGCTGCAGAAAGGGTAAAGCACTGCCATATCCTGTCCCTCTGAGAAGCAATGGGTTGGCCAGAGCTTTGGTGGGGACCTGTCAGATGACACTATTATTCATTAGCTCTTATCATCCTGTAATTTTTTGTTTGTCTACATACAGCTTTATTAAAGTAAGTGGCTATGTTTACTCACGGCATCATTAGAATTTAGTCTGTGGTATCACTTCTGAGTTTGGCATCTCTTTTTCTGCCAGCATGACTCTGCCTCCCACCTCTTATGGATACCAACAGTTGATCCTATAGCCCAGGTGATGTTTTCTCATCCTCTTATTCATTTTGCCTACTCTGTGCTCTTAGTCTCTTTCACCTTCCTGAAAACACATTAGAAGAAAACACAACCAAAGTTTATAACACAGAAAAAAAATTTTTGTTCTGCATTTCTACAAGTGCAAACTCAAACTACAGTATTAATTGCATTCATTAGGTTTCACATTTTAGCAGGTATTGTTAGGTTTCACATCTGCACTGAGCTGCTGTAAGAGGAACCATAAGGGTGGAACCTATGCTGCTGCCCTGGCTGTGCTGCTGGGATGTACCTGGGGTACATCTGTGCAGGCTTCAGCAACTCCTGCAATGACAGTGTAGTTCTTATTTGATGCTGAAATTACTATTTCCATAATTCTTAAAGACTTTGTTATGCAGCTGCAGAAAACATGCAAGAGACAGCATTACTGCTGCTGTTGCATTCCCAGGTAGCTGGGAGGCACTTCCCCCCTCCCTGTTATCCTGTGCCCATGGTAACACAGAGTAAAATGGCATCCCATGAAAAACAGCTGATTGCCAGCACTGCCTGATAGCTGCAAGGAACCATGAAAGCTAATAAAAATGATTCACATTCATTCTCTTCTCCCTTTAAACCAACTGTTTAAAAGAAAAGGGGGCAAAATTGAGAGTGAGCATCAACAGATACAATCCTGGTAAAGTCAATAAAGTTGCACCTAGCAGGAGCAAGTCCCCGTTTAATTTCAATTCTTACTGCACAGGGGAAGAAGAGGGTGCAGCAGCATTATCATAACCTTTCATTAATCTCAGCAGGCGCCTCATTCAGCTAACGAGACACATGCCAGTGTGGTGATAGCCTGCAGAAGGCAGCGAGAAACAAATTGCCTTGCTGTGCATTGTTTTGTTGACTGGTGCTGCTCTGATGAGAGCTGCAGAGGTAAGCTGTGTACAGAGGGGCCACCTTTCTACTGCTCTGCAGATCAGAGAGGAATGGGATATTCTCTTCAGGGTGAGCTGCAGGCAGTGAGCTTGCTGAGCTGCTTTCAGAGAGGGTCAGAGGAAAGCCAGCAGCTACTGAAGAGACAATTAAGAGCAATAACATGCTTCTCAGGGGAAATTAGTATGTGCTTCTTCTCGGGGAGCAGTATCTCTGTGAGCAGCTGCAGCTGAGCAGAAAGCAGTGTGTGTTTGTGGCCTTCCAGGCAGGTCTGGCTGGAGCAAGGGGCTGCCTGGCGCTGTAGGCAAAGTTCTTTCAACCTGTGAATCTCTTAGCAAGTTTGGGTTTGTATAATTAATCTGTGTTAGACGGATGAAATAATGGATGAACTTGTTGCAGTTTTCTCTAGGGAAACACACAAGGTGCTGACTAGATCCTGTTATAAACAGAGCAGCTAAACAGGAATAGAATGAAGGTATAGGACAATCTGAACCAGCATGCGGTACAGCGTTTGCAATACTCTTTACAAAGGTAAATTGTGTCTAAGCTGTTTTCCAAGAGAACTATCACAGATTTTTCTTTGTGGATGACAAAGTATAGTGTAACAGTGCAAAAGAACCTCTCTGTTAAATGGAGACACCACAGCGGAGTGAAAACTATTAAAAGTTCACTCACAAAAATAAAGTGAAATAGAAAAGTAAAGAAAAAAATAAATCGATGATTAATTAGTTTTTGTGAATTTGTTTGATAAGCCATCAAATTAATGCTATAAATATTAATAAATATGCAGTGAGCTAGTGTTGTTTTCCAGGCTATATTGATCATATTAATGAGAATGGTAACATTGGCATTTTGATTATGATGAAAAGAACTGTGTTCAGGTTGTTGCATTTTCCATCTGAAACAAATTGGCCTTCTTTTTTTTCTGAAGTTTTGGAAGAAGAACACTAAGTACACAGAAATGATCATAATATCACAGAATGGCTTTGGTTGGTTGGAAGGGATCTTAAAACCCACCTAGTCCCAACTGCTGCTGTGGTCTGACTGCCCAGAGCCCAGCCAGCACAACCTTGGACACCTCCAGTGAGTTATCTCATCTTAAGCCCTCTTCACTCCTCCTGTCAAATCTGGAATGCTTCCCATGAATGAGCCCTGAAGATAAAATTCTATTGACAACTATGGTTATGCAACGTTCAAAAAGGGAAAGTATGACCTGTGGAGCAGTAAATTTAAAAAATAAAACAAAACACACACACACACACACACACAAACACACAAACCAGATTCCACAAATCTGAGGATTGCAGTGCAGCTTATGAACTTTAGTGGTAGCATATATATGTAAAGGTGGTGCATGAGAGCAGCTTTAGTAGAGATGAATTGCTAAAAACTGTTTTTCAAGTTATTGAGAAAATGTTTGGCTGCCTTAAACACTTATCTTTACAAACTAAATGAGAAAACATCACTGAGCTGCTACCAATATTGAAGAGCCCAGCCTGAAACCTCATGGCATATGAGAAGCAAAAAAAATAGAAGAAATATAGAAATAAGTTCTGTGTATGCCATAGTGTAAGCACAAGTTTGGGTTCTCTTCTTCTTCTCTTACATTTCTTCTCTGGGAGCAATTCAGATAATTGCACTTCTTAATTGCCCTAAGACTCCTGCACAACATTAAAAAGTGTATAGAAAATAAGCATATAGAAAATAAGCATATAGAAAATACGCTAAAATTATTCAGTGAAGAACCTTGCATTTTCTATGAACAAAAGGAAGATATTTCCTGGCTAGAGCTTAAGTATAAGGAATGTTTTTAGAATTCAATGAAATTGATGCATGATAGAAATGTAGTCCAAGCCCTAATGGGCATCCTTTCAAATCCTACTGACAGCACAGAGGTAGCTAGGAGTGAAATGTAACGAAGAAGACACGAATGAATGGTATCAGAAGATGAAATAGCATCAAAACGTTAAGAGGTCTGAGAAGCTGATAAAGTCCACAGGATGGAGGTTTCCATAGAAATTCTGAGCATTGTTTCAGTAGCTTCAAGTTCTAATCTGTCAGCCAAGATCACCCATCCAACCACAGACGGACACAGGTAGGCCTGTATGGTGTTGTATGGGAACTGTTGAGTCATGGCCTGAACTGCTGATTGAACAGCTGGGGAATGGACCCAGTCAGCCCTGGGAGCACAGGTGAAGGCAATTCATCTGTGTGACTGGAAGGGGTGGAGCTTGGCTGCAGCTCTCTTAGACCTCACTGAAGGGCTGACTGCCAGTATGGAAGGATCTCTTTTTGAAGATCCCTTCTTGAAGCTTTCCCCTTTGAACCTAGAATCTTCTGATATGGGTGAGCAAACTTTTTCCCTTCCTTTATATCCTTCTTCTATCGTGGCAGTTTTTCCGTCATTGCACCTATGTTGTAATATGATGCCTTTCCCATCATATTGATCTGTTCTATGGTTGCAAATGTATTGGGTTCCTCTTTGTTTGGTAAGGGTATTCTCACAAAACTTTTAATTTTTTTATGTGGATATTATTAAACTTGGAGTTTGGTCTGGACACTATGTGATTTTGTAGCTTTTTCTGTGCACTGCAATTCTCGTCATGAAGTTATTAGTAAGGAGGAATGAAATGTAATTGCAATAGGACAGTGAGGTCATAGTCATAACTTGTTCTTACCAGTTAAGCGTTGCACTCTTGTGATCTCTGTGTTTTGCTTTAGCTTGGAACTGCTTTTTAACTTTGGAAATTTTCAGTAGTGAAGCTAAGATGGGAATTACTGGACGTGTCTTTGAACAGTAAGCGTTCTGGAAATTAGAGAGTATGTAATGATCAGCACGCTCACATATTTCAAAATGCTGCACTCTTCTGACAGTTCTTTCAATAATTTTTAGTAAAATACATCTGTAGCCATTGTTTAATCCCCCCTACACCTGCAAGTTATAACGTGGAGTGTCATGATTTATTTCACAGGATAAAAGCTGTTAAATGAATACTGACAGCACCATTAGTGTTCTGATCTTGAAATGAAGTGCAAGTCAACTCTGCTTAAGTTGTCGTTCTCTTGAGTCACAAATAAATGCGTGGTTAAAAGGGTGCCATAAGTTAATCAGGGCAAAATTAGTAAAGAAATATCAGTAAGGAAGTGAGCCAACCAGTAAATGGTTCATTGAAACTCTTAGTCTGTAAGAGTTTCTGTAAATGGATGATACCCAGTGCTATGAACTCTAGAGTAAAACAGAATGCTGAAATGGGGCAAACGTTTGACTCATTCTGCATGAACTAAGATGTGTCAGTACTATTTCAGTGGCTGAATCTTGTGCTTCGATGGCTCCCGCCTGTACCAACTGCCTTGTGCCCATTAGTGGCAAGCAGTGCTCAAGCAGGCTCCATGCATGATGGACTCCTCTCTGACCGCTGCCTTCTGGGAAGTCTTGGTGAAAAGTGAAGTAGAGAAAAGCAAATTAACGAAGCTTCTAGTTCTCCTTAATTTGTCCTGCTGAGGATCATCAGCTACCATTGTTCTGCCCTAGAAACCATTCCTTGATGTCGTCTTCTAGCAAAGAAAATGAGTCCTCTTGCTTGCACAGAAATAAGATACTTAATTTGTCTTCTAACCTCTTCAGAACTAATGCAGATTTGTATTTTAAACAGTTACAGATTATCCACTTTTTTTTTCTAAAATATCATATTCATTCTCATTTGTTCTCTAATGCAATGTTTCACATTCTGTTCTTTTTAAACACACTCAAATTTATTTTTTCTCTAGTCGTACAGATCCATCCAATAGATACTACGTGTTGCCCTTTTCAGAGGGGAAAGCTGGATCTGTCTGTCCTTTTGAATGTTAATGTTTGTCACTAGAGCCCTATGAATACCATTGTATTATAAATATTTATCACAACTATTTTAATACTAGCAGCTGTGATCCTTTAATGTGCAGAGTCTGTGTTGTAAAGATCCAAATGCTCTGTAGCTCTTCCCAATTTCCAGAAGATTTGTAATTGTTCATATTTGGCACTCCTCTACTGGAGCTTAGCATAGCCCAAGGAGGAACTTTTCCTTGTTAATGAGAAATAATTCTTTTCTCTCCCACTATAGCTTCAATGCAAAATTTAGACAATTTTGAACCTTTACTTGCATTTTTTTTTCTGAGCCATTTCATCCAGTCAGTTTGTCTATCTGAAATGGTCTACAATATTAAAACTAAAACATGAGTCATGAAACCTTCCAAACTAGCTTATTCTTTTAAGGCACTGGTAATAATATACAGCTTCTATGAAAATCTCCATATTCAATACATGTATCTTATGCATAGCAGTTAATCAAGTATTTTTTTTATCATAAAGTGTCTATACAAGGGTTGCTCTGAAAGAAATGCCTTCTATTTTGTTATATTGGCCCAGACAGTCAGTTGTTGGTGGAATGACAGTAATGGCTGAACCTTTCCACCAGTCATAGGATCTTAGAATGGTTTGGATTGGAAGGGACATTTAAGATGATCTGGTTCCAACACCCTGCTATAGGCAGAGACACCTCTCTCTAGACCAGGTTGCTCAAAGTCCCATCCAGCCTGGCCTGGCTGATCTGTTACATCTTGTTCCCTTATGACAAATGGCAGCAGAGGGGCAATCTGACAAAATGGCATCAGACATGGAAGTGCATATAAAGCAAAAGTGTGGGAGGGAAAAATGACACCCACTGACATTTATTGACGTCTGCTGACAAACCAGTGGATGTGAGCACAGTGAGGTGATGGTGAATGGTATGCAGTGGTGACATTAATAGTGGTCGCAGACTGTGACCAGTTGGTGCAGATTTTTATGTGCAGACGCTGCAGGCACTTGTTTATCACTGGCAAAAGTGCATTGCTAAAGCAGGTGTCTGTGTTGGAAAACAGAGTTTTGTAGCTGAGAATTTCATCTATCAAATAGTCTTATTTTGCTCTTTGTATCCATTGCAGTTTCCATATAAATAAATAGGAGGCATTACTTTCAGAGTGGCCTGCATATAGTTTTACTTTTTAAAAAATGAATTTCAATCAGGTTTTTTCAGTTGCTTAAAAAAGTGTACTCCAGTAATTCCAAACTAACATAGTTAATAACTGTTGAGTGAAAACAACCAAGCAGAAAACCTTATGTGATATGATGAAATGAATCCTCATTCAAAATGAAATATTTCTCTTTATCATTTAGAAATCCAAATGGGACCCTGACTAATGGAACAAGATGGCCAGTCTTTACCAGTACTGAACAAAAATATTTGACGTTAAATACTGATGCTTCGGAGGTACTTACAAAACTACGTGCTCAGCAGTGTCGCTTCTGGAATATTTTTTTCCCCAAAGTACTGGAAATGACAGGTAAAAATGCTTTTTAGATACTTTAATCTAAATTGTTTCATGCAAGGCTTGTTTGCTTGGTATTAATGTGATAATTCAATCTAAGCCTTCGTGTTTCCATTTTGTAACTCTATTTCCATAAGATGTTCAGATGTTAGATAAAATTTCCGGAGCTGCAGTGATGGGCATCATACTCTATGGAAAAGAAAAGAATCACTGAACCTGGATCCTAACCTAGCAATGAGACAAGAATGTTGTTAAGTAGTGCTGCTTTGTCACATATCTACATCTATCAGTCCCTGAAATACTGTAACAGAAATACTGCTTTTATATTTATGTTCCCTACACAGTGTTGCACAGTTCTGACAAAGAAACATTTAAGTTTCTACTTGCAACCATGATGTAACACTTTGTATTGTAACAATTCTCTTCGCTGAAATAGTGTTTTGCATTCCCTATCTCCACTTATGCCCAAAAGAACTCATGAGACAGTACATTCCATATATATAAAGTATTTCTTCATCAACTGATGCTTCTTCCATCGTTTCTTCTACTGAAACAGACAAGCAGGGTTACTTTATTATGATATAAGGTGGTAGAAAACAAGGTATAAGGAAATGCTGTGTCATTGCTGCAAGTTGTAGTTCAAGCTTAGTTCAGATAAGTTCCAGGCAAAGTAGGGTTGCATCAGGAAGGACACGAAGACAATCAAACTGAGTTATTTTGCAGACCTTGCACTGCTGAATGGTCAGTTTGACATGGATGTGCTTATCAAGGAACCAGATACTGATCATTGCATAAGTTGTGCTACACCTTTGACATCTTCTCCATATGGCACTGCTGAGTCTGAGCAAGCAGGTTGCTGTGGCAGACCAACTAGAACTGAGGCAGTTCTAGTTCCCACTATCTTTGTGGTTAGGTATTTTGATCACACAAAAAGATCGGATGTGTTCAAAAATATGTATAAATAAACCTTGTGGTTTAGGGTTGAGAAAATTAAGAAGAAAAAAAATAATAATAAAACTCACTAATGTAACACTCACATAGATAATTCTGACTTTTCTATCTCTAGAGTATTTTCTATGATTTTTGGAAGATTTCTTAAGGTCTCCCCCCTCGATTGGGATATGTAAGGTTATATCTGAAGATGTGAGTTTAAGTTGGTAGGCAGATACACCAGACTTAGACATGTGATATGTGGGTTCTCAATCCCAGCTTGACACAATTGCTACTCACATACACTTACGTAGGTAGCTCTATTGCAAAGGGCCCACTGCACACAGGGTACCCTCCCTTCACAGTCACCCAAAGATAAAGCAGGAGCATTCAGCATTTAATGTTTCATTCGAGGACAGAAGCACCGGGACAACCACCAGAACGTTTTCTGATGATGGCTTCTAAAAGAAACACACTGGAGGGACAATAAACAGTAAGTGACTCTTAAGAAGCTTTTAGAGCAATCATATGTTAATTATAAAAGCATCTCTGTAAGACTCTACCTCCTCAAATGATCTTGAACGCATCCTGAGCCCCATCTATTTACATCTCTCCTCTAGATTATAGAAAGCTGCAGGTAGCCAAGATTTCCATTTATGTTTCATTACTATTTTAGTGTCCAGTATATATAGTGCATACATTTCTGTTTCACTTGATATTATTGCATCATACATCATCTATAAGGAAGTCAAACTTCAAAGTGGCCATTGGAAATATATTGTATTAAAAAGTAAATACATAGGCTCTGAAAAGATATTAACTAGAGACAGAGGGAAGTTCAACCTCTTGAGTAGTAATGACCAAAATCACTGTGTTTGCTATGAACCTCTCAAAAGCATCTGGACTCCATAAAACAATACTTAAAGTATTCAGACTATTAAAGGTGTGATGACTTAGAAAAGTCACCATCAGAAATAGTTGCCTATTTCCATAGAGCTATGTACTGCAGTCCTTATGCATGCAAAAAGTGGATTAGCTAAAACAAACCTCACTTGCAGGTGACAAAGAAAATTCCACTCTGTACCTATGACAGCCATCTGTGGACCTTTATAATCTTAATTCTCCCCAGCTCCAGCATTTTGCATACTGGATGTGAGAGGGAGAACAGTTCTTAAAATTATTCACCCCCAAGATAGGGCAACTTCCATTTGAAAGATGATAATAATAACCTGAAGTCCTGAAAAATATATATAAAAACAAAATACACTGTTTGATTAATTTTATTTTTTTTTTTAAAGCATTGATATTCAAAGCATGTGACTAAAAAGCATTGAATACAGAGATACTGAGATAGGTATTCTCCTTTCTGGCATATCGTGTGGAAGCTATCACCATGAGAGATACAGCAGCATAAAGCTGTAGTGTTTACGATACTGATGAACCAAGAAGTTTTGCAGGTACCAGCATTTACGAGCTGTTCAGGAGGACAGGAAAAAAAAAGAATTCCAGCTTGTCATCCCTTATTAATTATGCTGTGTCATAACAGCTACTTGGCCTTTGTCTCAATCTTAATGTTAATACTACAAAAATAAATTCGAGATTAGCACTTTACTGGCACATGTAGCAGAGCAACAAATGATGTTATGGAGATAAATATAACTTTGCTATAATGCCATTGAATTGAGGGCTGTATGCCTATGTGGAAAGAAATGCCAGCTGCCTGTGCTGACACTGCTGAAGAATCAAAACAACCTTTTTTTTTTTTTCTTTCCTCTGTTAAACTGGGACCTTTCTGAGCATTAAGGTATGATTCATCGCCTCCTGAAATTTCCCCCCTTCTCCTTGTAAACTTCTCTGTGCTTTGCATTAGGCTAATTAGTATCTCTGTAGAGTCGGGCTATCTAGAAGATGGCATATAGCAAAATAACCTCACTGTATTATCAGCTCGCTACCCGAGAATTGCAGCAACCAGTGTTCTGAGCTGTAATTATCAGTCAAGTCGAATTCTCTAATCTTTTATCCTTTTTTCATCTTTTTTTTTTTTCCCTGCTTTCTAGCTGTCAGCTCATCCAAGTCATAGGTGGTTGTTTCAAAGAGATTGATGATGTTGGTGATAATGGGATGCATTGACTTGTGACTTCAAGTTGAATCTTATCGCTGAAAAAGCAAACAAACAGGAATCCAAGTTCTTACTTCAGTGTTTTCTTTTCTTCCTCTTGTCTTTTAGATTCATAATGGTGGCAAGTCTGAATTTCTCATTGTCTGTTTTCTCCAGCTGAACTGTCTCATAATTTATACTCTCAACCAATGACTTTTAATTGAAGCTGTGTGTATTATAAAGTTATTTCACTTTCCAATGTCTTTGGGCACAAATGCTTTCTGCACATTAAGACTTCAAACACATCTAAACCTGAATAATTAAAGTAAGAACAGGTTTTTTTGAATTCGTAAATGGAATCTTTGCCTGGATAAACAATACTGAAAACTAGAATAAGATCAGAAATGAGGTTTAAGTTTTCTTTCTTCTAATAATGCCAGTGATGGTTCACATCAAATGACCAATCCTTCTGGCACAAGTGGAAAATCTGGCTCTGAAATCCTGGATAATTCCTGAAATTAGAAATGTGCAGAGATGAGTTCCTAGGGTCAAGAAAGCCAAACAATGTGTGTGTGTGTGTGTCTTCTCCCTCTAGTTCTCTGAATCATATCAGCACAGCTTAGTAATCAAAACATGCTGTTATTATTATCAGCGTTTACAAATGTTCTCAGGGTTAATCACAGCTATGGCCAGCGGGGGGGGAAAAAATATATATTATCTGAACTTTTCTTTGAACTCTGATGTAACCAAGTTTATTGACTTATTTGAACTGAGAGCAATTTGGTTAACTTTTTAATATTTCTTCCTATGTTTGTACACAGTTTCACTTTTGATTACAAGAAGCACAGAATCTCCCCAAGAAAAAGTATCTTGGTTTTATTTCTGGTCTCACTGGAACAAAGTAATGTAAATCTCATTTCAAAGTCTCATTAAATTGCCATCTGGATTTCCAGACCAAAAAGGTTTGGATGTATTGAGCTGAACTGCAGATAAGCAACCAAATTACTGGATGCTTCTCCAAACTAAATCTCTGAATCTGTTAACTCTCTTTCCAGAATATTTTCTCTACTGATGTGTAAAACACAAAAGTATTTCATTTTCACATAACCAGATAAACTTGCAGTGCTGGCAGATCATAAAAAATGGGGAGAAAAGAGTGTTTTTATAGAGGGAAAGGGCCTATGCTCTATTGCAGCAGAAGAACATAAAGTCAAAAGAGCATAAAGAACTCATGGAGCTGTTATCTAGTGAACACAATTACTGCATTTTTTGGAAGCAAGCTACATCAATATGGGACACTGAGATAATTAGGTGCAAAATGAGTAAAGACATTCATAGGTCATCAATGGTTTCTGAACTTTAACAGAAATTCTGCAGCTGACCCACAGTATGCAATGAGCCCTGTATACTTTATCTTTCATTTTGTGGTTGTATGTGTTGTTCCTGCAAGGTCACCGCATCCCTCTCTAGGGTTAATTATCTTTTGGGACTGGAGGAAGTGATCCCTGTCCATAAGATACTCTGGGAACCTTGTGAAATGATGTATTTCTATTACTCTTCTCATCTTCACCTTCTGCTCTGATGTCTATAATGAATTTGGCAATAATTATTACCTTGGGATACAGGATTAGTCAGCAAATGCTTTATAGGCGAGAATGAAAGAGAAAAAAGAAATTGATTTTACGTTGACATTATGCACGTTTTATGGTATCCTTCTCCAAACTTGTGTCACTTGTATATTAAACATGCAGATTTATTTTGAAGCAGGGTGAAATCCTGGTCACCATTGTAATCCATTGAAACTAAAGGCAGGACTGTTGTGGCCTTCAACAAAGCTGTGATTTGACTGTAACTTTACAAGTTATCTATCTCAGATTGCGTATCGTATTCTTTGGGGTATGTAGGCTTCACTGTAGAATATATTGAACTAATATTTCAAGGGTTTCACAAAAAGATGGCTCTAAAATGACATGTTTGATGGACAGAATATTATGCAAAGCAGCAATCCCATACATAAACATCTTTATTCCCCTGCAGTGTGCCTGAATGATATCTTTGCAGTTGTTCTTGATCTGTCACTGAATTTCCAGTCATTCCAAGTTTGAGAAGAAGATACAAAAGAACATCCTAAAATGTATTTAGAGCAAATTACATTGATAATCAGAATTATTTTTCAATTAGCATGTAAAGAGATTCAAATTTAGATTAATGTAACCCATTTCATGTTTTACAGGAAATATTGATGAAGCAGAACGAGAGTGGAAAGCAGGATTCCATCGCTGGAACAATTACATGTCAGACTGGAAAAATCAATTTAATGATTACACCAGCAAGAAGGAAAGATGTGCAGGCACTAATTAATATATTTACCCTATCCAGTATGTTCGTATTACTGATCGTCAAGGCAAGTATAGTGGTAGTTATCTGACATGGCTAGCATTGAATACATTAAGCAGATTAAAAAGCATTATGGATATAATTTTGATTCCCCAGATCTTTCATTTATATTTTACCTCATATCTCAATAAACAATATAAAACATCCATACTCTTTGAAGCTTCACTGCTTCATTGTGTTAAATAGGACTACAGAGATTAAAGTCTGAAGATTAATGGTGTACATATTATAATCACTAGCTGCTTAAATTCTCACTTCAAAGATGCAATGTAATCTGTTATAGAAAAAAAAAATGGATGTTTTTAGCAGAAATGGCAGTGTTTTATAGTATTGCTATGCAAAACACAATTGTTTTTGATCTTTAACTGTGATGCCACAGCACTTAGGCTTTGCTTCAGACATAATTTAATTGACATAAATATAAAGAGATTACAACTTTGCTGGACACGCCAAACAATATTTGCTTGTTAGACCAAAAAGTTATAAGACAGACATTAAAACCTGAATCACTGCTTTTTTTTATGGTGAAATCTGTAGGACAAAGCCACAGTCTGAATACTCTCCTACTATGTACTAAATACCTAAATCACTCTGTGCAAGTCCAATGGTGAAAGCAGCCAGAAAACCTGAGGTCTGTGCTTCTGCTAGCCTCATTTTTTTTTTTTTTCCAAGGAGTAAGAAAGCTCTAGTTTCTTTAAGTCATAAACTCTGTTTTCGTTGTTTGGGTGCCCGATGTCTTTGTCCTGTACAAGTCCCTGCAATTAAGGTGAGCTCTAGCTATGAAAATCTTGTATGCTGAGTTATCTTGCAGTTGAAGGAGAGGCCCACGTGTATTGCAACACAGTGGACACATTTTTAAGCCTGTAGAACACTGATCCAAGTATTTTCAAGCTCATCAGATGTCAGCCACTGAAGGTCTACTAAGGAAGGCTGAGAAGGACCTCACTGCAGAAGGACATGGGGATGTGTTCTTTGGCATGGTCAAATGAGCTCCATTTGTCATGCACGTAGGCATCTCCTCAACTGCTTTCTACCCACTCAAGATGAATCTATTAGATGGTCCTAAAAATACCCCTTGGATTGCTCTTCCTCCTACTTTTCTGCTTCTGGGTGAGGTTGGAAGTTCTATGCCTCAATAGCACCTTAAATAGCTGCCTTTTAGTGGCCCATCTGGGAGGAATAAATGTCAAAAATTTGATAAACATAAAGAGTATGTAAAATCAACAGCCCATCTCATAAATAAATTATTCTGAAGCTTTCTGTAGAAGTAATAGCCTTTCAGTGCATCTATTTTCTGTTCTAGTGATTATGAGCTCTTGGAAAATTCCTTCTCAAATTTAATGTACTGACGAGATCTAGATAAGTAACAGAGGGTGGTCTCTTTGTGGCTGTCAGTCTGACCAGATGGGTCAGAAAAAAAGTGCAGAATATCCATCCTCTGCAACTGAAGATGGCTTACCTTTTCAGTTATTTCTAGGCTATTTTATAGAAAACCATCTTTAATGCAGAATTTCAAAAGGCTTCATCCTGAACAGTCAAAAAACTAGTCATTTTTTGCAGGCTGATTAAAACCTGCTTGTATCTAGGATTAAAAAAAACCTTCTTCACACAGCCCGTCATCTTTGTACCACAAGTAATTAGCTCACTACATACATTAGCGTAGTTATTGCCATTAATAATAGCATGGAGAGCTATATCACTGTGGCTATTTACTGGATATCCTTTACACCACTGAAATGCCATTAAGGGTAAACTTCCTTTCATCACTGAGGTGGTGCTGGATCTCCCCATTTTACTTTTACAGTGTGCTTCATAAATATGCTGGATGCTACAAAGAGCCTTGAAATAGCATGCAAGTATATTTAGAAGCAGCATTTGTCTGTCTTGATATCCTCTTTTTGGTTGTGTTTCACTATCTGCCTAATCACTCGTCTTTTGGGGATAAAAGAAAGCTAATTAAAATGCTTAACCTTTGGGAAGGGCAGTCTATAAAATATTTTGCTGTGAAGGTGTCTTCTGTATGTGCTGTGAGTTAGTCTGGATAAGGTCTCCTTGAAGACTAACGCTCTTTCTGGAGTATTTCTACCATGTCTGTGACATGTTCTTAAATAAAGGGAGGGAAGAAAGAAAAACAGTAAAATAAATCACTTTGAAGAGTCGTTTTATGAGTTGCTTTACTGATTTTCTTTGCGTGAATGTATCACTGGATTTATGTTTTTCATATGCTGGGAAATAATATCTCCACTTGTCATTCATGTGAAATCAATGTATCATTTAGCCCTGTGCTTATATCCCACTCTTAGGCAAATAAAGCCTTAAGCACTTGTACAAAAGTGGCTAAGGGAACAAAGGCCTCAGACAAACATTGTGGATGGCTTTAAACTAAATGTCAAATGAACTTTTATTTTGAGGAAATTGAAGATGTTGTGTCATTGCTTTGGAAAATTATATATTAGACATCTTAACCTGATCTCACTGAAGATGCAGTGTTAATTTATGTTTATCCTTGGCTTAAACGAGACAGGAAATCAGGGTTTTCATGTGAAACCAGAAAAGAATGTGTTGATCCTTTCTTCCTGTTCCTGGTATCTGAAGAAATGATTCTGAATTTAGTCTCAGAGTTGCTGAAAAATTATAAGAAAATGAATAGCAGTGCCAACGAAAATGTTGGCATTAAATCAGTTGTCATTGGATTTATAAGCGAACAGCATGCTGATTAAATCACAGACATTTCACACCTATTTTGCAGATAGTCATAAGAGGTCTGAACTGAAAAAATTTCCCTGCAAAAATCTCTTTAATTAAACGCTATCTTTTGCATTTAAAATGTTTTGTCTGAAGGAATTTGGGTTACATAAGCTTTTGGTGAAGTTAGGTGTTATCTGAGTGGAATCGCATAAGAACTCCCCCTGGAACATCAAATCCTAAAGAATTTAGGGTACTCAGGTTACATGGCAGGGTCTCTGCAGAGCAGAACCAGGCAACATTAAAGCTTTCTGGCTTCAGACAGTGGTTCTTAGACATGCATCGCTTTCTCTAGCAGAAATAAGCCCCTCACAAGGTTTCCAGGCTTCCTAACACAGATTTTACATTTATAAGTTGGATTTTTGGGTGGATGTCAAGGTTTCACTCTCCTAAGAGCTGGTCATTGCTTTAGGTTTATCTTACTGATAAGGCCAAATTTCCATTTAAGTAGAAGCCTGGATTTTGGGCCTGCTTTGATCAATTTATTTATAGAGTAGAGTTTACTGCTCTGTGAATACATGCAAATAGACAACTCAAACATGTCTCTTAATAGCAAGAGAACTTTCGATCAGCTGAGAAATATCTTTGCAACATAAGGGATTTAAGCCCCTTTTTTATTTCAAGGAGGGTGTTGGGGAGAAAATTATCTTAGATTATGGAAAACTGATGGAACCATCAGAAAAATGTAGATATATTTCATGATACACAAGCTTAAGATGACCTCTGGCTTCTCTAATGTTCTTATCACAATGGATCGTCAGCAAGAAATGCAGCTCATTGCCAGATACCACATAGATTAGTCTGAAAGGAACACTAACCTTGCAGATAAATATATTTATCTCTGTCAACATCATAATGCTGTCTTCTTCTCAGACACAATTATGGCTCATGTGTTTCTACTGGCTCAGCACCAGTTCTGCAACATCAGCGGCAGCTATTTAGAGGGACATAATAAACATCACCGTGCTTCAGCTACACCTGCAGCGTGTCTGGTTAGCAAAGAACAGCCACTGCTAAGTGCCAGCCTGTACGCACAGGGCTGCTGCCCTTCCATTCCCACACAGCGGAAAAAACACGAGTTTTTTTTGCCCTAGAGTGACCAATAATGGAAGGGCTTTGCAGTGAACTTCACAGCAGTACTATGTATCGCAACATCTCTGTTCTGATAACTCCAGCCAAAAAAAAAAGCCTTCTCCTGGAGTGCAAAATGTGTACAGGAATTTGACAGTGATTCAGAATATGGGGTGAAGAATGAGACTGCAGCTTTGGCTCCGGCCCGGGGGCTGATCTGGAAAGTGCTGTTGCCAGCTGACTACTTTCTCACTATCTTTTCCAGTCAGTGGAACCATGGGCATTTGCCAAAAATTTTGACTGCTCTTGGGCAGCCAATAAGTCTAAAACCAAGCACCTGTGCAACAGATATGTGCAGCTATATAAGCTTACTATGGCCAAGCCGTCTGTAGTACGCACCACATGCCAGTTGAGTTACTCTGGGTGGCCTGGGAAGAAGAGTGCATTAGAAAAAGCTCCTGGTAGAATTACAAGTACTCCTCAAAGCTTTGTTTTTATTTACCCTCAACTATCTGAGGTTCTGGGTGGGTTTTCTATTGCTAGCTGCCCACTGCCGCATGAAGGTGAAGAAAATTATTTTTTTGATCTCTAGCAAAATGTAAAATTTTAGATTATTTCAAGACTGTATTTTAGGGGTCTACAAGAAGTATTTGGAAATGGTATGTGAACACAGAACATATTTAACAGTCTTGACTCTGTGTGGTGAACTGAGAAGACCATTCCTATGTGTGTCCACCATATGTGTGGGAACTGTTGAATCATAGCCTGAACCACTGATGGAGCACCTGGAGAAAGGACCCAGGCTGAGAGCATAGGTGAAGGCAGTTCATCTGTGTGACTGGAAGGGATGGAGCCTGGCTGCACCTCCCTTAGACCTCATTGAAGGGCTGACCCCCACTGGGGAAGGATCTCTGGTTGGAGATTCTTTTCTTGTGCAGTCTTCCATACTAGTTCAGATCTTCAGAGACAGGTGAGCACCTTTCTATTGCACTAGTCCCTTTGTCGTTACATCTCCTGTATTGTCATTCCACTGCATGGATCTTTCTGGTTGTTACACCATATGTTGCAGTTTTCAGGTGCTGTTCGTTTGTGAATGCATGACGTGCTGAGATTAAATCCACTAGAAATTGCCCCTTAGCAGTGTGTTTCCAATCTTTGAGAGAAAAGTAGGCTGGAAGATGAAGGCTTATGTATTGTGGGTTTTGTATTTCTGAAATGTACCTTTTTTAGTCTTCACTGAAGAATAAGACAATCGCAGGACTTTTTGCTATAAATTAACACCTCAGCCAAATTAAGTATTCACCTTTGAAAGTTTAAAAGCTTTTATTCTGATTTCAGTTGCTTCAGGACTAAATTTTATGAACAAACATAATTAGCCATTTTTAAATGCTTCATAAGACAAGATAATTCCTTCCTGATCCCTGCTGAAATCTTTAAGCATGAATACTGATTATCTTGTTTTAGCATGTAAACGTTCTGGCATTTTGTTGATAAACTACATTAGTTGCACTCATAGAAACTTTAACTCATAGACTTAATGACTACAAAGCAGTGATGTGAATCTACAATTAGCACAGGTGTGAATTTGAGAGGCTTTTAATTGGATTGCAGGTGAGATTAAGTAAGGTTTCCAGGCACATTGTGAGCAGGAGTGCTGGGATGGGAAACTGGGTAAGTTGTATAATGATTTTGGTTAGTTTGGGGCAGGAGGAGAGGAAAAAGAGGCTTAATTAAAGTACATTGACTTTTGCATAACAGTTTCTGATTAGAAGTTTCCATCTTAATAGCATCCTAGCAGTATGAGGATACTTATACTGGCTCTAAAGCGTTGTCTTCTGGGTTTTATTGACCTAAATCATCATGTTCATTACTTTCTTTTTTAAAGTGCCATGATTCTGGCAGGGATCTGGGAATTACTGTTGTTTGAGAGGTCTGTAGTCCCTGCGAAGTCATGTATGTACCTGGAGAAGAATATCAGCTTCTGATCTTTTCAATTCTGTTGCCTGTTAATAAATGCTATGACTGTAGAAGCTAATGTTTTAGCCACTATTAATAGAACAATGTACAAACGGTGTAGGTGGTTCTTGCAGTTTGGGAATGCTGTGGTTAATTTCTTTAATTTATAAAGTATTTATAAGTCTTCAGTTATACTGAGTAGTGGTAGAAGTGTGTAGGCAGAAAGTAGTTATCTCCACACCTCTCAATCTTCCAAATTAAATTTGCTCCTGCAGCATGTCTAATCACTTCAGGGTACCTCATCATCCTCTCTCTGCTACAGGCTAGGCAGCACCATTTCTTGCAAAATAGATACGTTCCAGTGGACTTCTCAGATTGATATTATCTCATATGTGAGACAATTAGGGTTTTAACCCAGAGAAAACAGGAGGAGATGTGACTGACCATTTATCAAGGACTGTTTAGAAAGTAATTTGTATGGGCTTGATTTAGGATTGTTGAAAGCCAGCCAGATTTGCACATCTGAAGTGATACTTCTGAAATACCAAACTTTTCCTGTTCTCAAATTACGAAGCTGCAAATTTTATAATGTTGTTGTTATTTTTCAGCATATATATGTATTTTTAATCTGTGCCTTCATCCCATTTCATGTTTATTTTCAGTGCAGTGGTTGTTTGGATTCTTCTGGCTGTCTTCCTTTTTGCTCTATAGAAGGGTTTTGCTCTTGCAGCTCTCGCTGCAGGTGTGATTTTAGTTTCAAGAATGATTATTAGAAATCAAAACTGCAACATATGCTTGTATACAGCTGGCTGCCTCAGTTCAGTGGTACTTCCATCTTGTATTTCTCTTCAAGAATGACCTCGGTGTTCTTACATTTGGGCTACTGAGTGACTCTCGGTTAATTAAAGTTTTGTTGTTGCCTTCAGCAGAAGTGCCTTTGACTGACACTTTCAATCTTCTTTATCACTTAATAATCTGGGAGATGCTTGCTATTTAAGAGGAAAAAACCCACACCTCAAAAACTACTTTTTGAGAGTTCTCTTAATGAAACACTTAACAGGAGAGTGAAGCCGTAGACATACTGTACTTGTGCTCATCTTTGCTGAGAAGTTTCATTGGATGTTAACTAAAAACTCCAATGATTAATTCACTTAACATTTTGTGCGTGTTTTTCAGTTAAGCATCCTCTGTTCCTTCAGTTGTACTATAGATCTGACACCTTTTAGCAGTTCCTATCTTTGTCCGCGCTCAAATACAGTGTGTGATTATTAAAAATATTAAGATCAGTAAATCCAAGAACTCCTTTCTAAGGAGGGGCACTGGCAAACAGCTGCTGCAGGAGCTCTAAGGCTGTCACAATTGCTTGTGGGTCCACAGCTGCAGAATGATCTTGATTAAAAAGTCAGCCTACAAGGTTCTACTTTTACTTCAAGAAACATTTTGATTGGGTTTGACCAGTGTCATTTGGCAGCACTTCAAAGTGAAGAAAACAATGAAGGTAGCTTCACTGTGTTATTCTCTCTTAACTCTGGACACAAAGCACTGGATTATCTGCACTTTAGCTACCTGAGACTGTGGTAAGACAGCAATGGGGTGAGATCCTGAAATCATTTGCGCTGAAGTCAGTCAGTATAAATTACAAGGAGGGTCTTATTTGCTGCTTGTGCTTAGTTAACTTTTGGCTAATCGTGCCCCATGGTGCCTGCTGTGGGCTGTGGACCTGAGGACCACAGTCCTCTGGACCAGTGGAAACAAGGCTGAAGTCCCCTCTTGAGTATAATAATCCTTTGGCAAGACAGGACTTCTGGGAGCGCTTGAAGCCTCTGGATCTCCATTAGCTTTTCACTTGTTTAATCTTGCCCTTGTTACCGGTGAGCCAGGTGTGCTGTAGCATAGAAAAAGAGGTTTTGCTGTTGCAGACATTTGAACTCTTTGAATAACAGAGGGAATAAAACCCATTCAGCAATGGAAAGGATTCAGGGAGGATATAGTCCAGGCTGTCACCAACTGCAGAATAAGCTCTGCAACTTTTGTTGATGTGGCGACAATTCTTATGCCAAATGCTTGAAAATAGCACACGCCAAGTTTTTGTGTTCAAAGAAATCTGCCTTAAGCATGGAATCCTTCTGTATCGCTTTAGTGTTGGAGATGCTACCCTAGTTTTTAGGGGGTTTCTGTGGCTGTAGCATGAATTCACTGCATTTAACATTCATAATGCCACATTTATAAAAATAGAGTAGTCCATTAAAGATCTTGTTAATAATGGTTCTAGCAAAGCATACATTGCCCAAAGCAATACAATTATTGGTCAATAATTCCTCTTTAGCTCTCTGTATTACTACTGCTTTATTTCAGCACTTGGCTTCTAACCCTTTGATCTGCTCATTATCTTTATACCCTCTGATCCTCTTTGCAATTCCTTGGCAGTTTGATCTGTTAATTACAGTACCTATATTCCCTAATTTCAGTAGAATGTGCGTTTCTTCTGACCCTCCTCACCTTTCCTTGTATGAAGACTTACTGTCTTTCTGTAGGCTTTACCTTCTCTAAGTATGCATTGATGTAAAACACTATAATTATAAAGTATCTTTCAACTTTCATTGCAATCCTTTGGACTTCATGAAAATATCTCAATATTTTGGCTTTAACAAATTTTAATGGATGTGGGCACTCACCCCTGTAAATTCTTTGGCACTGCGTCTATTGTAAGATTTTCTTTAATATAAGTTTAGCAATTGTTGGTTGCATTTGCATCTTAGAGACTACTACAAACATAGTTTCTGCTGTGTTTTGAGTATGTAATATCAGAAAATACTTTTTTTTTTTTTTTTAAATATAAGTGTTTTCCTGCTTTATGAGCGCACATCTCATGATTTACTGAATTTTTTGCATCACCAGATTCCCAGCTCCTTCTAAGACAGATATAGGCTTTGAGTGTAACCTAAGCATGTTTTGGAGCATTAGAGGTTTAGTAAGTTAAGCTCAAGTTTTACCTTTATGATACAGAAATGGTGGTGGTAGGGAATAGGAAGGCTTCTTGAACTGGGAATTGACAACTGGGATGTCACCTCAGCATTTGAAAGCCACATTTTGTTTGTTTGCTGTGGTTAAAGATATCCTATCAGAGTAAAAAACAATCACTCTTGCAGGCTTTCTGATGTTGTCCCTAACGTGGGGATGGGTAATGGATGGTTTCCCATTGAATGGGTTGGGTGTTGGGGCAGACTGTGGGTCTGGGAACAAAAAGAATCAGGCTCATGTTGGAGTCCTTTCTCCTTCTCCTGGATGACCGAGGTATGCTCTTCCCATGGGGACATGTCTGTCCAAAAGCTATATTACATGTGCCTCATTCACTGCTGTCATTCTCCTGTGAAGGTGGTTTTTTGTTGTTTTCCTTTTTACAGTTAAATCATCCACTTTAGAGCTTTAAAAAATAAAAGCCCACTCAAAAGCCATGCAAAAGAAGGACAGGCTTCTTTTAAACTTCCTTGCTTTGCCCATCTGTGCTGTGGGAGTTCAATTGCTAATATTTACCTACCATTTTCCCCTCTCAGGGAGCAGACTTAGTTCAGCACTGAGACTTTGAGAAATCTTTATCAATAAAATGCTGCAAAACACAGTCACTTCATTCTCCATGTGGTGCATGCAAATGCTTGCTCAGTCCATCAGCCTAAGTTAGCAGCTATTCAAAGGAATGGTTTTATGGTGTATTCTTGCAAATGAACTCAAACTTCTCTTTCCAAAGAAAGCTCTGTGGGGCTGCCAAATGACAATCATTTATGCAACATTTTTCTTTTGCCTCATTTCTGCTTTAAAAAAGATGGATTGAATGCTTCTTTTTTATATAATCTGTGAATTTTTAATATGCAGGATTCATTTTTAACTTCTCCAGTGTAAAATAAACAAAAAACAAAACAAAACAAAAAAAGCAACATTTCATTTTGTGTGCATCCAAATCTTTTTGATCAGATTACTCTTATGAACTGTGGAAAGTGCAAGGGCAAAATGTGTGTTACAGAGATATCTCCCTCTAAAATCCTAAGAGACGTCTCTCAAGAAATAACATTATTCTCTCATAATTTTCAAGCAAACGTGCATTTTAAGTCCAATTCTAGCAGCCTTTTCTTCCTTTTAACCTTTTAGATTTCCCTGGATATTGTGTGAGTTGCCATTTTTTCACGTTAGTTCTGCAATAGTTCACGTTTTGTTGCATCACAGGGCATTTAACAGCTTTTCAGTAATGTGGTTGTTCAATTGTCTGCATGCTCCTTGACATGGAAAAGCAAAGTATAAAATCAGCCTGAAACATGTTGAGATATGGTAGTCCGTTTCACCGTAACCGAAGCAAATAATGGAGAATTTGTAAAATAAAATTTAAAGAAATGAATTGTGGTTTGCAATAAATACACGCGCTGCTCCAAGGGTATTTCTACTTGAATTATGGCATTTCTCATTTATTGTTTTGGAACCAGGGCTTATCTGCTTGACTTCACTTTATAGTCCCCTAGCCAGGTATCTTAGCTGCTTCTGAGACGCACTATAATTCAGTACTCTGTAGAGAAGCTCAGTTCATTGATTGTAGGTCTCAGATTTGCCAAACATAACCAGGAAGGTGGTCAGAAGTGCTGATGCTGCTGTTTTTCTTTACTACCAAACTGTGCTGTGAAAGAAAACTTTGCTCTCTCTCTTGGTGAAATTCTCTCTTGTCAAATATTCCAAACAGAGCAGCAACCCCAACAGTGACCTGCTTAAACACTGAACCTCAGCTGAGTCATACCTGGCTTTGTGCCTAATGTTTAAAGTAAAATAGCATTTCTTAATTTTCTTCTGTGTTGCTTATACTATTAGTATTATGCATTCTTAAGAAATTTGTGTGATTTCTGTCATTTGGCATTAGTATTAAAAAAAAAAAAAGCTAATTTTCTACAACGGTTGCCAACCAGGATGTTTTCTAACACAATTCAGCTGCAGTTCATCCATTTCCTAACAAGTATTACTTTGTCTTTTATAACACTCCCATGTGTTTACGACTATTAAAGCTCTAACCTGGCAGAATTTTCCCCATCTCCTGTGTTTGCTCTGTAGTTCTGAACAGCAATTAAAAACCTAGATTTAAAGGAAACTTTGTGATTTTATTTTCAAACACATTTGGTATCCATTCTCTGTTTGCTGCAGATAGGTTCAATATTTTGCACTAGAAACCTAACCTAAAAGAGACTGAAGTTAATGAAAGCTTCTCAGCTGAAGTTTGTAGACTCTAAACCAAACACAAATTCAGCAGCTGAGCCAACCCTCTGTCTTTTAATAGAAGTCAATAACTCTTTCAACAGAAGTCAATGTTCAGGTTATGCCGTGACATACATGCAGCAAAAAAAATCCAACAACAATGTATTTATAACTAAGATGAATGGACAATTAATAGCATGTCACACACACAGGAATTGCAAGGTATTATTGGCTCTAATCTTAACCACAGGAAGATTTAGAAAAGACTGAGATGCCAGTTCTGCTTTTATAGAGTGCATGATTACTTCTCTGTTACTGCTGGGAGGAACATGGGCTTTGAATATGGGCTTTAGTGAGAACTATTGATGATAGGTGGATGGTTGAACTGGGTGACCGTCTAGGTCTTTTCCAACCTTGGTGTTTCAGTGATTCTGTGAAATATTGTTTATCTCTGAACTATTCAGATAACACAGGAAGAAGAAGAAGAAAAAAAAAAAAAAAAAAAAGGGAAGTTGTTTCAGCAAACTTTAATTGAATTAGAGAAGATCTTTAACCTTGTCATGGTAGTGATTTTCTTGTTGTGGCCTCCTTATTCATGAATTTAAGCTCTCACACTCCTGCTTTGATATCTGTTGATGGTTGTTTTTGTTTTTTTTTTTTGTCTTTTGCTCAAGCACTTGAGAAAGAAGCAATTTCCAAATGTGCCTGTAGGGCTTGGAATGTATCCTATAGACATTGCCTGATTTGCAACAGTGCCTTAATGTGGAGTGTACTGCACCTGAAGTATATGGAATCAAAGTGCCTTTGAGGTCACACTAGAGAGGTTGTATACCCAAGGCAGATAAAAAGGGGGTGTGTGTTAGGTTCAACTAGGTTCCCCATATTCAGTGGGAGTCAAAAATTGTTTTACACTCCACATATAACCAGATTTTGGTCAGCTTTAAAAATCTCTGCTCTGTAATCGAAACTCTGGTGGTTGTCTTTTTTTTTTTTTTTTTTTTTTTTTTTTCTGATTCCTGTAGTAAGATGTAAACATAATAAACAACTTCTGTCACCTGAAAAATAAACCTATAACTTGGGACGTACTTGGAAGTGTTTACAGATGCTCAGTAACTCCATGAAGACTCTTGCGTCCCTTTGAATTTAATGGAAGTTGACACTGAATTCAATGAACTGTGAATTTTCTTCTCAATTCCACTAGCACTTTTTCTGGACTTAGTATGCCTGTAATTTCAAACAGTGTCTGTAAACGGTGTTATAATACAGACACCAACTCAACCATAGCATATCAATTGAGAAGTCAGGGGACAAAAACTGCCACTAGCTGCCTCCAGTTTGCATCTGGAATGCATTCTTTGGACCTAATGCACTTGAAATTCATATTCTTCTACTAATTGGTTTAATTTATGTTTAAAAGCTTTTATTTATTAATTTTATTTATAAGTAAATTACTATCAGCAGGGCTACTGCAATCCTAAATTGTATATGGGACACACATTTTGGTCTAAGTTCCTTCATAACCAACCTTGCAGATCAGGAAGGAGAAGGTTTTATCTTGTTATCCTTCTAATCCTATTGCACTGCTTGCTGCCCTTGATAGTTTTCAGCCAAGCAGGTGCCTGGAAGGAAGTGGAGTCAGATATCTAATCACTGTATCACCCACGCTCTGGGGAGTGATGAGAAGTTATGTTGGGATAAATGCAAGTGGGAAATGGAAGGCAATAGCAGAAATGCCATTGCGCTGGCCTGCATACCAGAGTGAAGCTGCTCTGCTAGAATCATCTCCTCCCCTTCTGGCACGCTGACCTGTCCTTTGGCTAGCAGACAAATCTCAGGGGTCAGAGAAAGGAAAGGTGCTGTGTTGGCAGGCAGCAAAATCCCAGCTTTTGCTGCAGGGTCTCAAGAGACAGAAGATAATGCAGGACTTTATTCCTGGCATCTGTTAGGAAAACTTGGTGATCTTCATCATACTGTTTTCCTCTTTCTTAGATTCAACAAGCAGCAAAGCCCTATTAAAATCGTCTGACTTATGTTAGTACTTAAGGCACTTTCTTTTTTTTTGGCAGGTAGCTTTGCTGAAAAAGGATGTGCTTAAGCTGAGGCACTTTGCTGCATGAAGTTCGGAGCCAATATTTTAACAGGGCTATGTAATTTCCTTTATTTCCATGTTGTTTAATGTGAAGCACCTCCTCATGTCTTCAGAATAGTCTTATACGTATAATCAGGAAGACTGTGCTCATCCTATGCCTCCCTACATCTTATTATGAAATTATAATGCTAGTCTATAACCTTGCTGGAGGGAGAGTTTCAAGCTAATGCAAGAAAACTTGCCTCCCATACCAATGATCAAGTATTTTAAAATGGGTATCTTAATATCCATCCAGCACCACGATGCAGCAGTCCTGAGTGGATTTCTGTTGCTTATCTTGAGAAATCTGCAGTTTTACTGTTTAGCTATTACCACCCAGTCCCAAAGGGTGCTCAAAATTATAGGAACTTTGTTCTGTCTGTTTTATCTTACATGGCAATCATCGTGCTGCCTAAACATGTCGCTTACAAACTTCAAACCTGATGTCTCTGGGAAAAACTGTGCGTGTTTGCTTTCTGGTTTAAAAAATGTACAAAAACTTCAGACCCGCTCTTCGTCAAAAAGAATTAAAACATAGAATTAAAAAGTCAGCGCTTTTTAAAAGCTCAGTCTGCTCTGTGCTCTTCAAAGCACGAGAACTTCTTCAAAAGTGCAGTAAACAGTCAGATGCTCCCTCTGAGCCTGATAAAACCTACTGACGTCTGCAGGGAGCTATGCTACTGCAGGAATATTGTACCTACTCCATCACTGCTAGCATTGCATATATAGTCCTAGAGCCAGCTTGAAAATGTTCAAGCAAGATAATATCAGTCTGTTTGACAATAACCACTTCTCTCATGTAAAATATCTACGTAGACTGCACTATGTGCTCATAACTGTATAGGCATGGCAGTTTTTTTCCTACTCTGAAATAGTAACTTTGTCTTATTATCTAAGTGTCTGACAAATACGTGCAAGGATAGGGAGATGGAAAAAAAAAAAAAAAAACAAGGAAAGTTGTAAAAACACTGTGTGTAGTCTCTGAAGAAACAGAAATAATTCTGTGAATATGATTCTGCCTTTCTTTGTGCAGACCCAACCTTTGTATTTTGATGCCAAAAACTGTATTTGAAAAGGAAACTGGCATAATTACAGTACAGAGGAACCTGTAAGAAATGGCAACATGGCACTATAAAGTGAGCCACTGGGAATAATATGAGCAAAAGCAGAAAGAAAATAATGGTATTCACACAAAGAAGAATTTGTTTGTAACAAATGCTGAAAGAAAACCTCTGCTAATTTAATTCACCGTAGAACTTTTCTGCTGCCCCATGCTGTATATTAGGAATTTAGCTGGGACACTCATGATGTGATCCATATTGTTTGCTCTGTAACAGCTCTCTGGGTATGCAGAATTTATGCAAGACTTTAGATTTTGCTCAGAACTTTGCTTAAAAAAAAAAAAAAAAAAAAAAAAAAAAACCTGCATTATTTTAAAGGATGAGCACTATGGTAATGTGAAGCTTTGCCTTTGCAGCAATTGTTTGAAGGGCACTCTCCAGAGCAGGTGAAGAGAAGCAAGCAGGCTCATAAAAACACTGGAAACGTTCTTGGAGTTTGTATAGCTCCAACTTTCATTCCATGCTGCTTCTTGCCTAAGAGATTGCAAACAATAAAGAGGAGGCGTTCTTCTGAGGAAAGAATGCTGATGTTGGTGACATGTACTGTGAAAGCAGCCCGTCAGGTTTGCCAGTCAGGCTGGTCCCACTGATCCCAGTAACTTGAGATGCTACGTGTCTTCAAGTCCTTTCAATCAGAGATCAGTTACTTCCCCATCTACTTTCTGGAGGGTTTTCTGTCCCCTCCACAGGCACGTGGAAGCCAGCTGCAGCATTTCTGCTTTGACATGACTTCTTGGGACAGCCTCGGGTGCCCTTCCTCCAGGCTGTTGTTCTTACAGAGGACACTGAAGCATGGCACGTCTCAAAATGAGAGAGGACAACTAGGGACTCTAGAGCTCCATCTTGAGTTGTCACACTATCACTCACACATTCTCCCTTCATCAGTCTGAGCCAGCAGGAGCAGAAGAAATAAAAGCATGATTTAGCATCCCTGCAGCGAGGAGTGCTGTATGCATGGTGTAAATACCAGGCTGAAGTTGCACAGGGCTTTTATTTTAGAAGCGCTAAGCTGGGCCTTTCTACGAGGCCTGGTGCTATATAAAGATAAAACCTATGAGGAAAAAAGATGGGGATGAGCACCCAGCCTCCTTTTGGCTTTCTGCTGTCTGCAAGGTGATAGGATGAAGGCTGACCAAGCAGAGGAAAACAGAATGAGGAAGTTTGCCTGTCAGAGTACGTGTCGAATAGAACGCTTTTCAGAATTTTCCAGATGGGCAGAATCTTTGTCATTCATAAACTGCAGCCTGCGCCAAGTTCTGTCCAATACTCATGAATTCCTGATTCTGTTTGTCTTGATGGATTTCTTTCTCTCTGTTTTTCATACATTTCAATTTCCATAACATTTTTACATTATATGTAAGCTATTCATAGTCTGCAGCGGGATAGCTGGATCAAGAAAGAACAAGATTATCCTTGTTACTCCTGAAAAACAACAGAAATAGCATTTCTCTGCTTTTCCTGTGGACTGACAGTGTAATATAAAAACTGAAACACAGCAAGTATATTAATTTACTGTCTCTTAAAGATAGATTTCATTCTTATGAGAAGTCCTCAATGCCTCCTACCTGGAGGAACAGTTTCATATAAAATATATTGGTGACACTTGTTACTATTAAAAGGAAGAAGAAAAAAAACAATGGCAGCAATAAAATTGCTGACAATAACGTAGTGTCTTAGTCCACTGAGATTTGGCTATAATCAATATGCAGTGCCTTCTCTAAAAATGCTTTGGCTTTTGGCAGCTTTAAATTTTTTACTTCTTGTACCTTTAGAATGTGCAAGATTTAGGAAAGTTGAAAAAGTTAAAAACAAACAAACAAACAGAAAACAACTTTGAGAAATCACTGAAAGGATGATGAATATTTAAATTTCAGAAGTTCACCTCCAGCTGGACAGGAGCAGACAATATTTCAGATATGCAGTAGCATAGAAAATCAATAGGATAGAGGCCATGGTTATTTCTGCTGCAAATGTAATTCTGGTTGCTCTATCTTAAGGCAATAATCAAAGTTTATTGCAAACACTACGGACCTTTCTTTTTCACAGCTATATGAACAAGGAGTATCTCCACTGACGCTTGGGAAATTATCTCAGTGAGCAGAAAATCAACTCCTGTTTTTACAGAAATGAGGTTTCTAGAATGTATATGTTAAACTTCTAGAATTCTAGCTCCGCCTGGCTCAGAGTGATGAAGGGAGAATGTGTGAGTGATAGTGTGACAACTCAAGATGGAGCTCTAGAGTCCCTAGTTGTCCTCTCTCATTTTGAGACGTGCCATGCCTCAGTGTCCTCTGTAAGAACAACAGCCTGGAGGAAGGGCACCCGAGGCTGTCCCAAGAAGTCATGTCAAAGCAGAAATGCTGCAGCTGGCTTCCAAGTGCCTATGGAGGGGACAGAAAACCCCCCAGAAAGTAGATGGGGAAGTAACTGATCTCTGATTGAAAGGACTTGAATTATAGAATTCTAGAATGTATGTGTTAAACTTCAGTAACTGTTGAAGGACAGCATTGCAACGTTTTTTTTTTTTTTTTTTCTTGTTTGGTACAAAGGGTCAGAGATCATCATCATAGATGTCTGACGTTCTTGATTAAGGAAAACTAACTATGAAGAGAAACTAAACAGTACTGATTTGAATTACGTACTGTAATTTAATCATTGTTTATAAAACAGATGTTTGAAGCCTTTACACTAATTTATCAGTTCTGGTACAAACACTTCATCCTTTAAGCCTCCGTGTAATCTTCACTTTTGGTACACAAGAAGCTCTGTATTGCCCTCACAATGTTCTTGGTATGGTTCTGCACTCCAGACTTCCAGCAATAGAAATTACCAGTTTTCAAAAGGAGGCCTGTCATCATAGTATGTCCTATTTAAAGTCAAGTCGTATACTCCCAGGTAGAGCCTCAGATAAAGTCCAACTCTGAGTCCTAACCACTCTGGGCTAAATTTTCTTCAGAAAGAGTGTCCTCAATCACTATGGCTACTCATACTTGTTATGGCATGTATTTGATAACTACAGATATAATGACACCCTACCATTTCAATTGTCTCTTATGAAACATAACCCATGGCTCAGGGAATCATCAGACCTGTGGGATCTTTCTTCCTTTTAAGAGCACTTAATGAGTATCTTTACAAGTTCCCTCTATCTTTACAGTACTCCTTTCAGATGCAAAGACTGATTTTTGCAGTGGAGCTGCAAAACCATTAAAGGAGCACTTGAATAGAAAAAGAGTTTAAAATACTACAGGCTGTTGACATCTGAATGAAAAGTTTAAAATCATCATAGCTCTATACCAGATTGGAAGAGAAAGGAGATTTATTTGTTTGAGTCTGTTGGATTATTTTAAAACTCTGTTAAAATTATGTTTAATCCAGACAAAGAAGACGGCACAATAAAAGATTTTTTGTGAAGTCTCTAGAATTCACTATCTGTCCCTTTATATTTTCATAGGTTTTTTTTTGTAATTAGTTATAAAAATTACCTAAGTAAGGTGGTTACAAACAGCATCTGATGCTGTTGTGCTACATTGCCTCACTGGGGCCTTGGGTGAGCTCAGGAATCGCTGAAGCAGAGTTTATTGCAGGGACTGCAGGCTGAAAGGTAGTTTCTTCTTGTCCATCAGTACAAGATGTCATTTACATTTAAATGATGTTAGAACTTTGATTAATGCAGAGTAAGAAACTTAGGCGAACCAAAGTTCCCAAATGAAGTGTCTGTACACAGTGTCTGTGCACAATTCTTCAGTGCACCGTTAGTGACAAAGGTACAAAAATACTGTGGGAAAACTGAATACATAAGCAATAACTTTATTTGATGTTAATGCTTCAGTTGTGTGCCAGGGTACTGATGCTTTTGCTTTAGAATATGTTGTTTTACATGTATAGTAAATCTGTTTTCATCAGATAAATTTAAGTAATGCAGTTGTAAGGCAATGAAAACGGTTGATTGGTATATTCTGTATTTTTTAACACAGCAGTTTTTTTTACACTCTTTGCTGTCTAAGAGAATCCACAGGAGAATTCTTAATTTTTTTTTTTTTTTTTTTTCATGACTGGTGGTACTGGTGATTAATGAAGCAATGATCTGAGATGTTTTTCATAGTGAAATATCTTCTATTTTTCACCTAGCTTTTATTCGTTATTTCTCGTGCACATGAAAGACAGGAAAGGCAGGCAAAAAAAGCCACCAAAATGCAGATGGACACAGAAATAATCTGTGATATCTTTAAAAAGGTTATTGAGGTAAGAGAGAACATTTTTTAATAGTAAGAGTGGAAGGTAAAGAAACATGGGACCTTTGGGAAAACGAAGTTCCCTTTAAACCTTTTCCCATCACTTCTCCTATCACAGTGATCTTCTTTTGGCTGTAACTTTGTTGAGCTGTAGTGTAACTTATTTTGGCAGTTACACCAGTTCAGTTGTCTCAAGGGCCGCATGTTTCCTAAGATGCTGCATACAGTAAATACTTTAGTCCAAGTATAGGTTAGAGCAAGCACAGAAAACTACCATATGCGTACCCTGAAATTGCCTCTAGCTGGCAGAATTCTAAGAAAATATGTCTTTTCTAACAACTTGATACGTCACCTATTTCCAAAGTCAACCTGGCAACTCTGGGAAATAATACAGTATTAAATCCAGAATGTTAAAAATAATATTAGTGAGCTTCCATTTCAAACATGAGTGCAGTGCAAGAATTCATTCTTCGTGGCTCAATCCCAGAATATTTGGGAGAAATTTTGGAGTGCATCCTCCTATCTAGACCACCTCTCCTACACAGTAATGGAGGTTTACAATTAAAGCAGGCATTTAAAGTGACACTTTGCTCATTTGGGAAAGAAGACGAAAGGTAAAATTGGGAAAGCATTGCTCAGTTGTGGACTGTGTGTTCATGTGTAGATAAATCCTTTCAACAAAAATTAATTGGTGTAGAGTTGCACGAAACAAAATGAGTAGTAGCAAGGTTTATGAGGCCAAAAACATCAAGTGGCAACTACTGTTTATTGGTATTTCCCCAAACTCAGGTGTTTTATTGTGAGATAAAATGCTGAAGATACCGTAATTGCTATTTTTAAAGCAGATATGAGAAGCACTACGCTGACAATTTGTCAGAAGTGTGAACTATTTAACTATGTAGCTACAATTGCCATGGTTGCCGTCTTTACTGTGGACGTTCTTGCACTGTAGTAAGCAGAAGAGGGACAAATTGCTCATGGTGAAAAAATAAAAAAATAAAAATAAAAAATCCCTCTCATTAGGAAACAAAGCTCCAAGCAGCTGTGATGGAGTGGGCACATCTTCATCTGTATGGGTGCGAGTGGTGGTGAAGGGACACGCTTTTTGAACTTGGCTGTACTCTTTCCACAATGTGGATGATCTATGTCTGAGTCTGTTTTCATGTTCACACACAGACTTAGTGAGTTTCTTGGGTCTCGTTGCATTCTACTTGATGTTTTGTTTTCTTTTTACATTGCTATAAATTTGCTAGCTGAAAAATAACCTTACTGAAGTCCTATCCCCAAGACACTACAAATTGTAACATTGTCTACTTGCTAACTTTAATTTCTCCTGTTCCTGAATTCACCTGTAGGCGTGTACCCATAGACCTGGGCTGCCATGCCACATATTTAAGAAAAGCATAATCCTTTCATCCCATCTCTTTTTGAAGAAATGATGAGACTGAATACAGTGGAGGGGATTGAAATTGGCTGTGCAACCAACACAGAGCACGAGAAAATAAATTAGGGCATAATATTATCTTGAATTTGAATGTTCAATAAGGAGAATTAATACCAGATGTAGAAAAGGAGTAGGAGGAGTAGAAGTAGGTCTCATTTAAAAGTACATTCTAGTCAAAAATATCTCCGAAGTTTCCTGTCAGTCTTGTAGTTTCCCACTATAAAAGAAAGAAATCAAGTTAGCAATAGTAATTTAATATCAAAGAGTGACCTATTTTAGAAATTAAATTAGTACAAAACTGTTCTTCTGAGATCAGGAACAACTTTTATGGAGACCTTTACCCACCGTGTCATGTATTGATTATATAACGAGCACTTTAATACGTCTTATTTTGACTCCTTGAATAACTCACTGAATCCAAAATTTTCTGGTGTTTGGATGCCTTTCAGGGCTTAAATCTTGACTGTGTACTATTAACAGGTATTTAACATCACACAGATGTTATTTTTCAGAAAAAAATTCTACACGTTCATTTCTTTAAACAAGGTGTAGACACAGAACCTCAGAACTCCTGAAATGTTTGCATTAAATAATGGATGGTGTAACACCAGTGAAATTATAGAGATGGGCCTGGGAGAGGTCCTGATTTAGGGTGCTAAGATATTGAATAGTGACACCCGAAGAGCCATTTGGAAGAAACCTGCAAAAAATTATGTAATAGATTTATAAAATCCACAAAAGTGATTAATAAGACTAATTGACTTTGTCAACTACATCGTGGTATTTGAAAAAATATTTGTAAGCTTTGTGGAAGATAGGCTAATGCTAGTTGTTTTTCTGATACGTTCCTGGAGGTAGGATGTCTTCCAAAATAGAAGTGCAATTAATCCTTATTAGCGTAAAGAAGCTGCTGATATTGCACATTAAAAATATATTGATGTTAATAAACAGTCAATGTAGTGTTAATCTATTGAAAGAAACATGCTGAAATATACTGTGTGTTATTTAAGCAGTGAAAATGATTTACCCGTTCATGCATGCAGTACACTGTTTGGGGATATCACTAACTTTATTAGAGAATGAGACTCTTTCTGAGATGAGATTTCCAGCATTGTCCTTTATCTTCTTTCAGGAACAAAACAAAACAAAACAAAAACCCCAAAACACACAAAACAACCAACCCACAAGTGAGAGCCCAGGATTTAGCTTTGGAAGAGATACTACTGCATAGTGAGCAGTGAGGAACCGTGCATCAGCATCACATATCTTCACTGCTCAAAAATAAAAGGTTTCTCATAATAAATTTAACAGTTAACGGAGAAATGTTTATAAGGATGACCCTGAAGAAAATGTTTTTTTTTGTGGTTGTTTACCTTTATCTCTGTCTTTCCCTAGCAGCTGTATCTTTCTGCCTGATTAGCCTGAGCATACAAATGCTTCTAGTCCCTGCACAATCACTCTTTTTATATGTTTATCTATTTTTTTCTGAACACCAATAATTTCAGAATTATTTCTACACACATTTGTCTCAGTAAAGTATTACTTAAATTGCCCCAGACCACAAAAAATGAGTGTCAAGGCGAAGCGGTACCAAAACACACTTACTTGAATACAACACTTGCAAGAATATTTGCTGTTCATTTAACACCATTTTTAAATGTCTTCCATCCAAGACAGGGCCATGAGTCATCGTTAATACACGTGTGATGTAATGATATTAAATGATGAAGCATTAAGTTAGCACGAGCCTTTAATCAAATCCGCAGATTCAACAAGAGTCACAGATGATACTGGAAGGAAAGAAGAAAGAGACCTAAACTAAAAACAACAGATGTCGATTTTTACACTTAGCTTGTTCTAACAGATTATTTTTTGACTTCTGAGCAGTTTCTTTAATCCTCATGTTTAAAATGGCTCCATTCCCATTTTTCTCCCTGGTCATGCTTATGATTTCCATTCAGATAGACGTGGATAAGCTGCCTGTCCTAGAAACCCAAAGTAAGGGTGCAAAAGCCAAGAGTAGGTTTTAGTTGTTTAACCTTTAGTAATAAAGTTGAGAAATAGAATTTATGAGGTAAGCTCTTATAGGCTGTTATTTGATTGCTGAGTAGCACGTGACAGGGGAAGATTGGATGGCTTTTTAGTAATCAGGTTTGTCACAATTTTGTGGAAGGATTTGCAAGCTCTGGCCGTGATGCTGATGAGTGCCATAGATGCCAGAGGGCTCTGGCTTTGCATCCATTACACACAGAGACAATGTTTGGTTTTGAAATATTTTCTGTGCTTTGTGCATAATCTTATGACATGGAGAGGATTGGAGGTTCAAAAGCCTCTATTTTCTTCCATTACTTTTATTTCAGGCCAAAAATTTTGTTCAGCCAAACGCTTCCCTAAAATATAGTAGGGTCCATGGGTAGAAACCCAACAGCGAATTAATCAGCATCTTTCAAAGTTTTCCAACGCACTTTAAACATAAAAGAAGACAATTAGTTGACAGGCAAGATCAGGAATATTGCATAAATATGTCTGTTTAAATCTCAGGACTTGGGCAGCATTGGTTTGTTCTGCAAAATACAATAGTATGTCATTCAATGACATTTTGAAGAGTGCTGGATGGAAAGCAGCCTCTGTGCTTTTGCCAGATTTTATTTTATGTGGGCCTAGTTCTGATTTTGCTGACTATATATTAAGCGGAGTTGACAGATAAATACTGATGTTTTATTTTCGTGGAGATTATAGAGTGGCATGCTCTAAGGTCTGGTGAAGTAGATTACTTAAACCATTATTACTTCTAGTGGATTTTTATTATTATTTGGATTTTCCAGAATCATCATCTTGCTTTTGCTGTCCTTTCCCTTCTGTCAACTCTGGCAAAAACTGATATCCAGGTGACTTGCCTCTACAAAAAAACTTCTTCACTTCTCAGGCTACCACTTCACTCCCACTTCATGCTAAAGAATGAAAGTGTTTGGGCTCTGCCTTTGGTTTGCTGGCGCTGATCTGTGACCATTGCACAGCAGCACGCTGGAGAAATTACTTCTTTCTGGCTTTTTATGAACTGGATGCAATTGTGACATTGCTGCTTAACTTGACTTTTACTCTTTGTGGGTGTCGTAAAACAATGAATTGCTACAATCTTATGTTATTTGCCATATTAGAGGCAGGTCAACTGTGATAATCCTTTTTCTCTACAGATATTTTTTGCACAATGAGGCAGGGGCAGATCCCCCTTGAGAAAACTAATTCTGCTTCTAGCTTTGTAGCTGCCTTTTGCTTGTGTTTGTCCTGTTAGATGAAATGATTGTGCCAAAACACTATGCTAAAATTTTTCTCCGTATTCTCTGTGGTGGAAGTTTTAGCATTCTTATTAAATCCTCCAGCTGAAATAGCCTTAAACAACATGGCTAAACATTTGGAATGTTGTTATCTGGTTAAGAAAGCTTTGACATAAATTTCAATAAGGAAAGGACTAAGCTGAAGGACTTATCTCCAAACCAGAGTTGCATAGAGCTCAAAAAAAGAAAAAAAAAAAAAAAAAAAAAAAAAAAAAA